>NC_136068.1:473502408-474702408 GCF_964261635.1 Lissotriton helveticus | reverse complement strand
GGGGGCCTTGGGTCCTCATCACCATCAAGGAGCAGGGGAATCCCCTTGTGAATGGCCAAGTTGTGGAGCATACAGCATGCCACAACGATCTTACGGACCTTCCCAGGCGAGTATGACAGTGCACCTCCAGTCCTGCCAAGGCAGCGGAATCTTGACTTGAGCAGGCCAAAAGCCCGCTCAATGACACAACGGGTCCTGCCATGGGCCTCATTGTACCTCATATCAGCCGGGGTCCTGGTATTGCGTAGTGGTCTCAGCAGACATGGATGGCTGGGATATGCAGAGTTTCCTAGAAATGACAAACACACATTGCTATGTTGCACAGGCAGAGGGCAGCAGGTCACACACACAGCACGCCATATTATTAAGCATACTCACCCACAATCCAAGCACGCTCTGGAAGCAGATTTGCCATCATCCGGGGCACAATGCTGTTTCTCAGGATGTACGAGTCATGGGCCAAGCCGGGGAATCTGGCACACACATGCAAAATGGTCATGTCTGCCAGGCACACCACCTGCACATTGATCGAGTGATAATGTTTTCGATTGCGAAAAATGTGCTCACTCGCCTTTGGTGGCACCAGACCGACATGTGTGCAATCAATGGCACCAACAACATGGGGGATGTTCCCAAGTGGATAGAAGTCTCCCTTCACAATGGCCAATTCTGCTCCCCTGGGGAAATGTATCTATCTTTCCTTATAGATCATCATCATAACTGCAAGTACATCCCTCAGCACCAGGCTGAACATGGGTTGAGTCATCCTGCAGCACTGGCCACAGTCTCCTGGGAAAAAATGGAGGGCTGCCATCACTTTGTACGTTGGTGTAAAAGCTGTTGGGTAGTGGCGACGAGGCTGCAGGTGGGGCTCCAACAGATCACAAAGGGTCTTCAGGGTGGGTCTGTTGAGGCGGAATTTGCGAATGATTGCAACATCCTTCATGTCCACCAGCAGTGTCAAGTAACATAGGAGATTAGGCCTCCTCCTAGTTGAGATGAAAATGGACACATGTCAATGACAACCATCATGAGATGGCCACAGCACATCCCGTTAAGGATGTCACTGAAAAACAAACACTGCCCAGAGAAATGCGTGACACACGAGGTTACATGGGTGGACGTTTGAGCCACACAGAGGGCCCACCTCTCCATTTACCATACACAAGTGCCTCAAACAACACATAGGTCAATGTGAATGCACACCTACTAAACCCCACATTTCACATATGCAGGCCTTGCACCGTACCATACAGCCAATGTGTGTAAAATTAACATGACTGTCTTATACTCTTCGCCTGTACCTGTCACACCTCAATGCATCATGTAAACTTGGCACACATCCACAACACAATGAACGCAGTAGTCCGCAAACTATCAATTGTGTGTATGAGTAGATATAAAGCACAAGTAAGTAACAACATCATACAGTGAGACAAGCCTTGTCACAGTCATCACTGACCCACAACACATTGATTAGCGCACACATTGTTGAGTCCACTTCAACACTGTCACGCACCATCAACCATCAACTGCACAATTGACATGGAAGGGACTACAGACCAATGTATGTTACACATCCCCAACCATGGCACGTGCGGGCACCTGTAGAATCAATGGAATAATGGCATTGTGTGGACTTTGATGTGCCCTTCACCATGTTGCCACTGTGTTCCTTTTCAACAGTTCCTGATGGACATTCCCATTGCATGCCACCCTATTCACGGTAGCTACCACCTGGCCCCGGCGGTGTGTCACCAGCACCACCCCATACACAACTGCGGTGGTCATTGGCTTGGAGACATGGGAAGATGGCGGTGGGCATGCTCTGCCACCCTACTCGCGGTTGCTACCGCCTGGCCCCAGCGGTGTGTCACCAGCAGAACCACCCCATACACAACTGCTGTGGTCATTGGCATGGACACATGGGAAGATGGCGGTGGGCATGCTCCGAACACCCTTCTTGTGGTAGCTACCGCCTGGCGCTGTGTTACCGCCATGGAGCATTGCCTACAGCCAATGGGAGTAATGATTGAGATAGCATGATACAGTTTTGAAAATCGCGGAAGGCGTGCTCCGCCACTGCAGAGGCAGTTATTGGATGCTTTTGAACAATGCACCATCGCGGTAGCACACCCCGGGCCCCTGCGGTGCATCACCACCATGGAGCATTGCCTACAGCCAATGGGAGCGATGATTGCGGTGGCATGATGCAGTTTTGAAAATCGCGGAAGGCGTGCTCCGCCACCGCGGAGGCGGTCATTGGATGCTTTTGAAAGAGGCAGACCTGGACAACCAATTGTTGCAGCTTGGCACCAAAGAAATGACCCAGGGGGCTATAAATCTGTGGGAGTGAGACTCACATTTCTACTGTCCACAGAGCCTGCTGCCTGGGACCCTCTCCTGCTGCTGCCTACAGAGCTGCCTGGGACCCTCTCCTGCTGCTGCCTACAGAGCCTGCTGCCTGGGACCCTCTCCTGATGCTGCCTACAGAGCCTGCTGTCTGGGACCCTCTCCTGCTTCTGCCTAAAGAGTCTGCTGCCTGGGACCCCTCACCACCCCCTTCCACGACAGGTGTTCCATGTCCACAGGTATGGCAAGGACAGAGAAGATCCGTGCCAGTCAATTCACAAGCGAGGAGCTGGAGGTCCTGGTGGACGAGGTGCTCGCACAGTACCCTAGGCTGTATGGTTCCCCCAATATTGTGGTAAGTCATCGTAAAGGGAGGTGTAGGGCAGGGGGGGCAGACATGTAGTTGTACTGCTGTAGTGTATGCCTGAGGGTGTGGGGTTGTGTCATACACTGACAAACATGCTGTCTCCAGGGCAAAGGAGTGTGTGTGTCCCAATGTCATGGTTTTCCCTGCCTGCAGTTGTATGTCTGAGTGGAGTATGTTACATTGTCAGCCATACAGAGCCACAGGATGTTGGACATGTAGGTGCCAGGACAATATTTGCTCGACTGATTGTGTCTGTGTGCCCCTGTTGTCCGACTCAGTGTGAACCCAGAGGCTATGCCCAGTGCTCGCACACCAAGATGAGATCACATTACTGCACTTACTATGCCCTTACTCTTGTTTATTCACACTGAAATAGGATTATGCACCATCTCAGCCCTGTATGATTGCACATAACCACACTTGTGTAGATGGATATTTTGTTGGCAAATCCATGTATCCAAATGCCACACACATAACATACATATATGTACCCTGGACATGCTCATTGAATGCTGCCCAGTCATGCACACAGTCATTCTACGCACAGACACAGCTCGATATGTGATGTATGTAGTGGCCAGACATGCATGGGACTGGAGATGTGTGCAAGCCACAGAAGGGGTTCAGTACAGTCATCCTGCATGTGTGTGATATTATCAGGGACCCTGTACGCCCTCATAAATGAATGTATGTAGTGGCCAGACATGCATGGGACTGGAGATGTGTGCAAGCCACAGGGGGTTTAGTACAGTCATCCTGCATGTGTGTGATATTATCAGGGACCCTGACACCCTCATAAATGCATGCAATCACATCTGCTTGGCCCATGCAGAGTGCCCTTGTGAAGCGTACCCCAGTTTGGGATGGAGAGAGATTACATGTGGTAATTATTATTATTATTATTATTGCAGGTTTATATAGCGCTAGGAATCGACTCCCGGAGGAGTATCTCCACGCTTCGACCGCTGGGGAACCCGTCCTGGCTCACCCTGAGAGATGGTCCCTGATGGGTATCTCTAAGGTGCGACCAAGCATCCCCGGCGGTCTGAGGGGGCCGTTGTGAAGATGAGGCAAGCTGATGCCCAGAGTTGCCGAGTGTGGTTTCTGACTAGAGTAGGCACCGAGGCGAGAATTATCGAGTCCGCTGACCCTGGTCCACGACCCTGCCGCGTCGGGAATCGAACCCTGGTCCCGGGCCGTTCTCTGCTTACGGGTCTGCCGCCTCTAACCAGTGAGCCACACTTCTCCACACTTCTTCTTGAACCTGTGTCTTTCAAATGTACTGATAGATGTTGGTACATGACACTGTGTCAGTGATTGATCATTTCCCCTTCTTTTCTCCCATGCCTGCAGCTCAAGGTGCACCAGCGTAGGGCTGTGTGGAGGGCCACTGCAGCTAAGGTGCAATCCCTGGGGGTATCTAAACGATGACGCACCCACTGCCACAAGAGGTGGGACGACATCAGCCGGCTGGCAAAGAACGTGGCAGAGATGACCTTCGGGCTGCTACCAGGTACTGGGCATTTGGCACCGCGCAGTATGACACCACTGATGGGCAGCATCTTGGCTGTGACTCATCCTGAGCTGGAGGCACGTCTGAAGGAGCATCGGCAGCAAGGCAGAGGTGAGTATTTGGGGAGGGTGACTTTGGCTGGGAGCAGATGCATGTGTACAGGGCCTGTGGCTGTGGTGGCCCATGTGATGTTCGTGGGGTGGAGCAGTGCTGTGTCATGTGAGTGGCTGCTGGGATGGGTGCCATTTTCATGTATGGGCCCAAACTGGCCTTATAAAGCTGATCCTACCTGCTGTGCATTCCCATAGCCAGATGTGTTAGTATCTACATGGTCATTCAGCATTGGGATAGTGTGGGCAATGTATTAGGGGGTGAACAGCAGTGTCCACTATCTAAGTGGGACTTCATGTATGCCTACTTTGCATGCACAGTGATCATTTACATTTACATTTACATTTACTTGCCATTGAGGGCTGTTAGGTCCTAATAGGTGTGTGTGTTGTCCCCTCCTGTTCCCTCAAGGTCTGTCAGTGTTAATAAGTAGTGTACCCACATCATGTCCCTAGGTGTGGGCAGAGCAAGTTGTGTGTCTGGTAGACTTCATCCAGGGTGAGGTGGTGTGCTGTGTGGCCTTAACATGATTCAATCATGGCAGTTATTCAGGGTTACAGGCACTGTTGTGGTCTATGTAGTGTGGTGCTGCAATGTGATTGCAGGGTGTGGTGGTCACCATGTCGATTTGGGCATATCCCCTACTGCATTGATTGAATTGCTTTGTCCTGCTGATGACACTAACACAACCCTGCATCTCTCTCTCATGCAGAATCGCCAATGGGCACGGTGGAACAGGAGCCGGAAACCAGTGGTGGCGTGAGTAGCACTACAGCTGCACTGGAGCCCAGTGACACAGAGCTCACCAGTGCATCTGAGGGGAACCGTAGTATGCAGGAGAAATCCCTGCCTGAGGCACAGAGTACAACATCATCTGATGCTAGCTGGGATGCATCCATGTTGGAAGGCACAGGGAATGGGGACTCTGCATCATCTACTACCACACAGCGGCCAGTGCCCACCCTCCCATCCACTTCCTCTGGTGCTGTCCGTGTCAGCAAGAGGGGACGAGTTAGATTCACACCTGGCACTGCTGAGCATGCACCTGTCCCCCTGCTGCCCTCAGTGCTGAGTCTGTAGAGCTCCTGTGCCAGCTTTGTGTGGGCTAGACAGCCCTGCTAAATGCCTTCAGTGACCATGACAAAAAATTAGGCCAGGTGGTTGCCTACATGGAGGGCATACACTCTGACGTTGGTGGGCTACAGTCCAGGTTTTGTCGTCCACAGTGATGTCTGCCCTTCAACAGTCACATACTTCCATTCCTGCTCCGGTGCCTTTGTCCACCCCCCAGTTAGTGGCTACATCGAATGATAGCGACCACGGTTCCCATGCGTCACAGTCACGATACAGCACAAGAAGCACCCAGCAGAAACAACCCAAGCGGGCCCGCCCTCAGACACCATCCCCACAGAAGAGCAGAGCCACCCCAGAATGCAAAGACAAGAGCTTGTCAGGGAAGAGCAAGGCTAAAAAAGCAATGAAGCAAACATCAGGCTCACATGCCTCAGAGGCATCACCAGTGAAGGACTCTCCTGTCCCTGAGACTTCATGCAGAGCTAGGCGTGCAGTTTCTATGCCCACTGAGGAGGTGTTGTATGGCAAGGGTACACATAGGAAGGGCTCAGGGCCACTTTCCCCCGGCACATCAACTCCAATTCCAAGCCCAGTGAAGCAGGTGAAGGAGGGCACTGTAGGGGCTATCCTTGGCAAACAGACAAAGGAGGGCACTGTAGGGGGACACCTGGCAAACAGGGGAAGGAGGGCACTGTAGGGGGTACACCTGGCAAACAGGGGAAGGTGGTGCAGAGGTGTAGCCAGACAAAGCGTTCCACAGGATCCAGCACGTCATCAGAGGGAGTGCCAGTGTCTGCATCTGAAGCGGCTCTGTTGGTGTGTATGCCTGTTGTGTCCACACCAGTTCCCTTTAACCCCAGTACAGGAAAGCCATTTCCAATTCCCAAGAAGTGAAAAGTCACCCCTTAAACCTCTCCCACCCACACTGTGTCACAGGTCTGCATGACTCCCCCTCCACGTGCCACCACACCACCTGGTCCAAACAGCCCTCCAGCTTGCCAAGCCACTGATAGCCTTACATCACCTGGGCCTCTGTCCCCCCAGGAAAGTGGTCCTGCTGTCCCTGACACATATCCAGCTCCAAGTCTGCCTGACAGCCAAGAGTGAGTGGTGGTCCCCCTCACACACCTGTCTCTCATACAGGTGTGCTAGACCTGCCCATTGTTTACTGGCCATTGTAGGATACAGTCAAACACACTCACTGTGCAGCTTCTCATGTCCTGACTCTGTACTTTGCCATGCCCACTGGCCTTGTCATTCACTGCTGTTCTGGCCTTGCCTGTGCAGCTTCTCATGTCCTGACTCTGCACTTTGCCATGGATACTGGCCTTGTCATTCACTGCTGTTCTGGCCTTGCCTGTGCAGCTTCTCATGTCCTGACTCTGCACTTTGCCATGCCCACTAGCCTTGTCATTCACTGTTGTTCTGGCATTGCCTGTGCAGCTTCTCATGTCCTGACTCTGCACTTTGCCATGTACACTGGCCCTGTTGCTCTGCTATGTTGGAGTCTGCCCTGTGCAGCCTCTCATGTACTCGCTTGGCCACCTGGCATGGACACATGCCCTGTTGCTCTGCTGTGTTGGAGTCTCACCTGTGCCATGGACACTGGCCCTGTTGCTCTGCTGCGTTGTACTCTCACCTGTGCCCTGGACACTGGCCCTGTTGCTCTGCTGTGTTGGAGTCTCCCCTGTGCAGCCTCTCATGTACTTGCTGGACCACCTGGCATGGACACTGGCCCTGTTGCTCTGCTGTGTTGTACTCTCACCTCTGCCTTGGAAACTGACCCTGTTGCTCTGCTGTGTTGGAGTCTCTCCTGTGCAGCCTCTCATGTAATTGCTGGGCCACCAGGCATGGACACGGGCCCTGTTGCTCTGCTGTGTTGGAGTCTCCCCTGTGCAGCCTCTCGTGTACTTGCTGGGCCACCTGGCATGAACACTGGCCCTGTTGCTCTGCTTTGTTGTACACTCACCTGTGCCCTGGACACTGGCCCTGTTGCTCTGTTGTCTTGGTGTCTCCCCTGTGCAGCCTCTCATGTACTTGCTGGGCCACCTGTGGCAAGGACACTGGCCCTGTTGCTCTGTTGTGTTGTACTCTCACCTGTGCCATGGGCACAGGCCTTCCTGTTTGGAGTTTGCCTGTGCAGATTATCTTGCATATGGTCAGCATTTTGAGCCTTGCTCTTGTCTACTGTTGTTCTACTGTCACATCTATGCAATATGTGAATAAAGACAGTTACTCCTGTTGCCTGTTTTGTCGGTGTCCTTGCTGATTATAGTTCTTTTGGTGTGTACATTTGGTTGCCTGTGCCCACGCTCTATATGTCACTTAAACATTGCCAAGCTCTTTGGCCGCATCACATTTTTAAACAGGGTTAACGGGGTCTTCAGTGGATTCAGAAACTGATACTGGTGTTATCGATGATGGCTATTTTACCTGTCATGCAGTTCTCTTTTTATTAGTTTGCTATAGTTGGCTACATTGTTCTGATGTCAGGTTGGGGGACACTGTCAGCACAGGGTGTGGTGCTGTGCACAGGTTTGCATGCAGGCTGGGCAATGCCATGATGTATGTGTGTTTTTCCTTTATGTGTGCCCAGCTATGTTTTTTTGTTGGTCATCTTGCGTTGGCCCTTAGTCCTGGTCCCATGGCCTACATGAGATGTGTGCTCTTGGGTAGTCAAGAGGTGTGCAGTGTGAAGGGTGTGACCTTGTAGGGGGTGTGGATGTGTGTGTGCCCCTGGATTGTGAAAGACACACATGTGTCACCCAGGAGTTGTGTGCCTGTTGTTTTAGTCACTTATGTGTGTGCAAAGTGTGTGACTTGCACATCAGTGTTGTGTTTGTTTGTTCATCCATGTGTCTTGAGTGTGTTTATGTAGACTGTGTAGCCCTGCTGCTCCACACTGCCATTGTGGCTGTGTTTCTCATGCATTGCATGCATTGCAGGCACATGGTGCTTTTATCCTCCTGTATGGCATGGTGTGTGTGGTGTAATGCCATCCCCTCTGCATGCCGCTTATGCCTACCCATTGTGGGTCTGGACTCCCTCTATTTGTGTATGGTACACCCCTTCCATGTCTATTACTGACATGCAGGTCAGTTAACTTTGATGTCAGCTGTACCCTTGGTTTACATGTGTGTGTGCCTCCCCATCACTTCATTTGTGACACGGTGCTATGTGGTGCAGTTCTTGGGCCACGGCAAATGTTCAACTCTGGACATTGCCCCAGTGGTTTATGTATGGTGTCCTTGTACTATTAATCAGTGAGGATTGCTCATGTGCACTTCAGCTCTGTGTGTTGCCCAGTGCTCTGGTCAAGATGGTTCTGCTCTTGTGTCCCAGAGTGGTACATCTGTTGTTGTTATGTTGGATGTATGTGTGTTAGCTGTGGTATTGCTTCACTTCCTGGGTGTGCTGTTGTGTTTGTGCTGTGCTGATTTGTGTTGTGCATGTTGATGTTGTGTCAGTCATGTCTGTGTGTGACTGTTCTGCTTGGTGTGCACACAATGCTTGTTGCGCATACAGTGCTGTGTGTATGTGACCTTGGCATTGCCTGATGTGCATCCCCTGATGTCCTGTAGTGTTTGTTCATTTTTGATTTCATGTTCATCTGTGGTTGGTTTCATGTGGCAGTGTAGTTCTGAGATGGTGCACTTCTTGTGTGATTTGTGGTATGTTGTGTGTGTTTTGTTCCTGAGTGATGGGGTTGTGCACTCCTGTTGTGTCTGTGCTCCCATTGCCTTTCCACAGTTTGGCTGACAGGGTATGTCTGTGCCTAATGGGGTTCTGTGTGTGTTTCTCTGGTGTTTGTGTGTTGCTTTTGGGCAGGCATCTGTTCAGGCATCCCTGTGTGTGTGTTATGTTTGTGGCTACACCCAGGGTGTGTGTGTGTTTGTCTGTGTATGTACTGGCAAGTATTTGCAGCCGTCATTGTGTGTGGCACTGGTGTTGTGTGTTGTGTGTTCCTGTGCAGACACTCCTGCAGTGGCTGTCTCCCTGGTTGTTTGTTGTGTGGTGCAGGGTGTGGATTGTGTTTGTTTGTTGCTGTGCTTGTTGCTTGTTGCTGTGCATGGGGGTGCACAGGATGGGCACCTGTCCTGTGACTTGATGGGGTGTGTTGATGTGTGTTTGGGGGAGTTGTGACCCTGTGGTCTTTGTGCCCTGCCCATGCCTTGGACTGGCCCTGCCTTCTGCATTGTGCGCATGTGTTGACCGCTGCGGTGATGTGACTGGGACCGGGACGTTGCTGCAAGTTCGCAGTCGATGTGTGTCCAGGATGCAGTGGGCTGACATGGTGGCAGGTGGGTGCCCTTGTGGATGTGTTGTTGCCCCCAGCAGGGTCTCTGTTGTGGAATTGTACCCTGTGTCAACCCGTGTGTTGTGTGTTGTATTTGTGTAGTTGCATACCTGCGGCGGCTTCTGGGGCGGCCCATTTGATGATAGTGCTGTAGCAGATACAGCACCGGATACACATGTAGAGCTTGGTCCATGGCGGTCGTGACCTTGTGGAGTGGACCGGGTCTCTGCTATCGTGCTCTGCTGTCGAGTTTCCACCGTCTCTGGTTGGGCAGTGTGTCCGCTGCTGTGCGTCTGCTTGTTTGGGCCATCCTAATTTGTGGAGCGGGGCGGACATCATTCCACATGGCAGTGAGTCTCCATTGGCTCCCACCGCCGCGGTGGCGGGCGCACTTTGATGGCGGTGCGCTTCGCTCCATGGCGGACGAGATATGACCAATGTTTTACTATACTAATATGGCGGACGTGTTTCCCGCAGCTCGCAGGCGGAAAAAGGCGTTTTTTCCGCCCCGCCAGCACCACGGTGATGCCATCGCCCGACATCCTAATGGACCCCTTAGTGTCTTGCTCCGGACTGAGGATGGGTTGGGAGTCCCCGATATATACTATCAAGCGGCACAGCTGAGACATTTAGCGAAATGGAACCAAACAGAATCAGGGAAACATTGGCTGTTTCAAGACAGAGCTGTGGCAGGCACATCTCTAATGAAAATTCCCTTTTTAAAGAAAGCCCATAGACCTCGGAGCCTATATGTCTTAGACATCACATGGACAACAATGAGGGCATGGGACCAGACTAATATTAAACACAATCTTACAAGCTTCCGGTCACCACCAACCCCATTGTAAGATAACCCGGACTTTGAGCCAGGTATGGGGGAATCAGGCTTTATGGCGTGGCATCAATCCCAGTGCCTTTCTATGGGCCACTTTTTTGATGTGGAGGGGGCACTCTCATTTCCACAAATCAAGGCTGACTTTGGCATTCCAGAAACAGAGAACCTTCTGTACCTACAACTCAGGCACTGGGTACTGCAACCACATAACAGAATTGCAGCCAGTCGACAACTCGACACCTCACTGTCTATGCAAAATGGATTTTGTCAAAATCCTCAGATAAAGGAATAATCTCGGATTCATATAAAATGCTGAATAAGCGCAACACACATACACATGATGCGGGGAGGGTTAGATGGGAACTAGATTTAGGGAGACCCCTTAGCAATAAGTAGTGGGAATGTATATGTTATAGAGCTGGCCACACGGCCAGTAACATGGCCCTGACAGAAACTCTCACAAAAGTGATTACCTATTGGTTCTATACTCTGGAATGAGTACACAAGGTCAACCCCTCCACTAGCTCAGACTGCTGGAGAGGCTGCAGTGACATAGGCACATTAATACACATTTTGTGGGACTGCCCCCTGATCTGCAACTACTAGCTACAAGTTATAGATGACATCAACAAACATCTAGAGACTCAACTACTTCGATTTCCAGCTCATATTCTTTTGGGGGTACCAGACCAACTGACGTACCCCTTGAAATTCAGGAGTGGCTGATTCATAGTGTTAGTGATGGGAACCGTTATGCAGAACATCTTGCCACATTGGGGAACCCAGAAAACACCCACACATACAGGCTGGCTGTCCTATATATGGCACATTCTGGAGATGGAAAAAATAATGCCCACACTTGCCGGGAAGTACTGATTTCCGAGATGCTTCGCTTCCCTTTCTGTCCCTGTTGGCGCAGCAGTTTCTTAAACTTACGTGTCCCAGATTCTTACGCCTATTACGGTTGCCAGAGGATGCCGTACCTCCTGCCCCAGAATAACATGGGGGTGCGGAGATCTAAGATATACAGAGCTTAATGCAGGTTTGAATGGAGGATGGGTGGGAGAGGGTGGGGTGGTTATGTTTTTTTACTGTATATACATGGCTTGCTTGACTGAATACTTGGGCTATGCATAGATCATAATTGCATTTTACTGCTATCTGGCAGTCGTTTGAGCACTGTCTACTCTTGCTATCTTCTGTTTGTTTTGGTAAATACCAATGAAACAGATTTGAACCATAAAAACATGACCAGCCTACCCAGAGCTTTTCCTGTCTCTCAATTGGTCAGCAAAGTCTAAACTTAGCGTCCCTGCAGCCGGGATCCTAAAGATGTATGTCATTTGTAATTTGATGGGTAATAATGAAAAGCCAGAAAGGTTCTGTGAGAATGTGGCATATGTTGTTATTTTTGTTTTTACACAAAGGTGTGCAGGTCTGTGGTATCTACGCTAGGCGCCCAAATGTGGTCAAATGGATCCTTTCAGATCAATGAAAGATTCCTTTAAAAGATGCATCGACCTTCACTCACTCAAGTGCACCTGACATTATATTGACTGCTTAATCCTGTTAACTTGTAAGACTCATTTAATCGTATTGACTGAAATGTATTAAATGCAGAGCCCTTCACTGCAGACAACGACACCAGGGGGTACACTAAGGCGCCGGACCAGCACGGGGACCCCATCCCCCAGAGCACTTTGTGGCAGGAGCCGCTGACGCCACTTTGTGCGCCAGGAGGTGCCCTTCAAATCCCCTTAGGAATCCCGCTGCGCAGGACGCTCATGGGTGTGCCCGGCGGTGCCTGGGTAAAGACCGGGCCAAGGGCGGGGCCATCTGCGCCCGTCCGAGACCGGAGGAGGCTGGGCCACCTCCCTTTAAAGTGGCATGGGAAACTGGTGACAACACAGGTGAGTGATCTACCTATTCCCTATAAAGTCTACAGGCGACCCCTGAATTGACTTTATATCAGTCCATTCCTAAGTAGCCATTATGGGAAAGCGTACCATGCTACCACATGCACGCCCAGTAACTGCCACCAATAACGGCATGTTTGAGAAGGCGGGTAATATTGTCTCGGGCAAAATCAAACTCAGGGAGCGGCGCATGTCACTGGGCATTGATGGGCGGGTGGACATTACAAATTTCGGAGGTATACTAATTGATCATACCCAAGTTTCACCCTTGCCTCAGCCTCAGGGAACTAGAACTCACAAATCTCCAATTGCAAGTGGGAGCCGGGCATAATTGAGTTAGATGAGTCACAAACTGATATTGATACTGCCACACCTGCGGGAATTCAAGTTGCTAAATGGAAGAGGAAGAGCGGGAAACCCATTTGTACCAAAAGGAAGCAGCCCACCCGTACTGCCCCCGCCTGAACCTGCCGGTACTGGCACTCCCTAAATCCCTGATTTTCCAGTGATAACACCAAACATGAAACTGAGTTGCTCAATCAGCACACAGACTGAGGCAACATCATACCTTGAGAACCTTGGGGACACTATTGTCAATATCGCCGCTGCAATGGTGACCAAACAATTTAATGAACTCCTAGACATAAAGATTGCTTCATTACAGGACCGCCTAGATAATTTGGCTTTACTTATAGGGGGTGTTGATCAACCAGAAGGCATTGCACAAATGGTAGCTGCTGAAGGGGAGGCGGAGGGGGTAGGCAATGTGCAATAACGAGCATTCCAAACTATAAAACCCAACCCCAACTGTTAGAGCCACTGCCCCTGTAAGTAATACACTCATGACACGCGGACAAAGTTGTAGTTGTTCTCAATTGCCTGCTAACAGTCATGGGATTGCACCCACTGCTGAATAAACCACTAATTCACACCCTCATTCCACCCAGGATAGTGCTAATGGATCAAACAGATAGCGCAGACCAGAACATATTACCTGGCAGCCTGAGTAGTAACGCCTTAGCCTCTACAAGCTGTAACCCCCGATAACAAATCAAGATGTCTTGAGTTTGCCACCTGCCACCTGCCATTATGTGCTAGTGCTGGCAGGGGTACCAACCCTAAAGATGGATCAGCACAAGTCATGGGTCCAATTACGTAATAAATGTGTGGATTGGTTATCGAGGCATAGGAGGTTCCACCTATCTGAGATGAAGGACATTATCTTGGTACGCAGAGATGGGGGGTTGGCATATCTATAAAGAACATTGAAGGGGACTGTATTGTAATCAATTTTCATCGACCATCTTTGGTGAGACATCTACTAAGGGCATGTGAGTCCACAACATTTATTAGCACTAATATATGTGTGTTAGCCCTTGGTTACTTTTACAAACCAAACCACTGGCCCTGTTTCAATGAGACCCCCCCCCACCTCTAACAGGTTTCGGGCCCTGTCTGGATTGGCTACTTAAGATTTATTATTGCCCTTTGTGAAACGCCCTGACCTTGCTGATGGATCATCTTACCTCGCCCCCTGCAACCAAGTTCATTAGCTCACACACACCAATGAAGGTCCTAGCCAGCCCAGATCTTCGCATACTAAGCTGGAATGTTGCGAGGTTGCACTGTTAGCTCCATCAACCCAATTGGTTACAACTTATTAGAGAGCAGGATATTCTCCTGTGGATTATCGATCTGGGTTAACATCGCTGCAGGTGGCAGCATCAAAAGCATATGTACAAACAATAATAATTTCCAAGCCATATTGTTTAAGAGGGGGGTTTATCTTTTCTTAATTCATTTTTATAATGATTTTCACACCTTACCAAATGGGAATTTTATAAAATGATGTAATTTTATTGCGTCCTACCAAAAATACAAAGACTGATTCGGGCGGCTGCGGTAAATCAAGATGGCCGCTCCATAATTACCTCCACGGCACCTGGACCAGCGCTGTTCACGGACGGGCCTTTAAAACGACTTATGCGTCTGCCCAGACGCGGGAATGGGCGTTGAAAGCATCCCGGGAGCAGAAAGGCAAGTTTTTCACTATTACCTTTGCCTAATTACGTCTCCTTTACCTTTGCTCCCGGGTTGCTCCGTGTACCGGCTGCCATTTTGAGTGCTTGCCCCCTCGTTTTTCTTCCCCCTTTTTTTCTCATCAGTGGTGCTATGGAGAGAGTCTGCACTCTGGTTCTCCATGCAATTCTCCACAATGTGAGAGCTTTTCTCTTGTCTTTTGCAGCCACGCAGCATATCTTCACCAGCATGTGTCTTTTCTGGCTTTTCCTCACTGAAAACATATTAGGTATTTATAAGTGACTGCAGCTGTTTTCATTTTGCGGTAGACTTTTTTGTCCCCCCCTTTTTCATCTGTATTGTTCCTCTCCTTCTGATTATTATGGCTAAAGCTTTTCAGCTTTTTGTCATCTACTCCGACTATATTTTTCGGAGGAGACCATGCTCTCCTTCTTTTTAGCCTATTTTTTCTTCTATCTTTTACTTCTGTTCTTTTTTCCTTTCTCTCCCTTTCTGTATGTTTTAATTAATGTTCCCACTGGTAAGAGTTAGACCAGATTCCCTTGGACTTTGAAGAGTGCAGACCATTCTGCTTCTTTTATTCTTGCAGTGTAAAGCTTCAGGCTGAACACTTGCTCCATTTCTAGGAGACTTCTACTGGAGTCTTCACAATGCTGATACCTTCCCACATTACCAGACCTCTTTTAGACCCCATTCTAGAACCCATCATTATTCTGAACTTGGAATCTCAAACTAGATGACCTTAGTGTTTAGGTGGGAATATCAGAGTTTCTTAATGGAACACATATTTCTAGTCCTTGTATTCTATATTGTTGCGACTGTGATTATTTTATACCTCGATTTTATGAGAATGAATCTGCTGTGTGAGTTCAGTTTATTAACGCTAATCTTGTACATTTTCAACATCCTTTTGACATTTTTTTCTTAGTTGGATTGATTGTTAATATGCAATAAACAACATAACTTCAGTCATCGATTCCTGGTCCTTATTGTGTGGCCAAATGGGTTTCACAGAGATTGAATGGTTTTATTATTGCTAACTACATTATTGTACCAGTCAACTTAAAAAGATCCAGCAGATGAAACATAATTAACTACATCCCGTCGTGCTCTCAGATGGTAGCTTGTTGGATGGTTCAGTTATTGAGACAGAGGAAGATAATGTATTCATGCATGAGCACCAGATTTGCCCAAGCCCCGTCCTAGTCCCAAAGCCCATGTCCTGAATCGGAAGAATAGCAGTGTTCCAGCAATTTAGAATGGAGTGGTAGCATCGGAGGAGTGAGTATTAATAGGGTTGCGCATTGCAATTGCTTATGTTTAGCCTGCAGTGGTTTGCTGATATTGTGTGGTGGGATGCTGTGCTTTATTAAGTTGTTGGGTGGATGTGGAATTACTTAATAAATAGAAGTTGAAGTTGTTATCAGTCTTGCCGTAGCCTAAAACCTTGGGATAGTAATAAATTATCAGTGTAGAAGACACTATGTTGAAGGGCTTAATTTGAGCCGTTGGTTTCCGATGTTCAGAACCGCCACTTAATCATCCATACCAGCTCTTTTTATGAGCACCAGTCAAGGACACATTCATTTACGGGGAGATTAAGTGATTTGCCCAGAATCATAGGATGTTGAGCTAAATCCGAAACTTGAACCTAGTTCCCCAGCTCAGAATTCGGCAGCTCTGAACATTACTCCACATCCTCTCCCCACTTTTATGGCTAGCAGTTATTCTGTTTTAGACTGCACTAACAGGAGCAATTGGCTGGTGCAAGCTGCCTCCTGACGAGAACCCCAGCACTTATTTATTTTTACAAATTAACCACTGCTGTGTTGTGATTGTCTTCTAAGTTTGGTGGTGTTAGTCATGAGAAATTGTCAGCTATACAATTGAGATAGCGACAAACATCTTAGTGTGAGAGTAAGGTTTGGTTGGTGTGGTAGTTCCTTTTTCACAGAGGTTAAGCTGCACCAATCCAAGTGATTTCCTGCTGCTCAAGGTTTTACACGAGTGGGAGTCAGAATAGGCTGGAAAGTGTGATCCTTTAGTGGAGGAGACAAAGTTGTTGAATTTGCTTTGTATTTGTCGTTGTGCTTTTATTGCAATTATCAATAAAAATTGTAAAGGAGGGTGAGCTGCTGCAAGGAGTTAGAAGAACATGACAATGCGCCATACTGGGATTTGTCAGTAGGTATTTGCACTGTGCTGTCATTGGTTGATACATCACAGTGTGCTCCGCTGAGATTGGGCAGTTGATGGTTGTGCTGTTCTGTTATTGGTTGTTGACACTGAACATGATTTGAGGGTAAAGAACTGTTTCCTGGTTTAAAGCTAAGTCTTATTTGTGGTTGTTAACAATATTGTTTGAAAATGAAATTATTTAAGGCTATACATAATCTGATTAGGGGAGATGTGAGGATACCTGTTCAAGAGGGAGAAGAGGCACCACCTGAAGACACACCAGGTCATGATATGGCCAAAAGCGTGGGTATTCAGACATGCATTTGGTTGAATCAATACGATTCATAAAGGGGGTGGTGATGGACAGAGTATCTGAATAAAGCAGAACACTCTAACCGAGTCAAAAGATCAGGGCTTGATCCATCACCGTTTTTTAGCTCACTGCACCATCCCAGCTCAGAACCTGGCTACATGCAAATTAGTATGACCCAGGCCCAGTGCATCATGGGAACAGGGCAGACCAAACTACCAAGCCAATTCTTTACTGGAAAGGAAACAAGCTTCCGGGGACCGGTTTCTGGCATTATAGCCGTCTTCGGCCCGGCTTGCTTGAATCCTGATGGTGCAGTGAGCAAGGGACTCACATCTGAGCATACCCTTCCACACTTGTGGTGGCCAAAACGATTCATAAAGGGGGTGGTGATGGACAGAGTATCTGAATAAAGCAGAACACTCTAACCCAGTCAAAAGATCAGGGCTTGATCCATCACCGTTTTTTAGCTCACTGCACCATCCCAGCTCAGAACCTGGCTACATGCAAATTAGTATTACCCTGGCCCAGTGCATCATGGGAACAGGGCAGACCAAACTACCAAGCCAATTCTTTACTGGAAAGGAAACAAGCTTCCGGGGACCGGTTTCTGGCATTACAGCCGTCTTCGGCCCGGCTTGCTTGAATCCTGATTGTGCAGTGAGCAAGGGACTCACATCTGAGCATACCCTTCCACATTTATGGTGGCCAAAACGATTCATAAAGGGGGTGGTGATGGACAGAGTATCTGAATAAAGCAGAACACTCTAACCCAGTCAAAAGATCAGGGCTTGATCCATCACCGTTTTTTAGCTCACTGCACCATCCCAGCTCAGAACCTGGCTACATGCAAATTAGTATGACCCTGGCCCAGTGCATCATGGGAACAGGGCAGACCAAACTACCAAGCCAATTCTTTACTGGAAAGGAAACAAGCTTCCAGGGACCGGTTTCTGGCATTACAGCCGTCTTCGGCCCGGCTTGCTTGAATCCTGATGGTGCAGTGAGCAAGGGACTCACATCTGAGCATACCCTTCCACACTTGTGGTGGCCAAAACGATTCATAAAGGGGGTGGTGATGGACAGAGTATCTGAATAAAGCAGAACACTCTAACCCAGTCAAAAGATCAGGGCTTGATCCATCACCGTTTTTTAGCTCACTGCACCATCCCAGCTCAGAACCTGGCTACATGCAAATTAGTATGACCCTGGCCCAGTGCATCATGGGAACAGGGCAGACCAAACTACCAAGCCAATTCTTTACTGGAAAGGAAACAAGCTTCCGGGGACCGGTTTCTGGCATTACAGCCGTCTTCGGCCCGGCTTGCTTGAATCCTGATGGTGCAGTGAGCAAGGGACTCACATCTGAGCATACCCTTCCACACTTGTGGTGGCCAAAACGATTCATAAAGGGGGTGGTGATGGACAGAGTATCTGAATAAAGCAGAACACTCTAACCCAGTCAAAAGATCAGGGCTTGATCCATCACCGTTTTTTAGCTCACTGCACCATCCTAGCTCAGAACCTGGCTACATGCAAATTAGTATGACCCTGGCCCAGTGCATCATGGGAACAGGGCAGACCAAACTACCAAGCCAATTCTTTACTGGAAAGGAAACAAGCTTCCGGGGACCGGTTTCTGGCATTACAGCCGTCTTCGGCCCGGCTTGCTTGAATCCTGATGGTGCAGTGAGCAAGGGACTCACATCTGAGCATACCCTTCCACACTTGTGGTGGCCAAAACGATTCATAAAGGGGGTGGTGATGGACAGAGTATCTGAATAAAGCAGAACACTCTAACCCAGTCAAAAGATCAGGGCTTGATCCATCACCGTTTTTTAGCTCACTGCACCATCCTAGCTCAGAACCTGGCTACATGCAAATTAGTATGACCCTGGCCCAGTGCATCATGGGAACAGGGCAGACCAAACTACCAAGCCAATTCTTTACTGGAAAGGAAACAAGCTTCCGGGGACCGGTTTCTGGCATTACAGCCGTCTTCGGCCCGGCTTGCTTGAATCCTGATGGTGCAGTGAGCAAGGGACTCACATCTGAGCATACCCTTCCACACTTGTGGTGGCCAAAACGATTCATAAAGGGGGTGGTGATGGACAGAGTATCTGAATAAAGCAGAACACTCTAACCCAGTCAAAAGATCAGGGCTTGATCCATCACCGTTTTTTAGCTCACTGCACCATCCCAGCTCAGAACCTGGCTACATGCAAATTAGTATGACCCTGGCCCAGTGCATCATGGGAACAGGGCAGACCAAACTACCAAGCCAATTCTTTACTGGAAAGGAAACAAGCTTCCGGGGACCGGTTTCTGGCATTACACCCATCTTCGGCCCGGCTTGCTTGAATCCTGATGGTGCAGTGAGCAAGGGACTCACATCTGAGCATACCCTTCCACACTTGTGGTGGCCAAAACGATTCATAAAGGGGGTGGTGATGGACAGAGTATCTGAATAAAGCAGAACACTCTAACCTAGTCAAAAGATCAGGGCTTGATCCATCACCGTTTTTTAGCTCACTGCACCATCCCAGCTCAGAACCTGGCTACATGCAAAAAAAACGGTGTTGGATCTAGCCCTGATCTTTTGACTGGGTGATAGTATTCTGCTTAATTCAGAGACTCTGTCCCTCACCACCCCTTGTTGTAAATATTTTTGTCCATCCTAAGCGTGGAAGGGTATACTCAGACATGAGTCCCTTGCTCATTGCACCATCAGGATTCAAGCAAGCCGGGCCGAAGACGGCTGTAATGCCAGAAACCGGTCCCCGGAAGCTTGTTTCCTTCCCAGTGTAAGAATTGGCTTTTGTAGTTTGGTTTGCCCTGTTCCCATCATGCACTGGGACAGGAACAGACTAATTTGCATACAGCCAGGTTCTGAAACTGGGATGGTGCAATGAGCTAAAAAACGGTGTTGGATCTAGCCCTGATCTTTTGACTGGGTGAGAGTATTCTGCTTAATTCAGAGACTCTGTCCCTCACCACCCCTTGTTGTAAATATTTTTGTCCACCCTAAGCGTGGAAGGGTATACTCAGACATGAGTCCCTTGCTCATTGCACCATCAGGATTCAAGCAAGCCGGGCCGAAGACGGCTGTAATGCCAGAAACCGGTCCCCGGAAGCTTGTTTCCTTCCCAGTGTAAGAATTGGCTTTTGTAGTTTGGTTTGCCCTGTTCCCATCATGCACTGGGACAGGAACAGACTAATTTGCATACAGCCAGGTTCTGAAACTGGGATGGTGCAATGAGCTAAAAAACTGTGTTGGATCTAGCCCTGATCTTTTGACTGGGTGAGAGTATTCTGCTTAATTCAGAGACTCTGTCCCTCACCACCCCTTGTTGTAAATATTTTTGTCCACCCTAAGCGTGGAAGGGTATACTCAGACATAAGTCCCTTGCTCATTGCACCATCAGGATTCAAGCAAGCCGGGCCGAAGACGGCTGTAATGCCAGAAACCGGTCCCCGGAAGCTTGTTTCCTTCCCAGTGTAAGAATTGGCTTTTGTAGTTTGGTTTGCCCTGTTCCCATCGTGCACTGGGACAGGAACAGACTAATTTGCATACAGCCAGGTTCTGAAACTGGGATGGTGCAATGAGCTAAAAAACGGTGTTGGATCTAGCCCTGATCTTTTGACTGGGTGAGAGTATTCTGCTTAATTCAGAGACTCTGTCCCTCACCACCCCTTGTTGTAAATATTTTTGTCCACCCTAAGCGTGGAAGGGTATACTCAGACATGAGTCCCTTGCTCATTGCACCATCAGGATTCAAGCAAGCCGGGCCGAAGACGGCTGTAATGCCAGAAACCGGTCCCCGGAAGCTTGTTTCCTTCCCAGTGTAAGAATTGGCTTTTGTAGTTTGGTTTGCCCTGTTCCCATCATGCACTGGGACAGGAACAGACTAATTTGCATACAGCCAGGTTCTGAAACTGGGATGGTGCAATGAGCTAAAAAACGGTGTTGGATCTAGCCCTGATCTTTTGACTGGGTGAGAGTATTCTGCTTAATTCAGAGACTGTCCCTCACCACCCCTTGTTGTAAATATTTTTGTCCACCCTAAGCGTGGAAGGGTATACTCAGACATGAGTCCCTTGCTCATTGCACCATCAGGATTCAAGCAAGCCGGGCCGAAGACGGCTGTAATGCCAGAAACCGGTCCCCGGAAGCTTGTTTCCTTCCCAGTGTAAGAATTGGCTTTTGTAGTTTGGTTTGCCCTGTTCCCATCATGCACTGGGACAGGAACAGACTAATTTGCATACAGCCAGGTTCTGAAACTGGGATGGTGCAATGAGCTAAAAAACGGTGTTGGATCTAGCCCTGATCTTTTGACTGGGTGAGAGTATTCTGCTTAATTCAGAGACTCTGTCCCTCACCACCCCTTGTTGTAAATATTTGGTTGAATCAATAGCATAAGATCACTGAGAAAGAAGGTGCATTGATGTTTCCACGCTATTGCACATTTAATTTTAGAATCATTGAAAATGTGAGAAGGGTATTGTACGAACTGAAGCAACCTCCTAGACCTGCACCCCACAAAGCACTTAATGCTGGTTAGCATGCAGCTCATGTTAGGCAGAGACAGAAATAACAAAATTTCCCGTGTGCAGGACAACTTCAACACCCCCTGTAGGCTACCGGAGAGCTGTTATGAATTGAGAAATGGATATTGCCTTGCCAATCAGACCGGAGCCCTGGTACAGTAAGCAGTCAGCAACCCTATTTGCCAGGAGAGGCCAACACAAAATGAACTGTAATCACTGCTGTGAGATCGGGCCAGAGGCCTGTGCAGTGAGGGATCGGTGACCCCGTATGCCAGGACGGGCCACTGTGGATGGATAGCTGTGTGGAGGGGGCCATAGGCCTAGCTCGGGGAAGAGCCAGTGATCCGATATGCCAGCCGGGCCGCCAAACAGGCATCTACTGTGCCAATCGGTTTGGTGCCCATGCACAGTAGAGAAATGACGTCCCCTTATGCCTGAGGGCATCGCTGTAAATAGCAAGAAATATGACCTGACTTAGAATTTGGCCGGAAGTGTGAGGCCCCATGTGAACCCCTATGCACCTACAATGGGAGGAGGGATCAGCATCAGGAGCTTTGCACCAACCCCCTCCACCATGGGATGGGCCAAAGACTTACCCTGTGAGAAGAAGCAACGAGGAGCCTCCAAATATTGCAGGTGTGAGACCGGGAGTGATGAACTAAGAGACCATTGAGTGCAGCCCACCTGGGCAGCGTGTGCTGAACTAAATTGAACCAGCTGCTGCTGCTTCACTGTCCGCAGAAGGGACAAGCTCAGGCACTCCAGATGCTCTGATCCTGCAGATGCAGGTAAGACTGCATTTGGTCCAGTCAGCCCTGCGGGAACTTGCTTGGTATATGGGGCTGGGCTGTGGCACTGGAACACTTTTGACTTTCATACAGAGTTTGTGTGGATCCTTGATACTCGATTACTAGTGGCACTTACCGTGGATGCTGCCTAAAGTGAATGGGGAATGACAACGATTACTAAAGTGAGGAGAGAGTGGGACAAAGGGAACTCCCTATGAAACTGTTGTAATCTTATTGTGTTACTTTCCTTATGTTTTCTCTATGATCTTTTCTCCTCTCTAAGCCTTACTTGTATTCTAGAATTGTTATGCCTGATTGTAGTACTCGGGTTCTGTTGGGTCAGTTGGAGTACTGGCCAGCAGGCGTTGAGTCCACATCCTGCTGTGCTCTCCATTAAATCTCTTATACTATTACAACTGGTTTGGAGATTCACTTACTACAGAAACAATAGAGCCCTGACCTCTGGAAGACAGAGTAGCTTTCTGTGAATGTCACATTTGTCTTTGTGTTGGTGGCAATAAAAAAAATGCTTCTCTTTTTTTAAGTAAATATGAGTATTTAGCTGGACAATAATTTATTCCTGCTGCACACATTTTGAGTTGTGAACCTGTGTTCACTTCCGGTATTTACATCCCAGTGGGTCTTAGACTGCTCGGACCATGCTAATCCTTAGAGTCAAGTGCTGAAGGGGTTCTTGGCACAGTTGCTCAGGATCCATAGTAAGTCAGGCTCCGGGGTATCCATTTTAGCCTCAACCCACGTGGGTAGTCCCAGTTGCCCCTGCTTGTCCGGTGGCCCTCCGGAAATTGTTATGACACAAGTACTCATAAGTGAGCTTCCAGCCACCTAAAACCGTCCAGTATGAGGCACAGTAAAGCGCCGCTTCTCTTTCCTCGCAGCGCTCAGATAGTGTCCTGCTCACTTTCCTCGCCTCTGCCTCTAAGGCTCGCAGTTGGGGTGTCCCTCGTGCAGTTTTTTAGGTCTCGCCTGTCGATGCGCATGCGCATCGAGCTTGCGAGCCTATTGCGGCTTAAACAACCTTTAACTAACAAGCAAGGAATCGTGGCGATTCCTTGCAGTGCCCGTGACTTTTAAGCTCAATGCGCATGTGCATTGAGCTTAAAAGCGCGTGCACATCAGTTCCCTCAGCCGCAATCGCCGTCTGTTCCCTCAGCCGCATTCCTCCGACACCTTTTGAAGTGAAGCTTAGCTTCACTTCAAAGGCCCCGGCTTCTTCACACCCACATGCCGCTTTCCCCGCTCCGCCCCCTGCCCTGCCCGCCGTGTGCATTTCTCCTCCACCCCCTCCCCACAGCAATGCCCTCCGTCTTGTTTTTTTTATTTTAACTTTCAGCGCAAGGATCCCGCTTGTTCTTTATTTATTAAACACACGCTTCGCTCTTTCTCTTCTGCTTCTTCCACTCGCAATCTGCTTTTTATATTTTTTCCTTCTTTCCTCGCCCACTCTTTCCATTTTACTTCAGCTTTTTCCATTTTTTTTGCCCCTCTGACTCACACCCGATCTCCCGCCTTCTTTTCCGTCTTATTATAGCCTCTATGTGCTCTCACCTCAAACAATTCTACCCTTCACTACGACACTCCCGCCATTTCACCCCTTCTTTACTCATTCACACTCAATTTCCCGTCTTTTCCCCTTTCCTCTCATTTCTTTTTTTCCTCACACTTCGTCCTATCTATATTTACCCATCTCCAGCCCTACTCTTCTCCATCTTCTTGCTCACGTTGCCCCTACAAACTTTTCTTCCTTCGCACTCGGTTTTCCTGCCCATGTCTTACACGCTCCCCCAGAGTCTCTTCTCGTCGCTGGCAGCCTCACCTTCTTTCTTCACCCTTCCTTCTCGCTCACGTTAGCCCTACAAACTTTTCTTCACACGCACTCGGTTTTCCTGCCCATGTCTTACACGCTGCCCCCAGAGTCTCTCCTCGTCGCTGGCAGCCTCACCTTCTTTCTTCACCCCTACACAATATTGCTTGTACATACAGTGAACATGACACACTGACTTTCCTTGGCGCACTCATGCCGATGTTGTCAGGACATTGCAGGTGGGGTCAAGTTAATGTTTAAAAAACATTACTTTGGGCCGCTTCCGTGTACTGCATGAGCAGTCCCTGTAACTTCTGCAGGCCAGCTGCTGCTGAGACGCTGACACTCTCCCGCTTTCTGCTTGGCGCCACCAGCCCTTCCTCCCCTCCTCCCCCCCTCCTTCCAGGGATGACCACCGTCTCACACCCCATCCCCATATGCTCCTTCCCTCCCACTCGCTGGCTCCCCCTCCCCCCCCCCACCAGGCTCTCAATGCTTGTTTTAAACCAAGGCAGCGGGGGCTCTTCAGCGTGTCCGACTCAACATTTATCCAGTGACTCAACAAAACAGCATTTAATCAAGAAAACTGCACTCAAATCATCGTAGGTTCCCAGCTTGACAAAATGTGTGATCGTTGTCAAATGACTTTGCTTCACCGTGCATCGGTTTACTCGAGAGTCGAATCCGAGACCTCTTGTGGACACTACGTTTAGAATGTGTGCAATATAATAAATAACACCCACCAGGCTCTCAATGCTTGTTTTAAACCAAGGCAGCGGGGGCTCTTCACCGTCTCCTTTGCCTAAAACTCACATGGTCGCTCTTGGATTTATTTTTATTGGCCATTAACTCTGTGGTTTGCGCACTCTGTCAATTTTTTACAAACTATTTTTTATATTCTCCCACTGGGCAAAGTAACATTTGCTGTGGGCTTAAAAATATCAGCATTCGTTAATCACTCGTGCATGGCTTACTTTTTTTGGTATCACTTGTTCTCTCTCTCTCTCTCTCTCTCTCCCTCCCATAACTCTCTCTCTCTCTCTCTCTCTCCCATAACTCTCTCTCTCCCATAACTCTCTCTCTCTCTCTCTCCCTTCTCTCTCTTTCTCTCTCTCTCTCCCTCCCTCCCTTAACTCTCTCTCTCTCTTTCGCTTCCCTTCATTTACTCGCACACGCAACGCCACTCGCACACGCAACGCCACTCGCACACGCAACGCCACTCGCACACGCAACGCCACTCGCACACGCAACGCCACTCGCACACGCAACGCCACTCGCCCACGCAATGCCACTCGCCCACGCAACGCCACTCATCCATGCAACGCCACTCATCCATTTGCAAAACGGAAAATGTTAAACTCTTCTATTGCGAGACCTATTGCATTTTCAATGCTTGTTTAAGAGGTGGTTGTTAGTCAGTCGCAGATAATAATTAACACATTGTCAAGCTTCAAAGCAGTGTCATTAGCGCAGCCCCATCCCCTCAGGGCACGTGTATGCTGTGGAGCAAAGGAGAGCTAGTTTGCAAACAGTGCATAATATGGAGAAAAAAAGTGCAAAGACAAATTCCCTAGAAGCTCTCCACGGCCCTGCTGAGCATCAAGCTTCCCAAATACCAAGGCTGCCTAGTTTTTATTCCCCATTCATTCTATCTTCCACAATCCTACAATTCTTGTCTTCATCTCACTGAAGCAGGTTCTTTTTCATCCCTGCTTTCCCCTTCGTCAGTTTGCTTGTCTTTATTATGCACCCTTGCTCTCCCTTGGCTGCCTGTCTCACTCTCTGATTCTTGTCTCAAGCCAAAAATAAGGGCCAAGTGACCACCTGATTCAACCACTGACATACATGAAGCACTGGGTGGGTGCTAAAAGCAGCATCGGAAACTGCCTTAATACCTGTCCACATTGCATCGAGAAGCAACGCGAGTTCAGTTTCTTCTCTTGTACTCCCCCCATCTTTGCTTGCGTTCTGGATTTAGATATCGTTGGGATAGTAACTCTAAGATATAAGAATAGTGCAGAATGTGCCGTTTCTATCTGAAGGTATTTTCTGAAAAGCTTTCTTTTACAATGCACTTTCTCTTATTGGGTTAAAGAGTCTTACATTTTACATGCAGGCTCCCACTCCGGAAGAGCTAGGCTCCCACTGGTTCATTAGCGCCTTAATGTGCTTGGCCAGCGCTATTCTACTGGTATGGCTTCTTCTCAACCGATCAGAGATGTATGACTGGCCGGCTCCTGAGGCACCGACGTGTAGTTTGCTATCCGTTACAAATGCTGGACTTTCAAATACCAAGAAGCAAATGATAAAGCACACTGGGCAAGCTTTTCAGGAGCAGAAAGAGAGAACTGCGTCAAGTGTGGAGGGTTTTCATTCTGAACAAACTGGGAAAAGGCAATGAATGGGCTGGTATTTCAACAAGAATGCAAGAAACCACTCGCCATTGCATGTGACCATGTTCATAGCAAGATAACTGATAGAAACTATTTCACTGAAAGATGCTGACTGTGGTTAGGGTGAACCAAGGCAGCAGTGAGCACAGCAGGCAGAGCTGCCTGAGAAGATCCTTGAGTCCTAGCACTCATTTTGTACCTATGCATTTATTATATGGTATTTTTAAGGAACAGTGTTGACATGTCATGAACCAGTGGGTATAAAGGTGCCTGTATGGATGATTCAGTTGTGCGTGACTGGCTGTATATGTGAGTGATTGGGTGTCTCAGTGAATGTATGGGTGAGTGACCAGGTTGTGCGAATGTCTGTATCAGTCTGTCAGTTGGTGTCTAAGTAGCTGTATGGGTTGGTGAGTGGGCAGGTGAGTGGCTGTATGGGTGATTGGTTGTCTGAGTACCTGTATGGGTGTCTGTGTCAGTGTTTGAGGGGAGTGCATGACTGCCTGCATGGATGAGTGAATGGGTCAGTCAGTGGCTGTACGGATTAGTTAGTACGTCTCATAGGGGCAGTATGGGTGACGGAATGTGTGTATGGATGTGTCATGAGTCAATGAATGTATCAGTAGTATATGGGTGAGTAACTGCATACATGAAAGGCAGTATAGGTGAGTGTTGGAGTATATGAGTGGCTGTATGTGTGACTGAGTGATTACGAGAGTGGCTGTATGGGTGAATGTGTGCTTGTTTCAGTGATTGTATAGGTGAGTGAGTATATGTTAGTATCTGTATGAATAAGTGAGTGGGTGCGTGTATAACTGTATAGGTGAGTAAGTGGGTGTCTAATTAACTCTCTGGGCGAGTGATTAGATTGTGAGTAGCTATATGGGTGACTGACAGTGTGTGAGTGGCAGTATGGGTGTGTGAGTAGATATATCAGTGGCTGTATTGGTCAGTGAGTTGGTTATGAGTGGCTGTATGGGTGAGTGTTGCTTGTGTCGGTGAGTGAGTATGTGCTAGCATCTGTATGATAAGGGAATGGGTGTGTGTATACTGTATAGCTGAGTAAGTGGCTGTGTGATTGACTTTATGGGTGAGTGAGTAGGTGTAAGAGTAGCTCTATGGGTGACTGACAGTGTGTGAGTGGCTGTATGGGTATATGAGTGGATATATCAGTGGCTCTATTAGTGAGTGAGTTGGTGTATGTGTGGCTGTATGGGTGACTGAGTGGATTTGTGTGTAGACCTATGAATCAGTGAGTGGGTGTGTAAGTACAGGTATGGGTGTGTCAATGGTTAGGAGAATGGTGGTGTGGAAGTTGGAGTCGGTTTGTGAAAGGTTATTTTGGGGTGTAAGTGGATGCATCAGAGATTTTGTGGGTGATGTCTACAGTGATGGCATTTGAGATGTCATCAGTGATGTCATCAGTAATGTCACTCACCATGTCATGAGTGATATCATAAGCAGTGTGTTGCGGGGAAGCAAGTTATAGTTAGCTCAGCTAACTATAACTGCTGAATTTCTCTGGTTTTGTACAATTAAAATGTCAGCCTAATGATAAAAAGACTGCAGGTCAGCAGAGATTAGAAGATTTTATTCCGTACTGTTCCTCTCTCCACCAGAGAATCACTTCACACAACATTCTAAAGCAGCCTTCTCAGAGCACGGAAGGTGCCAACAGGAACAGGGGGAGGGGGTGGAATGTACCAAGTTATCTAGCATGACAGTAACATTATATGACGGTATCTAGAGTCTATGATGTAAACAATGTTTATAAATAAAAGTAAAAGTACCAATGTGATATGTGAAACAAGTGTAACAGGTTATAACACATCTTCCCCCCTTAGCATAACCAGGGATAGGAAGAAGCAATATCAAATATAACAGCACGAAGAGAAAGACAGGAAAGGTTATTTGTGCATAATAAAGTCTTTGTGCCATATAGGTGTTTTGCATGTTCTTTGAGTATAGGTAGAGGTTGTAGGTTGAGATGTAACTGGAGATTCTTGCTGAGTAGTGTTATGATCTAGTTGTGACTTAACCAATCTGTCCATACTCCACATTTGGCCATTGTTTAATATGACAGTGTTGCCTCTCACTTCTGTTATGCACATGGGTTTTGAGAATTTACTCTCAGGATCACTTCTCCTTGGATTTTTGATGAAAACCCAATCTCGAATTCTCCATTCTTGCATTTTAGTGCCATGTTTGGAGTCATAGTGATCCTTGTACTTGCTTTGGTGATTTTTGATTTTGTCTTTGAATCCTTGCATGTCCATTGTGACATGCGATCCCCCACCTAGCCAGTTGTGGAAAAACTTAGTACAGGGTTTTCTCCCTCTTAGAGCTGAAAAAGGGGAGATTCCTGTGACTTGGTTGGGGGTGGTATGATAGGCCCATAGCATATCTTGTAATGCCAGATCAATGTGAATATTGTTGCTACTAGCTAGTTGGATGCATCCCTTTACCATACGGTTCATTCTCTCCACTAGACCGTTTGCCCTGGGGCAATATATAGTGGTGACTTTATATGCGTTATGTTTAGCAAGTTCAGGAATTCTGTCATGGCATGAGATACAAACTGTACCCCGTTGTCCGTGACAATGGAAGCTGGAATCCCCTCCGTGGCAAAGGTCTCTCTAAGACATTGAATGACAGTGGCAGTAGTGACTTGGGTGACCATCTTGACTACAGTCCAGTGAGAATGATAATCTACTAGGACTAACACAAATTGTTTGGTTACCCTAGGAAGGTATAGGGGACCCATTATGTCTAGAGCGATTTTCTCCCAAGGTCTGCTAGGTGCTGGAATGGGAAATATGGGAGTTTTCCTAGGTATCTTGGACTTATCACTGTTGGCGCAAGCATGGCAGAGTTTGACTTTGTCTTCAACTAGTGAGTCCATGTTGGGGAACCAGTATCGTTCGCGTAACCTGGCTTTAGTTAGGCTCCTACCCAAGTGGCCTTCGTGAACCAGATCAATTATTTTATCTTTGATGGCTTCAGGGGGAATGATCTTGTCCTTCCTGAACAACATACCTTGGTCTATGTTAAGTTCATGGCGGACCTCCCAGAATTTCTTTACGTCAGTACTTATCAGGTCTTTAGAATCAGGCCATCCCTGTAAGGTGTAAGATAAGAGTTGCGTCATGGTTTTGTCAGAGTTCATGCAATTTGACCATTCTTGTGAGGAGATGGTAGAAAGGTTGACCTGAAAGATGGGACATTCACTTACATCAAATTGTTCTTCTTTCTGTAGTGGACTTCTGGACAGGAAATCGGCTGCAGAATTTTGAATTCCGGGTACGTATTCAACTTTGAAGCAGAACCCTTCCAATTCAAGGATCCACTTGCCTATGCGGGGAGTATTGCAGAAATAGTTTTTCGGATTGAACATATAGACCAATGGTTTATGGTCTGTGCGTATACAGAATTGTTTTCCCCACAGAAAAAATTTGAAATGTTTCACGCCCCAAAAACAAGCTAGTGCTTCCCTTTCCACTACTGAATAGTTTAATTCAGCTTTGGTCAGAGACCGTGAGGCGAATGCGACAATCCTTTCTTTTCCATCAATCTTTTGTGATAGGGTAGCTCCTTAGCCTTTCCCGCTCGCATCTGTGGTGAGAATGGTTTTGCGGTTGTGTTCAAAATTACAAAGATAAGGTGCCGCCAGTATACTTTCTTTCACTTTAGAGAATGACATTTGGTGTTCCTCCAACCACTTGAATTGAACATTCTTCTTTGTGAGATCTCTCAGAGTGGCAGTGAGTTCAGCAAAATGACTGACATACTTCGCCATGTACTCCGCCAATCCCAGGAAGGATTTGAGTTCTTCCTTGTTGGTGGGTGCTGGGGCCTCTTTGACCGCCTCTACTAGACAGAGTTTAGGTTTAATCCGTCTTTGGAAATGCAGTGGCCCAGGTATTCCACTGACTCCACTCCTAGTTGGCATTTCTCCTTCTTTAGAGTGAGACCAGCCTCTTTGAATTTTTGCAGTGCATGTCGCAAGATGTTGTTGTGCTCTTCGACGTTGGCACCATATATTAGAACATCATCCTGGAAGCATGGTGTATTTTGCTTTCTCCCCAGGATGTGCTGCATAATTTTCTGAAAGATGGCTGCTGCCGAAGCTAGCCCAAACGGCATGCGACAGAACATGAAGGTTCCTGGGGAGTAGTAAACGCTTGAGTCTTCTTGAATCAGGGTGTAACTCCACCTGAAGATAGGCCATGGAGAGATCCAGAACACTGAAATGTGTTGCCCTCCCCATGGTGCTCAACATCTCGTGGATGCGAGGTAAGGGATGTCTTTCCACTAATATGCTATTGTTCAAATCTCGAAGGTCAATACACATTCTGATATCTTGACTATTGAAGGGATCAAATTAATTCTAACGGGTCACACTTACCAATAAACCATATATCATTAGAGGATAACCAATAATTCAGTCGGCAATGGAGAAGGTTCAATAGTTTATTCATCAAAGACAAACCCTGACAGGGGAGCCCCGGTCTACACAACCACTAAGGTGCGCAGAGGAGACTGCTTACATATTCAAAGCACAAAGCATATATACGTTTCACACATCGAGAATGACACCCTACAAGGAAAAACACAGTTTGTCAGCAGGCCAAAAAGGAATACCCATTTAAGGCACAATTGATTGCTACTATCCTAGGCTTCAGCTATTCCGGGGGCAGGTCAACCAGTTGCCTCCCGGTCTATCTAAAGCCGGGGAGGACAAGAACGGGTTTTGTGAGAATGTACGCATCCCACCAAGAAGGCAGTTGCGACCTTGAGTTTCCCTTGAGCTACCAGTTAGCAGACATCGACCATGGTTTGGCTGACGCCACGGAAAAGAAAGAAAGGCATAGTCACGTGATTTCAGGTAAACCGCATTTGCACACAGAGAAACTAAACAAAATGGCTCCAGCCGTGCCAATAGTACTATCACACAGAAAGAGTGAATGCAGGTAACTAAATGAATGCACTTCATTCTAATCAATCGAGTATATGTTTACAATGAATATATTGGATATATTAGGCCAATAATATGTTTGCTGCAAATTCGATCCCTACACTATGGTTCTTCTTTGCGATTACAATGGGGGCCACCCATTCTGAGCAATCCACTGGTTGAATGATGTTCAATTCCCTCAGTCTGGTTATTTCATTCCTTAATGGTTCCCACATCAGATGAGGAATCGGTCTCGTTTTGTGAACCACAGGGCAAGCGTTGTGCTTCAATTGAATCTTGTGCTGGAAATTCCTGAGTAGTCCTAGTTTATCTGAGAAGACTTCAGGGATTTCTTTGATAATGTTTTTGCTATTATTTGTAGGATCGGTGAATAACACTTGCTCAGGATTGTTGGGGTCCAGCTTAATCCCTAATTCTTTTTGGTGTTGCCACCCCAGCAAATTAGAACCATTTTCCACCACATAGACTTTCCCCATGGTGGAGCGGTTCTTGAAAGAAATTATGGATTTGAACATTCCCTTCATGGGAATGGGGTCCTTGTTATAACCGCTGGGAGCTATGTCAGCTTTGGAGAGTTTACTTTGATCCTGGCCAGTTAAGGAATTGAAATCCGAGTAATTCACCAGGGTGAAAGGGGTACAAGAATCTGCAAACATTTTGAAGTTTTTTCCTTCGATGATTACTTTGCATTCAGGATATTTCTTTTCGTCTGTCCCTACTTCATTGACTTGCAGGATTATTTTCTTCACCTGAGCTTTATCACTGGGTTTGTTGCTCCAGGTTTTCCTCGGGAAGCATCCACACACCCTAGACAGGTGTCCTTTCTTGTTGCACTTCCTGCACCATGCAGATATCGCTTGACAATTGGGGTCATTCGCTAAATGGTTGTTGCTTCCACAACGATAACATTTTAATTTTATGCTCTCCTGGTCCCCAGCATGGTGTTGCACGTGGTCTTTCTTGGATTTGTGTTGATCACTTCTTATTTTGCAGATTTCAGTCTCTTCTTCTACGTTGACTACCTCTGACACTTTGTCGCTAGGGTCAGTGTTTATTTCCTTAATACAAATGTTTGTATGTTCTATGGACTTAGCTATTTTAATAGCTTCCTGGAGATCCGGTTGCTTTTGTAATAGTTTCTTTTGGATTTCCTTGTTGTTCGTGCAACATACTAGTTGGTCTTTAATTAAGGAAACATTTAAGTCCTGGAATTCACACAGTTTACTGAGACCTCTGAGGATTGCAACATATGTGGAAATGCTTTCCTGTTTTTCCTGAACGCGACTGAAGAATTTGTGCCTTTCTAGCACCACATTCACCTTGTCTCCAAAGTGGATGCGCAATTTAATCAGGGAGACGTTGTATACATCATCATCTTCATCCTCTGTTTCTGTTTCCAGGAGTGATTCAAACACCTTTCTACCAGTGGGGCCTAAGTTGTGCAATAAAATATGTTGCTTCCTGAACGCACTGAATTTCTCTCCTCCGATGGCTACCAGGTATGATTCAAAAACTTTCTCCCAATCTTCCCATGGGACACTGGGTTCCCCAAACTCATTTAGAAAAGGCGCAGGTTGTGACATACTAGCAGCTGCCATGATGGCTACCCTGACGTGAGGGAGGTAAAGTAGGCCAGAGAGGTTGAAAGAGAAAGGGAGACCCGAACCCTAGAAAGATAGATAGTAGATGTAAAGGGACTAACATGCAGATTCCAGAAAGAGGAAATGCAGACCCACCTATGCTACTAAACTGCTCATTAAACAGCTAGCATGACCCAGAAAAGATAATTTGCGATTGGGGCTTAAATGCATTAAGACTGTGTGATACAGTTGGTACCGCAATGATACATGAAATGACACAAAGCATGAAAACAATGTAATATTACTACAAATATGTTATCACGACTAAAAAACAGCGCAAAGAGGCGTAGATATTACAACTTTGTTACCAATCTGTACATATGAATATAAAGAATGGCTATGATGAGAAAAGGGTAAATATACTTCCTAATTATCGCCAGTCAAGGTACCTATATAAAGGAGTGCATGCCTTCATGAAAATGCATATACTACAGTCATTGACACAAAAAGGAGTGCGTAGGGTATATGTACAACTAGTTATTGTCAGTAAAGATACTTGTAAAGAGGAGTGCGTGTCTCCGTGAAAATGAAAATATTTTAGACATTGACACGCATATGGAGTGCGTATCTCCGAAAGTGCTGCTAATATTTATGGGTTGCTTTAATGAAACTGTGAGGCAGGTGTGCGTGTCACCGCAAGAGACAACCAACTTCTAGTTACTGACACGCATATGGAGCGTTGCTTTAATGAAACTGAGAGGCAGGTGTGCGTGTCACCGCAAGAGACAACCAACTCCTAGTTACTGACACGCATGTGGAGTGCGCATCTCCGAAAACCACAATAGCGGTGCTGCGGAGGCTGGGGCACCGGAGGTGTCCTACGAAGATCCCGTGAGGCGCGGCATTCAGGAAGCGGCTGCAGTGCGCAGATGACTGGTGCCTTCCACACAGCTGAGGAGACACTGAAAGTTTTGTGTGTCCCGCCCTGAGGGGCCGCGAAGAAGCAAAGCGCCGGGGTCTGGTGAGTTCCGCTCTGAGGGGCAGTAACGGAGCAAGGCGTCACCGAGCCTTCCACACCGCTGATGAGACGCTGGAGGTTTAGTGTACACAAAGGAGCAAAGCGCCGGGGTCTGGGGAGTTCCGCCCTGAGGGGCAGCGAAGAAGCAAGGCGCCAACGAAGAGTCGATGCAGCGCCCCGCTGCTGAGGAACCACTGCGCGCAGCGCCAACGTAGAGTCGATGCAGCGCCCCCCTGCTGAGGAACCACTGCGCGCAGGAGATGACCGGAATTAATTGTGCCCCACTTGACCGCTGTGAGGAGATGGGCTCCGCTGAAGTGCCGCCAGGTAACCAGGACAGGAGGAAAGGCTTGGTGACTCAAGGCCAACCCCGTGGCGAAGACGCTTGAAGAATGCAGGTGAGTGCTGAAGGGGAGGAGGTGGGAGGCAGCGTGGCTGGGCCGGGAATGGCTGAGAAGGATGAAGTAGGGGTAGATAGGGAGATACTAAAGACGAGGCTGAAAGTCGCTAACTGTTCTCCACAGTCGAAGGGGAAGGGAGAAAGTCAATAGGCAATTAGGAGTGCCATAATCGAAGTCATAATTAGAAGAAAAAGAAACAAAATGCCAATTCCAATGACGAAAAAAATGCCGCACCAAATGGTTAGAAGTAGAATGGCAGGAACAGACGACCACTGAGGGTTGCTGAAGTATGGAAGTAGGTAATTCTCAGTTTGGCGAGGTGAAGAAATAGAGTAGGTGGTGGAGTTCAATCAGAAGGGGAGGAGCAGGCACCATCTGTCCCCTTCCACAGATCGTCGGTAGTGATAAAAAGACTGCAGGCCAGCAGAGATTAGAAGATTTTATTCCGTACTGCTCCTCTCCCCACCAGAGAATCACTTCACACAACATTCTAAAGCAGCCTTCTCAGAGCACGGAAGGTGCCAACAGGAACGGGGGAGGGGGTGGAATGTACCAAGTTATTTAGCATGACTGTAACATTATATGACGGTATCTAGAGTCTATGATGTAAACAATGTTTATAAATAAAAGTAAAAGTACCAATGTGATATGTGAAACAAGTGTAACAGGTTATAACACCTAACTATAACATCTCTGTAACATTTGTTTTTTTCAGTGAATGTTTAAGGTTTTTTTAATACAAATTCTTAACTATAATGTCACTGTAACCTTTGTTTTTTTGTGTGAATTTCTATGGTTTTTAAAGTAGTAGTCACATTGGCAGAGTGTGGAGAAAGGGGACTGGGCCTTCCACCTACTCTCAGGAATTCCACTGTGTAGGACTTACAGGAGGTACCAGGAGGGCTTTTTGGTCCTCAAGGTACCTCAGGAGTAAAGTGAACTTCATCCTCCAACCAGTGGTGTGCCAGGAGCCGGGTTTGCAGAGTGGTGGAAAAAGGGAGCATGGCCTCTGAGTCTGAACCCCTCTTAGCAATCCTGCTGTGTGGGACTTACTGGAGGTAACAGGAGGGGTGGTTACCCCTAAGGATGTTCTTGGGGGTCAATTACCCCTCCTGTTACCTCAAGTAAGTCCTACACAGCAGCTTTGCTGAGAAGTTGTCAGAGGCCTTGCCCCCTTTCTCCACCACTCTGCAAATGCGCCTCTTGGTGCACTATTCTTTGGAGGATGAAGTCCCCTTGGTTCCAGAGAGTCCTTGGGAGCCAACAAGCTCTCCTGTTTCCTCCAGTAAGTCCCACACAGTGGGTTTGTTGAGAGGTTTCGGTGTCCACGCCCCCTTTCTCCACCACTCTGCAAACGTGCCTCCTGCTGCACTACTACTTGGGGGATGAAGTCCCCTTGGCTCTTCAGGTTTCTTGGGGGCCAACTAGCACTCCTTTTATCTCCAGTAAGACCCACCCAGCTGCATTGCTGAGAGGTTGTCATAGGCCATGCCCGTTTTCTCCACCAAATGCACCTCCTGGTGCACTACTGATTCGGGCATGAAGTCCACTTTAGACCTGAGGCCCCCAGGAGGCAAAGGGACTTCATTCCCCACCAGCAGTGCACCAAGAGGTGTTTTTGCAGAGTGATGTAGAAAGGGGGCATGGCCTACTACCACTTCTCAGCAATCCTACTGTGTGGGGCATACTGGAGGTAACAGGGGGTCGTGCAGGCTCTTAAGGACCCTCAGCAGCCAGGAGGACTTCATTCCCCAACCAGGAACATGCCAGGAGGCACATTTGCAGATTAGTGGAGAATGGTGGTGGGGCCTTCCACGCGCTACAAGCTTTTTTTGCGCTTTTTTAGGAAAGGAGAACGTGAACCCTCCCCCGCCCCCCCCCCCCCCCCTTCCCTGGAACATTTTGGGCCCTGGCGGATCATTTACATTTTTTTAATCAAAAATACCGAAGGGGCTGCTACAGGCCCCTCCCCCAAGGCCAATTTAAGCCCCAAGTGCCCCATCACCAGGGACAGGCCTCCCAGGCCTACTTTGGCCTCGGGAACCCCGTTCCCCGGGCCCAGGCCTTCAGAATTATTTTTATTAATGCAGAGGGGGCCAGCGCAGACCCCCTCTCTGGGCCACTATTGCCCCAGAGACCCCCAGGAAATGGCCACCTTGTTGAGACTGAAGGTCCCTGCAGTCCCTGCTGGCTCCCCACCTCCTGTGGGAGCCTGCATTGTTTTCGGACAGAATGAGCTGCTGACATGCAGCTCCATCGGTCCAAAAGCTATTCTGCTCTGCTTTGAGCAAGCAAGAGCATCTTTATTCTCGCTTGCACGAAGCAGACCAGAGTTTGCTATGGCTTGCCAAGCCAAAACAAACTGCAATGTCCTGGAGCTGGGCACCCCGAGACATTGCTGGAGCTGGCCCTGTGGGCTGGCAGTCCCCAGGGCCATACAGGGCTCCTAGAGGGAGGCCTCGTTGCACCCCTCTTTTATTCAAATTTGCACCGGGGAGGTGGCAGGCCCCTGGGCTGTGCATACGGGGGCCAGAGTGACCCCACACAATATTATTTTATATAGCCCCGGGGACGTGGCGGTCTCCGGGTCTGCGTGGAAGCCGTAGGGCCTTCCCCGCATTGTTTTTTTTAATATGGTATGTGCCCTGGCCTCCCCCACATTTCTTTTAAAAAAGTGTGCCCCATGGAGGTAGGGGTCCCTGGTGCAGGTGGGATCCACAAGGCCTCCCCATAATATTGAAATTGGCCCCGGGGAGGTGGTGGTCCCTGGGGCACAGGAGGTCTGCTTTGCCCCCCCTCCACATAATTGGAAATAGCCCCAGGGAGGTGGTGGTCCCCTGGGCTTTGACTAGCCCGAGGAGTGGGGGCCTGTGCCCCCTAATATATTTATTTTATGCCCCAGGACCTGGCCCACCAGGGGGTTATTTAAAAGCAAGCTTGTGAGTTAGTGCTAGCTTTTTTTTTTTTTAAGTTGCCCCAAATTCTCGAATATCACGTTTCACAGCAATTAAAAAATATATATATCTCTTTTATGACATGGCGGGGGGTCGGGGTATTCCTACCCTGCCCCCTTTTCTTTATTTTCACTTTTTTTGGGGACTCTGTGAAACCTGGTTCCAAGGTGGCTGCCAACACTTCCTGGATGAAGTCTTGGCAGCATATCAGAATGATGCATGTCCCTGCAGGAGCTCTTTTTTTTTCGAAGGCTTTGCGACAAGAGATATCACTAATATTTCCAACGTACATTTAGCAAAAACTGCGGAACAGATTTACACCAAATAACAAAAAGCACAATCTGCGTAACAACATCTACCTTTCTGCCAAATTTGGTGTAAGTCCGCTCAGTGGTTCAGGCTGTAGGTGTGGCTAAAGGTTCGTATGGGAATTAACATTACAAATCACTCTCATTTTGCACCCCAATTTCTCAGTCCCCACTGCACAGATCGCCCCCTGACACACAGAACCTACCTTGACTCTTTTTTGGGAAAATTTGATGAAGATCGGTCAAACGATGCCAAAGTTAGAGCCAAGTCAACAAACTACCATGGCACCCAGAACAGAGGCTGGTCTCCAGGGGATGTGGTCCCAGAGGACAAAATCTCCCATTATTTTCTCTCCCGGCCCCCCTCCCATTATTATTATTATTATTTTAATAACATAAAAAGGCTGGGCCCGGGGGACTAGGGTCCCTGTGGCCAAAATCGACTCCCCTCCCTTTAGTTTATAATTATTTTATTAAAAAGGCCCAGCCCTGGGGATGGGGGCGACGTGGCACGATTGGAACAGGGAAGGGGGCCATACGGCCCCCTTCCCCGAATGAATGATTTTTTTTTAAATTAAAGACCAGCAATTCCCGGAGGCCCTGCCACCTTTAACCCCTTCGACGCTCATGACGAGCTGGGCTCGTCATGAGGTAGCCTCCCAGCACGCTCATGACGAGCCCAGCTCGTCATGAATAATGGGTTTTTGAAAATCCCAGCGCAGGAAGGGAAAATGTGCCGCGAGGATGTGGTTAACCACCACTCTGCAATTGCTCCTCCTGGTGCACAACTGGTTGGGGGATAAAGTTCCCTTGACTGCAGAGTGTCCTTGGGGCCAACTACCCCTCTTGTTACCTCCAGTAAGTCCCACAAAGTGGGGTTGATGAGAGATCTTCAGAGGCCACGCCTCCTTTATTCACCACTCTACAAACAGGCCTCCTGGGGCACTGCTGGCTAGGGGAGGAGGTCACCTTGGATGCTGAGGGTCCTTGGGGGCCAACAAGTCCTCCTGTTAACTCCAGTAAGTCCCACAATGCGGGATTGCTGAGAGGACTTTGGTGATGTCACTTGTAAAACCTGAGCCTAACTATAACGAACCCGTAACCTTTGGTTTGTTCAGTGTATTTCTAAGGGGGTTTTTTTAATTCTATTTCCTAACTATAATATTCTTGTAATCTTTGTTTTTTTTGTGGATTTCAATTATGTTTTAATATTATTTCCTAACTATAAAGTCCCTGTTATATTTCAATGAATTTCTAAAGTTTTTCAAATTTTATTTCCAATCTGTAACTTGTAACCTTTGAGAGTGGATGTGTGAAAAATTACCAATTTTTTGCAAAGTGCCTAGCTGTAGTTTTTGAACCCTAGCTCCATTGGCACCTAGGGAAACCCAGAAAACCTATACATTTGTGAAAACTAGATGCTCAGGGGAATACAGGATGGGGTGACTTGACTGCCTCCCACCAGGTTCTGATACCCAAAATCCCTTGCGAACCTAAATGATTGTCAAAAAAAAAAAATTTCTTCACATTTCTGTGGTAGAAAGTTCTGGAATCTGCAAGGTATCATTTACTCAGGAGAACAAGGGGAACACTGGGTGGTAGGACATTTGTGCCAGCACGGTGATTTCACGTAAAAATATGTGGAAAATATGTTCTTTTTAGCTAACTTTGAGGTTTGCAGGGGATTCTGGGTAGGGAAACGTTGGGGGATCCAAGCAAGCAATACCTCATTAGACTCCCCAGGTGCCAAAAAAGGGTAATTTTTCACTGTGAAATTGTGGTGTGTCCACGTTGCGTTTTGCGCCGTTTCCTGTCGCGGGCACTAGGCCTACCCACACAAGTGAGGTACTGTTTTTCTCTGAAGATTTTGGGGTACGCGGGGTGGGAAGAAATTTGTGGAACAATGCAGATTGCAGAACTTTCCACCACAGAAATGTGAGGAAAATGTGTTTCTTTGACAATTCTTTAGGTTTGCAAGTGATTCTGGGTAACAGAACCTGGTTAAGCCAGTCAAGTCACCCCATCCTGGATTTTCCTGGGTGTCTAATGTTAAAAAAATGTATATGTTTGCTAGGTATCCCTAAGTGCCGGCAGAGCTAGGGTTCAAAATCTACAGCTAGGCACTTTGCAAAAAAAGGGTCATTTTTCATTGTGAAAATGTGGTGTGTTCACGTTGCGTTGTGAGGCGTTTCCTGTCGCGGGTACTATGTCAACCCACACAAGTGAGGTACCATTTTCATTGGGAGACTTAGGGTAATTCAGATTTATAAAGCAACTGTTATGACCTATTGACTTTTGATGCATTTCTGCCTTCCAAAAGAAAGTAAATGTGTAAAAAAAAAGTACTTTTGAAAAATTATCGATAATTCTCATGCTAGTATGAGTATTCTCAAATTCAGAAATGTGCAAATATTTACTGTTTTTAAACTCTACATTTTGTTCCCATTTCAGAAATACATAGGTGTCTTTCATACCGATTTTTCCATGTATACATTTTCCCAGAATAATTGCTCTATACCCGGTACATAATAAAATACCATTGCAAGTTGCTGCTCAGATTTTGGCTCTGGGTTCGTCGGGTTCTTGGCGAAACTACAAGTCCTATATATCCCCACAATCAGAAAGGTCCAGCAGATGGGACGGTATATTGCTTTTAAAGAGTTGTCATAATTAGAAGAAGTTACAGATTAAAATGTTGATACAAAAGGCTGTTTTTTTTCAACTAATTTTCAATTTTTCCTATATTTAACTGTTAGTTTCTATAAAGAAACCTTGAAGGATCTACACAAATGACCCCATGTTGAATTTAGAATGTTGTCTACTTTTCGAAAATGTATAGCTTTTCAGGATCCATTATTGCTTTCATACCCATTACTACCATTAACTGGAAGGAGGTTGAAAGCACAAAAAATAGCAAAAATAGGCAATGTCCCAGACAAATTCCAAAACTGTGTAAACAATTTTGGTTTTCTGACAAAAGTCTGCTTGTCCCTAAAATCTGGGAAGATGGTGATTTCAGCACCACAACTCCTTTTTTGATACCATTTGCAGGGGAAAAAACAGATGCTTTCATCTGTAGCCCTTTTTTTGCATTTTTCGCCCAAAAAACCAAAATGTTGCTGTATTTTGGCTAATTCCTGGGTCTCCTCCATGGAAATCCACAAACCCTGGGTACCTTTATAATCCCCATGATGTTGCGAAAAAGGATGCAAATTTAGCGTGGATACCTTATGTGGTCAAAAAGTTACAGGGGCCTAAGCACTAGCTACCCCAAATAGCCAAATAAAGGCTTAGCATGGGGGGTAGGGGAGGCCTAGCAGCGAAGGGGTTAATTTTGGCATTGTGATTGTTCCACCTTCATCCAGAAATATGTGATAACATAAATTCTCCTAGAGAGAAGACAATGAGACTACAAAGAGGTGAATCTCCACCAAACAAGGGTACTTCCTCTTAACTATATAAAGTAAGTTCATCTTTGTTTGGAGGAGATGTTCTTCTATTCTTCTGCATCAAGAACATGTCACCAACATTGGTGGGAATGCGCTGGGAGGCCTTTAGGTAAGCTGCCCATCTTTCTGGCAAAGGGCAGGAAGACCTTTTCATACTACTAAGGTGTTTGGGACGGGCTCAAAAGGGCAGAGTTTCCTGGTGATTTTTCACATTTGCATACTTGTAGTCATTTAAAGGGATAACAATGGACTCTGCTATCACCAGGAGTGGACAAGCATGAACCCATTCATCACAGTCACTACATATTCACTAAAATAAATCAAAGATGCATACACCTACATGAAGAATTTCGAAACGTCTTTCACTTGCTTTGCCTTTGTCGAGCACTGGAAGTTAGGTTCATTTGTGGTTTGTCGAAGTGAAGCCTCATCTTGAGCACCTACTATGTTTATATTTATAAGTGCTTTCTGTTCAGGTTTAATTTCTGTGAAATGAACATCACCTGCCTGTTTATCCTACAAGATTCCACTATTTTGCAGAAAATGGGCCTGTGGGGAGAGCCCCAATACCCTTGCGCTCCAAGGGGAGCCACATTGCTTCCACATACAGGGGGCAGCCAAAACTGCTGCTCCCTGCGAGGGAGAGTAGTCCTTTCATGTTTTTTCCTGCCCACAAGCAGTAGCAGTTTTCCTGCTCCTGCAAGTTGAGAGTGGACTTACTGTTAGCTCTCGCTTGGGAGGGGCTGTCAAAGCTCCCGCTGAGTGGCAGCAAACTACTATGTCCACAGGGTGGGCACCTCGGGACATAGTGAGCCAGCCCTGTGGTAGTGGCGGTCCCCAGGGCCGTTAATGGCTCCAGGAGGGGGGCTTGGTCCCCCTCCTTTGTTTATTTAGTGTGAGCCCGGGGAAGTGGTGGTCCCTGAGGCGAAAAATGTTGGCTATGGCCTGGGGAGATGTTGGTTCCCAAGGCCAAATATGGCCCGGGAGGGGGGCCCCATGGGACCCCTTCCCCATTGATAAATCCCCTTCACCCGAGGTGGGTGGTGGTCCCCAGAACAATTAAAAAGTAAGGAGGCGTGTCTGCACAGTTCCTTCTTAATTTAGAATGAAGCTCAGGGGAGGTGGCGGTCCCCGGGACCAGAAAAGGCCTACAGAGGGTGGGCGAAGTGGCCACAGTTTTAGTATTTTTTTGGCCCAATGCATGATCCCGCCTCTAACCCCTGGCCCCTACTGCCCCCCCCCCCCCCCCCCCCGCCGTCCCCACCACGCTGATTCTTTCCTTTCTATTGTTCACAATTTTTTTTGTTTGTTTAGTTTTTGTCTATACATAGTGCAATTGAAATTCCTGCATTATTTAAATGCTTGCCTTCACTATTGAGTGCCTGTGCCATACTGTCACCGAGACGTTTTCAGATCCTGCTGCGAGGGAGTGCGTGACATCGAGGGACATCGAGGGAGAGACCCTCAGCTGCTACTGAGTGATATTTGCATTTTGAAATTCCTAATCTCCATGAGCAGGGTACAGCGTTCCAGTTGTTTCTAATATTCAAATCTTGTGTTCCCATGACTCGGCTATAGCCAAAAACACGGCAGACTGCGTTTATAGTATCTGCCACTTGGTGGCAGCGGAGTCACATTTTTTTTACATGCTCGCTATTTTATTATTGGACCTTTGAAATAACTGCTTGTGACATTTTTACGTGCATAATTGTAAGGATGACATTTCGCTAACATTACGAACCTCAAAAAGCTGAAAAATTGAAAAATATTAGGGGGAACGTTCATCCGTCCATCCATAGATCCTTCATCCAACCACCTTTTCACACATCCATCCATCCATCTACCCATCATTCATCCACCCATCCTTTCAGCCATCCATCCGTACATACTTTATCCATCCATCCACCCATCATTCATACACCCACCCTTTCATCCGTCCATCCATAGATCCTTCATACAAACACCTTTTCACACATCCATCCACCCATCATTCATCCACCCACGCTTTCATCCATCCATCCAACCATCATTCATCCACCCACCTTTTCAGACATCCACCCATCATTCATCTACTAACCCTTTCATCCATCCAACCATCATTCATCCACCCACCCTTTCATCCATCCATCCATCCAACCATCATTCATCCACCCACCTTTTCAGACATCCACCCATCATTCATCTACTAACCTTTTCATCCATCCAACCATCATTCATCCACCCACCCTTTCATCCATCCATCTATCCATCCTTCATCCATCCACCCTTTCATCCATCCATCCATCCAACCATCATTCATCCACCCACCTTTTCAGACATCCATCCTTCCATCCACCCATCATTCATCCACCCACCCTTTCATCCATCCATCCACCCATCATTCATTCACCCACCCTTTGCATCATCCATCCACCCATCATTCATCCACCCACCCTTTGCATCATCCATCCACCAATCATTCATCCATCTTCCCTTTCATCCATCCACCCATCATTCAGCCATCCATCTTTTGAAACATCCATCCATCCACCCACCCTTCGTCCATCCATCCATCCACCCGTCATTCATCCACCCACCTTTTGAAACATCCATCCATCCACCCACCCTTCGTCCATCCATCCACCCATCATTCATCCACCCACCATTTCATCCATCCAACCATCATTCATCCACCCACCCTTTGCATCATCCATCCACCCATCATTCATCCACCCACCCTTTGCATCATCCATCCACCAATCATTCATCCATCTTCCCTTTCATCCATCCACCCATCATTCAGCCATCCATCTTTTGAAACATCCATCCATCCACCCACCCTTCGTCCATCCATCCATCCACCCGTCATTCATCCACCCACCTTTTGAAACATCCATCCATCCACCCACCCTTCGTCCATCCATCCATCCACCCGTCATTCATCCACCCACCTTTTGAAACATCCATCCATCCACCCACCCTTCGTCCATCCATCCACCCATCATTCATCCACCCACCATTTCATCCATCCAACCATCATTCATCCACCCACCTTTTCACACATCCATCCTTTTAGGTCGGACAGTTTTTCTTAGAGGAACAGTGTTTAGTTAATGGGCATCACGAAAACCGATGTGTGCCGAATACCAAGCAATGATGACATGGCGACAATGATATAATCAAATCATAATAACATCGCGGGACTGCATCACGAAACACCTTACAATAATAGCATCGCGTCTACAATTGATGCGTGCCAATGTCGAAATAATAAACAATGCTCTTATAATAAGCAATGCTATTATTACATCGATGTCGATACATGGCGCAGCATTCCATTGAATGTGCATGCTATTATAGCATCATAATAACATCGCTTGACTGTAGAGGAACAGTGCTTACAATGCTGTCAATTTGAACATCACATTAACGTTTACATCGTAAAGGTGCGTTGTTCTGGCTTACGTTGGTATGCCTTACGATATAAACGTTTAAGCGTTGCTGTGCCTTACGATGTAAACGTTTTTGCAATGTTCTAAATGTGTAGTAATTTCCTCGATAAGTGATCACTTCTTTGCGATGAGTGTTCGCCGTCTGGAAATCCGACAACAAGGTCAAAGTGAAACTTTTTAAAAAAAAACTTTGGGACATATTATCTAGATGTGCGTTATATAACGCACATCGCACATTTCCATATCGCCGGCCATCGCCGGATTTTTTTCGCCGTGTTAGCGCGTAATTATCAATGCGCAACACGTAGGCGAAATTAAATCCGTCGATAGTCGGCGATATGGAACATTAGCGCATGAAAACAAACGTTGTTTTCACGCGCTAATGCGTGCCTTGATAATATGGGGGGGGGGGGTGGATTCAGCGTTATGATCCACATCCCCATGTTATCAATGCCTTAACACCTGGTCAGAGCAGGCGTTGGGAGACCTGCGATAAACGAGTTTATCACAGGTCTTCTTCTCCCAACGCCTGCCTTAGTAATAGGGTGTTCCCACCTCCAACCACATTTTACATGTGGTTGGACGTGGGAACGCCCACTTTGCATGTCAGCGATGTTTCTCGCTGACATGTATAGTGGGCTTGAGGCAGGCGTTAGTATGCCCTTGTTAATAGGGCGCTGGAAGTATCGCCTCTTTCTCGGCACAATTCGCCGAAAAAGCGGCGATACTTCAGCTTGCTAATATGCCCCTTTAATTTACATTTTGTCATGGTACATAACTTCTCAGCACTACTATTATACAATTGCTTCACATATAACAAATCTTTTACTATTTGAATAGGTACACAGAGAATAATCGTCATCCCTTTCTTTTCTCTGCACAGTCCCATATTGAGCATGCATCTTACTAGCAACACACCGGAAATGCTATTGTTGTACATATAATACGATCTAGGGTGCCATCTGCGTTGTTCACTATTGATTGGTTCTCCCGGGCTCATCCCGCCCCCCTTCTCATCACCATCCAGTGCGAGTAAATAGGTCCTCAATGGTTGGCAAATATCTCGGGGTCGGGGTTGTAGGGAGGCGTATAGCTCGCTATTTGTGTCACAGTACCACAGAGTCTTAATCCAGGTATGTCTATCTGAATACGTTTGCTACCTCAACCTATGGCTAACTCTTTATCGCTAACAGCAGTGCTATGGCAGTGTATCTACGTACGGACTTTGGGAGTTCATGGACATATCCCAATAGTGGCGCGTGATCTATGTGGAGCTGAATCATTTTGGACAGAGTTAGGAAAACATCCTTCCAATAAGCTGCCACTTTGTGACACGTCCATGTTGTGCAGAAAGTCGGCCATGGGGCCTTGGCTTTTAGGACAGCTGCCTGAACGGCCGTAGTCTATCCTATTCAGCTTTGCCAGAGTGATGTAGCCCGTCGAATACATTTAGAGTGGATTCACTTGTGAAGGGGAGTCATCGATACGAGGTTAGTCTGTGTGCAACAACTTTCCCACACTCGGTGAGACATAGTGTGCCTGTGCCCCAAGTCCCGTTCCCAGGCTTCGTGGGGTTTAAAGTCTTGGGAGCAATGAGATGCTCAAGTGATACAGGTTTGAGATACGGTGGTCTCCCTCTTCGTCCCTTATTAACAGTCAGTCAGTCAGTGGCTGGAATGCCTCCGGTTCTAATGGATATGTTGGTATTTGGGCTTTAAGGTCAAAGTGAAACGTCGCTCATTAAACCTTAAACACATGCAGATGTTCCCGGTGCACCTACGGGTCACTCACAACTCTAAAACTGTTTTCTTCAGTATCTCGGAGGCAGCATGGGATTGTGCGATGGAACAGAGGGCCTGGCCTGACAAGGAATCCTGTGCCAGGAGGGAGAGACCCACCCTCATGGGAACCCCTTGGAGGCAGCCCCCTCCAGCAGTCGCAGGGGCAGGCCCCCCGTGGTTCTGTGTCAGTCTCGCTCTCAGACTCTGAGATGGGAGACTCGTTTCCTGCCAGCAGCAGTCAGCCCAGATGGTGGCACGTGCCTTACTGGCAGATTCAATGGACAGGACCTAGGGCCTTTCCGACTCTTGTCTTTCATACCCATGTCAGTATCAATGTCTCCTTAGTTATGATGGGATGGCGCAGGACCGTGTAGGGAGTGAACTTCTGGGAATTTGCCTAAGTTCCAGTTCTTGTTAGGTGGGCGACAAAAGCTTGTGGGGGGGGGGGAGGGTGATAGGGGAGGGGGGTGTTGGGATCTGGACAATGTTTGTTATGCTGTTATTGTTTCAGGTTGGTTGTCATTCTTTCATTGTCAAGGGGGGTTCCGCGGGCGCACAGTATTCCCATTTCACCTGCGATGACACTTTCCCTAAGTGGTGGCCCCAAACCTACCGGTGACTTGGAACCCCAGCGCTCTTAACCAATGTATTACACGAGGAGCGGCGCTCCGTTTTGCGAAGTGGCAGGGTCGTGCAGTCTTGCTCCTGCTGGAGACCCACCTGCTTGGCATTAACTGCTCCTTTCTAGCATATGGTGTGATAGGGTGCTTCATGCAGGTCACACTAGGGGTCTAGGGGTACAGTGGTGCTCCTCCACAAAACATTCCCATTGGTAGTCTCTCCTGTCTGCTTGGATCCCTTGGGGAAGGATACTGTGGTGGAGGGCACGATGCATGGGCACATATACCATTTCTTCAGAGTGTATGTGCCTCCCACCTTGGTACACAGTACCACGCAGGAACTGCGGTTGCAATTCTCTGGCTCCCTCATGGGACGAATTTCATTGGTTAGGATTTTAATGATATTGTGGTCCCCAGAAAAGGCTCATTAGGGCTGGGCATGGCCATAGGGAGGGAAAGCAGGAGATTTCAGAGTAGGACTTAGGGTCCAGGCCTTTGTGATGCTTGGAGGATATGGAACCCAGGTGCCTCGGCTTACACTCACCACTCCGCTGCTCACAAATCCTTATTTCATGTCAACCTAATCCTTCTTCTGGCAGTGGATCCCCCTGGCACCTCCGACCCTCGTATTCTGCACCACGATATCTCGGATCACGCCCCGGTGACCTGTGGATCCGCGAGATGTGGAGACTTAATGCAACAACAGGATTTCAGGTATTTCTTGCCCAAGAAGTCGGGGGTTACTTTGACCTGATTCTGGGCACAGTGCAATCTCCGAGAACCTTGTGGTAGGCCGGTAAAACAGTTATGAGGGGGGCAGTGAGATGGTACCTGAAGGTGCAGGGCCCAGGGGCAGCCTCTATGGCAACAGATTACCAGGCTAGAGATCAGTATCCTCGTGTTGGAACGCAAGGGCAATGCTGCTATGGGTACCAATGAGTTACACCTACTAGCCCTACTGCAGAAGTTGTTCCAACAACTGGCACTGGAGGAAGCCCGCCAGTGCTGGGTTGCCTCGACTCGACTCTGAATGGAGGGGCCAAGTCGGGCAAGTTCATTTATTGGTTGGTGATGCAGGGGCTGGCCCTCCCGGATTGTCCTCTCTGTTCATTCCAAGGTGGGGGTGCTAATGGGTTCCATATCGATACTATAAATACTTTCAAGCCCACCTGATTCCTCACCTTCGTGGCCATTACCAGGAGGCACAGTTTCGCCCCGATCTTGACTTGGGTGACCATTGTGTCCTTGCCCAAACCTGGCCAAACTGCAGACTGGTGTGCCTCATATATCCCCATTTCGCTCATTAAACCGTGCTGAAAATCTTTGTGAAAATGCTGACAAAACAGCTGCTTCGGACCTCCCACAGCTAGTCTACCCTGATCAGTGTAGATTTGTGGCCTGTGGCAGTAGTAGACTTTGCCTGTGCAGAGTCCACATGGCACTTGAACATTTTTCGCAGCTGGGGGATGCAATAACGCTCCTTCTTTTGGATTTTGACAAGGCTTTCAATTCTGTTAATTCGACTTTTCTGAAGAACGTGTTGGTCAGGGTGGGTCTGGGCCTCGATTCCTGGTGTTTGTTCAGGTTCTCTATTCTAACCCCATGGCCCAGGTATGGGTCAATGGCACCCTAGCGGCCTCCTTCACGAGTGATCAGGGCACCCGCCAGGGATGCCCACTTTCTCCGCTTTTAATTGCTCTGGCGATCAAGCCGCTGGTGGTGTGGATTCTTTGGGATGCGCAGGTCATAGGATTTGACTGGGACAATGTGCTCCTGTGTAGTTCACACTTGTCGCTCACGATTCCTAGGGTAACGCAGGTTCTTGGTCTATATGGTGATGTCTCAGGGCATATCATTAACTGACCTAAATCTGTCCTGGTCCCCCTGATGTGGCTGCTGACAGATGCAGAGTGGACGGTGCGGCCTACAATGCCCATACTGAGCTTTTGATACCTGGGCATGGACATAGCACTAGAGGTGGGTCTAACTTGGAGCCTAAATATTCATCCCTTGTTGTCCCGCCTAACGACCGACCTCACCCTATGGGCTAAGCTGCCTCTTAATATTTTTGTCAGTACTGCACTGTTTAAGATGATCGCCCTCCCCCACTTGCTATTCACACAACAGACCTATCCTTTGCGATTGCCGCAGTTTTGGTGGGACCAGTTACAGGCCAAGATCCGAGCCTTCTTGTGAATTAACCAACCTCCTTGCATAGCGTATAGGAAATGAACCCAATCCACATCGGATGGGGGCTGGGGATGGCAGACATGCGCCTCTACTACTCGGCGGCACAGGGGGTGGTGGTGGTCTGAGAGATTGAATGGGGAAACCCGACTGGGATGGGCCTCTACATGATTGAAGTGTTGCTGTATGGCAATCCGATTCCTTTCCCCTAACCTATGAGGATGGCTCTTGGGACATGGCGTATGGCGCTAAGGTAGACTGTCTGGGATCAGCATATTATACTTGTAACCCCCGCATGGGTCAGTGGATAACACAAGATTGGGATCTCCAGGGTGGAAGACATCTGACAGGGAGCAAACCTCGACTTCATATCAGGTGCTGCAGGAAGAGTATGACCTGCATGGGTCTTAAGTTTTTAGATACCTGCAGTTGTGCCATGCCCTGCAAGAGTATTGCCGCTCCCTAGGGACTGATCCTGAATGCAGCCCTCTGGAGTCCCAGTTCCTTATGGGACTCATTACTGAGAAGGGTATGTCAAGAATTTACAAATCTCTTATTATCCACTCCCTGGATTTGTTTGAGCCCCTCAGAGCCCGATGGGAAATGTGTGTTGGGTCCTTTGAGGACTCTGAGTGGAGGGACTCTCGCATGGCACCTAATGTACAGGTTGTCTCCTCGCAGCTCATCCTGCTTAACTAACTACATACAGTAGTGACTGATATCCGTGGTGGGTGGTGGGCGGGGAATTGAAGGGGGGACTAACTAATACAACAACAACAAAAATAACTTACCTGCCCATCCTGCTGCCTCGCTGCTTTTCTCCTCCCCACCAGCACAGACTACCATAATCCCATTCAGCCAATCCTGACGCTGCTCTCATTTATGAAAGCAGTGCAAGAATTGGTCTCTGCGCCCTCGATTTGTGTTCCCATGGAGACTAAGAGCTTGTGACTGCTGTCTGCAAACCAGCAATGCAGCTGGGTTGGAGAGAGCTTTATTGCGCATTATGGATTTACCAGCCAGAGATGACTGGCCAAACAATCATGCACACTGAATCACAGTGCTCACCACTCTCCCTCCGTGATTAACTCTCTCCCCACCATGGCCTGCCCCTGGACTCGCCCAGGAGAGAAAAATAAAATGATATTAAACCTGTTTTCTTATCATTCTATTTTGCAATTTTTGCTGCTGCTGCTGGGCGGGGGGGGGGGGGGGGGGGAGGGGGGGCACTCCTCTGCCATAGCGGAGGAGCTGCTGCTGCCTACATATGACCTATAAAAGGCTCAGAGTTTCCGGCAAGTTGAAGTTGTGCGGGCACGCCTGCTCACTTCTACCATGCGGTATGGGAATGCCCAGGGATTGTGAAATACTGGGAGATGACCTATGAAGTCCTGTCTCAGGTACTGGGACAGCCTCTTGATGGCTCTTCACTGCACACTCTGCTGGGAGTTATGGAGTGGGTGTGTGAAGTTGGACTTGAAAGGTGTTTTTTACGTAAGTATTTCACGTTTTGTATTTGCAAAATGTGAATATACATTTCAAAGTGGTTTACTCACACATGCAATTAAAGCAGAGTGGTTTAATTTTAAGTGTATACACCTGTTCTATTTACATGCAAGAATGCTATGGGTGAGATAAGCTAACTTGGAATTCCCCAAAATAATTTAATACCTTCTGCTGGTAAACTGACTGTTGCTGCTTTCCAAGAGTACTTCTCATTTTCTTTTCTGAATTTCCTCGGTGCCTTGATTATGAGTCAGATGGAGCAAAATTACCATTTGGTTTTAGTTTGAATTTTTATTTTTAAATAATTTTTATTGGACTTTTTATGGTACTTTGTCTACAGAAAGGTATATAGGCATAGCGATTAGTTGAAACAATACAATTATACATTGCATTTGATTGGTTTGTGCAAAGGTATATAAGTACATGCTGAGAATATGCGTTTAGCCAATGCATGTCTAGCATCAAATGTATGATGCAGTATTGGGTCTCAATGCTTGCCTAATAGGATGCTATGTTAAGGGGTGGATAGCCGGTCCTTTAAACTACTGGTGTGTGTGCTTAACTGGGGGCTGAAACTTGGAATGAGTTTGTTCGGTCGAGCTGGATTTGCCTCTACTAGCATTTGGGGATAGTGGTAGATATGCCGCTGTCAGACCTGGCACGGAGGGCGTGGGTCTCCCTTCCTTTTTTCGGTTTTGTCTCCGCTGTGTTTGCTGGTGTTAGATGCTCTGGGCGCTGTGCCACTGCCATTCAATGCCACAGCGCGAATGCTCCCTATTGTAAATTGACTGTATTACATTCTGTAATCCTAATTGACCCAAGGAACATGATAAGAAAGACGAATTTAGTATGCCTGAGCTCACAATATTAAAGTGCATCTGGTAGTCAAGCTTATTTTAATATTCTGTGGCTGAAAATACCACTTTTAGAAAGTAGGTATTTTCTTGCCTGAGCCTTTCAGGTTGCTCTGCTGTTCTGTGTATTGGCTGTCTGGTTTTGGAGGGAGAGGGCAGGCTGAGCCCGACCTGGATGGAATAGAGAGATCTGCAGTTGGAGTATGGGGAGGGGTGACCCTTTGATCTGAGCAGTGCCTGGCAAGGTGAATGATGGCTCCACCTCCCATTGTGCATCTGATGGCAGACCCCCTCTTCCTGAAAGAAAGGATGCAGCCTTGTAAACAAAGTGCTACAGGACAACACCAAACTGGTTCTGGCTGGGATCAGTGATTTGTTACTTTTTTGAGAACAAAGACTTTTGGGTTATAAAGATCTGTGCTAAATCCCCTACACGGGGTGTTACTTCTGGATGTCAAGACGAACCTCTGTCCGTGTAACTAGAGGGAAAGGACTTTGAAACTTTCATCCATCTTGCTGAAGCAACTACCCAAAGGCCTGATTTGAGCTTGCCTCCTGCTGAAGTATCAGGGACATTAGACTTCACCCATTAACCGCCCGGATTCCTATTTGAGGGGATTCTACTTGCAGGTGAGGCCTCTGTTGAGTATTCCAGAGCCTCTGGTTCTGCTGCGGGGAACGCGGGCTGAAAGTAATCGCTATCGCTATTGTGGGCCGCCGCAGCTCAGGAGCTGTTGCCGCTGAGAGCCCGCATTTGCCTGTGTTACCAAAGTCATCACTATCGCTATTGTGGGCTTCCGCAGCTGAGGAGCTGTTGCTGCTGAGAACCCGCATTTGCCTGTGTTACTAAAGTCATCGCTATCGCTATTGTGGGCCGCTGCAGCCGATGAGCAATTGCCGCTGAGAGCCCGCATTTGCCTGTGTTACCAAAATCATCGCTATCGCTATTTTGGGCCGCTGCAGCTGAGGAGCTGTGCCGCTGAGTGCCCGCGTTTGCCGTACTACAAGAATCATCGCTATTGTGGGCTGCTGCAGCTAAGGAGCTGTGCCACTGAGTGCCCGCATTTGCCGTTTTACGAGAATCATCGCTATCGCTATTGTGGGCCACAGCAGCTGAGGAGCTGTGCCTCTGACTGCCCGCATTTGCCACCACTTCGAGTATCTTTTTATCACCTGCGTCTGCTGCTGGGTGCCCGCCTTTAAGCCCCATCCCAGGATTATCGTGAGTGCACACCACGGACCTCTACAGCTGGGAGCTGTGGCTGCTGCAAGTCTGCCTGTCATTACTGCAGCTTCCTTGTGAGGCTGCGTGCCGTGCCCCTTTAAAGCCCAGGTACATTGTGCATAACTGGGTGGTGTGGACCCCAGCCTCAAACTAAGTTCATTCCACACGCTTTTTGAGTGCCTTTATTGCTTTGAAGTAAATCTGTAATTACGTGCATTGTGGCTCCTTGAGCGCTTTTAAGCCTCGTGTTCAGTCTATATAAAGATAACTATTTTTCTATACTTACTTGTGGTGTCTGTTTGTAGCGTCTTTCCTGCGTTATTCTATATGGTCATAAATGCTTTACACACTGCCTATGAGATAGGCCTGTCTGGTCGTGCTATGTTACCACAGGGCTGAGCATGGGTTCTCAAAGGGTGTAGCCCCCTTACTGTGACTTAGGAAGAAGGATCCCTATTTCGACCCTGGCGCCAGCTGCTGCTAACTAGAGATCATGACATGCTCCAATTCCTTATCGTATAATGGGCACCCTATCTCCCCTTCCCATTTTAATCGTAACAGGGTTAGTGTAGTGGAAGTGAGGTCCTGGATTGCTTTATAAAGCCATGTGATTAAGTGCCATCCCAACCCCATGTGGTGGAGAATTGCATGGAGTACTCGGTGTGTCACTCGTTCCTCTTCAGAGAGATCCTATATGTGTCGGCTGCTAAGTATTTTTTGTCTGTGTAAAAAAAAATTGTCCTTGAGGGAGGTCTGTCTCATCCGCGAGTCGGTCGAACGGTAATAGCTGTCCCTCCTCGAACAAGGATCCCACCTCTAGAATGTCGTGGTCCGTCCAAGTTTGCATTGTTCGAGCTGAGTAAAATCCCTCATGCTTGGGCAGACCGGCAAGCGGGTATAAGAGGGTATATAGGGGAGTGTTACCGGAGATGCGGTGTATTTGCAGCATGCTTGCTCGCGCCACCTTTACCTGCACTGAATGCGTCGACCTGGGCTGAGTGCCTGGGAGCAGTAGATGACAGATGTCTTGTACCGACATGGGTCCTCCCTCCAAAGCGGTCACCGCTAAATGACGTCCAGCGAGATATCCACTGGGCTTGTGGTGCGAGAAAATAGTTCTCGAAAGACAGTGCTGCAAGCCCCCCTTGATCCATCTGGAGTTGCAATGTTTGGAGAGCAACTCTACAGCATCGCCCGCCCCTATATGAGGAAGATCAATAAGATGTCCAATTCTCCTCTGTAAAAAGGACTGTAGGGGGACAATAGGAGTGTTGGTGAAATAGTTAAGAAATTGTGGAACTAGGATCATTTTGGCCAAGGCAATTTTGCAGATGGTTGCCAAGGGCAGGGTCTTCCAAAAAATGCACCCGTGTTTTGGCTCCTGCCTAGGCCCAGCAGCGATTGCCTATAATGAGGTCAGCGGGGGAGTGGTAGAGTCGGATGTCAAAGTATCGTGGGGCACTGCTGCTCCAGGCTATGTGCGAATTCCCAGTTCTTATCTCTCGCAGGGGAGATGAGGGTTGAGGAGGTATATAGCGGACTTTGTCCAGATAACTTTTGAGTCCTGTGGTGGCTGCAAAGTCAAAGAGGTTGTTCCCAACGGGGTTGAGATCAGACTCTATGTCTCTCACATATAGTAGCAGATTGGTCCACATGCATGGACACTATGTGGGTAGTTCCAGCAATTGAGATGCCCCATGCTTCTCCCTCCCAGCGCAATAGGAGTGTAAGGGGTTCCATTGCCATGGCAAACAAAAGGGGGGAGAGAGGACACCCCTGCCTGTTGACTCTCTCTATTTAGAAGGGGGAGGAGTTGAATTTCCACAGTCTCACCCTGGAGGTGCTGTTGTATATAATAGTTTTATGTATGCCCCAAAGGTTGGCCCTGTCCCCATTCATTTAAACGCTTCAAAGAGATACGCCTGTGTTAGAGTTTTGAATGATTTCTCCAGGTCCAGGATCAGGCATGCTGCCCTAGGATAGCGTACCTGAGCCTGATCCTGAACCTGAAACAGCCTGTGGATGTTTTGGGACATATATTCTTGCCCTGCACAAATCTGTTCTGGTCTTAATGTATGAGCGGTGGAAGTAAGGGGCTAAACCGATCTACCAGTATCTTGCCTATGACCTTGCAGTCTGCAGAGAGTAGTGTGATTGGTCTGTATGAGGCTAGGTGCATTGGGTCTTGGTCAGGTTTTTGAATTGAGACTATGAGAGATTCCTGTAATCAGCCTGGCAGTTCCCCCTCTTCCAAAGTCGCCATGTACATGGCTGTCAGTTGTGGTGCCAGTTGCGCAATAAAAGTGCAATAATATTCTAAGGGCAAGCAGTCCATCCTCATGGCTGTATTCCGGGCCAAGGCCCGGATTGCTTGTTTAACTTCTGATGATGTAATCTCCACCTCGAGGAGATCTCCATCTCCTTCGGTATCTGGGGTATTGTGAGGGGTTCTAGGAACTGGGTGAGTGAGTCCCAGCTGCCCTGTGCAGGGCATCGATAAAGTGTTGCGTTGTGAGCCTGGAAGAGCCGCAGGATGTCAGACTGGGAAGTCAAGACTCCGCCAATCGGGTCCCTAATTTTGGTGATTGGTCGAATATCCTCCTACTCCGTCTTAGCTTCTGCGACTTGTGCGGGGGTCACTTTATTCGAATCTTCTGCCTTAGTCATTGCTGCTAGTTTAAGCTCTGCTTTTTCGAGACTTCGATCAAGGGTCCTGAGGACTCCTGTTATTTGCCTAATAAAAGCTCCCTGCATGACAACTTTAAAGGTGCAACATTCCAGTGTCCTCTTAGATGCTGTGTTGGTGTTGTCATCAAAGTATTCTGCAATGCTATGTTTATGGTCATGGCGAAACACCGGGTCCACGAGACACTCTTGCTGTAGCTTGGTCGGGACTAGCGGGTCAGGCAGTCGCAATCTAAGAGTTAACAGGTGCGCGTCGTGATCGGAGACTACTCTCCCCAAAGAGTCCACGTGTTGGCTCATAGATAGCACCTCCGGCGAGCAGAGGAACCGATTGAACCGCACCCACAGGTTGTGAGGTATTGACTGGAAGGAGTATAGTTTAATGGTTGGTTTTTTTTGGCTCCGCAAGGCATCTGTTAGAGCCCAATGCTGTGCCCATGATCGGAACCGTTCTGCATGTGCTTGTGTAGAGGAACTGGGGCCTGGAGGGTGTGATCAGTCTCAGGACAGGTCTAATACACAGTTGCAGTCCCCCCCAGTACCCAAAGTGTTTGTGTAAATTGTGGCAGGATTGTCGACAGCAAGTCCCAGAACTGTCCTTGGTCAGTGTTTGCGGCGTAAATACTGCATATCTAATAGTCCGTCCAAAAATGCATATCTCCCTGTCTGTCCACCCCTCTGCGAGCTTCTTTCAGTCAAACCCCTGGCCTGAGCAATATCAGTGCCCCTCGAGCAAACGCAGAGGAGGTAGTAGCACAAAGAATGCTGCGCTAGTGCCTCTGTATCTGGTCTAGCTTGTTTTTGATGAGATATGTTTCTTGTAATAGTATGATCTGTGCTGTTTGTCGCTTTGCATAGGAATATACTGTGTATCGCTTACACGCTGTGTGCATTCTCCTGGAACTTAGGGTCAGGAGACTAATGTCTGGGTCAATTGGCATATTCTTGCTCAAATTATGGGAGATAGGGGAAACGAACGGAGAGAATATTGCGTCCTAACCCTGCTCCCAGATACTTTACATGTCTGTCAAATGAATATGTGACGTTACAACGCGAACAAAATGATCGTGGAACATTACATTGCATTTTTTACAATGCAAGTCATTACAATGACTTGCGTTGGAGGGCGCTGGACTTAGGAATAGTATGATTTACTATTCCAACACCAGTCTACGTACAGTAGGGAATGTGTTGGAATAATAAATCATACTATTCCTTAGGTTGTAGCGCCATCCAGCGCAAGTCGTTGCAATGCCTGCGATGTAAAGGCATTGCGATGCAATGCCCGCGTGGTACTGGATGTTTCCCTTGTCGCATAGAGTTGCCCGCGTGAAAGTAGGATTGTGTTCGTGGGAGTTGGGGATAACTGGGAGGTGCGTCAACTGGTTTTGAGGAACCGGGTTCCAACATTACGGACCTATGACAGTTGGTGATACGTCCAAACAGCGCACATATCCTGGCGTTCTAATGTATTGTGGGGGGTGTTCGTTTTTTGAGTTCTGGTTCCATTGCCCATTGTCGCCTATGTTGGTACATCTGTTGGTCGTGGGGCTTAGTGCATTCAGAAATAAGTGTTCACTGTAGTGTTTAATGAATTTGTTTTAGCTGCTATTACTGGTCAAGTGTGGGTTGCATAGGGGGGACAAGTTTAATCTTAAGTGTTCAGCCCTTTTAAATCAATGTGTCCGCCATTTGGAGAGTCACCAAGGGAGCGGTCATAGAGTCCTCATGTGATATACTTGTGTCCCTAGAATTGTCCTCGGATGAGAAGATGTGCGGGACATCTTCTATGTCCGATGTTGCTGTGGCCATATATAGGTTAGCTGCCGCCTGAACAGCTCTCCTGTGCTCTGCTATTTTTTCCTTAAGGTTGGGGGGACCCGTGACCGAGCTTTGTCCTCTCTGTCCTTCCCTTTTAGGGCCTCCTTTCCCATGGGCATCTCGGCCCGTGACCTCTTCGGGCTGCGGATTCTCTTCCACTGCGAGCCGCCCGGAGCATTGGTTTCCACCCAATCAAACACAGGCTTTGGATGTGTAAAGAACCTTGTGCCACCATCACTAATGATCCTGAAGCGGGCCGGTAACAGAAGTGAGTATTGAATCCCTTTTTGGCAGAGCATTCTCTTTGTTTCTAGGTAAGTGGCTCTTTGCTTCTGCATGGGTTTAGAGTAGTCGGGAAAGATCATCACCCGCTTGTATTCAACGAGTGGGCCATGTTGCCTGGCTACCCTCAGCACAGCATCCCTGTCCCAGAAGTGGAGCAGCTTCAGGAGCAGTGGCCATGGAGGCATCCCCGGAGGGCGGGGGGGGCGCCGAGCCAGTAATCTGTGAGCCCTTTCTACTGAGAAGAAAGCCGTGAGTTCAGGGTCTGGGGTGAATGATTTAAACCATGTTTTGATGTATTTTTCTGGGTGGGACCCTTCTACTCCCTCTGGCAAGCAAATCACCTGAATATTACTGCAGCGGGATTGCCCCTCTCACTGGTCCAGCATGGATACACAGACTTGGAGGTTCTGTATGCTGTCCTGTGGCATTTTAGCCAATGGCTGGAGGTTTTTCAAGGTTTTTTCCCCATCTGTCACTTTATAAGCTAGCTTCCGATGGTCGTCAAGTAACAGGCCAAGATCTGTGGACAGGATCCCAAATCTGTCCTCCATTGTGATGCAAGAGTGTTCAATTGCGGCTAGCACTTTGTCTAGTTTGTCAGACATTGCCTGTGGTGTAGTTTAATCAGTTACTTGGGTTTGGTCCGATCCAGTGGGGCGGTCGACGCCCTGGAACCATTGTCTGTGGTCCATTGGTTTGGCACTGTTTCCCCATGATTGCTTCTGTCCTGGCGTGCTGTTGCAAGGCCAGCACCCTCCCCAGCAGCTCCATCTTCGGATCACTGCCCCAGCACAGCACAAACACCTTTGACCGAGCAGGGTTCGAGCCTGCTGCCATTCCCAGTGCCTCAGGTCACCTGTGTGCAATCCGTCAACTTCCGCTCCCGTGCTCTGTTTATTCCCTCTGTTGCCCCTGCTGTACTGTGTTTCTTTTTTTTTCACTTATTTAATTTTACCCCTCTCTATTGTTTATTTTTTCCACTCGCTACTGCCCCTATTTTCCAGTCGCTGCTGATCCTGCGGCCCTGCCCCCCACTCAGCCCTGCTCCCGCCTCCCGACCTCTGCTCCTGCCCCCTCCCCTACTTATGGCAACCGCTGCGCAGTCTGGCAGCGGACGCGCGCAGCGGACATGCCGCTGGTGCGCCGAAAGTGCGCCTAAGGCAAGCCCGTCTGCACCCGTCCGCGCCTGGACCGCGCCCAGTACCAGACCCTCTGGCCCCCGCGAGCACCACGACACCAGATGCCGGTACGACGCCATCATCCTCCACGCACTCAATGCCTGCCGATCTACCGCCTGTATCCAGGCCGCCCCGAAGCACACCCACGGACCATTCACCTGCCAAAACTGCAGCTTCAGCAGCCAGCGCACACCAGCACGTCATGCCCCCCCACCAAGGCAGGAAACAGCCACCTCAGATGCATACTGCTCAACATCCGCTCCGTCCACAGGTACGCCATTGACTCGACTAATCCTCCCAAGACATCGCGTTCCTGACGGAGACCTGAATGAACACCTCATCGGCACCCAACGTTGCAATAGCTATCCCGGATGGCTACGAGATCACCCGCAGGGACCGCACCAACAGACCGGGAGGTATTGCCATTGTCCACAGAAATACCCTCAGAATCTCAACCAACATCGAAGACAACGTCAGCACCACCGAACACCTGCACTTCAAGATCCACATCAATCCCAACACCACCCTCAAAGGAACCCTTGTGTACAGACCCCCGGGCACAGTTCATAGAATCCATCACAGACGCCGTCAGCTTGCATGCCCTGGCCTCCACAGACTACATCCTCCTCGGAGACCTGAACTTCCACTTCGAGAACACCAACAACAGCAACTCCACCACAATTCTGGACAACCTCGCCAACCTCGGCCTCAAACAGCTGGTCACAACACCTACCCACTCTGCCGGACACACGCTCGCCCCATTTTCCTCGGCAGCAGCCAAGTCTCCGTCAGCCACACCACCAAACTCCACTGGACCGACCACCACTGCATCCACTTCTCCTTCATGAAAAACACTGCACACAACCACTAGCACAGAATCCCCCACCGCAGCTGGAACAAGATCACCGAAGACGAGCTAATCACCACCCTCGCCCAAAACCCACCAAACAACTACACCGACAATGTCACAGCCGCCCGCAACCTCAGGCAATGGATTAACGACTGCACCAACGCTCTCGCCCCGTTCAAGAAACCTTCAAACAGACACACCGACAGAAGAGCCACCTGGTTCACCACTGACCTCCAGACATCCAAGCAGACCTGCAGAAGACTAGAGAAGAAATGGCGCCACGAGCAAATAACGGACAACCATGCAGCCCTCAAGAACGCCAGCTGCAGACACCACCAACTCATCCGAATGGCAAAAAGGAACTCCTTCAAGGAACGCATCGACAACAACGCACACAACAGCTCTTCAACATCGTGAAGGAACTCGCCAACCCCAGCTCCAGCTCCAATGACATGCCGCTGTCACAAGACCTCTGCGACTCTCTAGCAACCTTCTTCCATAGCAAGATTGCAGATATCCACGACAGCTTCAACCTCCAGACCTCTCCAACAGCCGCCAACACCCCAGACACACCGCCCCCAGTCCCACCAGCTGCCTGACCTCCTGGAACCACGTCAACGATGAAGCCACTATCAAGACCATGAACACCATCCACTCCGGCTTTCCTTCAGACCCCTGCCCCATCACATCTTCAACAAAGCGAGCTCCATAATCGCACCCAAACTCTGTAAGATCTTCAACAGCTCATTTGAGACCGACACCATCCCAGAAAGCTGGAAACAGGCAGAGATCAATGCCCTGCTCAAGAAACCCAAGGCAGACCCAAAGGACCTCAAGAACTTCCAGCCCATCTCCCTGCTCCCTTTCCCAGCGAAAGTCATCGAGAAGATCATCAACAGACAACTGACCCAATTCTTCGAAGAGAACAACACCTTGGACTCATCCCAATCCGGATTCTGCAGTAACCACAGCACCGAAACTGCCCTCCTCGCTGCCACCGACGACATCCGGACCATACTGGACAACGGTGAAACCGCGGCTCTCATCCTCCTGGACCTCTTTGCTGCCTTCGACCCCATCTACCATCACACCCTTCGTACACACCTCTGCAATGCAGGGATCTGTGACAAAGCCCTGGACTGGATCACTTCCTTCCTCACCCAGAGAGTCCGCCTCCCTCCATTTCGATCCGATGCCACCAAGATCACCTGCGGCGTACCCCAAGGATCATCCCTCAGCCAAACCCCTTCAACGTCTACATGTCACCGCTCACCAACATCGTCCGATCGCACATCCTCAACATAGTCTCATGCGCCGATGACACCCAGCTGATCCTCTCCCTCACCAAAGGTACGCCACCGCCAAAACCAACTTCCACGAAGGGATGAAGACTGTCGCCGAGTGGATGAAGAGCAGCCGCCTGCAACTGAACTAGGACAAGACGGAGGTCCTCATCCTCAGCTCCATCCCCTCCGCCTGGGACGTCTCGTGGTAGCCAGCCTCGCTGGGAACTGTGTCGACTCCCACCAACCACGCACGCAACCTGGGGTTCATCCTGGACTCTTCTCTATCAATGACTCAACAAGCCAACGCGTCTCTTCCTCCTGCTTGAACACCCTCCTCATGTTTCTCAAGCTCTACAGATGGATCCCCGCTGGAACCAGAAGAACGGTCACCCAGGCCCTCGTCACCAGCAAGCTGGACTACGGCAAATCCCTCAACGCAGGAACCACGGCCAAACTCCAGACGAGAATCCAATGCATACAGAACACCTCTGCATGCCTCATCCTCGACATCCCCCGCCATAGCCACATCACCGCCCACCTGAGGGACCTTCACTGGCTCCTCATCAACAAGAGGATCCACCTTCAAGCTCCTCACCCATGCTCACAAGGCACTCCACAACACTGGACCAGCATACCTCAACAACCGACTCTCATTCTACACCCCGAACCAACCGCTTCGCTCCACCAACCTCGCCCTTGCCACTGTCCCACGCATACACATTTTAGTGTAGTTCCTATATTCCCAATAGGCTCTGCGCATTGGAATAATATCTTCAGCAGTGTAGACTTAGGACTGAGGTCGACTAGGTCTCTACTGACTATATTAGACTTAAGGTTTGCCAGCTAGCTCAGAGGTCACTAGAAACTTTCTCGAATAAACGAGGAGGAGTTTAACCTCCCTGGATAGACAAGAAGGGATTAGCTTCCGACAACCATATAACATGACAACTTTGCTCCCTCAGAATAAGAGTGTATCTCTAGAGTCGTGTGAAAACAATAGACAGCTATTTCACTCAGTCAAATGTGCGTACTTAGTTTCACCAGAATGCGGAGAAAAGCAAGACGGGCGTTTTCAATAAAAGGTGTAATTTATTGAGCAGTCTTCTTCCTCATGCAAGAGAAATGAATTGCCACAATTGCAATACTCATAGTAAAGTAAAGTGCGTACAGTAAAAGGAGGATTATAAAATAATGCTGTAAAAGCATTGATATGGTTTCTTAGCCATATGATACTTTAAAATGGATAAAATATATACATACATATATACATTGACTAAAATACTCAACTGGTGCTTCTAAATACGCCTACCCCGGTGTACCTGACCTAAGCCTAATACGTGGGAAGGAGTAAGTAAGTAGCAGTGTAAGTTAAGTTTGTTTTGCCAAGAATCTGACTCAAGAATTCTCTTTAAGGGTTTAGTCAGCTCCGTACCTGGGTAAATAGAAAGCAGGAGGTCTTGTATCTCTCTCTCAGGACTCGATATCCCAGTAACCCGCGAAGGTATCTGGAAACACCGGAGCTGGATTTCTTGGCAGGTGAAAAGACAGCGTCTCTCTCAGTGCGTCAAAAGAGGAGGGGCAGCGTCCGTGGGCTCTCGCATCAGCTGGGCTCTCGGGCAAGTAGATAGCTGCTCTGCTCCAAAACCACCACCGTGTCTTTGCTTAAGGCAACGTTGGTATATTTATACCTGAAAGGTGCCGGGTTTGACGTAAGGTTGGACATAAGACGTCAATAAAGATGTCACTAAGAACTGGCCGTTCTTACAGTGCTTTACAGGAGTTCTAGGATGAAATCAAAACAAAAGCAAGGGGGATTTCCCAGGTTGCTGGAGGTTTGGTTTGTTTAGAGAACTCGTTGTGCTTTCTAGGAGGCCGGGGAAGTAGCCTTGCTTAATGTGACAGCATGTGCTACGACTGAATATGGATATGATTACTATGCCGTTGTGTGGATATTATTGATTATAACCGGACAAGGGCATAAAATAGAAATATCGGTTTAGGCTCCTGGATAAAAACACAATACCCACTCCACGATATAATGTCCATCATTACTAAAACTAAGCAATAGTAAACATTTATAGGTGCATGTGTATTCCAACCCACCCCAAAATACATTTTTTGCATTTGAAATGGTGCATGTGAAATACATGAAATTGATATTGGTACTGTACGCTTTTCAAGCAGTGTAATCATTCAGTTAAAATGATGCATACATATGATTAGCTGAACGATTTGCGAAATTTACACATGAAATGGCTCTTAATACAGAAAAGAAGGGCGAGACCATTCCATCACATATAAATACAGTTGCTGTAAATGTGCTAGAGGCTGAGGTAATATATTGTCTCTTGAGTTCCTAAAAATAGAAGCTCTGTTCTTTAAGAATAGTTCTACTTTAAGCAGAGTACAAGTGCCAAAAAAAAGGTAAATATTTTGGAATTAGGAAAAAAATAATTTCGCTATCATGGAAAAAAATAGTTCCAAATATTTTCAGTAGCTTTTGTTTATCAAAGCCGAAGGCCGAATTCAGAGTTCAGGGAACGCTGTGTGCTCGTTTGCTTAAAAGTTATTCTTTGTGTTCAGGGGAGAAGATAATTTCAGACAGAAACGCAAAAAAGTTGTCTACGGCTTCAGGTGAAAGTTCGAACAAGTTTGAAAATGCCGCAACTGAGCATTCTCGAGCATGATTGCTATCGTCGATGTCAGGATCAGCAATGCTCACAGAAGGTCGTACCTGGGTGATGTTGCTCTCATCTCGTACTTCACTACCACCTAATCGTAGTGTAGAAGTTTCAACGAATGCCGTCATCAGGATGGGTAACCGCTGGGAACAACACGATGCATGAGCCGTTACAGGACTTAGCAAAGTATCTGTATCCAATGGTACTGCTGATGGTAGTGTAAGACAGACGTCCAACACGCATTCTTCTCCGCATAGCATACATCGAAGCACAGGTAAGATGCAGTTCTGCCAGATGGGTCTGAATGAAAGAAACCAGGTCATATTCAGATCTCTTAGCCGGGCTAATCCAAAGACTTTAGTTATGCGGTCCCGATAGCGTATAGCCAGGATTGTTTCTTCCATCGTTGCCGGAGTCTTGTCTGCGATTTGGCTTGCCATATCGAAGCAGAAGTATCAAAAATAAAATGACTGCTACGAGTCCCAACAGAAGTGGTAGGCCGCCAAAGACAGAATGGACAAAATTAGGAAAAATGCCCAGAACTGTTTTGAAGGGTGTTAACAGTCCCGAAAAAATTGTCTTAAATACATGTGGGATACCACTGGTATCAGACATATTTAGGATTTGGCTTAGCATTTCTGCGAAATGCACTGGGCAATTTGTTGATAAAAGGGTATGTATCTCTGCCGTTGTCTTTGCAACTTGCAGATCATACGTTTCTTTTGATGACGTCAAGGGCACAGTTGTCTGTAAAAGAACAGACTTCATTCTGCTTAAAGTATCAATTCGAATAGAAGAGATATTCAAAAAAGAGCAAATTTTCGCCTCCATGTCTGGAGTGCTGTTTGGATACAATACTTGCATACAGCAAGTGACCATGGAACTAACGCTCACAAGATAAGCTTTTCCTGGCACCATGCCACAACAGATGTGGTCCACTATTAGAATATAGCTCCCGTTAGAAAGCCGTCTAAAGAATGGCTCTATTCGTGTTGCAGGTGTGCCATGCTGGTGACATGAAAGGTTATTTGAATTCCCCTCACAGGCCCCATGCAAGTTAATACCTTGACACAGAATTATACCGCTTAGTGATCGTTTACAATTGTTACCACTAAGAAATACATTCTGTTTCTTTTCACTATAACATGTGTGTATGTAAGGCAATTTACATGATGACTTAATGTACCCTTTACCCAACCTTTCATACTGGCCTGCTGGTATATACTCTTGGCAGTATTTAAATTGGAAAGTTGTTATCGGATTAGTTATGATTCCGTGTATTATCCATTCAATGACAGGTCTTTCTGACATTGTCAATGGTAATCTCTCAAGTTTTTCAATGCTCAGAATTGTATACTCTGCTCCTTTTTGTGCCAAACTGATTTGTGTATCAGTAAGGTTAAAGATAGAGAATAATGACGTTGTGTTGATTAAAAGCCAGGGCACGTAGCCTGAACGCAGATTTTGCAACGTCCAGCCAAGCTGTACAATAGAACGTAATTGGGACTGACGGTGTTGTAACATTAGTAAGTCCTGCTCTATTATATCAATAGCAGATGATACAATACTGTCCAGTGAATATATTCTGGAGGACAGAGTCATTAACCCATTGTCCACAACAGAAAGTGATTTTTCCAAATTAATACGGTCAATTTCCCGTATTTTTTCTGCTGTTTCAATTTGCGTTTCTTTCCAAGCTTCATTGTAAGCTGCGTATATACCGGCCGCTATGAAACGTTTTTGACGCTGTTTGCGTGGTCCCATTATGAAATCACGCAAGTCAGCACCGTCTTTAAGTAAAGTCAAGTGTTGCTTAATTTCTGCCAGTGTGGATTTCTGTAGCCATTCGAGGCAGAGTTTTCCTACACTGTATGTTGTAACTATCCCTGGATGTTGTCTCTGGGAGTATATAGGGTCTGGCCTGGTCAATTTGAACCCCTGTATTTTGTTCAGGAATCTATCTTGACAGTTATTTGTGTCTGTGGGGCAGATCAACCATTTTTTCCAATCAGGATGTGTTTTGTTTTAGTTAAAAATATGGGATACGTCTATCTCAACATCTGTAGTGCTATTACTGTCAGGTGTTGGCTTTGGAATAGATGGTTTGTTTAAGTCTTTAATTTTGGCTAGGCCAAGACAGGTTGTCTGTTGAATGGTGTCATTCAAGAATATAATTTGTTCTGGGATCATGCAGGCTCTAAATAATGATTCTATACCTTGGACCTGCCAATCTTTGGTACCCCAGATGGTTTTTGTTTCAATGTTGTTTTTCCTAGTATCAAAACCAAATGTATTCATTTTTTCATAAAATGTTTCTGAATAGATTAATTTAGTGTTTGTCAGCATTGTTTTTATCCCTGTCTTATTTAACAGTTTGAAATAAAACGTTTCTGCATCACTAATGTTAAACAATGAGAAGTATGGGAATTTCTCGTAAAATGTTTTGAACTGCCTTTTGGTGGGGTTGCACAATGTTCCCATTGATTATAATTAAAAACATTTCTAGGTTGAGCAGATTTATGCAAATAATGATGTGCAAAGTAGTTGTAGCAGTACATTTCTTCATAATTAGATGAACCCTGCAAGTAATCATGTTCTGTAAATTTTGCTGACATTACTAAATCTCACATCCTATCATTAATACTTTCAAAGTCCCAATCATCATAGAATGTGCTCGGTTTTACAAAGTCACTTAATGAAACCTTAAACTGGTGGGGATACTTCAAGAGCTCGACCGGGCCATAGATTTTGTAATCTGTTTTGTCCCAAGCTACCCCACCGTGTATTGGATTGGCTGTGACATTCACTGATGGTAGTACTCTTTTCTCGATGTGAGATGACTTGTGTGGCTTTAGGACGAAGTTGATGTTCTGACTTGCTGTGTCCATTGTACTGTATTTTCCCTCAATGAATTTTCCCAAATAAATAACCATGATGAGCCAAAGCAGGAGGAAAAGTACACCTAACACAATCCAAAATTCAATCCAAGGAGAAATCAGATAGGTTTCTTTGAGTTGATAAAAGAGTTCAGTTAATTTGTCTTTAAAAGTTTTTGTTGTTGGCTGTTCTTCAGGCTCGCTTGGATCCTCAGAAAAGTCATCGAAATTGATGAAGTAGCCAGATGGAGTTCTGTCAACTGTTTGAATTGCTTCCGGATTTTTATTTGCTTTTTGAATTTTCTTTGTTTCATTAGCATAGTCTGAGGCTACATCGTTGTAGACAGGTGTTTCTTGACGAACTGTTGCAATTTGGGTTTCAAGAGGCACAAGTTCCATGGCATTGTTGCATAGTCCTTTTTGATTTACTGTAGGTTTATCAAATGTGATTAGTCTCTCAGTTTGAACCTCTTGTATTGTAGCAAGTTTTGGTGTTCTGCTACTTCTTGGGAGTCCACTGGGCCTACTACTTATTATTGGCTACATGATTGTGGTTTTACCAGGTCGATGGATACAACTCGGTTCTCCTTTTTACCAGCAAGGGGTGGTAGTACAACTGATCTTGTTCCGCCGACAGCTAAGACAGGTACTGCTTTTTGTAAGAAGGCCCAAATTCCTTCTTCACCGCGATCTTCTCTCTGACCAGATCCCCAATTTTTGGAATCCAGACAGGCCTTGCTGGGACAGGTGGTTTAACTTCAGTGGCTGTTGGCTGCTGTTTTAGCTTTACGTTGCTCAGGTCTTTTCTTGTTTCATTTAAGTCCTGTAAAATAGCCAAACGATCTTTGATATCAAAGCATTTTTCTTTTACCACTGAAGTCTGACTATCTAAGTCCTGAATATGCATTCTAGTCCCGAACAATAGTTCGTACGGACTGAAACCTTTAAGAGAATTTCTTGGCAGATTGTTAAGACTACGTTGGACACTTGTTAAATGTTGGACCCACCCATCACCCGAACCTAATACCCTCGCCGTTATAGATTGCTTTATGTCTCGGCTTTTTCTTTCCACAATCCCATTTCCCTCAGGATGGAAGGGACAAGAGTACCGCAATGCAATGCCCATGCTGGTCATGGCCTCCTTATAAGCTCGAGAGCTAAAAGCAGGACCCTGGTCAGAATGTAGCATGCCAATTGCGTATGTGCCGATATAGACTCGCAAATCTTTTATAACAGTTCTGGTGTCAGCCGAGCGCTGGTGTCTACATTTTAAGTGAATCTAGTCTTAAATAATATACATTGGGACGCATTTTTCCTGTTTGATTATGCGTATAGATCGCCTTATGCTTTCTAATAGGGGTCCTGGCACTACTCCGGCCGGTTCGCCACTGCGATCTCTGTTGCAGTTTGGACAGCTCATTGCAAATTTGTGTTGTTGCAAGCTCATTCCTGGCCACCAGTATTCTGATTGTAATTCTTTCAGAGATTCCTTGATTGTTTGGTGTCTTAGACCCTCACCCATGTGTGATTCTTGAATCAAGAAGATTCTCCTGTTCGTGTTTGGAATTACTCTATCCCCCACTCCAGGGATTCGAGCAAAAGGAACGGAGTTTGCATCTATTATGTATGTATAATTGAGTGGATAGTCCACGGGTAGTGCTGCACAGTCGCCTTTTGAAGACGTTTTTACCGCCAGCATGGTTTCCCCGTCTATGTATTTTTCTGAACGCTTTTTTGTGGCTACGGAAGCCGGATTAGTTGCTTCCGCTGTGGCTGTGTCAGCCAATGAATTCCCTGCAACGTGAACGCCATCACGCTGATGACTCAGTGTATGTATCACGTGAGTCTTTTGTAGTTCTTTCTGTAAAACAACTACTTGTTCCCAAAGCGATTTATGCTTGATTGTGGCACCTGTGTCATCTTTGTAACCGTTTTGAACCCAGTTCTGCAAGTCATTATTGTAAGACTTGACGCAGGAATGCGAATCGCACACTATTAGTGTCGGGAATTCGCGATCGGCTATATCGAGCGCCATTTTTAAAGCCAATAATTCAGTTTGTTGACCTGAATTGTCTTTTACAGATTGAGACATTGTTACCAGTGGTCTCAATTTACCTCCGTGCCACCGGCATTTAACAACCTCGCACGTAGCATTGTAAGCTTGCTTTCCCCAAATTGAGGGTTATATTACACAGGCGTACTGTTGTAGGGGCAGAATTTCAATTGGCAGAGGATATTCTTTTTCATATGTTAGATCTTTCATTTTTTTCATGGTCGGGTCAAAATAGTATTTTACCTTTTCTGTAGCAAGAGAATTTTCCCATTGTATCCATTTTGGATCTAGTGCCACGGTAGTTAAATTGTGTGGGCTTGTTAATGCCTCAAAGGCTGATTCTGCTGTTAAAACAGTTATCTGTCTGCCTTGGGCTTGGGCTCTTTCTTTTGCTACAGCTGTTTGAACCGCATTTACAATGTTTTCTGCAAGACTGAATGTTTTTTCAGCTTCTGTGTACAAATGTGACTTGTATGCTTTTGGTACCTTTTCTCCCTCATTAGAGGTCAAGTACGTGAATCCGCATCTTCCTGGGATGACTCGGATTACAAGGTTGTGTGTGTTTTTGCAAGTTTGCAATTTTGTTTTAGCTAACATGTCTGTTTGCAATGATCTCAACATTTCTGTATGTTTTTGAGTCCAATTGATTGGTTTGAAATCAGGTTTTATTAGTTCATAGAGAGGTTTAACCCTCTCTGCATAATTTAGAATGTAAGTTCTTCCGAAATTCAGGAAACCTAGTATTGATTGTAAGTTCTTCAGCCTTTTTGGTGCTTGGAGTACAGCGCATTTCTCTAAGAAATTGTCTGCTAGGCTTTTGCCTTCACTTGATAATTCATAACCTAAAAATAGGACTGTTAGATGGGCAATTCGTGACTTTTTAAAGTTGAATTTGTAACCCTCTGCTGCGAAACCAAGTATTATGGTGTTCACTCTTTTCAAGTGAGTATCCAAGTCATCATCTGTTAGATAGATGTCATCGACATAAGATAATGCTTCATCATCATATATTTGTAGTAACTCTGTTACCCTTGCTGAGAATAATCCTGGGCTATTCTTGAATCCCTGTGGGAGTCGACAGAAATTTACTGCGACCCCATTATTGAGAAAGCGGTCAAATACCTGCTTTCGGGTGCTATGTTTTGACAAAAGAATCCATTAGAGATATCTAATGTCGTTTTGTATTTTTTGCACACGATGTTATTCATTAGTGCTGCACTGTGTGAGTTTTGTACTGCAAATGTCTTGCAACATGAGTTAAGGTGTCTGTAGTCCAAAACTAGACAATATGAATCGTCTGGCTTGGAGACAGGAAACAAAGGATTGTTCATTTGCGAGGTTCATGTTTCAATCACCCCCTGGTTTTCAAGTTGATCTAAGATCTCCCTGACTTGTTTTTTAGCTTCTTGCTTAATTGGGTACTGCGTTTGTGCAGTTGGTTGACATTTTAACTGGATTTTGTGAGGAGGAGAGTCCTCATCCCATCCTACATGATTTTTATACAATGCAGGAGCTTGGGCTACTGCCCATTTTCTTGCATATGTATACTTTTTATGAATTGGAATATGATTTGAGAAGGCAGGCATAATCATTTCTTCGCCATGTGGGCACTCCCTGACAAACTCTGGTGGCCAGTCTTTCTCAGCTAAAAGAATGTCATAGCCTTTGGAAAGGTTATCCCAAAATAGACCCCTTACTTTCCTAGTCTTATCTCCCTCTATACGTAATGTTATTTCATATATTTTATGAGGTTTGCTAACTCTGGTATCTGCAGTTTCCACCTGAATGTATTCATTCGTGTCCACTGTCTCCAGATGATTCATCAGGATCTTGCGAGCTATGGTCACTTCTGCTGCGCTGTCTAGCATTGTCTGGGCCCACTCTCCATTTTTCAGTTGTGTCCTCAGTATCCTCGGCATGTTTGATTATTTTAATACTGTCTACCTTCTTTTTTGGAAATTTACTTTGATGAGCAGGTTCCTTGTCTTTGGACTTGGCGTGCTCTTCCCTGTGTTCTGACCGTCCTCTTCTTTCCGATTTCTGCGTTGGAAGTCTGAAAAGATCGAGAGGGACGTGTATCAGTATCTTGATATCAATCAGGTTTCTTTAGATTATCCCTATTTCTAAGGTTGTATCTTTTCTCAGAGGGCTCCCTCTAGGGAGACTTGTGTCCTTGGTCCGGAGATCTTTCTCTCCGCCGAGGAGACCATCCTCTGGACTGGAATCTTTTTTCTTTGGGAGTGGATTGCTTATTTCCATCCCAGCTCTTTTTTGGAGTGTTTAGATTATTTTTAATAAATATCTTTTCAGGATTTTCAGTTAGTTGGGGTTTTACTGGTTTCCCACCCAAACTATCTCTTCCTAGTTCTTCATAGGATTTTTGTATGATTCTGGCAAGTTCAATTGGTTGGTCTGCTATATCTGTTTCTTTCAATTTCTGGCGGATCGCCACAGATGCTGCTTCTCCTTTTATGTTGGCTAATAATTTAGCCGAGACCTGCTTGAAGTCTTTCAGTAATTTCATACCCAAAGTTAAAGCAGGTTCTGGACCGTATTCATTTTGAATCTGTCTTAGTACATCTGGTATTACCGCCATGGATGGAACACCATGTGTTTTTGTGTAAATGGAAGCAAAGACTGTGCCCCAAGTGTCACAGTCCTCCACATGTGGTGTGATCCCCATTGGAAGACAGATAGTCAGAATTCTGTGTTTCTCAGTAGGGGTAGTATCCGGAAATACTGCCTCTATTTGAGTTATTTTTTGTGCTAACCAGAATGGAATTTGTTCCCGTTTTATGGGTACTTTACCCAGACATGATTGTATGTTCTGTGGTGTAATTTTGTTTGTGTTCCCCTGATGAGGGGTCAGCTGTGGAATGTTAATAGCTGGTTGAACTGTTGAAGTCCGCATTACATATTGGACTAATTGTCTATGTATTTTAATTAGTACTTTTAGCTGGGCTAAAAGTTCCCGGTCTGATATCTTTTCGATGTCTGGATGTGGTGTATAGCTGGCTAGAACCGGCCACGTTGCTCCGGGTCTACCTAGTGGACCGAGCCTGGTGATGTGATTATTATGTTTTAGGGCACCTTTAAACCAGAGCAGGTGCTCGTGGTATTTTAATGGGATTTCAACCTCCTCGAAAGGAGTGTATTCATCCGGAGGTTCCTCTATTTTGTAATAGTGGAAGTCGTGTGTGATAGCGTTTGCTGCTGGAAAGTTTATCCTTGAATAGAATACCTCTGTCTGCCGATATTCATGGGCCTCAATTACGAATACGACTATTCCACCTCTCGGTGTTAGTCCATTTTCTATAAGTTTAAGAGTTATAGTTTTTTTTATGTTGACCGGAATGAGTATAACATTCGGGTCATTGTCTCGGAGACTTGTGTCATCCGCTAGGAGTTGAGCTGCTATTCGAGTTGCTTCCCTTTCGTCGTCACTTTCTGACATTTTTACTGACAGAAAGGTTTTTGTTGCAGATCAAGTTTCAAGGAAACCAAGATTAGGTGCACAATATTTTGGAACACTGTATCCTTCAACGTTGACTAAACCAAAAATTATACATAGAAATCTCTTCCTACTAAGTTCTGGCGGATTTTAACCTTCTACCCACTCCAGACGTCTTTTGGAGTATTTACGGGAAAAAGGGTCTGTGTGAAAAAGCACGACTGAGTTACTCTAACGTCTTGCGTTAGATTTATCGCCTTACCAAACGTTGGGCGCCATGTAGTGTAGTTCCTATATTCCCAATAGGCTCTGCGCATTGGAATAATATCTTCAGCAGTGTAGACGTAGGACTGAGGTCGACTAGGTCTCTACTGACTATATTAGACTTAAGGTTTGCCAGCTAGCTCAGAGGTCACTAGAAACTTTCTCGAATAAACGAGGAGGAGTTTAACCTCCCTGGATAGACAAGAAGGGATTAGCTTCCGACAACCATATAACATGACAACTTTGCTCCCTCAGAATAAGAGTGTATCTCTAGAGTCGTGTGAAAACAATAGACAGCTATTTCACTCAGTCAAATGTGCGTACTTAGTTTCACCAGAATGCAGAGAAAAGCAAGACGGCGTTTTCAGTAAAAGGTGTAATTTTTTGAGCAGTCTTCTTCCTCATGCAAGCGAAATGAATTGCCACAATTGCAATACTCATAGTAAAGTAAAGTGTGTACAGTAAAAGGAGGATTATAAAATAATACTGTAAAAGCATTGATATGGTTTCTTAGCCATATGATACTTTAAAATGGATAAAATATATACATACAATCCAATCCAATCCAATCCAAAAATTCTTTATTTCGGTCTTTTTAGACCATAAAAGATACATACAAGATACATTAAAACAGCACGTTAAAAACGATTACATTAGTATAATACAATAATTAAAAACAAAGCCAAATTGTTACGGACATGATAAAGATAACAAATAAATCATGGTTGGGAAAAGCATTTCAAATCCTGATTAAGAGCACAATTCATACTTTTAAGAAACAAATTCATATTGTCAACATTTGTGCCTTTAACAGTTTTTTCCTAATCAACCACATAGCCATAATGCATTTAGCTACTGCAAAAACTATGTGGGGCAGGGTACTGGTTCTCAATACTCTGTACGCATGCATATGGCTCCTGAATCCCAGGTTCCTTCATAGAGGGACCAGCCAGTACTTCCTTGGTCTATGATATGCAGGACAAAAGAAGAGAAAATGGGCTTCATCTTCGTCATGAGAATTACAACCTGGGCAAGTTTTATCGTCGCTCTGGAGCCATTTGCAGGTAAAGGATTTAATAGGCAGAGTGCCATGCCTCCACTGTATAAATAATTTCCTGGCAAAAATGGGGAAGATTATGTCCATAAAACATTCAAAATCATATGTGTTTTTGGATTGTAAAAAGCGTTCAGTTAGGGTGCCGTTGTTAGTTGCGGTCAGGATAAGTTCTAGGCTTTTTTCCTTGTGAATTTGGACTAGGCGTTTACGAGAAACCCTCTGGCATCCTTGTTCTGGAGCCTCCCAAAGCTCAGGCAAATCTAAGCGATAGAATTCCTTCTTGACAAATGCCAGCCGGGAATTCTGTCCCGCTTGTTCAGATCCATTACATGGGTAAGTTCACTCCTGTATTGTGTAAGCTCACTGGTGGACCAGAGCCTATGCCAGAATCTTAATGGATTGGACTCTAGCTCAGCAGCGATGGAAGGTAAACCCACGTCCAATCTTAAGGGAAGCGAAGGAGTGCCACGTGGGAGGGCCAGCAGACGTCTAAGAAAGGTGTTTTCCACTAGCGCGAGATCTTTCCCCGCTTTATGCCCCCACAGCTCGCTGCCATAAGATGCTGCCGCTTTTGCTTGTGTCTTATACATTTCCAGTGCAGGACTTATGGGTTTGAAGGTTGAAGTATTTACGATCTTCAAAATTGCACCAGATAGTTGCGACAACTTTAGCCTAGATCTGGCTATTTGGGGGTCCCAGGATAAATTCTCATGCAGTGTTACCCCCAGATATTGGAAAGTTGTAACCCTTTCCAAAATGGCTGAGCCGAGAGTGGGATTGTCACTAGAAACTTTCTCGAATAAACGAGGAGGAGTTTAACCTCCCTGGATAGACAAGAAGGGATTAGCTTCCGACAACCATATAATATGACAACTTTGCTCCCTCAGAATAAGAGTGTATCTCTAGAGTCGTGTGAAAACAATAGACAGCTATTTCACTCAGTCAAATGTGCGTACTTAGTTTCACCAGAATGCAGAGAAAAGCAAGACGGCGTTTTCAGTAAAAGGTGTAATTTTTTGAGCAGTCTTCTTCCTCATGCAAGCGAAATGAATTGCCACAATTGCAATACTCATAGTAAAGTAAAGTGTGTACAGTAAAAGGAGGATTATAAAATAATACTGTAAAAGCATTGATATGGTTTCTTAGCCATATGATACTTTAAAATGGATAAAATATGTACATACATACATACATATATACATTGACTAAAATACTCAACTGGTGCTTCTAAATACGCCTACCCGGGTGTACCTGACCTAAGCCTAATACGTGGGAAGGAGTAAGTAAGTCGCAGTTTAAGTTAAGTTTGTTTTGCCAAGAATCTGACTCAAGAATTCTCTTTAAGAGTTTAGTCAGCTCCGTACCTGGGTAAATAGAAAGCAGGAGGTCTTGTATCTCTCTCTCAGGGCTCGATATCCCAGTAACCCGCGAAGGTATCTGGAAACACCGGAGCTGGATTTCTCGGCAGGAGAAAAGACAGCGTCTCTCTCAGTGAGTCAAAAGAGGAGGGGCAGCGTCCGTGGGCTCTAGCATCAGCTGGGCTCTCGGGCAAGTAGATAGCTGCTCTGCTCCAAAACCACCACTGTGTCTTTGCTTAAGGCAACGTTGGTATATTTATACCTGAAAGGTGCTGGGTTTGACGTAAGGTTGGACATAAGACGTCAATAAAGATGTCACTAAGAACTGGCCGTTCTTACAGTGCTTTACAGGAGTTCTAGGATGAAATCAAAACAAAAGCAAGAGGGATTTCCCAGGTTGCTGGAGGTTTGGTTTGTTTAGAGAACTCGTTGTGCTTTCTAGGAGGCCGGGGAAGTAGCCTTGCTTAATGTGACAGCATGTGCTACGACTGAATATGGATATGATTATTATGCCGTTGTGTGGATATTATTGATTATAACCGGACAAGGGCATAAAATAGAAATATCGGTTTAGGCTCCTGGATAAAAACACAATAACAAAGAACGACCGCTGGCGGCAGATCATTCTCCCACCTCGCCGTTAAGACATGGAACACCCTCCCTACCCACCTACAACAGACCCAGGACCTGCTGACCTTCAGGAGACTCCTCAAGACCTGGCTGTTCCATCAGTAGCAGCTCCCACCCCTGCGCGCCTAGAGACCTTCACGGGTGAGTAGTGCACTTTACGAAATGCTTGCAGTCTCCTGGAATTGTTGACCTGCTGCTTCTTACTTGGGGGAACCAAATCCGGTCTTATTCAAGTATCCAAACTACAAATAGGGGTAGCAGTTTAAGCCCTGATGGTCAGTAAAGGTGGAACCCTTTTCTTCCAGTTTAGATGCTACTGGTACCTTTGATTCTTTGAGGCCCATCATTGGGACCGGGGGTGTCTTCTTAGGTGCAGTTTCTGATTCAGCTGGGTCCATAATTGGAAATTGGGAATGGGGGGGTTGGTTTTTCGTACTCCTTGCCCTCCAAGGTGGCAATGGGCGATGTCTTCTGTCCTCATGCTTGGTTGACCGCTCCTTCATGGCCGATGCCTGTCTTTCCGGCAAGGCCCACCTGTGTGCTCCTGCCAAGAAGTGTCTCTGGTGTGGACGTTGGGTTTGGCCGGTACTGCAATTGCGCCCTTGCTCGTGTCTCAGCTGGGTTTGCCTGTGCCCAGGTCGACCAAGATTCTTGGAGAGGCGGTCTTCTCACACGTGTCTTGCCAATGGTATCACCACCCGCACCTTGCACTTCTCGCCAGCTCTCAAGGACTCACTACGAAGTTCCAGGTGGTGTCCGGTTGTTATCAGGGCCCTGTCACTCCACTTCATTGGGGGTTTCCGGGTAATGTCCGGCTGGTATTTCCAACTGGAAAGTCTTGGTTGTGTGTCTCTGGCTCCTGTCAGTGTTGGATTTGTGGCCACTTCAGCGATTTCAATCGGCTTCGCTGGGGGATTTGAAGGGACGTGGCCTCCAAGGTGTTAGTTGTTTCCCCCTCCTTTGTACCTGATCCGCTGCTGCTCCCTCCGTCCTCTGGAGCCACAGTGAGATCCTCTTCGGGCACAGGGACTTTCTGGTCAGGGGAATGCAGTTCTGCTCCACGGGCCTCAGCGGAGGTTGAATTCCGGGCAACCAAGGTGCTCCCGATCTGCCCAGGGGGGCAGCATGCAGGGGGTTTTACCTTCTCCCCCTCCGTCGGCTGGAGCACCAAATTGTGTCTTCCCTCGTGTCTCAGGCCCCCTTCGGTCTGGTCACAAGCAGCTCAGGCCCCCTCTGTCACGACCTGGCTTCCTCAGGATCAGGATGATGCTTAAAAGGGGTCCACCTCCAGATTGCCATATGCTCTGACTGTTGTATATTACAGAGCATAAAGGAAATCAGGCGAGGGAAAAGGTAGGGAAGGGTCTGGAACGGGAAAGGGAGGCTGAAACGAGAAAAGAAGAAAAAACACACAAGGTAAGTTCAGTAAATTGCTGACTACTCTCATTCAATTCTCGCTAGAACACCACCTACCAAGTCGACTATCTGTAGACTATCTCCTCCTCTTTCTTGGTAGGTATTAGATGAACGTCTCTATACTCTAGTAACAACTCTGTAATACATAATAAAGAGAGCGGTCAGGCATGGGCTTCAACACACCAAGGGCCAACAATAACCTCTTTCATATGTCATGCATACCTTCCAGTCTTCCCAAAAATAACCAAAAAAAATCCCTTTAGTCACTGAAATCCAAAAAAAGAGGGTAATCAATATTCCTTAAGGAATCCAGAGATCAATGGAAGTCTTGCGCAATCAAATCCAATCAATGAAAGAGCTTAAGTGTTCCTTCTCCTTAATAATACAAACAAGTTCGAAAGTCATGTTCCATTCACTGCAAAATGCCAAGTTCTTTCCTTTTTTCAGCCCAAGACAGCAATCATTAAATGCGCGCCTCAGCCGAGAACGCGTGTACTCACGTTGCGTAGAAAACACTGGTTGCCTTCCACCAATGCTGAACTCAAAGATTCCGATGAGTTAACGAAGCGTCTCCGCCGAGAACGCGTTCGTTAAAGTTCTCCTTTTCCCGGCAGTGGAGAACGGCTCCGGGACATAAATCAGCAGCCGCTTACCGCTGTTACTTGATGGCTGTGATGCAAGCAGCTTTTCTCGGGTTACAATCCGGAACACCAGAGACTTCAAAAAAGGCGTTCGGCATCCGCCGAATGATTAATCAACAGCTGCAAGCAAACAGCAAGTTCTGTGTCTCATCCAAAACACGATAAAGTCCCAGCAGGAAACAAGAGCGTTCAGCAGCCGCTGAACGTTGACTAAATCCAAAAACAAATCCCAGGACACAACTCCAATTCGGGTAACAAATCACGTACAACTCGTAGTGCTAAAATGGCCACATAAATAATTTACCCAACTCCTCCCAGTTTCTAAGCATTGTGGGACATGTAGTCCATTACTACACATAATATCTTTCTGCAGCTCCAAACCTACTTTCATGTAGGCGCTATATGTATTTCGAAAAGGCAAACCATGACAGTATGTCCCCCACCCTAGCGCCTTCTAGCACCAGGCTTCTCCGGATGACTGGCGTAGAACCATCGAACAGCAAGAGGGGCATGAACCCCAGAGCTCTGCTCCCATGAGTTCTCCTCCGCAGTATACCCTTTCCACGACACAAGAAGCCACAGGCGCCCCCGCCGGAAACGAGAATCCAATATCCGACGAACCTCATATTCCAAGTTCCCATCACGGAGAACCGGAGGAACTGTGTTGTATTTTGGTCCATACATACATATAATGATGTAGCCGAGGCAGATGTAGTTGAGTTATGTAGTAGGTTTATTCAGCCATAAATAGGATAACAGGAAGTATTAGTCTGGAACAAGCAGCCCCACCAGGAGCAGCCTCCTAGCTGCTCAGCCCATCCTCAACTGACCACACTCATGCACCCAAACATTCCACTCACACTAACATTCTAACCGGAACACTCACACTGGCTGAGCAGCTAGATGCAGAGGAGTAAATGAACATATTTACAACCTGAGGATACTACATTATCCTCTTCCTCTCGAAATGAAAAACAAAAAGAGAAATAAAGAGAAAAACTATGCACAGTAAAAATATACAATTGTAGAAAGAAATCTGTAAACCCAGGGATGAATGTGAAATAACATCGCGAGAGGGAAAACAGACAACCAAGAAAAGAAAGAAGGAAGAAAGCGATAGAGATAGAAATACACTAACACTATCCTCCTCCTTTAATAATAAACAAATAAAATTAGTAAGTAGTAAATTTAGAGCTCACATATACAAGTAAGCTAGACAAACATGACCGAAGTGAGGGGGAAACCAAAACCCCAGACAAGACTACAATGGGAGAAACAAAACCCAAGGAAGTACTTCTCACGTGAGTAGACTGTGGCGAAAACCAAATACGCCACCCGTCTTGCAAGGGACACTATGGGACTAAAACCCACGTGCAAAACTGCTTGGGACTAAAACCTAAAATCCTCTAACAAAGGTGGGACTGAAACCCACTTATAAACAGAGAAATGGGGCTAAAACCCATTCTAGAGGAAAATATTAATAACATGAGTTGGGACTTAAAACCCACTCTGGATCATGGGACTTAAAAACCCACTTCCATATGTAAAGTGTGAACAAGGGGACATGGGACTTAAAAACCCACTTCCATCCCAAGGCAGGGATAACTTATCTGTATGCAGGGGTTAAGGGACTGAAAACCCACTCCAAATATAGCGCATGAACAAGGGATCATGGGACTTAGAACCCACTCCCATCCCAAAGCAGGGATAAAATAATTATAAAATGGGGTCATGGGACTGAAAACCTTTTCCCATCCCTAGGCAGGGATTAGAGAACTGAAATGATGGGTCATGGGACTAAAAACTCACACCCATGCCAACAAAACATCTATAATGAAACACTTAGCAAAGTTGGCATACTGCAAAAACAAGACATTCAAATGCAAAGTATTCCTTTACACATGTGAAAACAGTTCATCAATAAATAAATGCAATATAAAGCACGAACTCCAATTTAAGACACTAGATGGCAGTGTAACCTTGTTCAGTGCCTTGTAAAACTGTTCATGTTTTAAAGAAAAATACTCGTCTTTCTACTGAAGTAAAAAAAAACTATTCATTTTTCCAATTCCTTATTTGCAAATGTTATACTGCCAAAAGATGGTAGTCTTCAAACGGTAACATTTCTTTTTTTTTATAAATCAAAGTGCAAGGCAGATTTACACAGTATTTTGAAGCACATCTAAATGCTGACAGCAGACAACATTCCAGACGATTTAGATGAAAACTTGGCACACCAAACTCACCGCAAGCATCAGAGGCCCATCTGGTGTAAAATGACCCTTGAGAAGAAAAGATCATTTTCTACTAACATTGTGTTTGTAAATGTGGGATAAAAACAGAAGCAGTTATGGAGTGCCCGGTGAGTTGGAAGTATTCCGATGACTTCAGACAATTACCATACCAATGAATTAATGAAGGGGGCACTTGAGGAAGACATCCCACGTTGTGACGTTGAAGAATAAAAACTTTATTGAGAAATTAGGTGAACATATGGTTGGCAGGATACCGAAGACCTTCAGCAACAAGGAATAACAATAGCCTTGATCTTCCAATTCAAAGATGGCGGGATGCACAAAGACGCAAGCCGGGTGGCTAACAGCACGCTTCTGCTCCCAAACATCTATTAGCAGTATCAAACAGAAGGGTTGCTTAGTACGTCATCGAAGCTTGAAGAGAGGTGTAGTACATGTAAGTTGCCTTTCTAGTTTATCTGGAATACCTGTTAGCTCATGTTCTATATTCTATGTTCTTGTACTGTTCTCTCATGGGGTTCTTCACAGTGGCAGTTGGTGTCCTGCTGCTGCTGTGGAGGGTCCGCTCTTACTCTGCTACCTATGATCTAATAAAGATCATTACATTTACCTAACTTCCTTTGGTGGACTGATTTATTACAATATTTTGGCGACGATACATGGGATCCACGATTTCCACATCCGTTTTTTTGACCAGAGTAACCAGAGCGGACCAAATCAAGATAATATCAATCTCGTGCTGCCATACAGGACTCTACAGTGACCCCAGAGACCTCTTTCAAAAGTTTCCTGATCCTTCTTCAAGCGCTGGCAAGTACTGTTCTTCCCCTTCCCGTCTACCTGTTCCGCCGCATCGTTCTTCTCCTGCCTGCTTTCCCAGTCTGTGTCTTGGAGCGAATGATGACGCATTAGAAGGAACCAAGGGAGTTGGTGGAAGATTGCCTGACGCGGGAAGCTTCTGAAGCTGAATGACTGCAGCGGCACTTCCTTAACATCACGTCAAGATCGTGTGAACAACGTTGTTGTTTTTGTACGTCAGCACGCTTCGGGCAGCCATCTTGTGTTGCCGGGGTAACAAACGAAAGCCGTTCACTTGGTGAAATCGAGGGAAAAGATTCACCCGTTTTATCTTCAGCAAAGCAGCGACGATGTGCATGTCTTTTGCGCATTCATTTCAAGTAATTTATTAACTTTATGTTGCCCTCACCATAGCGTTTAAGCTCTGTTTTGAAAGTTTTTTTTTTTCTCTTTCTTGATGCCTGTTTAGTTAGTTAGCATCCACAGTCAATCACCACAACTGTTTTGTTTTCATTAATTCAATAAGTTGAATTTACCATGTCAGAACATAATGTCATACAGAGTGGTGCTGTTGTCCTTCCACCTAGCTTTCTTCCTAACCCAGGTCAACCAAGCATATCCTGGGAGGATTGGTTTCCGATGTTTGAAAACTACTTGGATGCCTTGGAAGCTCAAGACTACTCAGCTAAATGGGAAAAAGCGCTCCTTTTGAGTTCACTGGGCAAAGAGGGACAACGTGTTTTTAAGTACTTACCTCAAGTCTTGCAAGCAGGTGCACATCTTCCTTAGATGAGTACAAAGAGGCTATTTCCAGACTGGAGATAAGATATGCTAAAGAAGAAAATCTAGTAATGAACAGATACAAATTTTACACTAAAAGTCAAAAGGTTGATGAAACTATTGATGACTTTGTGTCTAGACTCAGGGAAATGTCCATCAAATGTAAATTCGGCAACATGACTGATGAGTTAATTAGAGACCAGCTCATAGTACAATGTAACAACAAGAAAATCCAAGAGCGCTTATGGGCAGCGAAGAATCCCAATCTTCAAACTGCCATTGATCTAGCAAAGATTGTTGAACAATCGGAAGGTTGTATGAAGGAGCTTGAAAAGAGAATAGTCACTAGTCACGTCAGTGAAGTATCTAGTCATTCTCATATGTTTTCTCCACATGAAGAGGATGATCAAGATGAAGTTGCATTAATCAAACAGAAGAAGTTTCCTAACAAGAAAATGGGGAATATCAAAAGTCAGAGTACTTTCAAACCAAATACGTCTAAACAATGTTTACGATGTGGTAGCTATGGTCATGCCCGGACTCAAAATTCTGTTTCGCACTTAAGCAAGAATGTCTGAAATGTGGCAAGTTGGGACATTATGCTAGAGTATGCAAAAGCAGACCTCGCTCCTCTGTTTCTTGTATAAATGACATCTCAGAATCCAATGGAGAATTTGACAATATTTTAGTAGTTAGTGATGATAATAGTGTTCAGTACAAAGAACTCAAAAGGAAAAACAGACCTAAAGCCTTGTTTACTATCAATGAGAAAGATGTACATTTAATGGTGGACACTGGTTCACGTTACACTATCATTCCAAAGTGTGTTTATGTGGAAGTGTGGGGTATGGGTCCTCTTCTTCCAAAAGACATATCTCCAGGTGGCTATCAGGGTGAACCCCTAGACATCCTTGGGTATTTTCAAGCTACTATAAGGTTTTCCATGAGACAAATTCAAGGCAAAGTTTATGTCTCTGAGTCTGGTCCTGCTATCCTAGGTTGGGTTCACCAATACGATCTTTCCATCATTGTTAATCCCCGTGCAGATCCCCAAGTCATGGTGGTAGATGACTCAGAATTATATTCAATTCTTTCAAATTTTAAAATGGTTTTCAGCGAAAAATTGGGTCATCTTAAAGGTTATTCCCATAGAATAATTCTTAAAAAGGATGCTATTCCCGTCCAACACAAAGTTAGATGCATTCCCATCATTATTAGAGATGAGGTTAAAAGTCTTCTAGATGACATGCTGGCCTCTGGAGTAATTGAACCAATTGAGGCTTCTCCTTGGGTTTCGCCTATTGTCGTTACCAAGAAATCGGACGGCAAGCTCCGTTTTTGTGTCGACCTCAGGTCCCTTAACCAATGTGTTGTAGCTGACACTTTCCCATTACCCAACATAACTGAACTTGTTACCACTCTTAATGGTGCTAAGTTTTTTTCTAAATTAGATCTTAGGAGTGCATACCACCAAATAGATTTGCACAAGGATTCCAAATGCTTGACTGCGTTCATCACTCCATGGGGTACCTATCAATTCACTCGTCTTCCTTTTGGTCTCATTTCGGCAGCGAGTGTTTTCCAATGAATGGTTTCAAGCATTTTTGAAAGTGTACCAAAGGTTGTTTACTTTCAGGATGACATTTTGATCTATGGCCAAACTGAAAGTCAACACAATGTCACTCTTAAGTGTGTTTTGGAGAAGTTATCCACTGCTGGTCTTACCTTGCGTAAGGACAAGTGTTTGTTTGGAGTGGACCAGGTGGATTATTTGGGTTACACCATCACTTCTTCAGGCATCAAACCAAAGAGAAATTTGTGTGAAGCCATTCGTTCTGCACCTCAGCCAAGTGATAAGGATCAGCTATGTTCCTTTATGGGACTGATCGAATATTATTCGAAATTTATCAAAACTTTTTCTGATAAAACTGTTGGAATGAGATCTTTACTTAAACGTGGGCTGAGCTTTATCTGGGGAATCCAACAACAACAATGTTTTGATAATATTAAGAAGGAGATTTGTGATGCCAAAGTTTTGTTTCCTTTTGACATACATAACAAGTCTATTGTCACGGTGGATGCCAGTGCGCATGGTTTGGGTGCCATGCTCTCGCAAATGAAGGGGTCATCAGAGGTTACCATAGCTTTCGCACCAAGGACACTCACAGATACTGAGAAAAATTACTCAGTCATTGAAAGGAAGGCATTAGCTGCATCTTGGGCGGTGGAATATTTCTGCACGTACCTTTGGGGCATGAAATTCACATTGAGGTCTGATCACAAACCCCTTATTAAGATTCTTTCACCGGGAGGGGCAGGTAAAGGTTCGGCCCGACTCATGAAGCTTGCAGCTAGGTTACAAGAGTTTCAGTACTCAGTAGAATATATTCAGGGGTGGAGGAATATTCAGGCCGACTGTCTTTCAAGATTGCCGTTGGACTGGCGTTGTTCTCATGAAGTGTACTTAGACAGTGATGACATTGCTGTGGCTTCAGTTGAGGATGCTGTTTTTGTTGGTGAGGGTGTGGTCTCTTCTAGTGATTGGTTAAGGGAGATGACTGCCGATGCAACTCTTCAAGATGTTATCAAACTGATTAGGTTAGGTTCAAGATGTGAGAGTTCTGTCTCAGTATCAGTAAGACCTTATGTAAAGGTTTTGGATGAGTTGTCGATTGTCAATGACATTCTTTTTAAAGGTGAAAAATTCATACCACCTTTTGGGTTGAGAAACAAGTTATTAGCCTTGGCACATGAGGGACACTTGGGTCAGACTCTCACTCAGAGACGCATCAAAGACCACTTTTAGTGACCAGGCATAGATTCACAAGTGGTTGAGTGGGTTGAAAATTGTTCATTGTGCAGAGAGGGTGAGAAGCGTCTTAAAACTGGTCCGAAAGTAGTTCCTGGTACTCATATTCAGAATCCTGGTCTACCTTGGCACACAATTTGCTTGGACTTCATTGGTCCGATGGGTGAGCTCAATGAGAGAGACAGATTTGCTATAGTGGTTGTTGATGTTTTCACCAAGTGGTTAGTTGTTCATTTTACTAATGAGATTACTACATCTTGTACCATCAGATTCTTAGGTAATCTCTTTAAAGAAGAGGGTCTACCTTCTGTCCTCATTACTGATAATGGACCTCAACTCACTTCTGGAGACATGCTGGCATTTTTGAAAGATTGTGGTATCTCTCATCATCGCACGTCCTTATATAATCCCCAGGGCAATGCGATATGTGAGAGGGCGAATAAAGTAGTCAAAGGTATTATTCAGATGGCTTCCTCTGGTGAATGCGTTGTCAGAAAGATGGTGGATGAAATGTTATGGGCCTACCGTACTACGCCTTTAGTTGTTGGGGATTTGTCACCTTTTCAATTGATGAGAGGGCGTGACCCTGGTTTGAAGTTGTTTCCTTCATGGATGAGAGATGTTGTCACTCTGTGGGTTCAGTCTGACACTTTTAATGGGGAGGAGGTCGGTCCATCCTCGGAAGTCGGTCCATCTTCTTCACATGTTCCTATTTCTTCTTCCTTTTTGGTAGGGGATTTAGTTAAGGTTAAACTGGGTAGGCTGCACAGAGGCTTGTCTAAATTCAAGGGACCTTTTAAAGTTAAGAAGGTGTTGAACCATTGTGTAATCCTTAACAATGGTGAGTGTTTGGAATTTCAGGCGGGTTGCTCTCTACAAAAGGGTGAAATCTGACTTGCCCTCTGCTTCTCTGCCAGAGAGTGATTCTACTTCTCGTGTGCCTGATACTGCAGCTTCTTCTATGAGTGGTTACTTATTGGCTGATCATTTGTCCTTAGGGCCTCCACTCCATAGTGCTGTTACTAGCTCGGGTGGTGGAGATGCTCCTGTTTCTTCACAGGTTTTTCCTTCTACAGAGAGTGGGCTTGTGAGCTCACGTTCTCCCAGGTCTCGACGGCCTCCTGCTTATTTGCAAGATTTTATCTGTTAAGTTTTTTTTTCTCTCCTTTTATTTTTCTTTTCACAACAGAAAGGGAGAAGATGTGTAGTACATGTAAGTTGCCTTTCTAGTTTATCTGGAATACCTGTTAGCTCATGTTCTATATTCTATGTTCTTGTACTGTTCTCTCATGGGGTTCTTCACAGTGGCAGTTGGTGTCCTGCTGCTGCTGTGGAGGGTCCGCTCTTACTCTGCTACCTATGATCTAATAAAGATCCTTACATTTACCTAACTTCCTTTGGTGGACTGATTTATTACAAGAGGCACCGAGAAGCATTGTTCACAGGTAAGCGCGAGGCAATTTTGAACTTTTACATGTCGCAACTGTCTTCACAAACTGACACCACAACCATCTTCAAAACAATTTAAATGTCTTTAAATCTGTGTGTGCTCACTTTTATGTCTTTAAATATCTCTGTACTCACAATGAAAGTGGCATCTTCATCCGGCAGAGAGACTTGAAAATAGATATTTAAACCGGCAGCAAACAGATAAACGATGTCGCACATCAGCCCCCAGAGTTCACCAGGGGAATCACTTCCTTCACAATGCAGTTCGATGTAGACAATTTTCATAAACCTGACGATGGTTCATGAACTCATCACACAGATGCAGCGCTAGTGTAGCGCTAATAGAAAATATCACACATCCAAAACCGATGGCAATAGAAGATTTGAACTGCATAAAATGATTAATGATGTAGATGAAAACGTTCTATGTTAAACTGAAACAGCACACTTTTCACTGGAGACAAAAACACTTGTAGCCACAGATTACCTTGTTTCTTGCTGCATAACATACGTTGGTTGAGGAACAGTAAATATTTTTTTGGAGGCACAGCAGACCTTTCTTGTGGCGTAGTTTCTTCTTCAAGGTGTAATCTGGCTTGTAATCTTATTTACTGTTGTTGAAGAAGAAGATGAAAGCAGAGAACGCCTTGGCTGGGCTGTCCGGTGTAGTGGACCCTGGTGGGGCTGCAAGGCATGCTTGACCAGTTTCTTTTCGCTTAGTTACTTGATTCTTGTTGGTCCAGTTGCTCTTCATCGGTACTTGTAGTAGGTCCTGTCCTACACCTAGTCTTGCTGTACTCCACATCTTAGTTGGCATCAGACTACCTTTAGTGCGTGAGATTAGCTCCAGATCGTCGCCATAAATTATGTTGTATTTTGGTCCATACATACATATAATGATGTACCCGAGGCAGATGTAGTTGAGTTATGTAGTAGGTTTATTCAGCCATAAATAGGATAACAGGAAGTATTAGTCTGGAACAAGCAGCCCCACCAGGAGCAGCCTCCTAGCTGCTCAGCCCATCCTCAACTGACCACACTCATGCACCCAAACATTCCACTCACACTAACATTCTAACCGGAACACTCACACTGGCTGAGCAGCTAGATGCAGAGGAGTAAATGAACTTATTTACAACCTGAGGATACTACAAACTGCCTTCCGGCGAGCCGATCGAGCCTGTTTCAACAGGCTACAATGGAACACTGGGTGAATTCTCAACGACGCCGGGAGTTTCAGCTTGTATGCCACAGGATTCACACGGCGTATTATGGAATAAGGCCCAATAAACCTCGGATGGAAGATACTCCGAAGACGAAATCGAATGTCCTTGGTGGAAAGCCACACACGGTCCCCCACCTTGTACACGGACCTTCCTGCCGATGTCGATCTTCCCATTTCTTGCACGTCACCTTCACCTTGTCCAGATGCGTCTGCACCCTCCTATGTATCTTCAGGAGAGCCTTCACCTGGCCAGCCACAGTGGGGTGGTTCGTCACATTGCTCGGTATTGTCACAGGCAGCGTATTCACATGGAAACTAGAGTTGGCGCGAAAAGGTGACTCACCAGTAGAACAATGCCAAGCATTGTTATATGACAGTTCGGCCAGCCATATCAAGGAAACCCATGAGTCCGCTGCCTCATCGGCATAGCAGTGCAGATATTTCTTCAAGGTCTGATTTAACCTTTCAGTCTGGCCATCAGATTGCGGATGGAAACTTGTCGAAAGGGCATCAGAAATATTCAACGCCTTACACCAAGTACGCCAAAACCTGGCGATAAATTGTGGACCCCTGTCCGAGATGATAACTTGAGGGAGCCCATGAAGACGAACCACCTTGGTTAACAGCAACTGAGCAGTTTGCGATGCAGTCGGGAGGTTTTTGCAGGGAATATAGTGTCCCATCTTTGTAAAGCTGTCCACTACCACCAAGATGGCGTTACTACCTTTATCCAAAGGCAGACCCAACACAAAATCCAAGCTGTTGACTTGCCATGGTCTGGAGGGAGTTGGAAATGGCATAAGCAAACCCGTAGCCTTCGATTGAACACTCTTTGCTCTTGCACATGTCTCACATTGGTTTACTCACAATTTCATGTCCTTGGCCATGCCTTCCCACCAGAAGTGACGCTGTAACGCATGAACAGTCTTCTGATGACCCTGATGCCCAGCCACCAATGCCTTATGGCACCAATTGAAAGCCATTAACCGAAGGGCGTGCACTGGAAGGAACAGTCGATTCGATACCATCGGCAAACCATGTTTGAGAGAACGAAACGCCTTTGCAGCGGCCTACTCCTTCCATTGCTGCAAAGACCGTTGCTTAGCCACCACCTCCAGAAAATGTTCCACTTGAATGGAACACAACATCACCTCCGGAGAGAGAATGGGCCGTGGATCTGATTTGGGAGGACTGTCCGAATTCAGTTGTCTAGACAATGAGTCCGCTTTCTTATTCTCTATTCCTGGACGGAATGTGATGGTAAACTCGTACTCTGCGAAAAAGAGCATCCAACGCATCTGGCGTTGGGACAGATGTCTTGCAGTTTTCAGGTATTGGAGATTCCTATGGTCGGAATACACTTTTACTGGATAAAGGCCACCCCACAAGTAGTGTCTCCATTCCTGGAATGCCTTCTTCACTGCCAAAAGCTCCTTCTCAGCAATGGTATAATTTGCTTCAGCAGAATTGAGTTTTTTCGATAGAAAAGCCACAGGATGCAACTGTCCTGTCAGTTTATCTCTCTGCGACAAGACCGCCCCGATTGCCACCTCGGAGGCGTCAGCTTCCACCACAAAGGGCACATCCATCTGGGGATGAGTCAAAATAGGAGCAGTACTGAAAGCTGCTTTCAGTTGTTCAAAAGCATCCGAGGCCTCAAGTGTCCAAACAAAAGGAACTCCTTTTCGTAAGAAACGAGTGATAGGGGATGCCAGCTGTGAGAAATGGGAGATAAACCTCCTATAATAGTTCGAAAACCCCAGGAAGCACTGGACATCTCTCACATTCAAAGGCACCGGCCACTCCTGAACTGCAATCACCTTTCTCTCCACATCCTAAACCCTTTCGGGTTAAGAATCACTCCCAGAAACTCCACCTCCTCCACTTCAAACTCACATTTGCCTAATTTACAGTATAAGCTGTTTTCCTGTAACCTCTGCAAAATCATGAGAACATGACTAACATGTTGGGCCGGGGACTCAGAGTATATCAACAAGTCATCGATATAAATGACAACAAAACGGTCCAGGTACTCTTTCATGATGTCGTTCAAAAAATATTGAAATGCCGCTGGGGCATTACAAAGCCCAAACGGCATCACCATATACTCGTAAAGACCGAAACAAGTTTTAAAAGCCGTTTTCCACTCATTACCCGCCCTGATGCGGACCAGATGATCGGCCCCCCTCAAGTCCAGGCGCGTATAAACAGCAGCCCTTCGAACCTGATCCAGCAGGACGGGGATGAGCGGAAGCGGGTATCGGTTTCGGATGGTAATTCTGTTGAGCTGCCTGTAATCGATGCACACCCGCAATTCCCCATTGGCTTTGTTATGTTATGTTATGTTATGTTAGTAACTTTTATTCAGCGCACAGCTGCCCCAGCGAAGGGGCGTCCTGGCGCCTGATCCAGTACCACAACACAACAAATCACCGCTGAAAAGAAACACGATCAATCAACAGAGGTGAACAAATTTTAGAAATGAAAAACAGTGGCGAGGCTGCAGGAGAGCATGAGGGACGAATGAAACCCAAAGAACAAATGTGCTCCAGATATTTCTTCAAATGGGCCATTTCTGAAACTGACAGGGCATACACCCTACAGGAAGGCACCACTGCCCCTTCTACCAAGTCAATCCGGCAGTCATACTCCCTATGCGGGGGAAGCGTTTCAGCTTTTACCTCACTAAAAACATCAGTGTAATCCATGTATGCCTGAGGCAACATGACTTCTTTTTCTGCAGCAGTAGCAACGGTGAAAGCTTGGGTCAAAGAAGAAACCTGAGACATAGAAGACTGCAAACAATGAGACACACACCCCACCGACTCGAAACCAACAGACTATTCTTCCAGTCTATGGACGGGTTATGTTGCCATAACCAGGGCATACCTAATATCATCTCATACTGAGGAGCCTCAATGATGTTTAGCATTATCATCTCCCGGTGAGTGCTCACCTCCCCCGGCATAACGAGTTCCAATTCCTCAGTGTGAGCGATAATAGGGCCTGACTTCAACTGCGTGCCATCCACCGCCAAAACTAACTCAGGTTGTAAGGTCGGCACTCTCACTAACCCTAATTTGTCCACCAGGCCTTGGTCGATAAAATTCACAGTGGCACCTGAATCGATCATAGTCGACACCGGATAGCTGTTATGTACGGTGTGCAATAACATGGATAACACTATATGTGTCTCCCTGTGCTTACATGTGGACACCTCCAAAGAAGGTATCTTCCATTCCCGGGAAGACCTAACTTCTGTCTGTTCTCTCTTAGTCTCTTGCGGATAGACAGGGTTTTCGACTGCCTGCAGTACTGCAACCTTTTTACCAGGGTAAAAAGGAGTACTCTTCTTTGGTCTCATAGTACACTCCCGGACATAATGCCCCTTTCTACCACAGTACATGCAAAGACCCTGGCCACGTCTGGATTCTCTCTCTGCCTTGGTCAAAGGAGGTCTAACGGCCGCTATCTCCATAGGCTCAGGACCCGCATCTTCCATCCCGGTGCGTCCTGCCATCTCTAATCCCCCACCTACTCTATCACCCTTCTTGCGGTCTCCTCCCCTTTCTGACATGCGATGATCTAACCTCGGTGTGAGATTTATTAAGTCAGTACAGTTGGTGGGTTGAGGATCGATCTGTGCCAACACGTCCTTAATGTCTTCATTCAGACCCTGATAATATAAGGCCATTCTCTTTTCTTCGGGCCAAGACGTTTCCACCACCAACCTGTTAAAGGCAGTCATGTATGTTACCAACTCCTTTTTGCCCTGTCGCAATCCCAATAGCTCCCTATCCGCACTAAGCGTAGTAGCACGTCTATCAAAGACTCTCTCAAATTCTCTACGAAAGTCATCCCAATCTGTCAATAGTTGATCATCGCTACGCACTAAAGGTACCGCCAACTCGCAGCATCCCCAGTTAAGTATGATATCGCAAAAGCGACTCGAGAAATGTTAGTAGGGAATGAGGCCGGTCTACATGAAAAATGTAACGCTATCTGGGTTAAAAAAGTTTGTATCTTGTTAGGATCCCCAGCATAACGTTCAGGACTAGCCAATGGTATAGGAGGTGACACCGTGACTTGTATAGGAGAACCACTAGCAGTTGCATCAAACGGATACCTCGCCTGTCTGTCTAATCGTTCTCTTAATGCGGCAGTCTCAGCCCATGAGGCTTCTAACTCCTGCTGCACTAAACCCAAAGCGTGCAACACATCTTCCATAGTGGCCATCTTCTAAACACCCCTGACCGGGAGGAAGAATATCCGTGGGTACGTGATTCTGTCACGACCTGGCTTCCTCAGGATCAGGATGATGCTTAAAAGGGGTCCACCTCCAGATTGCCCTATGCTCAGACTGTTGTATATTACAGAGCATAAAGGAAATCAGGCAAGGGAAAAGGTAGGGAAGGGTCTGGAACGGGAAAGGGAGGCTGAAACGAGAAAAGAAGAAAAAACACACAAGGTAAGTTCAGTAAATTGTTGACTACTCTCATTCAATTCTCGCTAGAACACCACCTACCAAGTTGACTATCTGTAGACTATCTCCTCCTCTTTCTTGGTAGGTATTAGATGAACGTCTCTATACTCTAGTAACAACTCTGTAATACATAATAAAGAGAGCGGTCAGGCATGGGATTCAACACACCAAGGGCCAACAATCACCTCTCTCATATGTCATACATACCTTCCAGTCTTCCCAAAAATAACCAAAAAAATCCCTTTAGTCACTGAAATCCAAAATAAGAGGGTAATCAATATTCCTTAAGGAATCCAGAGATCAATGGAAGTCTTGCGCAATCAAAACCAATCAATGAAAGAGCTTAAGTGTTCCTTCTCCTTAATAATAGAACCAAGTTCGAAAGTCATGTTCCATTCACTGCAAAATGCCAAGTTCTTTCCTTTTTTAAGCCCAAGACAGCAATCGTTAATTGCGCGTCTCAGCCGAGAACGCGTGTACTCACGTTGCGTAGAAAACACTGGTTGCCTTCCACCAATGCTGAACTCAAAGATTCCGATGAGTTAACGAAGCGTCTCCTCCGAGAACGCGTTCGTTAAAGTTCTCCTTTTCCCGGCAGTGGAGAACGGCTCCGGGACATAAATCAGCAGCCGCTTACCGCTGTTACTTGATGGCTGTGATGCAAGAAGCTTTTCTCGGGTTACAATCCGGAACACCAGAGACTTCAAAAAAGGCGTTCAGCACCCGCCGAACGATTAATCAACAGCTGTAAGCAAACAGCAAGTTCCGTGTCTCATCCAAAACACGATAAAGTTCCAGCAGGAAACAAAAGCGTTCAGCAGCCGCTAAACGTTGACTAAATCCAAAAACAAATCCCAGGACACGGTACACAGACAAAATATCGAAAATAAAATATCGGAAAGACAAAATATCGAAGTTTAAATATCGAGATACAAAAATATCGAAGGTAAGTAATATCGACAGTCTAAATATCGATATTGGCATGATATCAGTAATATCGAAGTTGTAAATATCGATGTTAATAATATCGAAATTAATAACTTTGATGTTACTAATATCAAGTTTTAAATAAATTTAGTGTATATTATATTGTATTTATTATGTTTTATTATTTATTTTTTATGTTATTTTATTAAATATTGTCTTTTACTACTGTAGCGGGTTGTGGGTTTATAGGGGAATAGGGTGGGAAGTAATTTAATTATGTTAAATTAATTATTAATTAGTAGGAATTATTAATTAATTAATTGAGAATTAATTTTTAATTATTTTTAATTAATTTATTAATAGATAAATATGTTCTGTAGCGGGTTATGGGTTTATAGGGGAATAGGGTGGGAAGTAATTTAATAATAATTAATTAATTGATATATGTTTGTACATGTTTTAATTAATAATTAATTGGTCATTAATTTCTATTAATTAGTTAATTAATTATTATAATTTTTACATATTTATAATTATTAATTAGTTGGTAATTAATTATTATTAATTATTTAATTACATTAATTATAGTAATTTTTTTATATATAATTTATTGTTATTCTTAATTAATTAATTGTGCAAAATAATATTAATTATTAAATTAAATTAATTACAGCAAATGTGCTAATATATTTACTTTATTGTTATTGTTAATTAATAATTAATTGGTAATTAAATAATATTAATTAATTTTGGGTACAGGGGTATTTTTAGGGTTCAGGGTCAGTTTTCAGTTCATGGGTACAGGGGTATTTTTAGGGTTCAGGGTCAGTTTTCAGTTCATGGGTAAAGGGGTATTTTTAGGGTTCAGGGTCAGTTTTCAGTTCATGGGTAAAGGGGTATTTTTAGGGTTCAGGGTCAGTTTTCAGTTTTTGGGTAAAGGGGTATTTTTAGGGTTCAGGGTCAGTTTTCAGTTTTTGGGTAAAGGGGTATTTTTAGGGTTCTGGGTCAGTTTTCAGTTCATGGGTAAAGGGGTATTTTTAGGGTTCAGGGTCAGTTTTCAGTTTTTGGGTAAAGGTGTATTTTTAGGGTTTAGGGTCAGTTTTCAGTTTTTGGGTAAAGGGGTATTTTTAGGGTTCAGGGTCAGTTTTCAGTTCATGGGTAAAGGGGTATTTTTAGGGTTCAGGGTCAGTTTTCAGTTTTTGGGTAAAGGTGTATTTTTAGGGTTTAGGGTCAGTTTTCAGTTTTTGGGTAAAGGGGTATTTTTAGGGTTCAGGGTCAGTTTTCAGTTTTTGGGTAAAGGGGTATTTTTAGGGTTATGGGTCAGTTTTCAGTTCATGGGTAAAGGGGTATTTTTAGGGTTCAGGGTCAGTTTTCAGTTTTTGGGTAAAGGGGTATTTTTAGGGTTCTGGGTCAGTTTTCAGTTCATGGGTAAAGGGGTATTTTTAGGGTTCAGGGTCAGTTTTCAGTTCATGGGTGAAGGGGTATTTTTAGGGTTCAGGGTCAGTTTTGGGTTTTTGGGTAAAGGGGTATTTTTAGGGTTCAGGGTCAGTTTTGGGTTTTTGGGGTACAGTCGTACAGGGTAAAAATAAAATTAATTTAAATTAAATCAATTAAATGAAATTAAAAAATATAAAATTACATTACATTATTAAGTTTTTAATTTATTTTAAATGTATATGTATTAGTTTTAAATTTTTAATTATGTTTTAATATTTTTATTTAATATTTGTAACATTATATGTATTTTATAATTATTTTTACATTATTATTAATACATTTAAAAAAACGATATTTTTAAATACGATATTTTTGTACTACGATATTATTTTTTCGATATTTTTGTACTTACCTTGTTAGGGATAGGATTCCTATATTTTTGACTTCGATATTTTTGTCCCGATATTTTTGTATTTCGATATTTTTGATTTCGATATTTTGTCAGACATTCCCAGGACACAACTCCAATTCGGGTAACAAATCACGTACAACTCGCAGCGCTAAAATGGCCACATAAATAATTTACCCAACTCCTCCCAGTTTCTAAGCATTGTGGGACATGTAGTCCATTATACACATAATATCTTTCTGCAGCTCCAAACCTACTTTCATGTAGGCGCTTTATATATTTCGAAAAGGCAAACCATGACACCCTCCACTGCAAGGTGCGTGTCTTTGCTGTGTCCTCAAGTTGGAGATTGCTGCTGGTGCCCCGTTGGTCTAGTATACGGTGGGCCTCACCCCCCTGTGGTCTGGTGTGCTGTCCCTTCTCTCTCAGCCCGTGAGGGGTGCCTGTGCCAGCCCTCCAATCTTCCGGCAGTGTTAGTTATTAGTGGCCCGCCATTTTGCGTAAGGCTCCAGTCTCCACCAGCATGCATGGTGCTCCCCTCCCCCCAGCACAGACTCAGCAATTTACAGGACCCAGGTGTTGTCTCTTTGGTCTTTTGTTGGGTAGCAGGGGGTGTCTCCCTTCGGGCTGCGTCCTCCGCCCGCGTCTGCTCAGGTTCTATCACACGTGTTTCTGACCATCCCAGCCGCGACTGGAGATTGCTGTTGGTACCCCTTACCGTATGCGGCAGGCTTTGCCCCCTGTAGTCTGGCGTACTGTCCCTTCTCTCTCGGCTCTCAAGGGTTACGCGAGCTGGCCCTCCAATCCTCCAGCAGCGCTGGTTATCTAGGAAGCCGCCATTTTGCAGAGGGCTCCAGCCTCTGCCAGCATGCGTGGTGCTTGCCGCCCCTCAGCGCAGATTCTTCAGCTTGTGGCACCCAGGAACTGTCGCTCTATTCTTTGTTGGGTGGCAGGGGGTGTGTAGGAGAGTAGGGTCTGCTACCCTATGCTCACCCCAAATTTTTGCTTTTTGCTTCACTGGTTTTCGACTACTGAGGCTGTGGGCCTGCTGATCAGACCCCCAGACTGCTGTTCTCTCTCTAAATTATTAATACATGTGCTATAGGTACATACCACAATTGGAAATGGACTCCTTGTCAGCCCCTGTACCATGCACTATAGGTGCTCAGGGCATAGGTGCCACCAAGGCCTACCAGGGGCTGCAGCATATCTTTTGCCACCCCTGGCTGGTTCTTAAATTGACACAACTGGCTGATCACTCAGCTGGGGTAAGGTGGTGTAATCACCCCTTGCTTAGATATAGTATACCTATATCTAAACCTATATCTGGACACATATAAACCTGTGAGCCACTCCTATGGAAGGCCTTATCAATCCTGGAGGCAGAGTGCGTGGTTTAATGTGAGATGGAGCTCTAGCATGAGCTGAGCCTGTCTGCAGCCGTGGGGAACAAATCCCTATGCTGTTTCAGGATAATGCCATACCATATACTCTTAAGTGTATTATAATCCTCACGGTTATATAGCAACTTTGGTTTGGCTTTATCAAAACATGTCGTGTAATGTGTCATACGATTTGGAATACTATCCCCTCGCCAGTTCTGGCGACGGGGATAGCATTCCACCCCTCTAGAGGGAGAAGACATGTTACTTTACTGAAATGCGGTTAATTTTAAAAGAGCCTCACATCCACAAAATGGATGCTTCTGCGACAGACACAGGTCTGACCCCCTGCAGCTGACCGAAACTCAGCCAAGGGGGCCTGGAAAAGGGTTTCCTGTCGCAGGGCGGTGTTACACCCCCCCAGACAGGAGATAGTGGATTGTAGCAGGGAGGTTTGAAAGAAACCAGACACTGCATGGGGAGCACAAGGCTGCCCCTTGCATAATCCGGCCAAACCGGTTCTGGGGCACTCCAGCCCCCGTCCCAGCGCGGCCAGGATCAAAGGAAGGGGGTGTATCCACCCACTTCCTGGGTCCCACCCATAGGAGGGGACCTAGCAGGTAATCCAGCATCCTAGATTCGAATAAAAGTGGGAGCAGTGCCAATGCACTTCAGATTATCCTGATGAAACATAAGAAACGAAACTCTGGACCCTTCGACATCCTTCTCGATGTAGAAGACTGAAGAATCTCCCTTGTGGTCAAGGTGGGCCACCCTGTGCAAACAGGCACCATCCAGCCATCGACGTCTGCTTTGTTGCAGTTCCCGCCGGAACTCGAGCGACAAAGATCAACGAGATCAAGCTTGCCTGCCTTCCAACAGCCCGATCCACAGTCCCTGCAGAGCTGAGACCCGTGGAGGCGACCGGAAGCGTGGGGCACGCCATCTTGAAAAGACCACGAGACGCTGACCGTGCAGCCCACGAGTGACCCTTGAAGCTGTACACCGGGGTTTGAGAAGCCCCAACCCTGAGCCACTCTTGCACCAAAGTTCAGCCCTCCACACTCGACGAGTGCTGCGTGGGGCCCTTCTGCTTCTTTTGGCTCAACGCGTTGGTTCGGTCACTTGCCAGCCGGCTTGTGGCCCCTGTCCCGACGAAACTTGAAATTCGACTTGCGATTCTGGTTGCTCCAGATTTGCACCAGCTCTCCTGAAAAGGAGCCCCCCACTCTGACCCTCCTGGTTTGAGTGAGAAGCAATCTCCCGGTTTCGCGTGGATTGCTTTTGCCAAGTGTTGTTTGCTCCAATCTTGAAGCCGACAGCGCCGACGGCGAGAACCTGCGTAGGACAGATCGTGACCCGCTCCTGGACGTCGTAGATGCCCCAGAGCCCACATGACAGCGGAGAGAATCTCCTCGACAACCACCTGATTGCGCCCGACATTGCCTGGTTCCATCCTGGTTCCACCCTGTCACGGCTGAGTGACCCAGACTCTGTCCCCTCTGCTTTCAGGTACTTTTCGACTTGAGTCCACCCTTGGACTCCACCGGACACTTCTCCTTCACCTCGCCTGCAGCCCTTTCAGCTCCAAGCACCAAGAACCTGCGTGACGAAACCCGACTCAACTTCGACCCTGTGCACCCGCTTCCTGTGGGTGAGGTGACATTGCAACGCCGGTGTTCCCACACTGGTACACACCTCTAGGGTCTGTGTCTTAAGTTTTGTCTTTCTAGGTTCAGCGGAAGTGTCCTTAAACTCTATTTGTGTAACGTTTACGCACCATTGACTTTGCATTGGTGCAAGCCGCACTTTACGTGCTGCATCCGAATCCCGCGGGCTTTTCCCGACTTCAGCATTGCTAGTCCCGACTGCTCCCAGCGATTCCCTAGGCCCTAGGCCTAACCACTGATCAATTGGTATCTCTTATACCACTTTTTTAGTATATGGTTTGAGTGGCCCCTTGGCCTCATCCAAAATTGTGCAACTTTTTATGTTATACTGTGCTTTTGATTTAACGCTTGTGCCCCTTTGTTCATAAAGAATACTGGGGATTGTTTTTAGTAATAAATACATATATTTTTATAATATATACTTGTGTGGTGTCCTTTCATTTGATATTACAGGATTGTATGTGGTAAAACAGCTCGCTTAACACGACCTCTTAAGTTAAGCCTTTAGGCTGCTTAGTCCATGCTACCCCTAGGATAGCTTGTCTAATAAGGTTGACTTACAACCAGACACCATAAGGGTTGTTTGGACTGATACAAGGTGGTTCCAGAATTGGAAACATCATATATCAGGCCAACTTCTCACATTGGTGAGCAGCGGTGCGGATTTTAGCTTGCTGTTTGTTTTACCATTGCAATCTTTTTATCAAATTGAAAGATCACATCAAGTACCTCTAGGTACATATAAATCAAAAGCTTAGCATATTAAGTTCTACTGAACTTAGTAGTTGTAGATTAAAGGTATTAGCACACCCTGACTACAACTCACTAGTAAGGTACAGTAGGGAAACACTTAGTGTAGGTAGGTGCATCACTTACACCACACTAGAGTCATGTCTGACACAGGAAAAGCCTCAGGGTCTGTTCCTGTGACAGTTGACCTTACCAAGGCAACTTCCAGCTATGACAAGCTAACCCACAAAGACTTGGTTGCCTTGTGCATCTCAAGAGGGTTAAAAAGGGGCAGAAGTCCCACCAGTCCTTCCCTGATAGCCATTCTAGAACAGGATGACTTAGAAAAGGCGAATGCAGTTCCCTTAGAATCAGGAGATGGAGTGAACCCCCCTGTAACTGATACCACTCCAGAGGAGGAAGATGAGGAGGTAGAAGAGGAGGAGGAAGAGGACTCAGAAAGAGAGGACCTTGAAGATCAGGATCAGAGGGGTAGCCAGGTTATAGTTGCCAGGCTTAACCAGGCCAACTTAAACCTACTTGGGAATGGAAAGGGCCAGCACCTCCCCAGATCCCAAAACCACATTCTCCCAGGCAACAGAAGAGTGAGATCTCCATCAGGGGACTCTCATATTTCTAGTGCCTCCAGAGAATCTCAGAGAGGAATGACTCCCTCTCAGAGGAAAGAGCATAGGGCCAGGATGAGGGCTGTCAGACTCCAAATAGAGAGGGAGGAGGTAGCCCTGGCTCAAGCTAGACTTGCCTTGGCAAGAGAGCAGAAATTGTGTGGCTTAGATGCCACTGGTGGCAGCATAATTCCTAGAGAAAAAGACAGGAGCTATGATAATAAAAACCTGACAAAAATTGTGGCCCCCTACAAGGAAGGGGATGACATCCACAAATGGATGACTGCTCTTGAGAGAGCCTGCATGGTACAGCAGGTTAATCAGGATCAGTGGGCTGCAATTTTATGGTACTCCTTTTCAGAGAAAGGGAGGGACAGGCTCCTCACAGTTAGACCAGAGGATGCCAAAAACTACTCTGTCCGGAAGAGTGCTCTTATTGAAGGGTTTGGCCTAACCACTGAGCAATACAGGTTGTTGTTCAGAGACACCCAAAAAGCACAGACTCAGGACTGGACTGATTTTGTGGATTGTGCCACTAAGGCTCTGGAGGGTTGGTTGCAGGGAAGTAAAGTTTCAGACTATACAGGATTGTACAATCTTATCATGAGAGAACAGATCCTTAATAAGTGTACAAACCAGCTGTTGCATCAATACCTTATTGACTCTGATCTGACCTCTCCCCAAGAATTGGGAAAGAAGGCAGACAAATGGGTCAGAACAAGGATTAAGCAGAAACCCCAGAACCAAGGTGGTGACCAGAAGAAAACAGACCAGAAGGGTGGGAATCAGAAAGATAAAGAAAAAGACCAGAAGTCTTCAGGCCCCCAAAATAGTAATAAGGAGGGTGATTCCCAAAATGGAAACAAGAAAAAGAAGAATGATGGCCCAAAGAAACCTTGGTGTAATACCTGCAAATCAGTTTCACACTGGGGCAGTGAATGCACCAAGAAAAATCCAGTCCCCACCACTGCAGCTCCTAAAGCACCTGCACCCCCTAGTTCAGTAAGCAGTGGTGGAACACAGCCAAAGAGTGTAGTAGGGTTAACCCTGGGTACTGAAGTAGGATCTGGCTTAGTCAGAATCCCTACTCAGGCAGTTCTCCTATATGATGTGGACTTAGCTTTGTCCACTGCAGTGAGTCCCAGTAACCTGGGCAAATATAGGCAGACGCCTTTAATCAATGAGAAACTGGCTCAGGCCTACAGGGACACATGTGCCAGTGTCACAATGGTGACACCTGACTTTGTGGACCCTGGACAGATTGTACTAGGTGAAAGTTACCTAGTGACCAATGCAAGCAACTCCACTACTTCCCATAGTGTGGCAGTTGTGAACTTCTCCTGGGGAGGGGTAGATGGCCTAAAGAAAGTTGTTGTGAGTGCAGACCTCCCAGTAGACTGTCTGTTAGGCAATGATCTTGAAAGCTCAGTTTGGTCAGAAGTGGAGTACAGGACTCATGCAGAAATGCTAGGGATTTCAGCTCATGTCCTTGCAGTGACAAGATCTCAGGCTAAGAAGTGCCTTCCTGAACCAGTGGTGGATCTTGAAACAATAGACCAACTACAACCCAAGAGAAGGAGCAAGAGAGGAAAGGCTGAGCCTTCCACCTTGCCCCAGGTTGGGGATCAGGTTTCACAGGAAACTGATTCTGCAGTCCAAGAGGAGACTGTCTCTGAGGAACTTGAACCTGACCAGGTTGAGTTTCTGGGGACAGGGGGACCCTCAAGGGCAGACCTGAGGCAGGCTCAATTAGATTGCCCTTCCCTTGAACCCCTCAGACAGCAGGCTGCTGTGGTTCTGAAAATCTGGACCCCGTTGTTATCCCGATATCGAGGTCCAATACCCGTGTCACAAAATATCAACGTACCAATGACGAATTTGGTGTCCACAAACCGATAATGATTAGGACATCATTCCTATACATTTGCGTCATAATCGAGGGTCGCCAACGCCCCTAAATCGTAGTTTCCGTCCCGACCCCTTAGACTCCATTTTGTGAACGACATCCATCTTACGTCTTGCCCTCATGATAAGTCAATTAAAGGTCGAGCTTGATCTAAAAGGACACGTCCACCTTCCCTGGCTCCCCCCTGACCTGTCCCAACTGACTCCCTTGCCTCCAGCCAAACCTGTTTGGGCAGCCCCTCGCCCAGTGGCCAAATACGATAGCATCAATACATAACATTCCTCAAACCATTCACTACATACAGACCATGCTTTCTACAAACATGCACCTGTCCATACTCCTTGTTTATGGCCAGTTTTATGACTGGGTGGTACCTTCTTTTATTGGGGTTTCACCGATATCTGATGGGAGTTCCGGGTCTGGCTGGGTAATCTATCACGAACTGGACATCTATAATGTGGGCTTGCTTACATGACTTCGCTCTTTGTATTATTATAGAAATATGTTTACAGCCGTATCATAAACTCAAGAATTCTTGCTTGCAGCTATTATTTCTGTATATAAGGAGAAGGCTGGTTCTGTAAAAACGAACAGTCTCCTGAGAACACATGACCTGTGCTTGTCGTGCTTCTAGGACACCTGTTACTTGGTAGCTATCAATAAAACTTGATCTCTGACTGCGACTAGAAGACTCCGTGTTTCTGTGGTCCGAAACAAGGGGGAACTCAGAGGTCTTCGGGTGTTATTCCCTGGCACCACCGGGTTCCTAAAAACCCGGCACCTCAGTTGGCGCCCAACTCGGGGCGGTATCAAGCGGCGACGGTCCAAGCCAGATGTTCGTGAGGAGCTTCGTGTGACAATTCCGGAGGACGGCCAGCCACTTCAGCGACCCCTGTATGTCGACGTGGTTCCGAAGGTCTTTGCTGCGAGGTTCCCCGCGTCCCGACGGCTACGAAGGACTGCTGCCCTGACTATCGCCTTGTTTTGGACCCAGTGATCCTTGGTAGAGCGAAACGATAGACGAGTCTTCTAGCGACGTCACAGATCTTCAAATACTTCAGTTAAGTATAAGTGGAGCGTCTCCCAGTCCTTAGTTTGTCCTTAGTTTTTTTGGTATCCTTGAGATACGACTTGATTTGGTACTTGCAAGCCCCAAAGCCGAAGGACTCGTGTTTTCACGAGAAATATCGTAATAGATAATCTTTTGAAGTTTGAAGCTAGACTAGTGAGCGAAGATGCCTGGTTTTAGCAGACTTGGAAACTTGTTTTGTCTTGGTTATAGTAAGGACTCCTGATTAGAGGATTCCTGTCCGGTTCCTCCGATTGGAACTCCAACGTATGAGCTCTATGTGAAGCATGGCGTAGGTCCTATCGCATATAATGAAGTGTGGATAAAATACACCCGTAAGGATGGTGTTCTAAAATGGCCCCAATATGGTAGTTTCGACTCAGAAATTTTAGATAATCTAGAGGTCAAATTGTTCAAGAAGAAAGCCCGGCCGGCGATGTTTGACTCTTTCCGCTTATGGCGTAAAGAGGCCAAACAAAAGGAAATTAAATTAGAAAAGAAAAATAAGAGAGAAAGAGGTATTTCAGTAATGCAAGCTGCGATAAAATTTAAAGACAATGAAGAAGAACAAATAAGTGAGCAGTTGCACAGGCAGCGTAAAATGGCAATAGATAAATGCTATCCTGTTTTACAACCTCCTCAGCAAGAAACAATAAAAGAGCGTGAAAAAGATCCATTAATGGCACATCTGCTAAGTTCGCCACCGCCCTATGCACAAAATGCCACAGCACCTCCGCAACCTTTAGTTGCACCTCTGGTAGCTGTTATGCCGGCTCCTTTACAGCACTCACCAGCTACTCTTCAACTGGCTTCTATTTCTCTGGTGCAGCCTCCTCAAGGCTCACCGATTACATCTATTTCTCCTACTGTTCCTCCTACAACTTCGCCTAGCACACCTTCTATTTCTTCTGATACTCGCTCTACGAATGCTTCTGTTCCTACTTTGCGTGACTCTGTTCTGCCACCAGTTATTCCTCCGCTTTCACCTTTCGTCTGGCATAAAATGGCCAGCATTGCTACTAACATTCCTTCACCACTTTTTCGGTCGCCTAAAACGACCCCTAATACGGGACCAAGACAATTACGAAGCCAAATGCCTGATTATCAAGAGAGGGAATCACTGAATAAGTTAGCACGGAATTGGGCTATGGATACAGCGAGATATGATGTAGAGTCTGTCGTGAACGTCTTCCGTCAATGGGATGAACCGACGCAAAGATATGTTTTTGAACAGATGTGTGTTTTTCTGTGTGAGGATTTGGAAGATAATGGTCAAGAGAGCAACGCTCGAGAGTTGTGCAATGTACGATTTAAATTTGGGGAAGGCATGATCATAGGTCCCGATGTGCGAAAAAGCAGTTGGGATATTATTATCATATCGAAGTACGGGTGGTAATTCTGGGTCATCATCTGAATGTGGTACGTCTAGTAGGAAGAGAGCGAGACAATACCCCATGAGAGAGGTTCCTCCGGTTTGGAGGGAAGGTGATGCGAATGCAGTACCGCCAATTCTGCCCCATTTCCAGCGTGTATGGGTACATGTCCCCTGGAAAAGATCGGAAGTGTTGGCACTCGAGCAGTCACTACCTGACCCTCGTAAAAACCCGACTGGGTATTATAAGGAGTTATCGCAAACTGCAAGCTCATGTATAATGAATTTAGCGGATGTAGACATGTTGTTTGGGAACGTTGTTCCACATCCTTTATGGAGCAAAATCCGTCATACGGATCACGATCAGGAACTAGGTGACTCGTGGGCGAACATTGCGACTACAGATGCTAGACAAGTCTGTGGTTTTAAACCTGAGCCGTTAATAGCTGAACTTCCCGGTAGGATTATAGCGTACATGAAAACAATAATGCCTGAAGTGCGCGTAAACTGGGACAAGCTATCCGCATGTAAGCAAAAGAAAGATGAGAATGTGTCTGACTTCTTCACGAGATTTGAGGAAACTTTCACCGATCATAGTGGTCAAGATATGGCTACCGAGGGTGGTCAAAGATTGTTTGTAGACAAATTCGTACATAATTTGCTTCCTGAACTATGTAACAAACTGAAAGATTCAGAGAGTGCTTGGGCTGTCTCTACGTCGGCGCAGATTTTAGCTACAGCCCCGTACTATGAAAATAGGCGTAAAGACGAGCTAGATAAAGCAGATAAGAAGACGAAAGATTTGAAAACCAAGGTTCTTCTCCAGCAGGCCTATCCGCCTCGCACGGCTAGTCAGCCCAATTATCAACAACAACAGCAGTATTCGAGAAACGCGCAAGGAAACGAGTTTTCCCATCAGCGTATTGCTTATGGCCCGAATCAATGTGCATATTGCAAGGAAGAGGGTCACTTTAAAAGTAATTGTCCGGCTCTTGCGCGACGTCTGAGCGGTGCTTCAGGGGTAAGGGGAAGAGGTGGTCAACAGGCCCCTAGAGGTAGGGGCCGTGGAAATGTCACCCAGAATACAACTTCCTTTCCGCCTCAGAATTCGATGAACAGCTTTGACCAACAGAATAATGCGTCGTCCAGGTCAGCTCAGTACTATACTGACGACTATTACACCGAACACGAAAATGAGGGTAACGATTGCTAGGACAGCCATGGACAAAGAGGGGGAGTTGTTTCAGTTCCAGTAGATCAGAATGGACCTTATGTCGAGGTAATTACCTCAGGAGTGTCAGAGCCATTTCTGCTGGATACTGGTGCTACAAAAAGTTCTATAATGCACTCGAAACTTCCTGGCGCACCTTTGTCTGGCGAAATGAATGTCTCAGTAGGTTTCTCTGGCGCCCCTGTTAGAAACCCGATCTCTAGTCCTATATCCCTTTCTGTTGGCCCATGCGAATTAGAAGCACCCCTCATTTTGACGACAGGTTGCGGTGAAAACTTGTTAGGTTTTGATTTACTAAAAAGGTTGTATGCAACTTTGTACTGTTCCCCCTTGGGAGTACAACTCACTTTAGGCAAGAAGGTCGTTTCTCAAATGTATTTGTCAAAGGAAAATACTCCAACTGAATTGTTATCACTTCCTGATATACTTTGGGCTAATGGTTCTAATGATGTAGGTCGTTTGGAGATAGCACCGTATGTTATAACATTGAAAGCCAACGTTCGGTTGCCACGCATTCCTCAATACAAAATATCTAGTGAATGTGAAAAGGCGTTATTGACGATTGTTTATGACCTGATTGATAAAGACGTCATCGAAGAAACAACAGGAAATGTTTGTAACAGTCCAGTTTTGCCCGTCTTAAAACGTACTGATCCTTCACAACCGCCTGTATCGTGATCGACCTCAGAGAAGTGAATAAGGTAGTTATCCCACAGTTTCCAGTTGTCCCCGACATTACTGCTTTATTGACAATGGTTCCAGCTTCAGCAAATTGGTTCTCGGTGATCGACTTGAAGAACGCTTTCTTCAGCATCCCGATTGCCGAGGAGAGTAGAGATCTTTTCGGTTTCAATTTAGGAGGACGAAGCTTCCGCTTCAAGTGCGCTCCTCAAGGCTACTGCGAAAGCCCATCCATATTCAGTCAGGCCCTGAAAACACAACTAGACACCATTGTTCTACCAGATGGGTCAACTCTGATTCAGTATGTCGACGATCTGCTGATCGCCGCAGACACTGAAGAAATTTGCAAACAAGCTACACTGTCATTGTTGCGTCACTTATGTGACATGAAGCACAAAGTCTCTCTTTCCAAACTACAATTTTGCCGACAAGAAGTAACCTACCTAGGTCACATCTTATCGAAGGAGGGAAGGAGACTGACGCCAGAAAGAATACAGGCAATAGCAGAACTGAGTGCCCCAAAGACACAGAGAGAGGTTCGAGCCTTCTTGGGCATTACATGGTACTGTAGACAATGGATACCGAATTTCTCACTACTAGCTAAACCCTTGCTGGCGCTACTCTGTAAAGACACGCCCAATCCTATGCCCTGGTATGAAGATTGTCAGACGAGTTTCCACGAGTTGCGTGATGCATTGTGTTCGGCTCCTGTGTTGGGAAACCCCAACTACAGTAAGCCTTTTACATTATACGTCCATGAGAAGGAAGGTTGTGCATTATCAGTCTTAACACAACACTTTGGGGACAAACAGCGCCCATGCGCGTATTTTTCGGCAACTCTAGACCCTGTGGCTAAAGCCCTACCAAGTTGTCTGAGGGCTACCGCCGCAGCAGCTGTCTGCATTCGACAGTCTGCTGGATTAGTCATGAATAATACTCTGATCGTTATGGTTCCACATGCAGTAGACATTTTGCTAAACAGGACGAAGACACAACATCTTACTAGCGTTCGACTATCGAGTTACGAACTTACACTGTTAGCAAGTCACATCCACATAAAGAGGTGTGATACACTCAACCCCGCCACGCTATTACCCATCCCGACAGAAACAGACGAGATGGATAAACATGACTGCTGCTTTAGGACAGAAGAAGAGACAAAAGGGAGAGTAGACTTACAGGACACTCCCCTTTTTGAATGCAATGACACTTTATGGGTTGATGGTTCATGTTTCAAGCTGCCGAATGGTGACACGACTGCAGCATATGCCGTAACAACATTACACACCATTATAGAGACCGCGCGTATTTCCCACCATTCTGCACAAGCGGCAGAACTTATTGCACTTACCAGAGCATGTGTGTTAGCAAAAGGAAAGCGAGTGAATGTCTACACTGACAGCCAGTACGCCTTTGGTGTGGCTCACAGTTTTGGGAGATTGTGGCGAGAACGTGGTTTCCTTACATCACATGGTGCAAAGATACAACATGGTCAGCTAGTTAATGAACTCCTTGAGTCACTGACCTTGCCCCTACAAGTTGCCGTTATGAAATGCAGTGCACACAAAAAGATTCAGGACGATGTTGGCCGCGGGAATGCATTTGCAGACGAGGTTGCGAAAGAGACTGCAAGGAACACAATGAGTCGGATGTATGTTGTGGGTCCCGCTAGATGGATTGCTGATGTGGGAATGTGTGAAGACACCATTGAAAGCGTGAAATCTATACAAGCCGAGGCAACTGAGAAAGAGTTGAATGAGTGGAGAGAAAGTAAGGGTAGACTAGATGCGAATGGTTGTTGGGTCGAATTGTCGGAACACCAGCGATGGCTATTACCTAATGCATACGTACTTGCAGTAGTAACGATGGCTCACGGCATTGCGCACATCAGTTCGAAAGGAATATGTAAACTATTGGCCCCAGTATGGCAGAATAGCAATATCCCAAAATATGCAGAGAATGTGGTCAGAAACTGTATGATATGTCTAAAACACAATCCCGGTAGTGGAACTCCAACTCCAGCTGGTCATTTTGCACCTCCAACGTATCCGTTCGAGGTTTTGCAGCTCGATTTCATCCACATGGAGAGGTGCAACAATCTAAAGTATGTGCTCGTTGTTGTTTGCGCCTTTTCCAGGTGGGTGGAAGCGTACCCCCTTAAGGACAATACCGCCTTGACAACTGCCAAAGCCCTTGTCAAAGAGTTCTTCCCTAGATTTGGTATGCCTAGAATTGTCTGGAGTGATAATGGAAGTGAATTCGTAGGACGCGTGATGAAGAGAGTGTGTGAGTGTCTAGGCATACACCAGAAGTTCCACGCTGCAAATCACCCCCAATCAGCTGGATTAGTAGAGTGCTACAATGGCACGTTGAAACTCAAGCTAGCCAAGATCCAAGCCAGAACAGGTCTTAAATGGCCTGACGCCTTGCCCCTAGCACTCTTGTCAACGAGAATGACTGTCCATTCCAGAGTAGGACTTATCCCTCACGAGATAGTGTTTGGCCGCCCAGCCAACGTCTGGGGCGTGCCAAGACCAAAGAAACTCAGCGAAATAGAACACCCCGTACTGCTTGACTATTTGTGCGAATTGACAGCTAAATTGCGTGTTTTACACCAACAGGTTCACAGTTCCTCTCCGCCAGCCTCTGACGATCCAGGTCATACCATCGAACCCGGCACGTGGGTCCTGGTGCGGAACTTCCAGCGCACAAACAACGGACAGCCGAGGTGGACCGGACCATACCTGGTACTTCTTTCCACGAGGTCCGCTGTTCGGGTGGAAGCAAAAAGAACTGGGTGCACGGAACCCATTGTAAGCGGGTCCCTCTGCCCCTTCCATACGACCGGTGGGTCAATAAAGGACTTGCCGACTCTGAAACAGAATCCATACCTCGTTTCATCCCTTTCAGCGATGCACGTTTAAAAGAGACTGGCGCCGAAAAGGAGAGTGATCGTATTTTGCAAGGACTTGTGCCACCGTCTATGCAGTTGGACGCTACCGAACCTGAGACATTGTTTGAAGACACTTCCGTACCTGGGAAACGACGGTACAACTTGAGATCTAACCCCAGAGACTAATAAAAGAGCAAACTAATGTGATTTCTTTTCCCCTAAAAACTATTTTTTGATTTTTCAGCTCTCTCGTCCCAGGGAACTAGCTCATTTTTGATTTTCGAACCGCCATCCGGTTCTGCTGCTAGGATCGCGGTTGAAGTCTGGGGAGTGCAACTGGGGACGTCTAGGTCAACGGTTCTGGTTGGTCCAAGGGAGTTACCCCGGACTGAACAGAGCGCACTCCCTGGGAGAACCAACCTACCACCGCGGGCAGCAAGTAGAGGATGGAGTTTCCAAGGGTAGAGAGACCTGCCAGATTCACGAACTTTGAAAGACAATTGTGTACAATACTGTCCAGAAGAAGATTTTTAATAATATGTGTTTTAATGCTGTTTAGCATAGTAATGTTCTTGACTGGTTATGCTCTATTCGTATTTCAAGTTTCCTTATTCCAAAATGACACCCGGCCAATGCCTCCTCCCACTCTCTCTCCACACTCCTTTCACCATCTACCTGAACACGAGTCTGCCAGAAGACTCGAATTTGTAAATAACTCATTTATTCAACTCCTACACCAACACCAGTCCATAATGAACACATCAAACTGTTGGATATGCGGACTCATGCCGCACACGACCGATAAGGGTATCCCATACTTCATCCTGCCATTCAGTTATTATGGTTCTCTGTGGGCTTTCCAGACCATGTTCCTGCTCGCCCTAGAACCATACCCAACCGGTTCCATTGAAAGCGATTCTAACAACAAGGCACTAGTGGCAGGGATAAGAAACATGAGTAGAGAGTTCGACACATATCTAACGATCCCCAAAGATGAACTCACTCCATACACTCGTTGGAACGTAACTAAATATGGGGTTTACCTGAGTAAGAGCCAGACAGCGAAGAAATCCCGCCCAGTTTGGATAGTACCCCACCGAGGTCACTTATGTTTACAAGGTATTGGTAGGGATCCCAAAGCACAATTAGGAAAGAGCATATGCACAGAAACATATGTGTTCGCTTCTCGAACTTCCCCTATACTCTTAGCAGCCAAAGGCACGTATTTCGTCTGCCACGACCAAGCATATACATGGTTGCCCCCTGATTTCTCAGGCACGTGTTTCATCTCATTTCTGCTGCCTCCCACCTACACGGCCCGAGCAGATTACCATCGGACAAGGACAGCTAGAGGTGTCGTGAGTAACGACGACACTGCGGGTCAGGAATTTGCTGACTTCGCAAAGGGTTTTCTGCCATTTTGGGGGCCTATGGTGAACAGCAGGAATATTCGCCAGTTATCAAGGATAGTCCAATCCGCCGTGATCACAACGGCCGGAGCACTTGGCAATTTGACGACCGAGCTTCAGTCGGATCGACTTATGACCCTTCAGAACCGAGTTGCCCTAGATATCATACTCGCCGATCGTGGTGGTGTGTGTAGAGTGATCCAATCTAGGTGTTGCATTTTCATCCCTGATAACGCACCGACAGTGTACCAAGCCATCTCTAAACTACACGAAATATCTGGTTCCCTTCACGTGGAAAAAGGAGATTGGTCCTTGCTAGGGTGGTTCTGGGGACTGATCACTGCCTGGGGATGGAAAACACTGATCTTCATTGGGATGATCTTAGCACTTCTGTTTATGTTCTGCCTGTGTGTACAGTGCGCTCCTGCACTCTGTAGCCTCTGTGCTACTTCATGTGTACGGAAGCCTGTGTCAAGGGACAAACTGAGCAACAGAATGATGTTACAGCAGCATCTCCACGAATTCCTTCATACAGATTTGGACTCAGATTAACATGAATTATTGCCTTACATAAGGGCAAAAGGAGGGTCTGTGGTTCTGAAAATCTGGACCCCGTTGTTATCCCGATATCGAGGTCCAATACCCGTGTCACAAAATATCAACGTACCATGACGAATTTGGTGTCCACGAACCGATAATGATTAGGACATCATTCCTATACATTTGCGTCATAATCGAGGGTCGCCAACGCCCCTAAATCGTAGTTTCCGTCCCGACCCCTTAGACTCCATTTTGTGAACGACATCCATCTTACGTCTTGCCCTCATGATAAGTCAATTAAAGGTCGAGCTTGATCTAAAAGGACACGTCCACCTTCCCTGACTCCCCCCTGACCTGTCCCAACTGACTCCCTTGCCTCCAGCCAAACCTGTTTGGGCAGCCCCTCGCCCAGTGGCCAAATACGATAGCATCAATACATAACATTCCTCAAACCATTCACTACATACAGACCATGCTTTCTACAAACATGCACCTGTCCATACTCCTTGTTTATGGCCAGTTTTATGACTGGGTGGTACCTTCTTTTATTGGGGTTTCACCGATATCTGATGGGAGTTCCGGGTCTGGCTGGGTAATCTATCACGAACTGGACATCTATAATGTGGGCTTGCTTACATGACTTCGCTCTTTGTATTATTATAGAAATATGTTTACAGCCGTATCATAAACTCAAAAATTCTTGCTTGCAGCTATTATTTCTGTATATAAGGAGAAGGCTGGTTCTGTAAAAACGAACAGTCTCCTGAGAACACATGACCCGTGCTTGTCGTGCTTCTAGGACACCTGTTACTTGGTAGCTATCAATAAAACTTGATCTCTGACTGCGACTAGAAGACTCCGTGTTTCTGTGGTCCGAAACCTGTGGTTTCTGGAGGAACTCAGAGGTCTTCGGGTGTTATTCCCTGGCACCACCGGGTTCCTAAAAACCCGGCACCTCACTGCTGCTGAAGCTGCAGGGGATGCCCAAGGTACCCATACTGTGTATTGGGATGATGGACTCCTTTACTCAGAGGCTAGAGACCCCAAGCCTGGTACAGCCAGGAGGTTGGTCATACCTCAGATGTTTAGGGGTTTCCTTCTTACCTTGACCCATTATATTCTCCTTGCAGGACACTTAGGCGAGAACAAAACGTGGGACAGGCTCGTTTCACACTTTCACTGGCCTCATATGTCAGAAAATGTCAAGGAGTTTTGTCGCTCCTGTGTCACTTGCCAAGCCAGTGGTAAGTCAGGTGACACAACAAAGGCCCCCCTAATACCACTACCTGTGGTGGGGGTACCCTTTGAACGTGTTGGAATAGACATTGTGGGTCCCATGGATCCTCAAACAGTATCTGTGCACAGATTTATACTGGTGGTAGTGGATCATGCCACCAGGTACCCAGAAGCAATTCCCCGAGGACCACCACAGCACCTGTGGTGGCAAAAGCCCTCATTGCAGTTTTCTCAAGAGTGGGCTTTCCAAAGGAGGTATTATCAGACAGAGGCACTAACTTCATGTCTAGTTATTTGAAGGCAATGTGGAAGGAATGTGGAGTAAACTACAAGTTTACCACACCCTATCACCCACAGTGCAATGGGCTTGTGGAGAGATTCAACAAGACCCTCAAGGGAATGATAAAAGGATTACCAGAGAAGCTTAGGCGGAAATGGGACATTCTTTTACCCTGCTTGCTCTTTGCTTACAGAGAGGTCCCACAGAAGGGGGTTGGCTACAGCCCTTTTGAACTTTTGTTTGGCCACCCTGTGAGGGGTCCACTATGTTTGGTGAAGGAAGGATGGCAGTTACCTCTCAAAAAGCCTAAGCTAGATGTAGTGGACTATGTACTTGGTCTCCGCTCCAGGATGGCTGAGTATATGGAGAGAGCATCCAAAAACCTGGAGGCCAGTCAAGAATTACAGAAAGCTTGGCATGACCAAAAGGCTGTTCTGGTTGAGTTCCAGTCAGGGCAGAAGGTGTGGGTGTTGGAGCCAGTGGCCCCAGCAGCACTCCAGGACAAATGGACTGGACCCTACCCTATCATTGAGAAAAAGGGAGAAGTCACCTACTTGGTTGACTTTGGAACCCCTAGGAGCCCCCACAGGGTGCTCCATGTGAATCGTTTGAAAGCATTTGTGGACAGGGAGGACATGAGCTTGCTCATGGCCACAGATGGGGAACAGGAGGAAGAGAGTGACCCTCTCCCAGACCTGCTTTCTCAGAACCCTGATGATGGTTCACTTGATGGAGTAGCCTTGGCAGGCAGCCTCACTGACCAGCAACAGATGGACTGCAGACAGGTTTTGCAAGCCCACAGACACTTGTTTTCACTCACACCCAGCCAGACTAACTGGTGCACCCATGAGGTGGACACTGGTGACAGTCTGCCTGTCAAGAATAAGATCTACAGGCAACCTGACCATGTCAGGGATTGTATCAAGGCTGAGGTGCAAAAGATGTTGGAGCTTGGAGTGATTGAGCCATCAGAGAGCCCATGGGCCAGCCCAGTAGTCCTTGTGCCAAAACCTCATACCCAAGATGGAAAGAGAGAAATGAGGTTTTGTGTGGACTACAGAGGTCTCAATGCTGTCACTAGGACAGATGCACATCCCATTCCAAGAGCAGATGAGCTCATTGACAGATTGGCTTCTGCCAAGTTTCTGAGCACATTTGATTTGACAGCTGGCTACCGGCAAATCAGACTAGCTGAGGAGTCAAAAGCCAAGACAGCATTCTCTACCCCCAGTGGACATTATCAGTTTGTGGTGATGCCCTTTGGTTTGAAGAATGCACCTGCCACCTTCCAAAGGTTGGTGAATCAAGTCCTTGCTGGGTTGGATGACTTTTGTGCAGCATATCTAGATGATATTGCTGTCTTTAGCTCCACCTGGGAGGATCACCTGATCCACCTGAAGAAGGTTCTGGAGGCCCTGCAAAAGGCAGGCCTGACTATCAAGGCTACCAAGTGCCAGATAGGGCAGAGTAAGGTTGTGTACCTGGGCCACCTAGTAGGTGGGGATCAGGTTCAGCCACTGGAGAGCAAAATCCAGACCATACAGGACTGGGCTCCTCCAGTTACCCAGACACAAGTCAGAGCCTTCTTGGGCCTGACTGGGTATTACAGAAAGTTTGTGAAAAACTATGGGTCCATTGTGACACCATTAAATGACTTGACATCCAAGAAGATGCCAAAAAAGGTTCAGTGGACAGTTAGCTGTCAGAAGGCATTTGATGACCTGAAGAAGTCCATGTGCTCTGCACCTATCCTGAAGAGTCCTGACTACTCCAAACAGTTCATTGTACAGACAGATGCTTCTGAGTTGGGGGTGGGAGCTGTGCTTTCACAACTTAATCAAGATGGTCAAGACCAGCCCATTGCTTTTATTAGCAGAAGGCTGACCCCCAGGGAGAAACGTTGGTCAGCCATTGAGAGGGAGGCCTTTGCTGTGGTTTGGGCCCTGAAGAAGTTGAGGTCCTACTTGTTTGGAACTCACTTCCTAGTTCAGACAGACCATAAGCCCCTCTTGTGGCTAAATCAGATGAATGGTGAAAATCCCAAACTGCTCAGGTGGTCCATTTCCCTACAGGGGATGGACTTTACAGTGGAGCACCGCCCAGGGACTGACCATGGTAATGCAAATGGTCTCTCCAGGTACTTCCACTTAGAACATGAAGACTTATCTGGTCAAGGTTAGTTTAATGTCCCTGCGTTTGGGGGGGGGTTGTGTAGGAGAGTAGGGTCTGCTATCCTATGGTCACCCCAAATTTTTGCTTTTTGCTTCACTGGTTTTCGACTACTGGGGCTGTGGGCCTGCTGATCAGACCCCCAGCCTGCTGTTCTCTCTCTAAATTATTAATACATGTGCTATAGGTACATACCACAATTGGAAATGGACTCCTTGTCAGCCCCTGTACCATGCACTATAGGTGCTCAGGGCATAGGTGCCACCAAGGCCTACCAGGGGCTGCAGCATATCTTTTGCCACCACTGGCTGGTTCTTAAATTGACACAACTGGCTGATCACTCAGCTGGGGTAAGGTGGTGTAATCACCCCTTGCTTAGATATAGTATACCTATATCTAAACCTATATCTGGACACATATAAACCTGTGAGCCACTCCTATGGAAGGCCTTATCAATCCTGGAGGCAGAGTGCGTGGTTTAATGTGAGATGGAGTTCTAGCATGAGCTGAGCCTGTCTGCAGTCGTCGGGAACAAATCCCTAAGCTGTTTCAGGATAATGCCATACCATATACTCTTAAGAGCATTATAATCCTCGCGGTTATATAGCAACTTTTGTTTGGCTTTATCAAAACATGTCGTGTAAGGTGTCATACGATTTGGAATACTATCCCCTCGCCAGTTCTGGCGATGGGGATAGCATTCCACCCCTCTAGAGGAAGAAGACATGTTACTTTACTGAAATGCGGTTAATTTTAAAAGAGCCTCACATCCACAAAATGGATGCTTCTGCTACAGACACAGGTCTGACCCCCTGCAGCTGACCGAAACTCAGCCAAGGGGGCCTGGACAAAGGGTTTCCTGTCGCAGGGCGGTGTTACATCCCCCCAGACAGGAGATAGTGGATTGTAGCAGGGAGGTTTGAAAGAAACCAGACACTGCATGGGGAGCACAAGGCTGCCCCTTGCATAATCCGGCCAAACCGGTTCTGGGGCACTCCAGCCCCCGTCCCAGCGCGGCCAGGATCAAAGGAAGGGGGTGTATCCACCCACTTCCTGGGCCCCACCCATAGGGGGCCACCATTTTGTGGCGAGCCTTCACCAGCTGCTCACTGGCGCTGTCCTCGCCTCTGCTCATTGCCACACCCCTTGTCGTGTTAATCCGGTAGTCACCGGTGTGTGGGCATTGTATGGGCACACCACCAGGCCCCGGCGATCAGGATGGCTACCGATGTGACAGGCCAGCGGCGGGGAGCTCTACTCGAGCACGTCCGCCATCTTGGCCGGCTTGGCCATTCCCCACCACTTGGTTTTATGCGTAAATTTCACTCCATGCGATTACAGCTATTCCGTGAATATTTTGCATGTAATTGTACAGTGCCATAAAAAGACATGCAAAAAAATTGAAAGGAGAACCCCACATGGGATTTAAAAGTGCAACAACATGTAATGCAGGAAATTAAAACTCCTATAGCAAGTTGTGTGGAGCCTCTTCCTCATGAGGAATTAGCACCTACTTTTAGCACTTGCGCAGAGTGGGTGGTAAAATATTTTAAACTACACAGCTAAATTAATATACATATAGGGTAGATATGAAATCAAGTATTCATTACATGATTAAATAAAATAAAATAAAAAATATTTTATGAGATTTAAAAATTAATTATTTAATTACTTGCAAAAAAAACTTTCTAGGAATACCCTTCAGTTGAATATAATTAGCCATAGTTTCTTTAGAAGCAGGCAGAACCCATATCCACCCTTTTCATTTGGATCCTTAACATGGGGCAAATGCAGAGTGCTTAGCACTTTGCAAATGTACGAAATTCAAATCCTCATACAGCAGGCCATCTTACAGGTTCAGGAGGAGTGAGGGGAACAACGTTAATAGGCCAGAACAAACTCTAGGCACAAGAAAGGTTATAGACTTTTTACAACTTGTCTAGACCCTTTAAATATGACAGAGGCCTACCTTTTAAAAATGTACAGGCGGGACATGGGTGCCATCTACCACCTTCTATGTATTATTGTTGGGAATTTGGACTTTCCTATTAGTTTAACTGGCAAAGTGGAGTTAGCAGTTTAGAACTGCTCTGCCAGTCTGCAGTGGCAGCTGGGAGACATATTTTCCCGTTGTCACATCCAGGGTGGCAAAATAAGAGCTTCAGTGTTGGTAGGACACTTTAACTGATAGACCCTAGGTACACCTGTTACCATATACTAGGGGCTGATAAATAAGTAAAGTTGGACCAATTGGGTAGAAGCCAATAAAACATGCACTTTTAGGGGTCAGAGCACTAGCACTGAGATCGGGTTAGCAGGCCTCAGTGCACAGAGTCGAAAAGCAGCAGCAGCAGCAGTCCAACACCTGCAAAAAGATGCATTTCCCTATACCACACATTTAATTATTTAATACAAATGAAAACCAATAAACTGTTTTAAATGTTCTCTGTGATTCTGAATATTCATCCTACCCTTTGCTCAAAATTCTCATTCATGATCTAGAAATACCAAGAGAAAGGGCATACGATGAATTACATTTTTGCACAAGAAACACAATAGAAAACACTTTTGAATGATTAAAGGTTTGTTATAGATGCCTGCACCAGTCACAAGGTAGCTTGGAGGAAGCATCACAAAGTTCTCCAGCATCACTCTCCTTTGGTTATGCTTATCAATATAGGTATGAGGAGACGTGTGTCTGTGTTTGATGAAGATTATGCTACTAAGATCCAATACCATAAGGATGAAGATTAGCATGATGTAATAGATCTTGCAAATATACACAATCTAATTTTAAATGACTTCAAACACTTTACAAAAGTAGAGCCTGATTCAGAATTTGCAGATGGAGTGAAGGCAGTCAGAAGCTGAGTTACTTTACTTCAGCCACCCTTCCTTTACTTCACCCAACAAATGTACAGTTAACTGCTGGCAGTGTGATGAGATGAATAGGTTTTTATGAACCACCATCACAACAGTCCATACAGAGCCATTTAAAAGTTTGGTGTCCATTTGTCATTGTGAAGGATGCTTACACCAAACTTTTAAAAATCTTGGGCCATATTCTCAAGAACGTGTGATACCCATCGCAAAAGTAACTTAACGCAACTGTCCATATAGCAGTCTATCGCGAGAAAATAACACCGTCTTAGCGTCCAATTCCCAACCCGGCAGCAACGTGCAATAGTAGCATGATAACAAGCCAAATGACTGTGCAAAAGTCAACGCGACTAACAAAAAATTCAAAACATGAACGCCCAAAAAGTTGCGATGCCCCAAAGCGCGATACCAAAATCATCGATAACTAGTGACAGCCCTGCGATACCCACTCGTCATGTGTGAAAACGCACTATAAAAGCAAAAACAAAAAAACATGCAAAAACCAATTCAAACTGAGTAGCACCATGGATGAACCAGGACCAAGTTCAGAGGAGAAGCAGAACCCCACAAGGCCCATGGAGGACCAAAATGGAACCCTGTGTTTGAGAAGGGCAAGGAGAAGAGAAAGACGGGGTCAGTACGCAGGAAGACCGGATCATCGTCACGGAGGTGGTAGGACACTACCAACAATTGTTTATCACCTCCACAGCGGCACTGGTAACACAAATGGAAATATGGCAGGCCATCATCACCAAACTCAATGCAGTCGGAGTGGCGAGGAGGTCAAGAGGCGCTGGCAAGATGTGCAAAGGCAAACTAAACAGAAACTCACGGCCAACAGGAAGGCAGCAAGGGCAACTGGAGGTGAAAGACCTGTGCCACAGGACGAGCTGGATAAGTTCGAGGAAATGGTGGACCCAGTCATCAGTATGGAGATGGTGGCAGGAGTCGAGGCCAGGACACAGCACAATACAACCTGACCCAACAGCAACAGGGTGAGTGACGACTAGGGACTGGGAGGACGGGGGAGACGGGGACAATGGCACACATGCACAATCATGTGTAGCACACTGCACACACACAATAACAGGGGAACATGTCCATGATACCCTTGGCACACTGCAGCACACATACCAACACCAAGTAGACTCCCATCCACCGTGTGCACATATGGGCCCCCTCCGAATAACCAACAACACTACCAACCCACGCACATGTGATGAAACCAAAGCCACACTGACTAAGCAAGTTACACTGCATGACCCATAGCATGGCAGCAGCCTAAATAAATGACATTGTGCACAATTCAACTTGGAGGTGGCCCAGTGTGGATCACATTGGTAAAGGAGCAGGTCACACTCTGACATATCCACGTGCACCTACAACCTGTGCCGTCCAATACACGCAGCAGACAAACAATGCACAAAGCCCAAAAATCTGTGCAATAACACAAATGACCCAATTCGCAAACATCCCAGGCCCCAAAAAGCACAAATTCAAAGGCACACCACCTCAAAGGGGCAAGGGTCCACGAAATCAGACCTGCAGGGTCGACTCCCCCACAATGCAGCACACACACATAGCAACCATAGAACATCACCAATGACGGCAATGTGGGCCAAAGTGCAACACCTACACCACAGGACAGAGGACACAACAGGTTCCGCTTGTGGCAGCTCACATCTGGTGTTGCCTGACACTGTGTGATGACAATGTACGGGTAATACCACACATCTTTCATCTACCCGGAAAACCCACTGCCTGCCATAAAATAGCCAGCTCCACCAAAACAGTTACAATGTGCATTGTCATGCAGTCTGCATGTAAACATCTGCAAAGCAACAGCATACATGGGAACCTCTGTTATAATGCTTCTCCCCTTAACATTGCAGGGGGACAAACAATATTTACTGCCGAGCCGACCACAAATCCCATCAGTGAGGATGAAGAGGACAACCTGCACATCTGTTCAGACACCCTCCAATGGCTAATGGACGGCCTCCACACCCCACCCCCAGGAGCAGGGCAGCCCAGCTGCCCCGAGGTGACCCCACCACCTGCACAGACCACACAGCAGGAAACACACACCACCACGGCTGTCTCCCAGGACCCCCACGAACAACACATGGAATTCCAATGCCGTGTGTTGGGTTGCCAGGTGAAGTTGGCTGATCAGATGCAGGTGGGTTTTGAGCTTGAGGCAGCCAAACCCGGTGTCATACGTGGATATCTGAGTTCCATCAGGGACCACTTACAGTCCCTAACAGACACACACTGTCCGCACAATGCTCCCCGACAATCCCTGGCTGACATCGCTGGGGCCATCTCACGGATCTTCCAATGCCTTCAATTCATCGTCCTGCCATTGCTGCAACTGAGCTGGTCCCAGATGATTGCTGCGGGAACTGCAACACACACCTCTCTGACCCCTGATCTGTCTGTGGCGCACAGTGAAGCAGCCCTATCACCGTTGCACCCTGATGTCTCAATGGCACCCAGTGACGCAGCCATTACTCCACCACACACACTGGACACACCGACACTGAGGAAGTATCAGAGGACTAAGATGTGGATGGTAATTACTGTGTGAGGAAGGAGGTAGTAGCATCCATTACCGCCATATGACCTGTCCCTGCCTGGATCTGCCCTATGCATCATGGCCAGGGACAACACCTTACACTGACCCCTCGAACACTCTGTAACATACACCTGGACCGCGACATGGGCTGGTATATCTTCACTGGTTGACAATAACACAGCAATCCTAGAGCGGACTGCACTCTCCCTCTTCCAAATCACTGACCAATCCCCAAAGGACCGTGGTTGGCCCACCACTGGGCTCCCATGTAATGTGGGGTTGGCATGGCCATGTAAAGCTCCAGCTCCGGAATGCACCAGAATGTGAATAAAACATTCTAAATCACACAGATGTGTCATGACTACGTGCACTCAAGTGTGAAAGTATATATGTATGAATGGAATTGCACAAGAAGGTACACCCTTTTAAATGACATCAATGCACAAGTGGAACCCTGGGCCACATGGCCAGTTGGATGTCTGTGAAGGTGAATACTGGTTGTGGCCTCGTTGCACATTGATGACAATCTTGCAACCCCCCAACGTAGGCACACGTCCATGTATTGAATAGAGGTGTGTGTAGGAATGACCAAATCGGTAGCAAGCCAAAAGTGGTGTCCTACATCACATGACACCAGAAGTTCACTTTGCATACCTACTCACACACATCTGTGTGGACACATTCTGTTGTGATTCATGGCATTGCTCCACATGGTCAGAGGTTGGACACCATACTCACATTGCTGGAGACACGTAAGTGCACAAGCCTGCCAGCAACTGTCCCAAACACAGTGTTTGGCTCACAGAGGTGGAGCAGTCAAAAGGGACCCACCCCCATTGTACAGGCATCACTCAGTCCCTTCCTGTGTAGGGACAATGCACATTTTGGCACACGATTCGTACATCTAATCAACACTCATCACATTTGCACAGTAGTGAAGTTGCGGAGATGTTATTGGAATGTGCGTGTCAGTACGGACAAGGCAAAGGCAACAACATGCAGGGACATTCTTGGGACACTTACACGTAGCATGGGAACATGTCAAGGTGCAAGACATGGCGACATGGCGGTGCAAATATGTACACAAAATCATTACGGATGTCAGCGGTCTCATCCACCTTGCCTTGCTGGACGAGTCATGTGATGTTTGGTGTCTGCCCATTGCCCCGTGTGAGGGAACACAACTCACAGCCCATGGGATCTGCATAGTGCTGTGCCACCGGACTGCACCGACTGTGTGCTCTGCTGTCAGTGATCAGGTAGAAGGGTCTGACAAGGTCACATGTCATGCTACATTGACATGTGTGTACTCTCCCCAGCAGTATGTCCTATTTGGGAACATTGACAAACAGCGATGTGCTGCTCCGACCATGGAAGTGCCTAACCTTGCACAGGTGTGTGTACACACGCGTAGTTCCATGCACATGCATTCTGAGTCCAGACTAAGGCAGACATGTCCACTGTTGTTGTGGGATATGTGAGCATTCCCCATGATGTAGCAAGGTGTTGGGACCTGTGCTGTGGGTGACAATCCGATGTGGCTGCAGGAACGTAGTTACTCGACCATGAATGCCCTCGCAGCTTCATGGGCAATGTGTTCCAATAGTACGTCATTGTCGGGTTCAAGGAACACCAGGGTGACCCAGTCCATTAACTGGTCCGGGCAGATGGGCTCAGTCCACGCCGTTTCCCCAATCCGCAACACAGCCCAATAGGGTTGCTCCTCGATGTGGTCACTGCACACAAGGAGTTGTGCAATCTCCCATACACAACTGCCAGCACACACGCCAAAGATCAGTGCATCCCATGCATGACTATCCTAGTGGCACTACTGTTCGTGGGCCAACAGGGGCGCACTGTGAGGTCATAATCCAATTCAGCTACCGTTGAGTTGGATAAGCAGACCTCCATGGGACACTCAAATGTGCATTATTGACAGTGGAACCAGGGCTGGATGCAGGTGACATAGGCAAGACCGAAACTCATACGGTAACTGATTCACAACACTGCCATTGGCAGTGATCCCAACAGATGCAGCATTCGTGCACTGTACAGTTCCACGTAACAGGGGTTGTGCATGTGTCCGGGAAGGCCTGCCATTGCGTTTGTTGGTCTCGTAGCACCGGCACTCCTCAGACCGGCGGCAGTTCTGTGCATGATATGCCACAGCTCTGGGCAATGAGTCGTATGTGTGTGCAACGTTTGGACGTATGGGTCGTTTTTGGCCAATGTCTCAAGGGTGTCACTTGAAGGTGTAGGTGGTGCTGGGACAAGTGTGTGTGGGGTGTGGGCTCGTTGGTTTTTCATTAGCCCTGTTTGTGGTGTGGGAGTCGTCGGAGGCTGGTTTGGTATCTCACGCAGGGTGTGCCAGCCGCATTCAGGACCAAGGTTGTTGGGTCGGTTGGCCTTCTGCCTTGTGTGTAGGGACAAAGGAGTTTTCATTCCTAATTTTAGTCTGACTACTGCTTGCATTTTGGAGATGTGATGTGGCCTTCGCGCTAACTTTGATGCCAGGCCTGTGATTTGGGGTGCACGAACTTCGAGACACACACAGCTGTTTGCATGTTTGCATGAACCAAGGGCACAATTGGCATTGCACTCCTTGTTCAGTCTCTCTCTTTCTCTCTCTTTCTCTCTCTCCCGTCCTTTGGTGAGTGCCTGACACACTTCTTATCTTGGATATTTTCTTGCAGGCTGTGACTCACAGATTGTCCAGGGATGCCCCAGCATGACTCTTCACAATAGTTGTTTGGAGACAAATTAGTATGTGACATTTTGTTTGGTCTTTGAATGGTGCATGAATGACTCAGGCTTCCTGTACTCACATGTGTGTTGATTGCTGAAATTGTGCGACATCAGGCGGGTGCTTTTTTCCACGTCTTCGGGCCGCTGATGTGCAGTGTCTTAGTCCTGGGGGGGGGGGGGGTCCTGCGGGTGGTGGCGGTGGGTGTTTGTGGCCCTCTTAGGTGTCCGGCCCGCATGATCAGTGGCTTCATGACATCTGTCGCCCTTCAGGTGTGGCTGTGGGCTGGGCTCCCTTTTGTGGTGCAGGCTGTGGTCCGATTTTGCACAAGGTAGGAGCAGGTGTTAGTTTCCAGCGGCTAACGTGCAGTATCTCATGTTTTGTGTACTTATTGCCGATCTGGCTGGTCGTTGAGAATGTTGGGGAGTGGTGTTGTCGCTGCTTTTGGCACGGGAATTCCTACTCTGCATCTCATTAGCGATAGTTTCAGGGGTCATCTATGGCGATGTTTTTTGCGGCTGCTATCGCAGGTAAATTGGTGCTATGGGCTGTGAGCACCAGCTTGTGAATGGGGTGATAAATTTATCGCGACTTTGGCTGCGATAAAGTGCGATAACTCCTTGAGAACATGCCCCCTTAACTTTTCCAAAAACAAACTACCAAAGCAGGAGTTTGTGTTTGGAAAATTAAAAACCAATGATCCAACACCATGGGAGTTTTCTCCCATGGTGTGAGGAGTCGGTGTTTTATTTTTACTCTGCCTCACTACCAGGATATTACTTGCAGCGATGGACAGTAAACAAACAATAAAGCCATCCAGTCCCCCAGTCAAATAGGGTAGACGGTCAGATGAATTACTACTGATAGCCTGTACTCCCAAAGACCATCAAAGGAAGATTTACACCAATGGAGTACATTTTACCCCATCCGGGTAAACTTGGCAGTCCGCCTAACTCACAATTGGGTGGTCAGACTGAAAGTTTGTCGGACAGGGCACTTTGTCACCGTTCACATGGAGTACGCTGTTTGCCAAACTCTAAATGAGGCAATAGTCATGAAAGAATTTTTTTTTTTTTTATATTGATGAAGTCCGAGGTTCAACTGTAGGGTAGAAATGATCAGGACTAGACTGTCATAGAAGTGTAAAGTAGTGTATTTTAGAAGCAATGACAGATTCAGTGGACATTGCACGTACTTTCCTCCAAGAATGAGGAGTCATTCAATGTACACATACAACAGAAGGTTAGGCAGTATCATGTCGAAGATTACTGGAACATGATTTGTTCCTTTGACATTCTTAGTACACTTTCAGAGAAAGAAGTTTGATTTTTACTTTTTGTGAATCAAGTGGGGATGTTAGCAGTTTTATGTGCAGTCTGACACTATGGGATCGATTAGTGCAGCCTTAGAAGAACCAGACTAGACTGGCAGCCATTTCTGCTTGCTATATGGTTGCTGCCTCTCTAGTTGCGCTATTTAATTTGGGGTCTGGAAGTATTCTGAGGCTGCACAGGATGTTGTGGTCCAGCTAACATGGCAATCTTGTTATATTATGTTATGTGTATTTGTAAGGCACACTGTCAATCTTGAGGGTATCCTGGTGCTGAGCAGGTGTATGTGCCCAGCACTGCCTAGGGTAGGTTGGTTATTTAAAAAGCCAGGTCTTCAGCTTCTTGTGGAATTCAAGAAGAGAGGGGGAGGCTCTGATATAGAGTGAGAGGTAGTTCCATACATTCGGAGCGATGTACGAGAATGCTGGTCCTCTTGATCTAGTTCTGTATATGTGTGCAACTAGGAGACCTGAGGAGCGAAAGTGTTTGGATGGTTGGTGGAAGGAGGTGCGCATGTTCAGGTAGGAGGGATCTAAGTTAGGCAGTGCCTTGAATGTGTTTGTGAGGAATATCAAATGAGTGTATTTGCATATCTGGAGCCAGGAAGCTCCCAGAGGTGTAATGTGATGTCAGTTTCTGTGTGAGAAGTTTAGGATGAGTCTTGCTGCTGTGCTTTGGATGTTTTGCAGTCTTCTGGTTAGTTGCTTACTGAACTCGGCATAGAGCACGTTCCCATAGTCCAAATTGCTGATGACTAGGACATGAATTATGTTTTTTCTGATGTTGCTTGGGAGGAATTTGAAGATCTTCGTCAGCATCTTAAGGGTGTGGAAGCAGGATGCAGGGATGGTGTTGACTTGTACGGTCATGTTGCTGTCGATGAGGATTCTGAGGTTGCTGGCATGGGTGTGGGTTTAGGGCCAAGTTCGGCCGGCCACTAGTTAGATTCCAATGGCAAGGTGTTCTTGCTGAAGATGACTACTTTTGTCTTGTCAGTTTCGAGCTTGAGACAGTTAGATTTCATCCAGTTGATGACTTCTTTCATGCAGGCAAAGAACTTTTTTTTGTGTTGGGCGTCTTGGCCAAGAGGGAGTGTGTGAGTTTATGGTTTGTGTCATTGGCTTAGGAGAGTATGTTGATGTCATGTGTACAGATGACGTTGGCCGAGGGGTCATATTTGCATTGAAGAGGGTGGGCCTAGCGATGGACCTCGTGGCTGAATTTGCGGACGTCCATGGAGTAAAGTGACATGCCTACAGCTTGTGTTGTAGCCATTAAGAAGGAGCAAATCCAGTAGACAGTGGTGCTTTTGGGTCCAATCTCATGAAGGTGCCTGATGACGATGGGGAGAGTTCCAGGAGAATGAGGGCTCCCATTTCTTCTCTGTAAAACATTATGAGGATGTCATATGTTGCAGCGATGAGTGCTGTTTCAGTACTGTGGTTGGGATTGAATCTGGACGGCATGGTGTCAAGGAGCTGATGGGTGCTCAGGTGGGCGGTGAGGCATTGGTTTATTAGTTTCTCTAAAACTTTGGCCAGGTATGGTGAGGGAGACGGGTCTGTAGTTGGAGAGTGTGGATGTGTCAGCAGATAGTTTCTTGAGAAGGAGCATGACAGTGGCGTGTTTCCAGGTGTCCAGGAATGTGGCTGAGTCGATGATCGTGTTAAAGATGGGGGGTAGTGCAGGTGAAGGCATTGTGGGGGCAAGGGTTAGATGGAGCCCCGAGTGGATGGTCGAGGAGGTTTCGACACTGGTCAGGGTGAGCCATGATATCAGGAGTCGTTATTCAGCTGTGATAGGAAGTGGAGTTGGGATGGTGACATGGGAGTTGAAGTTGCCATATATGGAGGTATTTTGCTACAGAAGAATTCAGAGAGATTGCTGCAAAGGTCCTGCAAAGTTGTGATGTTGTTTGAGGCAGCAGGTGGTGTGGCGAAATCTTTGATAATGGCAAAGATTTCCTTGCTGATGTTTGTGCCAACATTAATTGGCGTTCTATATCTTTGTTATCTTGACGTGTTCTCAATTTGTACTCCAGTTGCCTGCAGTGGTGTTTCATCAGCCTGAGTTCCTCTGTGTACCAAATGGCCTGTGGTGGGGCTCTTGCGTGGACCTAGGGTGTCGGCACATGTGCTACTCCAGCTGTTGAGGTTTGTGATGGCTTTCAGCAAGTTGCTGGTGTACTCGGGCTGGTGCACAGAAAGTGCAGCAGCCCAGTCTTCTGCTGTGATGATTTTCCAGCATGGCAGGAGGACCCCGATATCAGCCCTGGGTCAAAACAGTAGATGTTGGAAGTAGAAGGCCGTCCACTGACATGATGTGGTGTCACTGCAGATGTTCTCCGACATTCAGAATTATCACATTGTAGCACCAGGGCCTCATTGAATACTCCTCTGTTGCATGATGATCCTGTGGAAGCCATGCAACATCAATCTCTGGCTTATTTGACTACCCCTCTCTAATCCCTTTTCTGTCTCTCCTATGCCATGGATCACTGAATACATTTTTTTTTTGCAGAGTTTTATATAGCGCGAACTAGACCCGAACCGAATCAGGTATCAGAGCGCTTTACATAGCACCAGTTACGTTACATGTGGACGGCCACACACACATTCAATTTAGGCACGGGGAGATTATGTGATTTACCCAGAATCAGAGGAGGTTTTGGCGTCGTTACCGAGACTCGAACCCAGGTACCCAAGTCAGAAGTCGAGCGCCCTAGCCGTTAGGCCAACTCCTCTCCTAACACTATTCTTCAGATCAAATCGGATATAGGGGCACATGCATCAACCTATTTAGGAAGTGCAAACGGTGCGAATCGGTAAATTCGGCCGTTTGCACTTCCTAAATACGTTTTTGGGATGCATCAAACTCATTTTCAATATTCGTATTTTTTTGCATTTCTTAAAAATGCAAATGCATTTAAGGAATCGCATTTGTGCGATTCCTTAAATGCAATGCATCAATTTAAAAAAAAATGCGAATTTTGAAATTGGAAGTGCAAATTACCACGAGGTTGACCCTCGTGGTAATTTGCGAAAATCTGTCGAAAAGCAAAAAAATGCATTTTTTAAACTGTCATGTTACAGACACACATGTCCTTAGGACATGTGTGTGTGAAACATGCATTTTCAAATGCATTTCAGGGGTGCAGGGGGGGGTCCTTTGGACCCCTCCCTGCACCCTTGGAATGCATCAACAAATTGCGAATTTGTAAATGCCTTCCCATTGACTCCTATGGGCCTTTTGGCCCATAGGAATCAATGGGAATTGCGAAAATGCACTTAAGAATTCGGTATTTATTTGGGATTCGGTAAAAATTGCGATTTTTACAGAATCACAAATAAATACCGAAAAAAATGATGCATAGCATTTTGCAATTCTTAATTTGCAATTCGGTATTTTTCGCAAATTAAGAAGTGCAAAATGTCTCAATGATGCATGTGCCCCATACTCTCTTACAGTGATGGCTTTATTTTTTGGGCATAGTTTATTTTCGTCTGCACATATGTAACTTAACCATTTGTTTACCGTTTGTATTTTCCTTACTGTGTAGTCGCTATTTAAATATCTGAAACTTGATTAGTCTCACTAGTTGATTTTTTTAGGTCCAAAATTGAATACTTAACTTGTATATGATTATTATATATACAGAAAAGCCATCAATTGCTTTCTTAAAAAAATTGTTAATCTGCAGTAAATACAGTTTTTATTGTTTATCATAATGATTGTCTTATTCGCATTCCAACATAGTTAGTGGTCAGTATAAAATGGTCATTGGAGAATGACAAACATTCTGCTAGTGCCTGTTGACACATCATGTTCCCTTTACCATAAAATGCATCTGGAACGGAATGAAAGAAAATCGTTGTATGATATGTTTATAATGTGTTCATATCATGAATATATATTTCTAGTACAACCATTAACGGACATCTAGCTTTGACATATACTATTATTTGGAAGGGGCTTTTAGGAAAGGATGATAGCATGGGTCACTAAATATGAACAATACCATACACATGCTGTCATGTGGTTGAATTATATTGATGACGCATTTAGTGTGGGACGCTGGCACATTAGAATTAGGGAACTACACTGCAGCTTTCAATGATAATAAATTGACTTTCAAATTCATTTATAAATTCAATAAGCTGTCGATGGATTTTTTAGATACTGAAATAAACTTCTGTGATCATGAGATACCAGTGGCGGCTCCTCTGCTAAGACAGAGAAGCGTCGCCAGACTGCTTTTTGCAGTGTAAAAAAAGGAAAAATAAAATGATAATAACTCGAGATTATTATCATTTATTTTTCTCTTGTGGTGTCTTTGTGGGGCAAGGCTGCTCTCAGAGCAGGGGGAGGAGTGGTTGGCACTCCCTATGTGAGCATGAGTGTTTGGCCGCTCCTCTTGGGTCAGACAAACAGTCATGCGCGCATAGCAAGGTCTCACTGCAGGCTGCATTACAGCCTGCGTGGAGAACATGCCCTCTCCTGCAGCCCCTGGCTGAGCATTGTGTCATGGTGCTCAGACCAATCACAACACTGCATTGCAGTGTTGTGCTTGGCTGAGGGGAGCGCAGGATCAGAGGGCGCAGGAGAGGCACTTGTATACTTTACATGTGCCCCACTTTTTTGCGGGGTGCATCCAGGGGGGCTTTCCCCCACATGCATCATTGTGTTTTGTATTCGCTAACGGAGCGAATCCTTTAATTCGTCCGTTTGCGAATGCAAAATGCAATTTTGGGATGCATCATCTTTTCTTTGAAATTCGCATTTTTAGAATTCGCATATGATGCGAAAACACTAAGGAATCGCATTTGGCACGTCAAAAATGGCATGCATGAAAAAACGCTATTAGCGATTCCCTGAAAAATCGCAAATAGCATTCCCTAAAATAAGAAGAGCTCAGACTTGGTGTTATTTTTTTCCAAACCAAACGCACATGTGTTTTTGATTGCTCTTGGTTTATAAGTGACACTCTGACCATTACATTTTCTTTCACCATGGCTACAGTCATAGTCTTGGCACGTAGGCGGAGATTGAGAGCTGCATTCAGACGCAGAGTAGTGAGTGAAAGGATATTTAGGGTGCGCATAAATTTATTTGGGCAGACTGAGGCAGAAATTTATGATAAGTATAGGTTAAATGTTGATTCTATACTGGAATTAATTGCTGATTTGGATCCTATACTACAGAGGCCCACCCTTAGAACACAAGCCATTCCTACTCATGTCCAAGTACTTTGTTGCCTACATCTACTGGCTTCTGGTTCTTTTCAAGGTATGATTGCCATTGCTGGGGGGGTGTCACAGAGTTCCCTATCAAGGTTTTTCAGAAATTTTTTAAATGCTATGTTGCTAAGGATCAGGCATTACATAGTTTTTCCAAGTACTCAAGAGGAACTGTTACAGACAAAGTTGCATTTCTATAACATGGCTCATTTTCCTCATGTCATAGGCTGCATAGATGGAACTCATATTCCCATATGCCCACCTTCTCAAAATGAGTACATTTTTAGGAATAGGAAATTGTATCATTCATTAAATATTCAAGCCATTTGTAATTCTAAAACCATAATCACAGACCTCGTGGCTAGTTTTCCTGGGAGTGCTCATGACTCCTACATATTCAAACAGAGTGCCATATTCACAAAGTTGGAAGCAGGACAATTTGGAGATGGATATTTACTGGGTAAGTTATCATGTGATGTTGATGATATTTTTTACATACATACAGAAATATGACCTGTTTGGAATTAACTCAATGGGTGAAATCTTTACCATAGGTGACAGTGCATATGGTGTGAGAACCTTTATCCTGACTCCTTATCTCAATCCAACAACCCGTAAAGAGCAGAATTATAACCAAGCTCATATCTCTACCAGAAATGTGATTGAGAGGACATTTGGAATAATGGAATCCAGATTCCGTATACTTCATAAAACAGGAGGTGCATTGCAATATCGTCCTGAGGTCTGTTGCAAAATAGTTGCCACTTGTGCCATGCTGCACAATGTGGCCATGAAAAGAGGGCTTGGATTGGAATTTGTAGACAACATCCCAAACAACCACAACCAACCTCACCAACCCCAACCTAGAATCAATGGTCCTGACGCAGCAGAGGGAAGGAGAAGGAGAGCAGAAATAACTCAGCATTATTTTTAAAAAAAGGTATGACACAGAACAAACATGATTTTGCTGTAATTTAAATTTTAATTCCAATTTGAAAGTAATGTAATGTCATAATGTAAGCAAACATATCTGTGGTTTCCAACAAAAACAGAACATTGGTTTTTATTATTGAAAGGTATTGATATAGTTTTTTTGGATTTTGAAACAAACATTAGCAACTTCTATCAAACATTTCTCATTTTTTCCTTCCTCTCAATCCCAATGCTTTAACCTGTACAGGGTTTGAATTGATATTTTTGAAGGTATCTTTGCCAATGTTTCTGACACTTCTTCTTTCTGAGGCTGCTTTAATATTTTCAGTTGTAGTTTTTGATGAAGATGGAGTGACTGTAGTCTCAGGTTGAGAGATAGCACTTGATACTTGAAGGTGCTCAGAAATGATGCCATTCATTGACTGCATGCCAGAGGATAGTTCTCCATAATATTTCCTCATATCCTTTTGAATTTCAACAGTAGATTCTATCAATCTGGATGTGTAATTGCACATTCTGTGCATGGCTCTTGTGCTGGAATGCATATTTGCAACTGTTGCTCTTTGTAAAACTGCACCCTGGTTGCCATGCATTGCTTGACATAGTGTCTCTATTGCTGATGTAATGCGTTCCATTTTGTCTGAGGAGACATTGACCATTTTGACAAGTGCAGTACTCATAATGTTAATGTCTTTGACCATATTGGTGATTTTACCCTTGATAGCCCTTATATCCTTTCCTTGCAGGCGCTGTACTTTTAATAACTTCCTCTCAATGACACTGCCATTTACAAAGTCAGCCATCGCTTCCTGATTTTGAGAAGGACGTCTGCGACGCCGAAAGAAGTGTTGCAGTCTGTGACGCCTGCTTGGAACCCTTGGAGCAGGCTCATCATTGACTTCTGTATTTGGGACTGCATTGTTTACATTGATCTCTGCCTCAGATTCTGTGTCTACTAGTTGACGCACTCTGCGTCTTTGACTTTGAGCCTCCACTATGGGTGAAGGTGGTGGGTCTAAGTTATTTCCTGCATTATTGATTAAATCTTGTGTAAAAGACTCTGCAAATTGAATGAATTCAGCATCCAAATCTACATCTGCAAATGAAACAGTGGAAGTAAACTGTTAAATAAAGTTCTCTTTTTCCCTATGTTTTTTTGACATGTGAACATATGAATCTCATATATAGAGGCATTGCTGACAACTACACCTAAAAGTGACTCTTCATACTTTCTGAATGGACCTGGTTATGTAATTTCAATAAATAAATGTTATACAAACTACTTGTCCCATGAAGCCATTATTTTATGCAAAGTATGTCATTGCTGTAGAAGACTGTGGACAAACATGAGCTATTTATTTATGTTCAACTTTAAAATTATAAGTTAGCCATGGTGTCAAAAAGCAGTGTAGTTAAATATAATTTTTTTACCTTGACTTGGTCCTGCCTGCTCAGAGGTGTCTATGTCAAATACTCCAATCACTGCCTCAGTTGGTAAAGTCCCTTCTATTAGTTCCTCCCAGGGGGTAGTTGGTATTTCTTTTGGTGAACCCCCACCAGTTCTCCTTGCAGATTTGATGCGTGACGCAATCCTTTCTTTGGCTCTGCTGCGCAAATCATACCATCTCTTCTGGAGGTTGCTGATGTCTCTGTGGGCGACACCTACAGCATTGACCTTGGACTGTATTGTTATCCATATTTTTCTTTTAAAAGCCTCAGGTACTTTCAAAGATTTTTTTCCAAAAAGCTGATCCTGCCTGGCTGTGACTTCCTCAATTAATATCTCCAATTCTTTTTCACTAAATTTAACCTTTCTTTTCCTGGGCTGCTGCTCCAAAACGTCACTACTTGACTCCATGTTCACCAGAAAAAAAAGACACCTCTCCAGCAGCGTTCAAACTGACTCCCTAAACTGCCAGGTACACATTGAAGGCAGCCCACAGGTGGCTGTAATTGATCAGAGGCAGGCACACTGCAATCACTTAGGAATTCATCATGTGCGTATTTTCGCACTTGCCGACTTCGCACCATGCAAATTCGCAGACTAGAAATCGTATTTTCCATGCGAATCGGTAAAAAAAGCGATTTTTACCGATTCGCTAGGAAAATGCGAATAATTTGATGCATCTCAAAATGCGAATTCTTATTTGCGAGTCCCTAATTTTCGCAAATAAGAATGCGCACGAACTCACAATGATGCATGTGGGGGTTTGGCCCATAAGCACCCTTTGTTTTGCATTTCCAAATCAGCGATTTGCTATTAGGAAATGTGGAAATGCAAAACGATTTGTACTTATGGGCCCTTAGGCCTATAGGTACGAATGGTTTTGCATTTCCTAAATAGAGATTTCCTAATAGCAATTCCTATTCTGTGGGGACTGCTATTAGGAAATCTCTATTTTTGCAAATTCCATTTTGCATTTTCTAAATAGCGATTTGCTATTTAGGAAATGCAAACTGGAAATTCTGTACACCTGGCCCAGTGCATCCATACCAGAAACTATTAAGCAGTCCACATTTTACAAATGAAGCCCGCAAAAAATAAAAGAGATTTTTTTGGTGGGTTCTCCCTCAAATACTGCATTTTCTCATTGGTGCCAAGCATGTATAATCTCAAAAAAGATAAACTTCTGATTGTCGGAAGGAAAACAGAAGATTTGAAGACTTTGATCATGTTTATTAGTACATATACTTGAAACAGCAACCAATTGTCTAGTGGGTAGGCACTCAGGACCTGATTTATATTACGGCAGACGGGTTACTCCGTCACAATGGCGTCAGATATCCTGTCTGTGGAGATAAAAATCCAATGGAATATGATGGAATTTGTAATTCGGTGGACGGGATATCGCTCACTGTTGTGACGGAGTAACCTGTCCACCAAAATATCCATAAGGCCCTCAGACATTTACAAATTGTCATGATCAATTAGACACTGTATTGGCAGAATTCACCTAACACATAAAAATAATGACTGGTTAATCTCATTAAGAGTTGTTTCCATTCCTAAAACAAATTATTATCTACCAACACGGTTTAAATATAAGCACGTACCATCATGGCTTAAAATGAAGTAAGCATCTTGTGAGTATACAAAAGAGCAGCACATATATAATCAAATATTTATATGCATGGCAATAATACTGATAATATAGGTTTACTGGCACTCCTGAATATTTCAACAAAAAAAAACAGTGGAACCAGGAAATTCTTCTGAGAAGAGAAAAAAATATAAGATAATTGTACATCTTATTACAAAAGATACAGATGACTTCAATCAAGAGAAAGCGCTTTTTCTGTTTATGTATTACATTTGCCATCTGATTTTAAAATGTTGTTCCATAATATGATCATATTAATCGGACTGTATTGGGCCATTTAAAAAATATAAGATAAAAAAAGGAGGTAAAACTGAACCTATGAATTAATTAGCAAAAATGTCCTAGTGTTGATTACTTTGAAAATAAGGATATAATATACCCATTATGGGTATAATTGATAAATAATAAATGGTTATGAAGTTGATATACTGATAAACTACTACATGTGTTAAAGCATGAAGGGGCAGATTCACACATTTTTGGTGCATTGCAGCACAACAGCCAATAGTACTGTACTGCGTTACGTTAACAGGATGGACCAGTTTGATATCTAGAAAGATATGCTACTGTTTCTCTCGCCTCCAGTGATGGCATATATTTGGCTGCCGCCATTACACCATATATCCAGGGTGCATGCATCCTGTCAAGCATAGGCTTTGTCCTGGAAGGGAACTCTCCCAGTATACAAAATATGCGTTATTACTTTTCCCACTTTTATTGTGTTCTGTACAATTCAGCAAACATGCAGAGTTTGAAACGTTTTAGGAAAAGAAAGCTTTTCTCAAACCTTATGCTACTTCAAAGAGGCATACATTTCTGGTGCAAATAAGTCTACCAATATTATTAAATATGGATTTGCCTCATACCCTTTAAGTGTATGCATGGGAATGTCCATTTAACACCCATGGAATACCCTCCTGGCGCAAAGTAGCTCATAGCGCTACTCTGGGTGACTTTAGGCAACTTTCGATTACAAATCAGTATTTATTTTGGAAAATTGATCCAGCACAGCATTTTGCACCGGGTTTGCTTTAGTTTTTGCCACAAATCCAGCACAACATGCTGATACATTTCCCCTGAAAGGACTAAGAAATGGAGTGTACTGGCTAGAACATCAATGTGAAAATGAAACGTAGGTATGAATACGCAAAAAGCAGTGATATGGTTGAGAACAAAATAATTGCCCTGCATTAAAACATTGAATAATTCTTTTTTTTTAATAAACAATTTTATTGTTTTTTCCAAGTACATAAAACATACACAGAGGCACTGCCACTCATCCATCCCTTTGTAGAACACATAGTTGTTTGTTAAGTCAGTGAAGCCAAAGACCAGAGTATTCCCACCATTCAAACTCAATATGTTTGTGTTAATGGGGACATCTCCTCACCCTGTTAACAGGCTCTTCAAATGTTGCACACCAGTCCATTCCATTTCACCATTGAGCGATCGTAGGCTGGCCAGCCATCTTCCATCTCCGGGCCATGTCCCTCTTCAAGATGAAGGTGATCATTGATATCAAGTATCTTTCTACCATAGAGTTGTTTTCCCTAGTTTGCTATTTATGCCCAGAAGGGTGTGTTCTGATGTCAGCTCCAATGGAGAACCCAGGACCTGAATCAGCAATTTAGCAATCCATCTCCAGTAGTCAGTTACTCCAGTGTACGCCCAAGTAATCTGAAAGAAGTATGTGTCTGTGCTGGGGCAATGGAGACAAGTTGGCTGGCAATGTTTCCACACTTACCATAACCTCCGGGGAGTGAGATAGGTGCTGTGGAGGTAATGCAGTTGGATTAATCTCAGCCCTAAGGCTTTGGCAATTTTGCAGGGGGCCATGCTGGTGAATTGCCAGTCCAAGTCAAGGGGAACAATCCATTCCTCCCATTTCCATCTCAGAGGCTAAAGGTGTCAGGGGCGTAACTGGTTGGAGTGCTGTACATGCAAGAGATGTCTTCTCTTTCATGCTTGCCCATCAGACGTGTTGCATCCAGGGGGTTATACTCAAGGAGCCCCTCCAGTCCAGCTCCCTACATGGCTAAAGCATGTCTAAGCTGCAGGCATTTGTGGAACTGGGTCTTAGAATGGTTGTACTGGGCTTGGAGGTCCTAGTACAACCAGGCATGCCCCCCATGTCATACGTCCGCCAAGGTTGTAATTCCAAAACTGTTCCATGCCTGAAATTCTTGGAGTCGTGCAGTGTGGTAGAGGAGTTGTCCCCTCCACAGTGGACAACTGTGAATAATTGTTATAGAAATAACTATGCAACAAGTGTAGAGAGGCGGCGGATATTCTCTCTTTAGTGATTCACAGGTGTTATAGATTTGTTTTACTGAGATTACAAAAAGGACACCTTCCGGCTTTTGTTTCCAGATGGACCTAGATAGATTTGTATGGATTTTAGGGGATAATAGGAAAGGAATGTTTTGTTGCTATTCTGACCTACATGTTGCTGGATATCTTCTTTGAAATGTTATTCTCTCAAGTGCTTGTGTCAGGAAAAATGAGATGTTGAGATGAAGTTTTTTTTATGGTCAGCTATATTGGCTTTGTCAGTGTATATACATTTGTTGTTTACATTTATAAAATAGAAGGAAAGAGATTGTGTGTCTTGTAATGTTCTCATTATTAATACAATTTCTAGGACATTGACACAAATGACCCTGGTTCAAAGGCACCCTTTCACAATGCAAACATTTTATCCAGCTGTTTTAATATTATTATAAAATTGGTTGGTACATCCAATTGCACTTTTCTTGAATTTAAATATTCTGTTTATAATCCAATGTGGATGCTTAAACGTTTAAGAATAACACACTGCTTTCTGGGTTTTTTTAGGGCCAGAATTTGCCAATTTGGTGAGAAGCATTGGTACATACATCCATGTTTCACTTTCAAAACGCTTTGCCCTCTGGGAGGGTGTCTCATGGTCAAATCAAAGTGAAGCCCAGTGAGTGAACTACTGGAACCATCTAAACTATAATGAGAATAAGAAAAATCAATTTTCAAGGAAAACCAACAAATAAATGTATTTTACATACGCTTGTGACCTATCCTCTAGCCACCTTTAAATGGAGGGCATTCCTTACATGCTGATACACTATAAATATATAACAGAATTTGACACTGTCTGCATGTTCGTCTTCCAGCTTGACACTGGAGGTCTTGAATGTACCCATTATTTTGGGGCTGTGTTTGAGAGTATGCCAACTCAATGTATTTGCTGGATTTCCTTGTTTTCTTTGTTGTTCCATCATTTGCTTGATTCCATTTCTAGCTTTGCAGTACAGGCGTTAAAGTTGTGGCTTGAGAGTGGATTTTTCTTCTTCTAATTATAGGTAAGATGATTCTAAGAGTTTACTCACATGGCTCACTTTGATTTGTGATATACACTAAGGGGCCGATCACGAGGAAACTCGTAATATGCTTGGCGATCCCACCAAGCATATTGCGGCCTCTGACAAACGCTCCATCACCTGTGAACAGCGGTTCCCTGGCACAGCCAGCCAGTACCAGGGCAGTCCAACTGCCCAGGTTGTAATTGGGTGGTGTGGCCGCCAGTGCCGCTCCACCACAAGTCTGACAGTCCTTGGACTGCCAGACTCGTAGTAGGGCCCTAAGTAAATCACGTTGATTAACAGCATGAGTTTTGACCATGTATAAAATGTCCTAAATAGTGTTTTATGTGAGAACTTTCATCTCATATCATTATTGTTTGTATTCATTATTCCTTCCAGAAAGATGGTGGACCCTGAGCATACATGGGCCATCACTGTTCCTATCATGCTAACCTTTTGGTGGGCAGTATATTTTGTTTTATTATTATTTTCTGTTTTGAGCAGAGTGACTTATTGTCCAGGTTCTGACGAATGCCCCTGAATCCCAGTTGGGATCAACCAAGAGCACGGACATGTTGACTATCTACAGGGGTATATTTGATGAAAACCCTGAGTCTGCTTTCTTTTAACCCGTTAAGTGCTGCTGTCGGCCGTTGAACGTTCGGAGCACTACCTGGCTGGTGCTTCGCACGTTCAATGGCCGACGCAGCCCCGCCCGTTCTTTAAAACGGCCGCACTGCTGCGAAAAAACGGCCACGGTTAAGGGTTAATCCCGTCACAGAGGACCACCAAATAATGTTTATTTGACCTTCTAAAGACAGTTTTACTCACTATCCTCTTTGCACTCTGTCTTACACTCACCCTCTAAAACTGATCTCATTTTGGCTGGACACCTCATTGTATCAAAAGTGCACTGTTTCTCATTTTCTTTTATTGTACAGATAAACATGTTGTGAGTTTAATGACAGACAGGGAGTAGTACGTCTCTGGTTGGGCCTCTCCCATTAGATCACCTGTGTGTATATGACTCTGTATATAATGCCAGGCTGTAATTATCATGAAGGAGAAAATGGTATATCTTAAATGAGCATAATTGTTCTTATATTGATACTGCTGGTTAAGGTTTATTAAAACGAGCTTTGCTAAGCGGGGACTTTCAGAATATTACAGAAACCCTGAAACCATGACGAATGTGTCACCTGCCAGAATCAAATCACTGTTTTATCAAAGCAGTGAGCAGCCAAGTGCAATGTGTAATTTAGATCCTTTTTCTGAGCCACAAATACAACTTGCCCTTTATCTGCAAATAGATTTGAATGAAAGGTGAACATTTCTTCTGACCTGGTTCCATTTTAAAAAAATACATTTTTTGGCTGCTTTTCCTATCCAGGGCTCATGGTTTTATTAACTTCCTGTCTGCCCTTATTTTGTAAATTCTATACTCCCCAGAGGAGGCCGTACATTCGTTCATGACTGTTAGCAGCAGGGATTAGAGTCCTTGAATTAGCAATTGATTACTTACTCTCCTCGGGAACTTAGATCATATTTGGTATTTTAAACTATCTTTTTACTGTTTTTAAGATCCGTAGTAAATACTAGGCATTTTTATGAAACTGTATTTTAGTGCTTATGCTCATCTGTTGTTTTTTTAATGAAAATGTATGTATGCAAACTTTTAGAGCTTGTTTTGAGTCAAATAAAGTATATCTGACTGACTGATACTGCTATGACATCCTGTCTTAATGAAAGAAATATTTTGTTTCACATTATCGGGTGATCATCACATCCTCAAGAGTACCATATCTCTTTTCGTATCTATTCAATGCCCCGGTCTACTTGTATTTGACCACTAAATAATACGGCCATTCGTTTATACGCTTATATGGACTATTGCGATTATCACATTTTATATGCAAGACCATGGTGTCTCCTGAATCATAGTTGGATGGTCATGTGACTGAGAGTGTCGCGCAGTGGTAACAGAAATTATTCCAGAACTAATAGGTAGCAAATTTCATTATTTACCTAGCAACTGACTAAATAGCCGAGACTGTGTACTATTTGGCAGGCGGCCATGAAGACAGCAAAGAAACTTCACCATTCACCCGGCTGTCAACTAGGTAGCAGAAATGATGTAGTATTTGGGAAGCAGCTACGCAAGTAACACCAAAATTCACTATTCATCAGACCGCCAACTAGATAGCAGAGAACAAGTACTATTTGGACTGCTGTCTAGATAGCACTGATCTACTATTTGGCAAGTGACCGTGCAAACAACAAAGAGACTTTGGACTATCTCTAGCAGTTCTGCCTATGATGGATTCCTTTTTTTGCATGCACAAGCCACTACTGAACTTCTTCAGGTTAGTGATTGTATAGATTGTATCTTCCCCTCTACCTCAGATTAGAGTCCCAGTACATCAATCAATCAATCAATCATAGCATTTATAAAGCGCACTGCTTACCCGTGAGGGTCTAAAGGCGCTGGGGGGTGGAGAATGCTGCTACTTCTCGAAGAGCCAGGTCTTGAGGAGTCTTCTGAAGGTCAGCAGGTCTTGGGTCTGTCGTAGGTGGGTTGGGAGGGTGTTCCAGGTCTTGGCGGCAAGGTGGGAGAACGATCTTCTGCCGGAGGTCGATCTTCGGGTGCGGGGGACTGTGTCGAGGGCGAGGTCAGCGGAGTGGAGCTGGCGTGTCGTGGTGTAGAAGCAAAGTCGTCTGTTGAGGTAAGCTAGTCCGGTGTTGTGGAGTGCCTTTTGTGCGTGGGTGAGGAGCTTGAAGGTTATCCTCTTGTTGGCGGTTAGCCAGTGCAGGTCTCTCAGGTGGGGTGTGATGTGGCTCCTTCGAGGGATCTCGAGGATCAGGCGTGCAGAGGCGTTCTGGATACATTGAAGCCGTTTCAGGAGTTTGGCCGAGGCTCCTGCATAGAAGGCGTTTCCGTAGTCCAACCTGCTGCTGACGAGGGCCTGTGGGGATCCACTTGTAGATCCTGCGGAGCATGCAGAGGGTATTGAATCAGGAGGAGACGGCGTTGACCTGCTTTGTCATGGAAAGGGTGGAGTCGAGGATGACCCCTAGGTTGCGTGCATGGTCGGTGGGTGTTGAAGCTGATCCCAGTGCGGCTGGCCACCAAGAGTCATCCCAGGCATAGGGGGTGGATCCAAGGATGAGGACCTCCGTCTTGTCTGAGTTCAGATTCAGACGGCTGCTCCTCTTTCCTTCATTCCTTCGTGGAGGTTGGTTTTGGCGGTGAGTGGGTCCTTGGTGAGGGAGAGGATTAGCTGGGTGTCGTCGGCGTAAGAGATGATGTTGAGGTTGTGCAGTCGAGAGACGTGGGCTAGCAATGCCATGTAGATGTTACACAGCTTTGGGCTGAGGGATGAGCCCTGGGGTACGCCACAGATGATCTCGGTGGCTTCGGAGCGGAAGGGAGGGAGGTGGACGCTCTGTGTTCTGCCGGAGAGGAAGAAGGTGGTCCAGTCCAGGGCCTTCTCTTGGATCCCAGCATAGTGTAGGCGTGTGCGTAGTGTGTGGTGGCAGACTGTGTCGAAGGCGGCTGACAGGTCCAGGAGGATGAGGGCCGCGGTCTCTTTTTTGTCTAGCAGGGACCTGATGTCATTGGTGGCGGAGTTGAGGGTGTTTTCGGTGCTGTGGTTGCTGCAGAACCCAGACTGGGACGGGTCCAGGATGTTGTTTTCCTCGAGCTAGTGGGTCAGTTGTTTGTTGACGGCCTTCTCGATGACCTTCATCGGGAACGGGAGCAGGGAGATGGGCCGGAAGTTCTTGAGATCTTTGGGGTCCGCCTTTGGGTTCTTGAGTAGGGTATTGATCCGGGAAGGCAGCTGTCTCGAAGGAGATGTTGATGGCTTTTCGGAGATGGGGTGCGATGGTGGTGCTGTCCTTGTTGAAGATGTGGTGCGGGCAGGGGTCTGATGCAGAACCGGAGTGGACGGTGTTCATGATCTTGATGGTGTCATTGTTGTTTATGTTGGTCCAGGAGAGCAGGCGGTTGGTGCGGATGGTGGTCATGGGGGCGGAGGTCTCAGGGGTTGTCCGGGTGGTTGTGATCTCGAAGCTATCATGAATATCTGCGATCTTGCGATGGAAGAAGGAGGCCAGTGACTCGCAGAGGTCTTGCGAAGGTGGGATGTCGCTGGTGTTAGAGCTAGGGTTGGAGAGTTCTTTCATGATGTTGAAGAGCTCTTTGCTGTTGTGTGCATTGTTGTCTAGACGGTCTTTGAAGGAGGCCTTTTTGGCGGATCTGATGAGGTAATGGTGTTTGCGGGTGGCGTCCTTGTGGGCTGCGTAGCTGTCTGGTGTTCATTGACGGAGACAGTTCTTCTCTAGCTTTCGGCAGGTTTGCTTGGAGGCCTGGAGATCTTCAGTAAACCAGCTGGCTTTCTTGCTGGTGTGGCTGTTGGAGGGTTTCTTGAACAGGGCGATGGTGTTGGCGCAGCCGTCGATCCACTGTCTGAGGTTGCAGGTGGCGGAGTTGGGGTCGGTGGGGTCGGCGGGTGGGCTCTGGGCGAGGATGGTGGTTAACTGGTCTTCGGTGACTTTGCTCCAGCAGCGGCGAGGTATCTGTTGGGTGCGGTGGTGCGTGGTGGGTTTCCGAAAGGTGAAGTGGACGCAGCGATGGTCGGTCCAGTGGAGTTCGGTGGTGTGGTTGAAGGTGGCGTGGGGACTTGCGGAGAAGATGTGGTCAAGCGTGTGGGTGGCGGAGTGGGTGGGAGTTGTGATGAGTTGTCTGAGTCCGAGGTTGTCAAGGTTGTCGATCAGGGTGGTGGAGTTGGAGTTGGTGTTGTTGTTGTTCTCGAGGTGGAATTTCAGGTCCCCGAGGAGGATGTCGCCCGTGGAGGCCAGGGCGTCTATGCTAATGGTGTTGATGATGGAGTCGCTGAACTGAGTTCGGGATCCGGGGGGTCGGTAGATGAGAGTTCCTCTGAGGGTGGTGTTGGGGTCGGTGTGGATCTGGAAGTGCAGGTGTTCGGCGGTGCTAATGGTGTCGTCGGTGTTGGTCGAGACTCTGAGAGTGTTCCTGCGGATGATGGCAATTCCCCCGCCTACTCCATTGGTGCGGTCCCTGCGGGTGATCTTGTAGCCCTCCCGGATGGCTATGGCGATGTCAGGTGCAGAGGAGGGGTTCAGCCAGGTCTCCGTCAGGAAGACGACGTCTGGGGAGGTTGAGTCGAGTAGTTCCCAAAGTTCAACGTCATGTTTGCGGCCGGAGCGGGTGTTCAGAAGAATGCATCTGAGGTAGTTGGGTGGATTGGCGGCCCGGATGCTGGTGAAGCTGCAGTTCCGGCTTGTGAAGGGTCCTTGCATGCGTTTTGGGGCAGCCAGGTAGCAGGTGTGCGATTGTCCGGTGTTGAGTGCGAGGTGGGTGTTGGCGTTGTAGTGGAGACGGGCATCGTGGCGTTTGCGGGGGCCAGGGGTTCTGGCACTGGACACGGTCCAGGCGCGGATGCGCGCAGACGGGCTTGCCTTTGGCATGCCAGCGGCTGCTCAGCGGCCTCCATATGAGGGGAGGAGGGAGGGAGGAGCAGCTGGGAGGAGGGAACGGGGCGGCAAATGGGAGCACAGGGGCAGGGCCGCAGGGAGGCAGTGGCAGGAGTAGACGGGATACAGAAGGCAAAAAGGGGGCTGGGGGCAAAATACAGATATAAATAACAAGCGACGAGAATTCCAATTGGTTTTTATACAAAGATGGCAGACCTTCATGTAATATAAGTAAACAAAACTTACAAGGTGTTAAAGGTGACAATGAAGAATATAAAGGTTGAAGTTTGTGTTTGTACCCTAGAGATAATAAAACCTTTCACAGTTTAAGTCAAACTCCAGTAGATCCAGAGAACCATGAAAGTAAAATGGATTAAAATTTGTGGCCGGCGCTGATGCGCATCTGGTGCCGAGGAGCGCAGGGCTCCCTCCATGGAGCCCGGCTCAGAGGTCCCGCCAGAGTCGGACGTTAACACCGCCTGAGGCCCACCTTCTGCTACTTTCACTTTCAGCCGTCTCGCCCTCAGCACAGGGATGACAAATAACCGTGAGGCGATATTAGGACGCTTCATCTTACAGCCATTTCGCTGCTGTTGCCTTTCCGTATTGACAGGTACAGGGTGCCGTTTCAGGGAGAATCTCGACACTACAGCGTGACGCCCCCGGGCTTTTCTATGCTGTCTTAACCTGGGGGGGGGGGGGCGCACCTTCCTGGACTGCGTCTCTGGAACCTACGCAGACTTCCACAGCCATTTGCCGTGCAACCTGAGGGGCACTGCTGCCCTTGCGACCCAGAGACTGGGCCTTTGAACATCCTCGGTGACTCTGCTGCCCAGTGGCCCGTGAGCGATTGCCCATCTAGTTGACTCTTATTGGTTTTGGTGGTCCCCCAATCCTTTTCTCTCCTTGCTCCTGTGGCTGCCCCCCTCTGCTCTGCTCCTTTATTCATGGACTTTTTTACTTTTTTACTTTTTCCTGGCCGCCATTTTGCTGCTGCTCTTGGCCGCTTCTTTCTCCTAACCCTGGCCCACCATCTTGTCCGTTCCCTCGTCCTTTACCCTTCTCCCTCGTTTCCCCCTTGATGATCCTCAAACGTTTCTGATTTACCTTTTTTCCTTACCCCAGTATCCCTCCCACCCTCCCTACTCCCACCCAATTCTACTATTTGTATATATATGTATATAGAGATAACTCTAATCACTAGTATATGCTGTAGACCATTGTACTCTCTACCATTCCTAAGTGACGCTTAGAGTTTATCCATTTGTATCGCGTCCTTGAGTGACTCTCTTCCTTGTGTGACTTTACAACTTGTACATTTGCAATTTTTTTCTGTTTTTTCTGTTTGTATCTTTTATGTAAAGCACGTAATCCTAAGTCCTTATGTATTGAAGCTGGTTCTTATGTAAAGTGCTCTGATACCTTCGGGTAAAGGTCGCGCTATATAAAATCGCATTAAATAAAAAATCTTTACAAGAACAAAAACACCTGATAATAATATGTGATCTACGAAATGTTGAGAATGTGATAGCTAGGAAAACTTTAGTGATTCCGGTTCAGCATGTTCTGGAGACGTTGGGGCAGGCCGGTTTAGACCGGTCTGCCATGGGCCCCCTTTAAAGGGGCAGAGGGGAGAAGGAACAGTCCCTTCTTCTCTCGCTCCCGCCATCCAGCATACGGTAAATAGTGAAAATTAACTGTAACTATATTCATATCTGTCCAAGAGATGTAAACAACACATACAATAGTTATTACATTTAGGAATAGATAAATGATACAAAAACCTTCATAGCACAGGTATGTTATGCTATTTTATCTATTTCAGAATATTCGCAAAAGTGTATTTAATAGCTTTAGAGCACACCGATTGTGGCCAGAGCAGGTTCCATTTTCAGACGTGCCAACTCACACAGTGCCATTGTACGTCACATGATGTAAGCTCCCTTTGCATGGTCACTGATATCACATAGTGGAAGGGAAGGCAAGCCTGTGTTTTGTCCATTAAGGATTTTGAAAACACCCCTGGACATCTGCAGCAGCCTCAGCAAGCTACGTTGGATGGCCTTCAGAAGAAAATGTTCATATGCGGAAGGAAAAGGGGTCTCCTAGAGGCAACAACACAGGTTGTTGATGTTGTAGAGTGATGCATTGTTTAACAAGGAGACCGCTATCACTTAAAGGGGATATGGTCTAGGGGTTCAGCTGATGAAGTGGCTTGGTGGAGGGGAGTGTGAAAGAGTCAGAAGATAGGAGTGGGGAGGTGTGGTGCAGGAAGAAGAATATGAAGTGCAATAGAGGAAGGAGATATACATGGAGGGCTGTGCTGCTGCAGGGAGGTGTAGAAGGCAGTAAGAGGACAAATGCAGGTTTCGCGGGGATGAGGTGCATGAACTGGTGCAAGGAGTGATAGGATAGAGAGAAATGAGAAGGCAGGGGTAAAGGCAGATGGCGAGAGAGAGTGTAAGAGAAGGAGACCATTGTGAGTAAGGTAGGGTGGAGAATGGGCATGTAAACCTTTAATATGAGGTAAGTGTGTTGATAGACAGAGTGTCAGGCAGTAACGGGTGAATGAAAGAAGAGTAGATAGTGGCAGAGGAGGGAGACAGGTGTAAAGACATGGGTGTGTGGAAGGGGATGTAGAGCCTGAAAAAGGAGAAAGTGTTTCTGGATGGATGGGGAGCAGGAAGTCGGAATAGATGTAAGAGCAGGGAGGGGATGTAGGAGCAGGGTGACAGGTGTGGTGTGGATAAACAGACAGTGGTAGAGAGTAGTAGGGGATCACCCCTGAGCCTGACCCTCTTCAATGCTTGCATGATTCCTCTGGCCACCATTATCTGATCTCATGACATCAACGTTCTATCCTACATCCACAACTTGCAACCTATCCCCTCGCTTATGGTCAAAGCATCTAGCACCCAAAACAAGTTCATGGCAAGCATGACCAAAATCACAGAACTTGATGAAGTCCACTGTTAGACACTGAACATCAATGCGACTGAAGATCTCTGGGAAGAGCACCTCACTGTGGGACTCCACCTTGAGGCTGACAGAGCTAAGATCGGGCACCCAGACCACCACCCATGCCAAGAATCTTAGGATCATCATCAACTGCAAACTCTACATGACCACCCAAGTTAACGCCATCACTGCCTCATGCTTCCATACCGAGAAAATGCTAAGGAAGATATTCATATAGCACCCAACCAACACCTGGAAAACCATCACCCACGCTCTGTTCACAAGCAAGCTGGTCTATGGGAACATCCTCTACATCGGGATCAACAAACAACTCACATTGATGCTGCAGACCATTCAGAACTTGGCAGCCAGAATCACTCTCAACCTCCCATGCCACCTATATATCCTATCTAACCTTAAGGAGCCACACTGGCTACCCATATACAAATGCCTCACTCACACTTTCAAAGCACTACATACCTCTGGCTAGGAATACCTCAACAATCCCACCGGCTTTCACAAACCCTCCAGACACCTCTGCTCGGCTGGGCTTCTACTTGCACATATCCCATGTATTTGAAAAAACAGATCTGTCAGTAGAATCTTCTCCTAGATAGCTCCTAAAGCATGAAACGACCTGCAGCTGCACATCTCAGCCTCTCCCCCACTTCTTGAATACCACAAAAAGCTAAAGACCTGAATTTTTTAGTAAGTTCCTTAGACCCTAGGCTTGTCTAGATTCACACTGCTCATCTACAGGATACCGTCCTGCGTAAAAGTGCGCTTTACAAATTTACCTAACATATATAGAAGGGGAGATGTGGAGGGGAGCGAAAGGCATGCAGGAAGGGGAGGGGTGACAGTAAAAAGAGAGAGCTGTGTAGATGTTGAGGAAAGTGGATAGGTGAAATTGAGAAGCATGAGAGATGAGTGAGGTGTAAAGGTGGGTGCAAAGGGGAATAGAGTAGAGGGCGCTCGCAGGTGCAAAAAAAGGGCGAATGTTCTAAGCCATCGAAAACTACCTTAAATTGTATCTCGGGACACCCTCCCTTAAGATCAAATCTGGTTTGTGATTTACAAATACTCATATACACATAGAGGGGTCAAAAGGCAGTAAGGAGAAGAGAATGAAGTTGTAGGGGCAGGTGCAGTGAACTGGTCCATAACACTGAAGTTGCAGGAAGGAGTGGACAGAGCAGCAAATGAAGGACTGGCAGTCGAAGTCAAATTTTGTGGAAAAAGGAGCATAAGGTGGTTCATGATAAAGAGCCTGATGAAGAATATGTTGGACAAGATATTCAGTCACAAATTTGGCGGATATTCCGTCCATCATATTCAAGTTCCTTATAGCCTACGGCACTTGTATCACAGAGGATGGGATATATGTTATGTTTTGATGGAGTAGCCCATCCTCCAAACTCTAAATAAGGCCCAAAGCCATGATCCAACATGATAGTTAAGGCAAAAAAAGAGCTAGGGATACACACGGAGAGGAGAAACTGAGCTATTTAACCACGGAAAAACGTGCCCAGGAAATAAAGTTTAATAGAAATCAAAGCAGTAAATGGCCGGAGTGCCTGTTACTGGACCCTGTGAAAGCTGTTGGTCAAAACTACAAAATAAAGGCAGACACAGCCTATGGTCTGGAAGCCAACACGCCTATAGGAACACTGAGACAGACCTGTGCTTCTGACAGCCAGCTAGCACTATCCCCCTTTTAGGGGCCCAGGCGCGTTACTTCCTAAGCGCTTTGCACACCAAACAGGATTGGTAAAATGGTTTTGGGGGATGGTGCTGAGAAAGTGTGTGCCAGAAACGTCTAACTCCCCATGTATATCATAGCCCCACCTTTCTCCCAGAATGCATCACTGTGTTTGATAACCTTCAGAACACAATGAGATCACACTTTGAATGACTAGATAGCTCCATGTCACCATGACATCGCCTTTTCAGTTGTAGATTTCCTTGAAAAGACTCTATCAGGTTCCCCCTTAAATATAGCCAGAAATATAAATATCAAATATATTCATATTTGAACAGGAGTCTAACTTCTTGTATGTATTTACTGTGCAGTGTTCTCTAATCCTTAATTATAGTTCTTCGTCATCCCATTCATTATTATTACTATTTTATGTATGATGTCATTTGAAGAGATGATGCAGTGATAATTATATTCACATTTTCCCTTTCCTATTTTTGCTGCCTCTTTTCTACCTATCATTTTCTTCTTGACGTTCTATTCTTTAGCTTCTGATCTATCCATATAATATATATTGATATTAAAAAACTTGTGTTGATTTTGTTGTAATTATATCATAACATTATTCTATATGGCTAAATTATATATGTTGCTCATGCCCTTTTCATCGCAATCTATCTATTGTATGGTGATTAATTTTTTTGAATATCGAAAAAGATCAAATGTTTAATATTAATCAGTTGCTCTTTCAATAACACATAACCATTAATTGACTTTATTTCCTATAGTGCATGTCCAAAACAAGTAATCTACCATAATAAATTGGTGCCTTGGTCAAAGTGGTTTACTAACAGTGAAACAGACTACAAATCCCAGAATGCACTCTTAATTGAAAATTCAGGACTAGAACTATGCGGGCCTGGTGACAAAGGGTCACCTGCTCAGCAAAAACATGTCATCGCTCGGCACATTTTCACCAGGAGCAGGGAGTTTTGATAAGTTCTATGCCTAAGTCAGGGGACTGGTGCTAGCCCAAGATTGAATTCCTACAACGTTAAAAACAAGCATTTGCAATGCAATTGGTCTCGCCTTTAGGACCTTATTTGTATTTAGCTATGCAGCACATTAGCATGGGTGTTGAAACATCTACTGTTCTTAAACATGGAGGGAAAGTAAGCACCAAACTGCATGACACCCCAGGTTTGGGAACACATGGAGAGAAATATTGCCTTTCAGCGGGAAAAGGTATAGTCCAAAGCTCTGTTTTTAATGTAAAATCAGGGCCTTCGGTGGTCATATCACTGAAAATACAATATTTGAAGTAAACAATTATTGTCTACGGGTGCTCGTGGAAGACAATTTCTATGGACTGGAATCTAGAGAATGTTAAAGTAATTCTGGTATTTTACTGACCTCTGCTGGTCGTTTTTTATCAAGACAGTTAAATAGAGGCAGTTGCCAGAAAAGTAAAATAAAAAAGTCCCTCAGCAAAAAGCAATTCTGTTATTTTACTGACCTCTACTTTTCTTTTTTCTAGCGCCTTCTCTACTAAATATGCCTTCTTCTGCTGCTATCTGCTGGTCGTAATCCTTAAAGTGCCATGAAACCGCTTGGTAAAAGCGCGCTCAATAAATGTTTTTAAATTCAAATTCAAATTCTACTGGTCCATTTTTATTAAGACAGTTAAATAGAGACATTTGAACAGAAAAAAGTCCTTAAGCAGAAGCAGACAAGTCGTAGTGCTGATGTCCAGAGCCCAAAAAGTACATACACATATAAGTATATACTAATATATAAGTATATACTAAAGTCTCGAATGCTTGACCTAAAAACACGAGTTGCCAACTGTATGTTGGCCCAAGATCAGTTTTGATCTCAGCCCAACAAAATTTCAGTTTTTTTATTTCATCAGCACTTAAAATGATAAACAGGTTGATAGATTTTGCACCCCGCAAACGGAATCGCAGTTTTTTAAAAATTAATTGGAGCAAAAATGTAATTTAACGGTGGACTAAATGCCCTGGCAGTGAAGTTTAAGGCGCAGGGCTAACAGATGTGGCTGAGGACATCTTTTTCCAGACCAGACTGTCTTGAGGGTCAGGGGTCATGTGTGATCACCCTTGCTCTTTTCGTTCTGCATTGCTTTGAAAACGTTCATGCTACGACCACCCAACACAGTGGCATTTGTTGGAACATGGACATTTTTAGGACATCATACCAACTGAAATCAATTACTGTTTTCTGAGGAGGACATGTAAAACCTTTTTCTGGATCTAATTCCAATCGCAAACTGAAGGTGGAAGTCCGAGGAGAACTTTTTATAATAACAGGGTAGTGGTGTAGCAACTTAAAGGTGTGCCAGTCTCCTCAAAAAAGTCGTTTTCAGCACAAAGTAGTCTGTATCCATAACACTTTCTAAGATATATGTAGCATCTCTGGGCATGTCCTCAATGGAAAAGCTCCTAGCCACCCTGCGGTGAATGAGGCTGAGCCAATGTAATTCTAAGGGGGGGTTGTTCAAGAGAAGCAGACACTCAGGGTCACGGTGTGAGAAAGGTCCAGGAGTCAGAAGAGGGGGTTCTAGAGCAAGACTGCGATGTATCCCTAACCCATCCTCTCTTATATTCTCCCAGGGACACAGACTCTATTTGCACGGCCTTAGACCATGCTGCCTGCGTCGTCTGCGTCCGACGCAGATGGTGGTGCTGGGAAGTCTGTTTGCGGAGGTGGTGATGGAGGTGGTGGCAGGTCATCTGGATCCACAAAGGGAGCTGGTAGAGGTTCCTGAACAGTAGCTATTTGGCCGTTGGCCTGAAGCTGTACAGTAGCTTCCTGGTTGCAAGCGGTGGATGTGGGCTCCTGCACGGACGTTGGAATAGCAATGCTGGCTTGTGGCTGACTGGTGCCTCCATTGGTTTGCCCATTGGTACTCGGGGACAGGAGTGGTGCTGCCTCCTCCTTGGCTGGCTTCTCAGACTGGACATTAACACTTTCCATGGCAACCGAGCATTGTCGGGACTTTCTCCTGTTAAAGAAAGTAGTTAGTGTCAAGCCTTTACCAGACTGGTCTGACTCGTCCACCAACACGTCCACCGGTACGGCATTATCTTCTGGCATATGGACTGGTCCAGCCCAGGCATCCTCGCCTCCTTTTTTTTTCTTCTTGTTTGTGGTCTGGAAACTGGTGGACCCAGTGCTTCTTCTTCTATGTACATTCCACATTAAGCAGACAGCAAGGAGCAGCAAGGCTAGAGCCACAACTGCAATGACAATATACCAGTGGTTGGTCATACCGCCTGAAGAAGGTGTATGTATTGACGTGGAATGTGAAGTGGTACTGCTCGCTCCTGCTCTGTTACTTGTGGTTAGATGGGGCTGTGTAGTCATTATGGTGGTGCTATGTGTTTCAGCCTCTGAAACCTGGGTTGAACCACGCAAGCCCGGATTGGTTGTAAATGCCATTGTCTTAAATGTTAATGGGAGCTTATGGGTACTGAGTGAGAGCGAGGCAGTGGATGCCATATCCCCAGGGGCACCTTCATCAGGGAGATTACTGCCACTGGTCTTCGCCTGGGTTGGTGAGGTCAGAAGGACTGAAGAGGAGCTTGAGTATGTAGCGGCATCTGTGGTCTTATCAACCACACTGGTGAGGCCACTGTCATTGGTTATCAATCTGAACATGAGGCTTGTCGCTGGTGGGAGACTGGTTGTCAAGACGTCACTGCTTGCAAAAGTTGAAGGTTCATGCCTTGGAAGCGGGGAGGTTAACAGTGGTGTAGACATTTCTTGTACGGTGCTCAGAGAGCTCTGAGCTGGTGTACCCTCCTCAATTTTCTCGATGGTAGTTAAGGAATCAGCCACAATCTGAGGCTTTGCCGGTGGCTTGGATGCCATTTCCTGAGTCACTGGCCCAGTGTTAGGAATTTCATGATCAGTGACCATAGTGGAGAGGAATATCGTACTTCTCAACCTGATTTCAGCTCCTCCATCAGAAGAATCTAAGATAGGGGGTGAAGTGGGTAGCTCCTCTCCTTCTGTATTTTCTTCTATTGGAGATATTGATACAGCTTCATTACTATCCTCCCCAAGCGACGACCATGGGGCCAAGGTGGCCAGCAAAAGCTGCAGCACGAACATTGTTCCAGAATGCTTCTTACTGTTTATCAGAACCATCCTTTCAGCTGTTGATGTCAACACTTGTGTCTGTCTATGATCTAAGCTCCTAAGAAAGTGAGGCTGGCAAAAGATGGCAGCTTCAGAGCAAGTCAATCACTAGTGGTTCCAGGCATGGCATTGACGGTTGTCATAGGAAGTTAAGCCCTCGTAACTAGGGTACCTGTTCTCCACAATACCGAGCAAGGTTCTAGTATGTGTGCACAGGATGTGGGCTGAAAGCCCCAACAGATAGTGATCTTCAGAAAGAGAGGGCAGAGAACATTGTGGTATGAACAGGATGTGAGCCAGAAATACCAAGAGGTAGATGTATCCAGATTACAAGACAAGTGAGCCAAAAAGGCCTACAGGAAGTGATCTTGAGACTACCCAGGAAGCAAATGCTGCATATCCACAGAAAGTGATTGCCAAGAATAACCAGGTTGTGAATGTTCTTCTGCTGTTTCGCTCAAACTTTGTAGCTCTTGGTGGCGCATCGAATACTTGAAATGGCCTGAAACAGAAAAAAAAATAAGTATGGGATAACAACCTCAGGTAGCAAACAGCAATATTTGAAGTGTTATGGAAGAGGGGTAACCAAAGTGGGAAATGCATTTCTAATAAAAGACTTCATGGAAGAGACATAATCTAAGATAATGAAACAACACATCTTCAATAATGCACATTCCCTACCAATTTTTCACTGTGCTTTACTTCCATTCGCCGGGGATGCCTGGTTTCACCTTGGAGATACCCAGTAGGGACCATCTCACAGGGATAGCCAGGACGGGTTCCCCAGCGGTCTACAGCGCCACGACACCTCAGGGCAGCAGTGGGCTTTAAAAGACACATACATTTACATTTACATTATCGTCCCTATTTTGATATCTCCGTGGCATGAGACACCCAGTGACCATTCTGAATATGGCATTGGCTGGGGGGGCTGAAGGCAACAGACAGAGCTAGTGCAGGAGCGATCCCTAGTGGCCAATCACAGAATGACATTCAATTCGATTCAATAGGCTTTATTCGGTTGAAATAAAATCGACCATAAAAGCACATCATAAAAGAAGATTAAATCTATACAGATCATTATATCAATAAAATATATTCCTAACATGCAGACGAAATTATAACATCATACTTTCCAGAATGAAATTAGCTGAGGTCTTGGAGAGAGCAGGTAGACAGACGTTCAGGGAGCAATCGCACCCAATGATAATTCAAAGCTTTACAATGACTCAGAAACTAGTGGCAGAAGACATACCCTGGTTGGAGCAGAGGTCAGTGACAGTATAGCGCTGCCTGAGGGAGTAGAGCGTCACTGCGGTAGTAGTACACAAGAACGGGCTACCAGCAACAATGACACCCATTGGACTTCAAGTATATAGCATTGTCTGGTGTCCTGGATGGAGCATATAGTCAACGTAAGCTTATATGAAAATCTGCAGGACTGTATTGCGAAAATTTTGTGCAGTGCCAGATTTGGTAAGAGACCACAAAAGTGATACCCTTTGTGCTGTACAGAGACAGACCTCTGCAAATGTTAACAAGTACCCTTGAAGTTGCTGGTTGAGAGTGTTTTAAACTGGTACTAGTGAGGTGCAACCTTTGCACAGAAAGTATTAATTTCTGTTATAATGCCAAAATAGAGAATGTGTAATTTTTTGCCACACACATTGCCTTTCTTGCCGCATAGTGTATTTAAGCCAGTCACATACTTTGGTCCTGAACTGATGCATAAATCCAACAACCCTGGGTAGGAGCCGAAAGATGTAGTGTACAGAGTAGAAAGGAAAGTCTGATGGAAAAGAGGCATTGAGGTCACCACTGCGGAAATGAGACCCGCAGGAGAGAAGAAGGTGCAATGGTCAAGGCAACCATCAAACATCCTCTGGACAGATGGAAATGTCAAAGTTGGAGCTTGGTTACAGAGGAGTGCCTCTGGTCTTGCCAATGAGACAAAACATGTACGGACTCATGTTGCTTCCTCTCTTCAGAAAAAGATCATCTCATCACAAGTAAGGAAGGAAGTGTGGTCCAAGCACAGGAAGTAGAGCATTTGGGGTTGGCAGGGGCCTCAGCAGCGGTTATTCTTCCACACTGAATACAGGATGCATCTGTGAGCTACCAAATAATCAAGTTTTTACATTGAATTGCACCTATATCGACTCCACCATATAGACTACCAACATATCGTCAGGGGCAGTTGATGTGGTAAGATTAGAAGAAATGTACATTTAGATATGTCTATATGTGCTACCTTGGCAATGCATTTGTTGCCAATATTTTTAAATAGATATATTTGCAAGTCAATATTATTGACCTCAACACTGTGACATCTAGCCCAGTGGCAATCTTGAGGCACTTCAAGAGGCAAAATCTACCCCTCGCTGGTCCCTAAAGAGCTGCTAGAATTACATGGCATGGGAGAACCAAATTATGCTGAAGGGTTGACTGAATTATGCAGCAAGAAAACAAAAAACATGCAGTGTAGTGTGGCACATTTTGGGACAGTATTCATTATTTTGTCAACTGTATGCATGTTAGTAGTGTCTGGGCAAAGGCTTTACCTCATTAGTTTCAGTTTAACACCAACATACAACACTAAGCAACTGAAAGGTGAACAGGAAACTTTTGAAAAGTGTTGCTGAGTTTTTACCAACATTTAATCCTTTGAAGAAAAAAATGTTTTTGTTGTTGAAACCTGCAGCTTATGCAGAAGAAGATGGATTATGTGGTAAATGCAGCAAATCCATAAATATGCGGAAAATGCAACCGCAAGAGAATGGTGTAGTTCCAGAGGCCCAGCTAATACTGTATGACCAACACTGGAATCATGAAACTATGCACTGGAGACCCACCAGCCCCGTTGTTCCCGTGCTTCAGCAGCATGAGGCACCCTCTCGGCAAACCACTTATTCGGTTTTACCATTTACCAGGTTCGCTTTTTTAGATTTGAACCTATTGGTGATTAAATGCCATTCAGATAAAAACTATTGTCCTATAGGTATGTGGTTGCTATCTAGCCATCTGCGTATCTGTTGCGCACATGCTGCCTCCCTGCACATAAGTCCTCCTTTAACTGTAGACATAATCACAAACACCATCACAACACTATATAACTATAGGGAAACACTTTTGCAAGTTCAGCAAGTTTACAAATCCACAAATGCACAACTTTATAGTTGTACTCTCTTACAACTGCATAACAACAATACTACAACTCCACACCTACACCACACAACTTCAGTCGTACATCTAAAACTGCACAAGTCTATGAGTAAATGCTTGACAAATGCACAGGCCTACTTTCTGCACACCCACTGCACTATTATAATTCTGAAATTGTACACCTGCAGCACTACAATTCTACAAAGGAACCTCTTAAACAGTATCTTTGTATTTAAATGAATATTCATTTGTTAAATACTACATGTTCATTCTTTTTGATCAAGCCCGTTTACTTTTATTTTTCTAAGTTTTTATTGTATAATCTGAGCAGTTTTGCTTTTTTATGTGAATGATCATAAATTGATCCAATAAATTACTAATACCTCTGAAACAGTATAACTGCATGATTCTCCAAATAAGCATCCATACAGCACTGCAGATCTACAACTCTACAACTGAAAATCCACAATATGTATACTCGTATATATTATTGCATCCAGTATTCTCATAGCATGAACCTAATCAAAAGGCAGCGGCCCATAGACGAATCATGCGGTGCCAGGGGGGCTTGTCTGACGGGTCAGTGTATGCAAACCATTTTTTTGTCTGTTTGTGGTCCTGTTTTATGGTCTGATGTGTGGGCTTTCAATGTTGACTTCCCTGATATCACCACAAACTGCCTGCAACACTCACAAATGCATGTAGTCTTCCATACCTTGCAAAACCCAAATCCACTGTGTTGGTACAAATTCAAAACTGCCCCAATTTGCAAATGTGGGGCACTTTTTTAGCTATCTGATGCGCTAATGGGGATCACTTTTCTTTTGGTGCCCAGGCCTATTTTCTATCTCACTCCGACCCTAAATATAGCATAATGTGTGAGAGAAAGAACAGGGCCGGAAGAACAACAGGGGGAGGCAAAAGATGAAATATAGCCATCTGTCATTGAAAGGGAAGAAGAAAATTGAACATTTCTAAATAAAAGTAAAAATGAACATTTAATTAAGTACAATGTATTTGCTCCTACTAAGCCTTTGTTTCTCCTTTGTATCTCTGAAAGATTTCCTGCCACATCCTATGAGAATGTATCATCTGTCAGACCCCATTCGTCTACAGAAAGCCTCTTTAGAGTCCGCAGGTGAGAGTTGAATCACTCCAGGGCTACTCTTTCCTATCAGCCAAGTCAGGGATCTGTTCCTTCAGGCCTCCCAAGGTCCTCTTAGGGGATCTGGAAGTGACGCGGGTTACATTAACATCTAGCCATTGTTAACGATTCAAAGCTGTGGTAACTCGCCTTATCGGATGTTATTTTCCAATATTGTTGTACACTGTACTCAGGGCTTTAAGTGGGGGGTCAGTGGGGGTCTGAGCCCCCCCAGTTTTTTTTTGGGGGGGCCTCGAAAGGGGGCTCTAGGGGGCTCTATTTTCGGGCCTCAAAGGTCAAAGGTAGTGTGACCAGACGTCCCAGTTTTTGTTTGGTGTTACTAGTGTGGGTAACGTGTCTTGATAGTGAAATACTGCCAATTTAGTTTTTCACTATTGAAAGGCTATCTTGCCCATATGGGGAATGCTGTGTAACATGCTTACCTGCATATCTTCCCATAACTGCAAGATAGACATATGGAATCTGGTATCCCTGAACTCAGAATTTAATAACACATCCTTTAGTGAAGATGGTTTTTAAATTCTAAGTTTGGAAATAGCACTTTTAGAAAGTGGCTATTTTCCTATTCAACCTTTCTGTGTGCCTCTGCCTGGTTGTGTATTGACTGTCTGGTTTGTGAGTGACAAGGGCTTATACTTAATAAATATAATGTTTTGCCTATTTTATTATCCTTTGCTGGATGCTCTATTTTCGGGCCTCAAAGGTCAAAGGTAGTGTGACCAGACGTCCCGGTTTTTGTTTGGTGTTACTAGTGTGCGTAACGTGTCTTGATAGTGAAATACTGCCAATTTAGTTTTTCACTATTGAAAGGCTATCTTGCCCATATGGGGAATGATGTGTAACATGTTTACCTGCATATCTTCCCATAACGGCAAAATAGACATATGGAATCTGGTATCCCTGGACTCAGAATTGAATAACACATCCTTTCGTGAAGATGGTTTTTAAATTCTAAGTTTGGAAATAGCACTTTTAGAAAGTGGCTCTTTTCCTGTTCAACCTTTCTGTGTGCCTCTGCCTGGTTGTATATTGACTGTCTGGTTTGTGAGTGACAGGGGCTTACACTTAATAAATATAATGTTTTGCCTATTTTATTATCCTTTGCTGGATGCGACTTCATGATTTTCTTAAGCACACAATGCTAGTTATCTTGATTTAGACCACGCCCCTACTCGATAGGCCACACCCCTGTAAAAAACTGCCATGCCCCTTTTAGAGCACCACCAGTTTTTTTTCCCCACGTAAAGCCCTGACTGTACTTGATGTTCCGATACAACTATGGGTGAACTGTTTTACATGATATGCAACAGCAATCCTGTACGAAATGTGCCATTAAGTAATCCATCTAACAATCCTTATAGTTTAAATCGTGTAACTGTACTTGTGGTGTATTTAAGAAAAAAACAGAAATGTAAAAAAAGATTACTTTTTCATCTGTGAAGATTACATTTCTTTGATCTTCTTTCACCTTCTTAGGGGTCCTATTTTTAACTGGTGGCATGTTGCTATAAAAGTACACAATTTTCCTGTTATTCACTCTTTACTTGGGTGAAACGCTAGGAATATTGAATTCAAGCATTTAGAATTTGAATTTGTGTCTGAATATGTGGCTGACGGATGGGGGGGATCTGGTCATGTATATTGACTATTTTGTCCAGTTTCATGCAAACTATGAGATTAGAAGATGGGGCAGTGTATGGTCCAGGCAGGACTTGGCATGCATCTCACAGCATATAGGGAGATTGACCATTTGCTACGTTACCGAAACCCACATACTCCATTTTTGTGGCTGTTTTGTCTATCTCAGATTCTCCCCCATCATCAGCCTTCTCCTCCTCGCGCGTCAATCTAAACTTGACTGAAGAGAATTTAGCAGTGGTGCTGGAAAGTTGTCATAAACACTTGGATCACATTTCACCAATGATCGATACCCTTTTCTTCCTTTTTAGGTCTGGCATTGGCCAAAACCAGTTTGATTTTAGTAAACTTATATATATAATATACTCACTTATAGGGGGTTTCACCGCTTTCTTTATCAATTGGTTCACTGTGCCATTCACATTTTTCTTCCGCCCTCTACAACATACAACATGGGACAATTGATCAGCCCACTTCAGCCATTGGCTCGCTTCAATGTGATCGATGAAATTCTGCTATTGTATCACTTGCACTCGCATATTAAAAAAGTTGCCCGATTAGTGCCCAGGACTACTGACCCAGTGTGTAGTTTGAAAGTATGATTTTTGCATTAGTTTTAGAAAAACGATTACAAAACAAAAAAGCATTGGCAACATCAAAATGTTGGCTTCCAATGTAAGAAATTTTGACTTTGCCAATGCTTGTCTTCCTTGATGCAGTAGCCTACTATAGGGGACTGCTTGTTCCCAAAGGGAAATTTGCTTTCAATATATCCCTTAGAAGGGCCTTTTAGAAGCTATCCTTGTGGGCAAAGGTTTCTGGAATGTGTTGGATAGGGGACCCTTCTTAAGACTTTCAAACATACTTTTGTGAGCGAATATAACAGTGCCCTTGTGGTGAGATGTGGTTGTTGACTTAGCTGTAGCTGCCTTTAGCGGCTGTGAGAGGAGCTTTGATTGTTTTAAATGGAGCTACCCCACATATATGTTAAACAGCATCTTCTACTTCCCCCATTTTATACACTTTGTAATATGCCAGAAACTATGGAACACTAAGTTTGAATGAAACGTCCAAGACTGAAAGAGTGAATTTCCCTCAAAGTAGGGACGATCCCATATAGACACTTAAACCAGAACCTTTCATATCAAATTTGACTCCCTTCTGGGACTAGTTGATTTTCCTACTTGCAGTTCTTGTAATTCTTGTAAATTGACATCACTTTCAGGAGCAGTAAGAGGACACAGGGATCTGTCAAATCATCCCTGCTTCCCACTCTCCACTCAACATGGACAGAAATCAGGCAATATTAGTCAACCACAGCTATGTGCCTTCCATAAAATATGGAGAAAAAACAAAAGGCTATAATTGAATGAATGAGATCATTTATGAAGCACGCAGCTACTCAAACAGAGTGTCCCAGCGCTTATGGTCCCCATCTGTCCTGACTAACGTTCCAAGCTGCAGATAAAACTGGGTTATAGCAGTATCATTAAACTTCAGTGTCAGTTGAGGAATAACCAGGTTTTAAGCAGCTTCTTGAAAACAGTGAGGTCTGTCACAGTTCTGAGGGATAGCGGAAGATGATTCCAGGATTGGGCACCCAGAAACCTAAAAGAACTACCTCCAGCATTGGCACACTGTATTCTTGGGACGGAGGCACGGCTCGCTGAGGCTGACCTCAAGGTTCTTGATGGCATGTATTTGGAAACTCTACTTCTGAGATGTCACGCACCACTCACATGCAGGGCCTTGAAGAATAGCACCAGTGTCTTAAACTTGATCCTCTTTTTTACTGGTAGCCAGTGTAGCGCATTGAGATGCGGGAATCTAAGAGTCCTGGGCTTAAGCCTAAGTACCATTCTTGCAACTGCATTTTGGGCCACCTCCAAGCGATTGAGAAGGCAATCGGGGAGGACCAGGTACAGGACATTAGCATAATCAAGTCTAGAAGTGACCAGCGCCTGGACCACAGTTTTCCTATAGTCCACTGGTAGAAGGGGAAGACATTTCCTCAGCATGCACAGGAGGCCGAAGCAGGTGCCTTCAACTGAAAAAGTGTGTTGCACAGGGCGCCACCAGCTCTAAAGCCGGCTTTGACTACACCACTATAGAACTATAACTACTCCACTTCAGTGAAGTTGTGACAACACCACCACTTTCACAAGCACAACTAAAACTACAATACTACAATAAGAGTGATAACACTGCAGACTGCAAATGCCACTGCAACCCTACTGCTGCAAATAGAACATTACCAGTGCAGCGATAACCAAGGACAATCCAAACCTGCAGCACATATTTTCCGTGGAAGTTACAAACTTCTTCTTTGCCTGTACATTTGGGACTATCTCAGTAACACTGCCTAAAACCACAGATACACACTGCAACTTGAATAACACTGCATCACACTGGATCAACATGTACCATTACTTCTATAATAGTGCTTCACTACTTTGCTGTCACTGTATCACCCTTCACAGTAGCAGAATACCAATACTCCAGTTACAGTGCGTTACACTCCACAAATAGCTACGGCTTTTACTCCATTAGCACTGCATCACACTGCACAATGCTTAGTACTAATTTAGTAACACTGCGTTTTACTTCACAGGCAAATAGCTCCTCTACCTTAGCAACTCCGCCCATTTCTAACCTATCTTTACGTAAGGAACTGAAGCATACCACACAGATACTTAATCAATCAATCAACAAAATTTGTATTGCGCACTACTCATCCGTAAGGGTCTCAAGGCGCTGAGGGGGGGGGGGGGGTCGCTACTGCTCGAACAGCCAGGTCTTATGTTGTTTCCTGAAGGAGAGGTGATCCAGGGTCAGCCGTAGGTGAGTGGGGAGGGAGTTCCATGTCTTGGCTGCCAGGTAGGAGAAGGATCTTCCTCCCACGGTGGATTTCCGAAACCGTGGGACGGAGGCGAGGGTGAGGCTGGCGGGCTCGGAGCTGGCGGGTGGGTGTGTAGAATGTGAGGCGGCTGTTGAGGTACTTCGGGCCCATGTCGTGGAGAGCCTTGTGTGCGTGGGTGAGGAGTCTGAACGTGATCCTCTTGTTGACGGGGAGCCAGTGCAGGTCTTTCAGGTGGGCGGAGATGTGGCTGCGGTGAGGGATGTCCAGGATGAGTTGTGCTGAGGCGTTCTGAATGCGCTGGAGGCTTTTCTGGAGTTTGGCTGTGGTTCCAGCGTAGAGGGTGTTCCCGTAGTCCAGACGGCTGGTGACGAGGGCCTGGGTGACCGTCTTCCTGGTTTCGGTGGGGATCCATCGGAAGATCTTTCGGAGCATGCGCAGGGTGTTGAAGCAGGATAACAAGACGGCGTTCACTTGCTTGGTCATCGTGAGGGAGGAGTCCAGGATGAAGCCCAGGTTGCGTGCGTGGTCCGTTGGTTTGGGTGCGATGCCCAGGGTAGGGGGCCACCAGGAGTCGTTCCAGTCGGAGGGAGATGGTCCGAGGATGAGGACTTCCGTCTTGTCTGAGTTCAGTTTCAGACGGCTGATCTTCATCCATTCTGCGACGTCTCTCATTCCTTCCTGGAGGTTGGCTTTGGCGGTGGCGGGGTCGTTGGTGAGGGAGAGGATCAGCTGGGTGTCGTCGGCGTAGGAGATGATGTTGAGGTTGTGTTGGCGGGCGATGGCTGTGAGAGGGCTCATGTAGACGTTGAAGAGGGTGGGGCTGAGTGTGGATCCTTGCGGAACGCCGCAGATGACTTCGGTGGCCGCGGATCAGAACGGGGGCAGGCGGACTCTCTGGGTTCTTCCGGCGAGGAATGAGATGATCCACTCCAGTGCCGCTTACTTACTACTTCTTCAAGAACTTCAATAGATAATACTACTATTTCAGTGGCATTGCATCCCACCACAGATAAGTACTACTTCTTCAATTGCACTGTCTCACACTGTAAAGGCAGATGTTTCTTCTAATAATACGTGATTAACAATCACCACAAAGCATACTTATTTCTACTACTACGCGAACACTACCTCATGCTACACAGATACATAGCTTCACTACTATAGTAACTATGCATCACACAGCACTGATGCAATCAATAGTCCAGTGAAACTGCATCACACTACACAGATATTGTTACTTCTCCGGTGTCACTGCATCACACTGCAAAGATAGCTATTATGACCTCAGTAACACTGCTTCAACTGTGTGGCACTGCATCTCAGTGCACAGATACGACTGCCACTTCCTTGGTAACACTGTATAACACAGCACAGAAAGATCTTATTAGTTCAGTTGCGCTACTTCAGTGCACAGATAGACAGCTGCGGCCTGCACCGGTAAGCAGTGCAGGGCAGTGGGCTGGGGCGGGGCAGAACGCGACAGGGGGGAAGCCGACATACGACGGAATAGGTATTATTTATTTATTTAACTATACCTATTCCGTCATATGTCGACTTCCCCCCACGCCACCGCACTTATCTGTGCTGGCCGCCTGTTGTATCTTGACTCCCATGTTATGCCTTCCCTCTCTGTGGAATCCTCATGTGATGTCACTTCACAGAATGTTGGGAGTCAAATAGCCACTGTTGGCTGGGCTGAGCAGCATGCTGGCTGCTCCTGGTGGGGTCTCCCTGTGGTCTAGTTCCTATCTAGTTATCATCTTGTAACTATACTGAAATAAACCATCTTTAAACTACATGATCACTTGTGGACTTGATCATTACACCGCCACTGCACATAGACACCAGTAATACCGCGTTAAAGCATGCACTGACATGGAGACGTTGAGTCAGCGTCGATTTGGTAACAGGGACATTCGGGCAATGCCCGAGGGGCCGGGGTCTGAGTTCCAGCTGAGGGTTGCTTTTGAGCAGCCTGGGGGCCGATTTGGGCGGTGTCTCTGTTGTTCGACTATACCGCCAGCGGCCAAGTGGGTGTCTGAGTGGCCTTTCTGGAGGGAGATGGGCACTCACTATCTCCCATATAGCAGCAACAGGTACAGGTGTCACCCCTTTTCTTTCGCTGGGCCTCCCATTAATGTGGGCATACTGAGGGGGGCAGGGGGCCTGAGCAGAAGTGGCCTCACTTGTTTTCAGGTGTGTTTCACTAGTGTAAACTAATGCGTGCATTTTTTTTACCCCCCCTTTATGTAAAATTACGCTGAAAGCAGTGATTTGAGGTAAGGCATTATGAAAATGTGGGCTGATTTTTTTATGCGTGCCCGGGCCGATTTTTAATCCCAATCCAACCCTGCGTTGAGTGCATATTTCGACGTCTGCTGCTCCATCACGGTTCAGTGCACAGTCTGCTCACAGACTCTGCCGAATCAGCTGTGAATATGACGATGCAAAACCCAAGCTACCACACTGCAGACCAAGTCGACGAGGAAGTGTGGGTTCTGCTCTGAAAAGCAGAGTCCTGATTTAGTAACTGAAAATCCTCCCGTTTCTGACGAAAGTTCAAAACTGCATTGCAACTGCAATGCTTAGTCTGTAAAAGAATGAGTGCCAGGACCCACTTGCTGAGAAGCCTGCAGCCGGCGATATTGAATTTCGAGGGTACTGCGTACTTTTGATTCCACCTCACGCCTCTTTCTTCCATCATCAGGCACTTTATTTAACTCATTATTTCACTCTTACAGGTTCTTTCTCATCCCTGCTTTTTTTCTTTGTCACTGTTTTTCCTCTTTCTCCTTTCTTCCACCTTCTGGGGTTTATTTACAAGCCCCTAGCACTGCCTGTGCATCACTTTTTCCTATATAAAAAGTGACCTACCTGCCGCGCAAGGGGCTTGTAAACAAGCCCTTCTGAATTTTTCTCTCTGTTGCTATTGGTCAAACTCTGATGAGAAAAAATAGGAGGCCATCACCAAAAATGAGTGCAGAGAGCACCACCACCTACCACCGGCTGATATGACGCACTCCCCGGCGGAAACTTCCCCCATCTTAGGAATAGTATGGTGGCAGAGTCTACTTCAAAATTTTGCATTTTCCCAGAAATTGAATAATTTTCACTTACCCCGAAAGTCTGAGGGCCTCATTTACAATAATTTGATGCACAGCAGTGCAGCAAGCTTTCCTGCTGCGTGGCCGCGTGTCAAAAGAAAAGGGCGGGAATGCGCTGTATGTACAAGATAAAGTGCATTCCTGTCCTTTTCCTGTGCGCTGGTGCAAAATGGGCAGCCATGCACAAAAGCAGGCAACCTTGTGCCATGGTGCAAGAGTGTCTGCATTGTAGGGGTGATTGTTTTCCTCTTTCTATGTAAGCTACAGAATGTAGCACACCTAAAAAAGGAAAAAGAGGAGAAATAAAGGTGTTTCTCCTTGTTGCGCTTCCCTCCGGAGGCGTAGAAATCTGACGCATTCCCAGATTTACAAAACCTTGTAAATCTTGGGAATGCATCAGGTTACATGGATGTTGTGTGGAAACACCCCCAGCAACACCCATTGAACTCCCCTTTCACGCAGAGTAATGCGTGAAAGGGAGCCATATTTATAAGGCCATGAAAAGCAGGGTGGCATTACATGACCTTGTAAATATGGGCAGGCACACTACGCTGCCAGTGTGTCAAAAAAGTGACGCACCGGCGGCTCAATGAGTTTGTAAATAAGCCCCTGAATGAGGTCATTGGTGTTAACTGGAGACTGATTTGCAGGTCTGAAGCATTTTTAAGTACCGGTAGCGGATATCCTCGCGTTGCCATCACTATACGGCACTAAGCGAAGGCGGACACTCCAAATAGGCAAGCATGGCATCACCTGGGGTTTATTTACACGCCCCTTGTGCCGCTGGTGCGTCACTTTTTATGTGAAAATAAGTGATACACCTGTGGCACAAGGGGCTTGTAAAACAGCCCCCTAGAGCTATAAGTTAAGTGGGACTCCAAATTCAAGGATATACATCACATAAACAATGCCAATAATCCTTGATTCTTGGTTGTGCTGCTCTTGTTGATTCAACTGTCCTGATATAGCGTTTTGGCACTTTGGGCTTTAGTGCGCTCTATACATTTTTTCCTATCCTTTCAATGACAAAAATAGTTTGGGGCAGATTGCTTGGTTCTTCTCGGACGCCAGTTGCAACTAGTCTAGGACCACCCCTGTTCCAAAAAGAAGAACATGTTGGAAGGAATTTAAATCTCACCATTCACCTTTGACGTCACCAGTTGCCCTGCTACTGAAGAACCATAGAGCACCTAAACAATTGGTTGTGAGTCCCTTTGAAGTGCAGCCTGGTTGGACTCCCTCTGCCTCCAAACTAAGCAATGTTATTTTTTTTATTTGGGAGGCACCTCCTAGCAAGTTGTAGGTAAGGAGTGAAACAAATCATATTTCTTGGAGCTGTTAAACTTACTCAAAACATCAAGGAGCTACTAATAGAAAATTAAAAGTTAAGGTATGAAAAATTAGAGGAGTTATTTTATGCAGATTTGCAGAGTACACGATCACACGGTGGTGGGAAACAGACTGTACAGCGCATGCATTAAAATGCAATGCCTTTACCATGCATCATTTTCCACTCACTGCCTTTGCAACGCACTGCCTTTAACACACATGCCTTTACCATGCATATACATTTACCACATATGCCTGTACAATGCACTGTAAGTGTACTTAATGGAAGGGTGTTTTTTAGGGTTTGGCTTAGGATAGGAGAGTAGAGTGGTAAGGTTTTTTTTAGGGTTTAGGAGTGGGTAGAAGTATAGGGGGTAAGCGTGTGTTTAGGGTTTAGGGGTGGGAAGAGGTATAGAGTGGTAAGGGCATTTTATGGATGAGAAGGGGTACAGGGCACTAAGGGTATTTTGGGGATTTAGGGTTGGTAGCGGTATAGAAAGGTAGGGGTATTTTTAAGGTTATGTGGTGGATAGAGGTACAGGATGGTAAGAGAATTTTTAGATTTTAGGGGTGAGTATTGGTATAGGGTGGTAAGGGATTTTTAGGATATAGGGGTGGAAAAGGGAATAGGGTGGTAAGGGTATTCATTAGGGTTTAGGGGTGGGTATGGGTACATGGTAGTACAGGCTTTTTTAGGATGTAGGGATGGGTAGGGATATAGAGTGGGAAATTATTTTTAGGTTTTTGGGGTGGGTAAGGGTATAGGATGATAAGGCTATTTTTAGAATTTAGGAGTGGTAGGGGTATAGGGTGGTAATGGTATTCTTTAGGGTTTGAGATGGATAGGGGTATACAGTGGTAAGAGTTTTGTTTGGGGTTTAGGAGTCGGTAAGGGTAGGGGTATAGGAAGGTGTGGGTGTGTTTTAGGGTGGGTATGGGTGTATGGTTGTAAGTGATTTTTAGGGTTTAGGGGTGGGTGGGGGTATAGGGTGGTCAGGGTGTTTTATGGTTTAAGGGTGGGTAAGGTAATATGGAGATAAGGGTATTCTTTAGGTTTTAGGGGTGGGTAGGGCTATAGGATGGTCTAGGTGTTTTTATGGTTCTGGGTGGGTAAGGGAGTAGGAGGGTAAGGACATTTTTAGTTTTAGGGGTGGTAGGCGTATAGGGTGGTAAAGTCATTGCATTGTAAAGGCATTGCGTGGTAAAGGCAGGCATGGTAAAGGCATGTGTTGTTCTGCCATACATCCCCCTGAGAGGGTATCCTGGCACTGAGCTGGTATGAATCTCGCCACAGCTAGGGCCTAGTGGAAATACTTGTAAAGCCCAGGACTACAGCTTCAGAGGAGTGTGAGATCACATGAATTTTCTAATGTAATAAGAGAAAAATTAAAAGTAATAATAGGAAGTGTAGTTTGCCAGTACCTAAAGCTACAGCATGTAGGGTGTGTGATTGGATGGATGTTGCCTCTGTGTACAATGTGGAGGTGTTTTGATGTTGCCTCTGTGTACAATGTGGGAAATGTTTCCATGTTATGCGTGAGGACCACCAAGGTGCAGTTATTGTGTTATTGGATGCAGAGCTTGGCAGTGTGGTAGATGAAGAGGTGCTAGAGGCAGACACACCGTTTATGGCCTTCTGTGTGCTGCAAGCTTTTGAGCTGCTTTTCAAGGCCCTTTCACGCATTTCTAATGATCATAGTCTACATTGCTGGTTACTGCACTGGGTCCAACCTGATATTTTGTTTAAAGTTTTTGGTCTTGAGCAGGCATGGTTGGTGAGAGAAATGGTGGGGACATTTCCTGGGATGGGCTTTGTTACTATCATCCCATATCTGAATGGTATCGTGAGATGTAAAGAAGTGGTTATACTGTGTAGCTGGTTGGGACCTACAGTAGTAGACTAGATTAGAGTCCTCTACTTGCTCAGCAGTAAGTGACAGGTCTCTTCAGTTATTCCATGCCTGTTCAGTTGGTATCAGCTGGTTTATTAGTTGATATATTACTCGGTGATTGATAAGACATGTTATATGATGATTAACTTGTAATTGGCTGCAGGCCGGTGAGTGTTATGGTAATAGCATTAGTGGGCGCCAGAAAGGGTACACATTAATTGACATTACCATATAATACAAAGACTAATCAGAGGTCAGCTGTTCTTAGTTTACCTGGATAGAGAGAGAAGTGTGCAGGTTGGGTCGTTCCATCTCCGTGGACTGTAAATTGTAGGTGCAGAATGTCAGTTACTTTCGTTCTACATTGGCAACCTCATCGGCATCAGCAATGGCATGGCTAATGAGACTTGAATGACCATTTGAATAATGCATTTCAGGACACATTACATCATGATAGATATCCTTCATGACATTGAAAACTGCTTGTTTGATGCAATGGATCACAGTTTACCAGTGTGTCCTACAAGCCTTAAATTGAGTCATTTAATCTTCTGATAGCAGTTATGGTGCTGCAAATGATGTCACAAGCAGAGGGAACAAGGCAGAGCACAAGTAATGTGCCCACATCTCTGTGTTTCCTTGTTTCAGAAGTGGCATGGTGGGCAAGAAAACGACGGACTGGGTAGTAGCCCTGCGTAATTACAAGTGACCGAGATTTATTCAACCATCTACCCATCACTTTTTTGTATTCCTCAGAAGAACTTTTAGCAGGTTCCTGGATAGGCAGCACCATCAGACAAGGTGCTCTCCCAATCTACATGGGCATACCAAGATGTAGGCCCCCACATTCAGGTATATCACTAAATGAGATCCACTATATCAGCTCACCCCACATGGGCTACTGTAAAATAATGATGTTAGGTTAGAAAATTAGGATTAGGGTATTTTTAGGTATCGGTTGGTGATAAAATTGAATTTAGGTTTAGACTAAAGCTTAAAGCTTAAAGCTAGACTTAGGTCAGGTTGATGTTTACTGTAAGCCCTAGGCTTTAGCCCTAGGCTTTAGGATTTAGGAAGGATTAGATCTAGGATGAGGATTGCTTTTAGGGTTAGGCCATGGTTTAGAGTTAGGCTTGGATTAAATTGAGACCTACAGTATGGCTCATTTTTATGGTTTTATGTAGGGATAGGTAGTGCTTAATTTGAACCAGTGGTTGCTGATCAGATCCCCAGCACTACTTTTTGGGACTGGCACTTTTGTTTCCTCATTGGACATTCACCAAGAGCAGCAAATGGAAAAACAAACAAAACGGAAAGACAGTGGAAGAGAACAACGGAAACACCATAAAAAAGAGAGAAAGCATGACCATGCAAGAGTGAGATTAAGGAGCAGGGTGTGTCTGACAGTGGACAGAAGAGACCTGGGGCAGATTCAGACTACACAGCCTTGGCCACAGGCTTCTGAGACAAGCTTTGTGCACACTTTATCTTTTTCAAATTCAGCACTGGGATTAGATTAGGGTGCAGTGGTAGGTTTAGGGTTTCTGTAAAGATAAGGATTAGCATTGGATTTAGGGTTAGATTTAAGATTAGACTAAGAGGTCGGGTTAGGTTTAGGCATAAGGTCAGAGGTGGGATTAGGCACAGTCCTAGGGTGAGCGAAGGTGTTATGGTATGATGGGTAGATATATAACTAAGATTTGGACATGTGTTATGGTTGAGGTAAACGTAGGTTAAGTAGTAGTTTTTGGGTCAGGGTCTAGTTCCGGTTGGTGTAGATCTACAAACCTAGTAGCTGTGTTGATATCCTGTACGTCAAATACACCCTTGGCCAAAGTACTTTTAGGTGATTAAGCGGTTTCTAAATAGTGGTAACTCAATGTAATAGTGTTCTGCATAGTGACATACAACCTCTCCTAACCTGTGCTTCAAAGCTAGGTCAACAGTTACCAATCCCTATCAAATCAATAGGCTGAGTGGTACCTCGGTTAACGCGCTTCACCCAGAGTTCAGTTCTTTTAGTGAGTCAATATGCTTTGAGGTCCAAGTCACTTTCAGAATCACCAACCATGCTACATTCAGGTTTGTCATCTGAAGATGGTGCTTGCCCTACTTAAACACAGTTAAGAACGCATGAAATGAGGATCAGAGGAAATGCGTGAGGACAGTGCGGGATTCTGGTCTCAGTAATAGCTACACATCTGTGTAATGTAGGCGGTGCAAGAACAATGTAGATTCTGCCACTCAGGATCTTTGTTTAAGGCCAAATGAGTGAAAATGATGACATTTTATGGGAACTTACTGTTGTGATGCAATATTTTATCATTTTCTCAGCGTTTCACAATTTAAACAGATATTTCGCCAGCATTGTTCACTTTCAGCAACAAATGTCCATTGAGAACAAAACACAAAAAATGACAGTGATAATGTTCTACAGTTTAAAACTTTTAGAAGGAAAAGTATCAGATTATCTTTTCTACGAAATGCAAAACACCTCACACTTTAATTTGAGAATCAATGGGGCGTTTCTCATCTCTTGAGCCAAAGTATCTCTCAATAAGCAAGCTTAAAGGGGCATATTATCAAGGGGGTTTATCTCCGCTTTTTTGGCTTTAAAAGCCAAGAAAGCGGAGATAAAATTATCTCCCTATTACATAGCTGTCGCTAACACCAGTTAGCGACAGCTAGTAGGAGATAGCGACCATCTTGGGCCCCACTTTGCATGTCAGAGAAATGTATCACTAATGACATGCAAAGTGGGCATGCCAAGATGTTAGCGACTGGAAACAGTCGTTAACATCGCTATCTCCTATTACCAACTTTTGGAGATATTCGCGCTAAGCGCGAATATCTCCAAAAGCTAACACCTGCCCTGAGCAGTTCTTAGCCATGTTATCCAATGAGAGGTGGATAACATGGCTAAGAGCATTAGCTCGGTAATGCATGAATATCGCTGACTTTTCAGCGATATTCATGCATTTCGGCCGATTTTTATCGCATTTACGATAAACCTTGGTAATACCAAGGTTTATCTGAGATAAAAACCGCCGCAGGTCGGCGATACATTTTTGTCTCTAACCAAGCAATAGCGATGATTATCGCTATTGCTTGGTAATATGCCCCAAAATCCCTAAGGCTGTGACAGCCTCAGACTAAATTTAATGACTGACTGCTTATTTGCTCCCAACTGTTCATACTGTGTCTGCTCGTGAGCTCCTCACACTGAATATGCCAACATCCTTACCCTGTGTGCCTGTGAGCTTCTCACACTGAGTATCCCAGACTCATCACCCTATGTGTCCGTGAGCTCCTCACACTGAGTATCACAAGCTCCTCACATTATGGTTGTCCCTGTGAGCTCCTCACACTGAGTATCCCAGACTCACCACACTGTCTGTGTGCCCGTGAGTTCCTCTCACTTAAAATCCCAAGCTCCTTACTCTATGTGCCCGTAAGCTCCTCACACCGAGTATCACACGATCCTCACATTATCTGTGTGCCTGTGAGCTTCTCACACTGAGTATCACATGCTCCTCACATTATCTGTGTGCCTGTGAGCTCCGCACACTGAATATTCCAAGCTCCTCACACTGTGTGCCTGTGAGCTCCACACACTGAGCATCGCAAGCTCCTCACACTTTGTCCATGAGATCCTCATACTGAGTATGCCATGCTCCTCACACTGTGTGCCAGTGAACTCCTCAGACTGAGTATCCCAGGATCCTCACACTGTGTGCTTGTGAGCTCCTCACACTGAGTATCACAAGCTCCTCATATTATCTGTGTGCCTGTGAGCTTCTCACACTGAGTATCACACACTCCTCACATTATCTGTGTGCCTGTGAGCTCCTCACACTGATTCACCCAAGCTTCTCACACTGTGTGCCTGTGAGCTCCTCACACTGAGTATCAAAAGCTCCTCACAATATCGGTGTGCCAGTGAGCTTCTTACACTGAGTATCAGACGCTCCTTATATTATCTGTTTGCCTGTGAGCTCCTCACACTGAGTATCACAAGCTCCTCAGATTATCGGTGTGCCTGTGAGCTTCTCACACTGAGTGTCACACACTCCTCACATTATCTGTGTGCCCGTGAGCTCCTCACACTGAGTATCACAAGCTCCTCACAATGTGTGCCTTTGAGCTCCTCACACTGAGTATCACAAGCTCCTCATATTATCTGTGTGACTGTGAGCTTCTCACACTGAGTATCACAAGCTCCTCACATTAACTGTGTCCTCTGAGCTTCTCACACTGAGTATCACACGCTCCTCACATTATCTGTGTGCCAATGAGCTCCTCACAGTGAGTATCACAAGCTCCTCACATTATCTGTGTGACTGCGAGCTCCTCACACTGATTAACCCAAGCTCACACTGTGTGCTTGTGAGCTCCTTACACTGAGCATCGCAAGCTCCTTTCACTTTGTCCATGAGACCCTCATACTGAGTATGCCATGCTCCTCACACTGTGTACCAGTGAACTCCTCAGACTGATTAACCCAAGCTTCTCACACTGTGTGCCTGTGAGCTCCTCACACTGAGTATCACAAGCTCCTCACATTATCTGTGTGCCTGTGAGCTCCTAACACTGAGTATCACAAGCTCCTCACATTATCTGTGTGCCTGTGAGCTCCTCACACTGAGTATCACAAGCTCCTCACATTATCTGTGTGCCTGTGAGCTCCTCACACTGAGTATCACAAGCTCCTCACATTATCTGTGTGCCTTTGAGCTCCTCACACTGAGTATCACAAGCTCCTCACATTATCTGTGTGCCTGTGAGCTCCTAACACTGAGTATCACAAGCTCCTCACAATGTGTGCCTTTGAGCTCCTCACACTGAGTATCACACGCTCCTCACATTATCTGTGTGCCAATGAGCTCCTCACACTGAGTATCACAAGCTCCTCACATTATCTGTGTGACTGCGAGCTCCTCACACTGATTAACCCAAGCTCACACTGTGTGCTTGTGAGCTCCTTACACTGAGCATCGCAAGCTCCTTTCACTTTGTCCATGAGACCCTCATACTGAGTATGCCATGCTCCTCACACTGTGTACCAGTGAACTCCTCAGACTGATTAACCCAAGCTTCTCACACTGTGTGCCTGTGAGCTCCTCACACTGAGTATCACAAGCTCCTCACATTATCTGTGTGCCTGTGAGCTCCTAACACTGAGTATCACAAGCTCCTCACATTATCTGTGTGCCTGTGAGCTCCTAACACTGAGTATCACAAGCTCCTCACATTATCTGTGTGCCTGTGAGCTCCTCACACTGAGTATCCCAGACTCATCACACTCTGTGCCCATAAGTTTCTCACTCTGAGTTTGCCCAGCTCATCACACCGAGTATCCCAAGGTCCTCATGCTGTCTGCGTGAATCCCAAGCTCTTCACAGTGTGCCCGCGAGCTCCTCACAATGTGGGTGCACCCAAATCTCCTCAGTCCTGCCATGCGCCCCTAGTTCCCAGACCACGCGTGCATGCCCACTGACCACTCTACCATGAGTACATGTGCCTCAAGCTTCTCACACTCGTGGCACCCTTTGCTCTCTGGGAATGTTGGGCGCCCGTGTTCCTCACACTGCTTATCCGTGTGTGCCGAGCCTTGGACACTCAGCACATGCCCCTAATGCCCTCACACTGTCTGTCCATGCACGTGTCCCGGGCTCTGCACTCTGTCTACTCATGTCCATGATACCAGTGCTTAAATTGTGAAGGAAAAAATTAAGAAATAAATGACGGTGCCCAAAGTTTTTTTCAGAAGCCAGCGACTGGCTATATCGAAGCTCAGGATGCCGAGTACCAAGACAGTGTAGTCTTGATTTCAGCCCATGCCTCTTTCACCTACCACCAGATACTCCCTGACCCTATATCTCACTTTTTTTCAGGCTCTTTTTCATCACTGCTTCTATCTTTGTCACTCTTTTTCCATCTTCTCTTCCTTCCTATTTCCCCCTGTTGTGTTTTTCTCTCTCTTTTTGTGGGTCAAAGCTTGTGGAGAAAAAATAAGGGCAAGTCCCAAAAAAGTAGTGCCAGTGGGCGCCACCTGCAACCACCGGATCACAGAAAACAGTGCCTAATAGCCTCACCCTGTCTGCCCATGTGTCTCGGGATCTACACACTATCTACTCCTGTCCCCGATACCCTCACACTGTCTGCCCATGTGTATTGGGCTCTACACACTATCTACTCCTGTCCCGATACCCTCACACTGTCTGCCCATTTGCCCCAGGCTGTGCACACTATATACTCCTGTCCCGATACCCTCACCCTGTCTGCCCATGTGTCCCGGCTCTACACACTATCTACTCCTGTCCCCGATACCCTCTCACTGTCTGCCCATGTGCCCCAGGCTCTGCACACTATCTACTCCTGTCCCCGATACCCTCACCCTGTCTGCCCATGTGTATCTACTCCTGTTCCCCATACCCTCGTCCTGTCTGCCCATGAGTATCTACTCCTGTCCCCCATACCCCCACACTGCCTGCTTATGTGTCCCGGGCTCTACACAATATCTACTCCTGTCACCGATACCCTCACCCTGTCTGTCCATGTGTCCCGGGCTCTACACACTATCTACTCCTGTCCCCGATACACTCACACTGTCTGCCCATGTGCCCCAGGCTCTGCACACTATCTATTCATGTCCCCGATACCCTCACAAGGATCTCAAACTGGCCACTCAATCTCTGGTACTGTCTGGACTGTGGGAACGCAATCCTAACAGGTATTCCTAAATAGCACTTGGCACTGATCAAAACAACATTACATGCGGCAGCCAGAATGATCACCGGCATCAAAAAATCTGATCACAACTCCCCGGCACTCAAAGAACTCAAATGGCTCCCAGTAGAAATGCGAAGTAACTTCAGAACGGCCTGCCTAACCCACAAAGCCCTCCATACCGGCAAACCCGAATACTTGGCAAAAAGACTCAAAAAAGCATGCCAAGCCAGGAATCTGAGAGGCTCTAACTCCCTCCTGCTCATCCTACCTAAAACTAGAAAGAAAAGAACAGCGGACTGCTCTTTCCCGGGAAACGCCCCCAAAATTTGTAACTCCATCCCCCCACACATCAGAACCATACTGTCCTTTGTGGAATTCAAAAGTCAACTCAAATCCCTGTTCTTCATCCGTTCCCTTGGATATGGATAACACGGAACAGACAGCAACCCTAGAACTATGCGACCGCATTGAATCTTGAAACCAAAAAAGTTCTGCATTACAATTATGCAGCTCTTACTCTGAAACTCTTTGACTGCTAAAACCTTTCATATGTCATGCTTCTGTTGATTATATGCTATTCTCTTACTGTAAAGTGCTTTGTTACCTTTGGGTCTTGACAGCGCTATAGAAAACTTCTTTAAAAAAAATACTCTTGTACCCGATACCCTCTTCCTATCTGCCCATGTGTATCTACTCCTGTCCCCAATACCCTCACACTGCCAGCCCATGTGTCCCAGGATCTACACAATATCTACTCCTGTCCCCGATACCCTCACACTGTCGGCCCATGTGTCCCGGGCTCTGCACATTATCTACTCCTGTCCCCTGTACGGTCACACTGTCTGCCCATGTGCCCCAGGCTCTGCATACTATCTACTCCTGTCCCCTATACCCTCACACTGCCTACCCATGTGTCCCAGGCTCTACGCAATATCTACTCCTGTCCCCGATAAACCTCACACTGCCTTCCCATGTGTCCTGGGCTATGCACAGTATCTACTGCTGTCCCCAGTACCGACACCCTGTCTGCCCATGTGCCCCAGCCTCCGCACACTATCTACTCCTGCCCCCAATACCCTCACACTGTCTGTCCATGTGTCCCAGGCTATGCACACTATCTGCTCCTGCCCCCAATACACTCACACTGTCTGCCCATGTGTCCCAGGCTCTGCACACTATCTACTCCTGTCCCGATACCCTCACACTGCCTGCCCATGTGTCCCGGGCTCTGCACACTATCTACTGCTGTCCCCAGTACCGACACCCTGTCTGCCCATGGGCCCCCGGCTCCGCACACTATCTACTCCTGTCCCTGGTACCATCACACTGTCTTGCCATGTGCCCCAGGTTCTGCACACTATCTACTCTTGCCCCAAAACCCTCACACTGTCTATCCATGTGTCCCAGGCTCTGCACACTATCTACTCCCTGCCCCCAATACCTTCACACTGTCTGCCCATGTGTCCCAGGCTCTGCACACTATCTACTCCTGCCCCGAATACCCTCACACTGTCTGCACATGTGTCCCAGGCTCTGCACACTATCTACTCCTGCCCCCAATACCCTCACACTGTCTGTCCATGTGTCCCAGGCTATGCACACTATCTGCTCCTGCCCCCAATACACTCACACAGTCTGCCCATGTGTCCCAGGCTCTGCACACTTTCTACTCCTGTCCCCAATACCCTCGCCCTGCCTGCCCATGTGTATCTACTCCTGTCCCCCATACCCTAACACTGCCTGCCCATGTGTCCCAGGCTCTACACAATATCTACTCCTGTCCCTGATGAACCTCACATTGTCTGCCCATGTGTCCCAGGCTCTGCACACTATCTACTCCTGTCTCCGATACCCTCACACTGTCTGCCCATGTGCCCCAGGCTCAGCACACTATCGACTCCTGTTGCCGATACCCTCACACTGTCTGCCCATGTGCCCCAGGCTCTGCACACTGTCTACTCCTGTCCCCGATACCCTCACACTGTCTGCCCATGTGCCCCAAGTTCAGCACACTATCTACTCCTGTCCCCAATACCCTCACAATGTCTGCCCAGTGCCCCAGGCTCTGCACACGATCTACTCCTGTCCCCGATACCCTCACCCTGTAGGCCCATGTGTATCTACTCCTGTCCCCCATACCCTCACACTGCTTGTCTAGGTGTCCCGGGCTCTACACAAATCTACTCCTGTCCCCGATACCCTCACCCTGTCTGCCCATGTGTCCCGGGCTCTAAACACTATCTAATCCTGTCCGCGATACCTTCACACTGTCTGCCCATGTGCCCCAGGCTCAGCACACTATCTACTCCTGTCCCCGAGACCCTCACACTGTCTGCCCATGTGCCCCAGGCTCTGCACACTATCTACTCCTGTCCCCGATACCCTCAACCTGTAGGCCCATGTGTATCTACTCCTGTCCCCCATACCCTTACACTGCCTGCCTAGGTGTCCCGGGCTCTACACAAATCTACTCCTGTCCCCGATACCTTCACACAGTCAGCCAATGTGTCCTAGGCTCTGCAGACTATCTACTCCTGTCCCGATACCCTCACACTGCCTGCCCATGTGTCCCGGGGTCTGCACGCTATCTACTCCTGTCCCCAGTACCGTCAGATTGTCTGCCCATGTGCCCCAGGCTCTGCACACTATCTACTCCTGTCCCTGGTACCGTCACACTGTCTGCCCATGTGCCCCAGGCTCTGCACACTATCTACTCCTGCCCCAAATCCCTCACACTGTCTGCCCATGTGCCCCAGGCTCTGCACACTATCTACTCCTGCCTCCAATACCCTCACACTGTCTGCCCATGTGTCCCAGGCTCTGCACACTATCTACTCCTGTTCCCCATACACTCACCCAGTCTGCCCATGTGTCCCAGGCTCTGCACACTATATACTCCTGTCCCCGATACCCTCACACTGCCTGCCCATGTGTCCCGGGCTCTACACAATATCTACTCCTGTCCCCGATACCCTCACACTGTCTGCCCATGTGCCCCAGGCTCTGCACACTATCTACTCCTGCCCCCAATACCCTCACACTGTCTGTCCATGTGTCCCAGGCTATGCACACTATCTGCTCCTGCCCTCAATACACTCACACTGTCTGCCCATGTGCCCCAGGCTCTGCACACTATCTACTCCTGTCCCCGATACCCTAACACTGTCTGCCCATGTGCCCCAAGTTCAGCACACTATCTACTCCTGTCCCTGATGAACCTCACATTGTCTGCCCATGTGTCCCAGGCTCAGCACACTATCGACTCCTGTCGCCGATACCCTCACACTGTCTGCCCATGTGCCCCAGGCTCAGCACACTATTGGCTCCTGTCGCCGATACCCTCACACTGTCTGCCCATGTGCCCCAGGCTCTGCACACTATCTACTCCTGTCCCCGATACCCTAACACTGTCTGCCCATGTGTCCCAAGTTCAGCACACTATCTACTCCTGTCCCCAATACCCTCACAATGTCTGCTCATGTGCCCCAGGCTCTGCACACTATCTACTCCTGTCCCTCACCCTGTAGGCCCATGTGTATCTACTCCTGTCCCCCATACCCTCACACTGCCTGTCTAGGTGTCCCGGGCTCTACACAAATCTACTCCTGTCCCCGATACCCTCACACTGTCTGCCCATGTGTATCTACTCCTGTCCCCCATACCCTCACACTGCCTGCCCATGTGTCCCGGGCTCTACACAATATCTACTCCTGTCTCCGATACCCTCACCCTGTCTGCCCATGTGTCCCGGGCTCTAAACACTATCTAATCCTGTCTGCGATACCTTCACACTGTCTGCCCATGTGCCCCAGGCTCAGCACACTATCTACTCCTGTCCCCGATACCCTCACACTGTCTGCCCATGTGCCCCAGGCTCTGCACACTATCTACTCCTGTCCCCGATACCCTCAACCTGTAGGCCCATGTGTATCTACTCCTGTCCCCCATACCCTTACACTGCCTGCCAAGGTGTCCCGGGCACTACACAAATCTACTCCTGTCCCCGATACCTTCACACTGTCTGCCAATGTGTCCTAGGCTCTGCACACTATCTAATCCTGTCCCGATACCCTCACACTGCCTGCCCATGTGTCCCGGGGTCTGCACACTATCTACTCCTGTCCCCAGTACCGTCACATTGTCTGCCCATGTGCCCCAGGCTCTGCACACTATCTACCCCTGTCCCTGGTACCGTCACACTATCTGCCTATGTGCCCCAGGCTCTGCACACTATCTACTCCTGCCCCAAATCCCTCACACTGTCTGCCCATGTGCCCCAGGCTCTGCACACTATCTACTCCTGCCTCCAATACCCTCACACTTTCTGCCCATGTGCCCCAGGCTCTGCACACTCTCTACTCCTGCCCTAAAATCCCTCACACTGTCTGCCCATGTGTCCCAGGCTCTGCACACTATCTACTCCTGCCCCCACTACCCTCACACTGTCTGCCCATGTGCCCCAGGCTCTGCACACTATCTACTCCTGCCCTCAATACCCTCACACTGTCTGCCCATGTGCCCCAGGCTCTGCACACTATCTACTCCTGTTCCCCATACACTCACCCAGTCTGCCCATGTGTCCCAGGCTCTGCACACTATATACTCCTGTCCCTGATACCCTCACCCTGTCTGCCCATGTGTCCCAGTTTCTGCACACTATCTACTCCTGTCCCCAGTACCCTCACCCTGTGTGCCCATGTGTATCTACTCCTGTCCCCGATACCCTCACCCTGTCCACCCATGTGTATCTAATCCTGTCCCCGATACCCTCACCCTGTCTGCCCATGTGTATCTACTCCTGTCCCCGATACCCTCACCCTGTCTGCCCATGTGTCCCGGGCTCTACACACTATCTACTCCTGTCCCAATACCCTCACACTGTCTGTCCATGTGCCCAAGCTCTGCACACTATTTACCACTGTCCCGATACCCTCACACTGTCTGTCCATGTGTCCCAGGCTCTGCACCCTACCTACTCATGTCCCGATAACCTAACACTGTCTGCCCATGTGTCCCAGGCTCTGTACAATATCTACTCCTGTCCCGATGCTTTCACACTGTCTGCCCATGTGTCCCAGGCTCTGCACACTATCTACTCCTGTCCCCGATACCCTCACACTGTCTGCCCATGTGTCCCGGCCTCTACACACTATCTACTCCTGTCCCAATACCCTCGCACTTTCTGTCCATGTGTCCCATGGTCTGCACACTATCTACTCCTGTCCTGATACCCTCACACTTTCTGCCCATGTGTATCTACTCCTGTCCCCGATAACCTAACCCTGTCTGCCCATGTGTAGCGGGATCTACAAACTATCTACTCCTGTCTAGATGCCCTCACACTGTCTGTCCATGTGTCCCAGGCTCTGCACACTATTTACTCCTGTCCCGATACCCTCACTCTGTCTGTCCATGTGTTCCAGGCTCTGCACCCTATCTACTCCTGTCCCGATACCCTCACACTGTCTACCCATGTGCCCCAGGCTCTGCACACTATCCACTCCTGTCCCCGATACCCTCACCCTATCTGTCCATGTGTCCTAGGCTCTGCACACTAGCTACTCCTGTCGCGATACCCTCACACTGTCTGCCCATGTGTCCCGGGCTCTGCACACTATCTACTCCTGTTGCGATACCCTCACACTGTCTGTCCATGTGTCCTAGGCTCTGCACACTATGTACTCCTGTTGCGATATCCTCGCACACTATGTACTCCTGTCACGATACCCTCACACTGTCTGCCCATGTGTCCTAAGCTCTGCACACTATCTACTCCTGTCCGATACCCTCACACTGTCTGTCCATGTGTCCTAGGCTCTGCACACTATCTACTCCTGCCTCCAATACCCTCACACTGTCTGCCCATGTGCCCCAGGCTCTGCACACTCTCTACTCCTGCCCTAAAATCCCTCACACTGTCTGCCCATGTGTCCCAGGCTCTGCACACTAACTACTCCTGCCCCCACTACCCTCACACTGTCTGCCCATGTGCCCCAGGCTCTGCACACTATCTACTCCTGCCCTCAATACCCTCACACTGTCTGCCCATGTGCCCCAGGCTCTGCACACTATCTACTCCTGTTCCCCATACACTCACCCAGTCTGCTCATGTGTCCCAGGCTCTGCACACTATATACTCCTGTCCCTGATACCCTCACACTGTGTGCCCATGTGTCCCAGTTTCTGCACACTATCTACTCCTGTCCCCAGTACCCTCACCCTGTGTTCCCATGTGTATCTACTCCTGTCCCCGATACCCTCACCCTGTCCGCCCATGTGTATCTACTCCTGTCCCCGATACCCTCACCCTGTCTGCCCATGTGTATCTACTCCTGTCCCCGATACCCTCACCCTGTCTGCCCATGTGTCCCGGGCTCTACACACTATCTACTCCTGTCCCAATACCCTCACACTGTCTGTCCATGTGCCCAAGCTCTGCACACTATTTACCACTGTCCCGATACCCTCACACTGTCTGTCCATGTGTCCCAGGCTCTGCACCCTACCTACTCATGTCCCGATAACCTAACACTGTCTTCCCATGTGTCCCAGGCTCTGTACAATATCTACTCCTGTCCCGATGCTTTCACACTGTCTGCCCATGTGTCCCAGGCTTTGCACACTATCTACTCCTGTCCCCGATACCCTCACACTGTCTGCCCATGTGTCCCGGCCTCTACACACTATCTACTCCTGTCCCAATACCCTCACACTTTCTGTCCATGTGTCCCATGGTCTGCACACTATCTACTCCTGTCCTGATACCCTCACACTTTCTGCCCATGTGTATCTACTCCTGTCCCCGATAACCTAACCCTGTCTGCCCATGTGTCGCGGGATCTACAAACTATCTACTCCTGTCTAGATGGCCTCACACTGTCTGTCCATGTGTCCCAGGCTCTGCACACTATTTACTCCTGTCCCGATACCCTCACTCTGTCTGTCCATGTGTTCCAGGCTCTGCACCCTATCTACTCCTGTCCCGATACCCTCACACTGTCTACCCATGTGCTCCAGGCTCTGCACACTATCCACTCCTGTCCCCGATACCCTCACCCTGTCTGTCCATGTGTCCTAGGCTCTGCACACTATCTACTCCTGTCGCGATACTCTCACACTGTCTGCCTATGTGTCCTAAGGTCTGCACACTATCTTCTCCTGTCGCGATACCCTCACACTGTCTGCCCATGTGTCCCGGGCTCTGCACACTATCTACTCCTGTTGCGATACCCTCACACTGTCTGTCCATGTGTCCTAGGCTTTGCACACTATGTACTCCTGTTGCGATACCCTCGCACACTATGTACTCCTGTCGCGATACCCTCACACTGTCTGCCCATGTGTCCTAAGCTCTGCACACTATCTACTCCTGTCCGATACCCTCACACTGTCTGTCCATGTGTCCTAGGCTCTGCACACTATCTACTCCTATCCCGATACCCTCACACTGTCTGCCCATATGTTCCAGGCTCTGCACACTATCTACTCCTGTCGCGATACCCTCACACTGTCTGTCCATGTGTCCTAGGCTCTGCACACTATCTACTCCTGTCCCGATACCCTCACACTGTCTGCCCATATGTTCCAGGCTCTGCACACTATCTACTCCTGTCGCAATACCCTCACACTGTCTGTCCATGTGTCCCAGGCTCTGCACACTATCTACTCCTGTCGCGATACCCTCACACTGTCTGCCCATGTATCCCGGGCTCTCCACACTATATACTCCTGTCCCCAGTACCCTCACACGGTCTGCCCATGTGCCCCAGGTCCTGCAAACTATTTACTCCTGTCCCCGATACCCTCACATGGTCTGCCCATGTGTCCCAGGCTCTGCACACTATCTACTCCTGTCGCGATACCCTCACCCAGTCTGCTCATGTGTCCCGGGCTCTGCACACTACATACTCCTGTCCCCAGTAACCTCACACGGTCTACCCATGTGCCCCAGACTCTGCACACTATTTACTCCTGTCCCCAATACCCTCACACAGTCTGCCCATCTGTCCCGGTTTCTCGCATTCACTTTCCCTTGACCCCTACTCACACCCCCTTCTCTTTCTTCAGCACTCTATTTCCTCATATTCCTCCCAATTTCTTTTTTTCTGTTCCTCAGCCTCTTCCACTTGCCTTCTCTATCAGGTTTTCTGTCGCTCCCTTACCTTCCCGTATTCGCGCATTTTTTAAATTCTTTAAGTCTCTTCCACCCCATCTCTCCCTTTCTTCCCCTCTTGTCTTGTCTCAGTCATTATTTCCTTCAACCCTGTCTCCCTTTGTCCACCTCCACCTGATCAGATTCCAGCCCCGCTCCTGGCACTCACCTCAGGTGTGAGTGCGCCCACCGTGGCCGTTGAGGGGCCGTCGGCACCCTTTCCTGCCCGTGTTGGTAGGCCCTCGACTCTGAGATGCTCGGTATAGAAGTCACCCCTGGTCTCGATTGTGGTTTCCTCAAATGTGCAATTCTACTTTACACCAAGCTGCAGTGAGAGCGTGCGCAGCTTACTTCCTGTCGGTTACTTAAGGGGAAAGCAAGACGAAGCACTTATAGGAAGTGACTAGCCAAGCTCAGATGTCGAGTGATAAACGTCAGCCCAGAAGCGTGGTTTGTAACGGCTTTCCTCCGGTAGGGGATAAACAGAGTTTTTAAGGGAACGTCTCAGCAGAACATCCAATCTATCACAGAATTGTCCCATCGAGCTAAAAACCTTCAGTTCTATAGCATTTCCAATTGATTACAAAACCTTTCAATATATCACACATCGGTGCAGGCATTTCTGATCTTCCAATCTGCCGTTTAATTCTGTAGTTAACCTCCATCCCACACTGTATTTCCAAGCACCCTAAACTGTCTTAGAACCACCAAATATATGGCGGACCATTCAGACTATCTAAAAATCTGTGGAAAATGTGCATCACTTTAAACTGATTATGAACATTTTTAACCTATCAATATAAAATGCTATTTATCTCAGTGCTTTTACATCAGTTTCTAGAATTGTCCAATTTATTGTCAAAAGATCGAATCTATTGCAGACTCGTACATCACATAACTTTATAATTCATTGCAGAACTTTATGTTCAACTGAATATCTTTCCAGTCTTTTGTACCATCTTTAATTTACCACAGAAGCTTCTCACCTATTCACAAGCGACATCCCAGTCTAGTGCAGAGCCCTGTAATAGATTTTTGAAATCCATAAGACCATGCAAATGAGTTACAGTCATCTTGTGATTCAGCCAGTGCAGTTTTTGGACCGGGGTGCAGTGGGACACTTGCATTTTGTGCAGTGGCAGCTGGCACGGATTGGGGTGGCGGTGCGAAGGGGGAGGGTGAAAGAAAAATAAACTTACCTCCTCGCCGTGTCTCTCCTCTGTTGTCTCTCCTCATCCGGCTGGAATTGGAAGTTCCCAGGCTCCCATAAGCCAATCACAATGCTGCAATGCAGCGCTGTGATTGTTCTGAGTGCCGTGGTGCGGTGCTCAGATGGGGAACTGGGAATACAGGCTGGATGGAGAATATGCATAGTGCCCATGACTGTTTGGCTGGCCCAAGATGGCTGTCCAAACTGTCTTGCGCATTTAGAGAGTGCCCGCCACTCCTCTCCCTGCTCTATGAACAGAGCAGCCCCGCCCGCAAAGCTGCAGCAGCAGGACTTTTTTTTATACTAACCAAGAGTTATTATAATTTTATTTCTCCCCCCGCTTTAGTTGAGGAGCCACCACTGATTTTGTGGTTAGGGATTTTGCCTGCTGCATTCCCATTTCTTCTTGCAGCTCAGTTTTTTTGCCTGAGCGGTGTATCTCCCAGACATCACAGTTCTATATTTCCCTGCTACAGTACCATTTGTTTACACTGCAAGGTGTTTTTAATGCAGCTGGTCACTTGGTCCTTTGGTCATGCAGGCAGCAAACTTGTTGCAGGTGTTGGATGTCTTGTAAGAGATGGAGAGTATGAGTTGGGTATCATCTGCATAGCAGAGGGCGTTAATGTCTTGGGTGCGGCTGATGCTAGCAAGACGGCTCATACAGGTGTTGAAGAAGGGCAGGCTTAGAGATGATCCTTACCCTATCCCACAGTTGAGTTTGGGGCATCCAGAGAGTAGGGGGCCAAGCTCACTGACTAAGTATGATCTAGTCAGGAAGAGAGAAATTCAGTGGAGAGTAGGTCCTTTGATTCCAATCTCGTGCAGGGGTCAAATGAGGATGGGGGGATTCCCTGTCAAATGCAACAGAGAGGCCCAGGAGGGTGAGAACAGTCATTTCTCCTCTATCCAGGATCATGCTAATACAATATGTGGCGGCCATGAGGGCTGTTTCCATGCTATGGTTAAGTCTGAAACCAGTTGGTGGTCATTGAAAAGGATGGTGAGGCATTTGTTGATCAGTTTCTCCAGTACTTTAGATGTGTAAGATAGTAGGGAGATGGGTCTGTAGTTGGCAAGCTTAAGGGGTCCGCACAGGGCTTCTTGAGTGGGGAGGCACTGTGTCAGGTTTACAGGTGTCTGGGCAGGTGGCTGATGAGAGGGATGTGTTCATGATTGGTGTGAGTGCTGTGCTGATGGGTTGAAGTCCTTTGATGAATGTGTGGATGGATCTTTGCCAGGGTCTGCCACTGCAGCTATGTTTTGAGGGTTAGAGAAACAAGGCCAAATTAGGTGCAGGGGTAAGAGCAAGGGAGACCCCAGGAAACTTGGTTAAGCAGGGGAACTCATGCTCAACCAGATATGGGTCTATGGCCAAGCCCTCCAGGATTCTGCCTATTTATCGAGAGATTAGTAGGCTGCTGGGATTTTACCTCAAAGTGCAGTTCTCCAGACAGGCATTCGTGCACAGAAGTGTCTTAAACAGTCCTTCCTAAATTTAGTACATTCTTGAAATGGCACCGGCAACTGTAATGGAATTTGGATGGAGTGGGGCACTATTTAGATGCATTTTAATTTCCAAGCCAACACAGAGTGAGCAAATGCAGTTAGACCACAAAGTTACTTTAAGAAATGAAAAGGAGATTGGAGGTGTTGCTGGCTCCAGACAGACCCCCCTAGGATTTTGCGATTTCGCGGTTTGCCGCGAAATCGGCACTTTTGTAAAAATGCCGCGATTTTTACAAAAGTGCCCGCGAAATCGGCACTTTTGTAAAAATGGCGGGATATTTACAAAAGTGCCCACGAAATCTAGACATCCAGACCCCTTTCAAGGGGGCCGGGCGGGTCTGCGGAGGGTTGGGGGTGGGGTGGGTGGAAAGAGCCATCTGGTCGATCTCAGGCCTCTGGAGGCAGTGGCATTGTATATTCAGAGGTCCGGGCACAACCTTGCACCGGTCATTTGAGAGGTTATTTGGTTTAGCGGTCACTCGGGGCTCCATATTAAGTGAAATCAGTCTTCAGTTTTTCCCTTGACGGATTTTACAACTCCTATGCCTCTGCAATTTGAAATTGAACAAAGGTTGCGATCTATATTAGCAGGTTTGATAAACGGCTCACCACTTATAATTGTGATCCCTGCACAAAGAGGCGTTTGACTAGAGGACTCAAATTAACGGGTTAGTTGTCATGTCATAAGGCCCACGATCCGCAAGCCCGTCTATGGTATAGGATGCAATATATAAAGGAGGGGTTTCTCCTGAAATAAAACTATCCGATTAATACGCTGACCGAGGCAGCAGCCCTGACCCGCTCTTATTCGCTCATATATTGTTTTCATCTCCTGGAAGTTTAACTAGAGAAGAAAACACGACCCACATAGCAGAATTAATGTCACCAGCAGGCCAGGCTGCGCTGCCCTTTGAATATTGGTGTATTACTCCATAGGGTGACCACAACAACAGGCCAGGGTGACCTTTGGCACATGGACAGAAAGAAACAAGCCTTGCAGCCTCCAACCCAGGCTTTCCTATTCGTTTTGAACAAACGCTTTTACAAACCAGGAGTCAGCAATATACATAGGATCAAAGGTTACAAACATATTTTTGGTATTTATTCTTAACACTGAAGTGCTACATAAATAATTCAACCGTGCCACAGAGGAAAGCACAGTTTAAATACTAATGGAATATAGTGCTATTACTAGCTAAGATTTAGCAATACATGTATAGGATTATAGGTCAAAATACAACACACACAGACCACAAACACACCAGGGACCAACCCACGCAGACCACAAACACACCAGGGACCAACACACACAGACCACAAACACACCAGGAACCAACACATACAGAGCACAAACACAAAAAACTAAGATATCTGTGTTTGTTTAGGAAAAAACGCCAAATAAAATGCAGCTAAATTGCCGCTAAATTTCCATATTTGTGCCACTAAATTTCCATTTTTGTGCCGCTAAATTTGCTAATCCATGCCGCTATATCCTGGGGGGTCTGTCCAAAGAAGGGTGAAAGCTCAGTGATTCAGATTTTCTTCATCCATATTGAACTAAACACCATTAAACACTAAGGGCCCGATTTAGAGTTTTGTGGGCAGGTTACTCCATCACAAATATTATAGATATACTATTTGTCTGATTGCAAGTACATGTATCCTATTACAGGACGCACAAATGAGGACCTGAAAGGCACAGGTGAGTATATGTTGGAGTTTAATGGTGTTTCATTGCGGAGGGGCGGGAAGGTGTCTAACCAGACCTTGAACTTTACACTATGCAGCAGCTGGCACTGGGTTTGGCACAAGTTTAGGAAAGATACAGTCAGGGCCACTGGAATTATGTGATTCTGCGGCCGCAGCGATTCTCACATAGTTATGGATTTGCTATATTTGCTACATAATCCATCATCTGCTGCATAATCTGCAGATTTTAACCAGAAAAAAATGTATCTCAAACAGATCAAAAGTTACAAAAAAGATGGCTACTCGGGATCCTCCGCTCTTAAATGCTAAGCTACCTGTTTTAGCTATAGGGGAGATGGACCGTGGATTCCCTCCTTGGTCGTCACCTACCCAGTCGGTCTTTAGACAGACTTCCTCTCGTCTCTACGGTTGTCTCTTCCCTTACCCTCGCGTTCTCACCTCACCTCACCTACCCCCCACTTCTTTTCTCTCTCCTTTCTCTCCTCTCATAATGTATTGCTGATTGTTTGATGTAACCAGTAATTGTTGATCTTTTTCTGGTATACTGTTAAACCACATTGTTGCACTTCCTTTCGTCCCTCCTGTCATCTCCTCCCGTATCCTCCTTCTATTTATGCCTCTCTTTCTCCCCTCTCTCATTGTATTGAGACTGAACTTTTCTGTCTAATACCAGATGGAGCTACCTAGTTTAGTTATATGTGAGATGGGCCGTGGATTCCCTCCTTGGTCTTCACCTACCCAGTCGGTCTTTAGACAGACTTCTCTTGGTCTCTCCGTACTGTCTTTTCCCTGATCTTCCCTTTCTCACCTCCCCTCCCCCCTCCACTACTTTTCTCTCTCCTTTCTCTCCTCTCCGAAGTGTATTGCCTATTTTTGGGGATTTATTGTGTAATTGTTGAACTTTTTCTGTTACATTGTTGATTCTCATGTAAAGCGCTCTGATACCTCCGGGTCTAGCCAGCGCTATATAGAACTCTTCAAATAAATAAAATAAATCAAATAAATAGTACTACAAAGGTGATCTTTTTTTTCCAGACAGTGTTACCAAGTATAAAATGACAAAATAATGAAGAAATACTATCACAAAATGTGCAGCAATATGCTGCATAATTTGGCTTTTTCTGCTGCATAATTTAGTTAACCCTGCCGCTGAATTTGGTCCTCCTCTGCCGCACAATTTTAGTGCACCTGGATATAGTACATCAGGAAATGCCCTAATTAAAGAGAGTCAGGACCGCCTGTCCACATCAGCTTCCTGAAACAATTTACCATTTTGGTGTTGTTAACTAACTAGGGTGAATATTTGGTTAGCAGCAATATTGTTCTCTTGGCTGATGGCCGCTGTGTGGTGCTAGTGCCGAAAAGGGGCTCTGCCCCAATGTACTATGACTGATTATGGTGCTGATCTTACTCTCTCAGAAGTTGAACATCACATTCTCTGTGCATTTCTTGCAAGAGAAGAAAGGATTTGATCGCTGATGCTCTGTCTCATTTCAAGTTGTAGACATTCAGCGAGCTTGGTCTAGAAAACAGAGATAAAAAGTATAGCATTCCTGTAAACTGAAAGCCATCCTGACCAGGAGGAAATGGCAGGCTTGGAGAGGCTAGAGTGTTGCCAAGTCTTTGCAAGGCCACTTTTCAACATTGCAAATTTTCATTGTGAATACACTCTGATCTTCTTTGTTGTCTTGGGAACGACCAAGGCAGCAGTCTCTGGAGGAATGGGGTAATCAAACAGTAGTAGATAAGGGGCTCCTGTTGGGGTGAAGTGGGTAGCAGGGATTTAGATCCATCCATACAAGTCTTCTCAGTAAGAGGAGGCGTGGGTGATGCTGGACACCAGTTTAAGGGCAGTGATGTGGCCTGGTATATTGGTCTGGGTCTGGATAGACCCCTTGAGGTGGCTGCTGATATTTATGTATGTGTTTATTTGTTCATTTTGCAGAGAGCTAGCTTGTCATAATGGCCTCTTCATAGCACTGGAGGTAGAGTTGATGGCAAGTTCTATTGTTGATCCATTCCTTTCTTGCCGTCTTTTGCAAACTTTGATTCCCCCTGGATGGTGTACCTGTTCCGATCAATTATGAAGGTGGCCCTGAGGGGGTGCAAGTTGGGTGGGTTTCAGTACGGTGCACACACTTTCCACCTGGTGACGAGGCAGTCTGCTGGTGTTTTTTGGATTTGAGGTGGATTTGCCACTGGAAAGGCCACACAACCATTAGCTTAAGGGCACCTCATAATAGTTCTGGCAGTGGGAACACCAGGGCATAATATTAAAACTATACCTGCACTTGGAGTTGTTGCAGCTACAACACTGCCTTTCAATCTTCATAAGCAGTGTCCTGCACCAGGGCCGCCGAGTCCATTTGCAGCCCATTTTTTAGGGGTGGCTGCCCACATTGTGTAGTTTAGTGACTAGGATTAGGCAGTGTGAAATGATTTACTTCTTGCCTCTGCTTGGTCGTGGGCACACAAGCTGAGCTAGTCTTGATGCTTGGAGGGGGCGCTGCTCATGGTCAGTCTAAAAATACTGCCTGCCAGACAGGCTGCTGGCATAATCGCTCAGCAGCACCATCTCTCTTAGAGAACCGGAGTACTCGTCATTGTAGTCAAACATCTGACAATTATTTTGGTGACCCATGTGGTGTAATCCAATGACAGCTGCCGTTGTTTAGAAATAAGTACCGGGAAACACCGACACAAATTAACAATAGGCACTCCCCTGCTAATCTCTAATTCTGAAAATTAGTAACTGTTGGACCCGGCCTCGTGGCGTGGTCCTACCCCTCCTGCATGGCGGGCCCCGGACGACATCGGCCCTCCATCCAGCCCGGGTCGGCCTCGGGCACACCTCTGCACGCCCTCCAAACCACCAGATCTGCCACCCGGCGGCCCACAACCACTGACACGACACCCTCGGGCCGCCCCAGCATTACCGGTCCGGTGCCCACCCCGGACCCTCATTCCAGGCCCAACGCCATCTTGGGCCCATCACGTCACAGACACGTGGTCCCAGACCAGCCGCGGCCACGGCCCCAGCGAGCCCGCCATTGAGGCACCAAGAGCCCTCCGGGTGGTAGAGTGGCCACTCAACCAGAGACAAGGAGAGGGGAGTTTCGATGGCTCCCCAACCATCCCCGGATGCCTGGTTTCGATCGCCCTCCGGCCTCCCTGGGCTCTGGCTCCACCCCCCTGCTGGGTGTCTGGACACCATCATCCCGGCCCCTCTGACCCCCAGGCGAGAGGGTCCGGACATCAAAGAACTCCAGACCTATATCTGGGCCAGCCCCGGAGTAGGACGGGAGTTGTATCCCGGAGTCGAGAAGCCCTGCTGACGCTGTCGCGGCTGACCCTGAGACGAACCCTCCTTGCTGTTCTACCTGGAACCTGCTGGCGCTGCCGCGGTCCATCTCTGCTGTAACCACTTGGAGCCTGCTGGCGCTGCCGCGGTCCATCTTTACTGTAACCATCTTGGAGCCTGCTGGCGCTGCCGCGGTCCACACTCTCTGAACCATCTGGGAACCTGCTGGCGCTGCCGCGGTCCACACTCGCTGAACCATCTGGGAACCTGCTGGCGCTGCCGCGGTCCACACTCGCTGAACCATCTTGGAACCTGCTGGCGCTGCCGCGGTCCACACTCGCTGAACCATCTTGGATCCTGCTGGCGCTGCCGCGGTCCACACTCGCTGAACCATCTTGGAACCTGCTGGCGCTGCCGCGGTCCACACTTGCTAAACCATCTTGGAGCCTGCTGGCGCTGCCGCGGCCCAACCTCCCGGAACTCCCCAGCTCGAGGATTGAGAGCTGTGCGTAGAGTCTCCTTGCAACCGACCATCTATAAGACTGTCCCGCTACCTTGCCCCTTTGTCACGAGACTTTCCAGATCTCGGGATCTGCTGTATATATTGAAACAATACTTATTGCCAGATAAAGATTGAAAACTCTATCTACGTGTGGTGTATATTTGTAGTGGTGTGGTTACTCTGCTGTACGATTCTAGGAGAGGGCCCTCCCGTCGGAGGCCTCTCGACATCGCTCGTTCCCTTCTCTGAAGGAGGGGTAGACCTAGGGGTGGTCAGTCAGACACCTTCTGCCTCCCCCGGGTTCGCCTTTCTAACATTGGTGGCAGGCGCTGCGATCCGAGCCAACGCAAAATCGTACAGAGAGTGATCTACCCGCTACGACGGAAAAACACACAGAGACCATGACGACCCAAGGAACCAACCTACCTGCCGAATTCCAGAAAGAGAAGATAGAAGAATACAGCCACAAAGAACTAAAACAATTCTGTAAAGACATGGGTATCGCTACCACTGGCCTGAGCACAAAAGAGGACTTCAAATCGGCCCTATAAGCCTGGGTGAAAACCCGAGACAGACCACCCCAAGAGGAGAATAGCCCGAACGGGCAACAGGAAACCAGCGCACCCCCGACGGGGGAAAGAACCGCAACACTAAACGCGGACCTCATCTATGAAGACGCTCGAGAACGAGAGCGCAACCGGCTACACGAATTGGAGCTTGCACGACTCCGGCTAGACGGAGAACTCCAGCTAGCGGAGAGAAAGATAGCCCTCGAGCAACTACGGCTGGAGGGGGATCTACAAGAGAAACGGAGACAACGTGACCTCGAAGAAAAACGACTAGCATATGAACACGAACGAGGCCTGAGAGAACTAGAAATCAAGGCCAAGAGCAACGAAGATAGTGCGGCCGGGGCCAAGACCTCGGCCCCTCCCGTGGACACCAAGGTTCACCTACCGAAAGATGTAGTCAAAGAATACTACAAGAACGATGATATCCAGCAATGGTTCAAAGCCTACGAGGTTGCCATGACCGCCCATCGGGTGCCCCTGAAGGATTGGGGCGCCGGCCTGTGGGGAAAGTTCGTCAACGAAGGGAGGGTCGCCCTGCTGGAACTCCCTGACACCGAAATGACCTCCTATGAACACATGAAAACGGCCCTACTCACGCGCTACGGACTCACCCCCGAAATGTACCGGCAGAGGTTCCGAGACTGTAAAAAAATCCCCGGTACCACTTGGGTAGAATATGTGAACTTTTTTAGCAGAGCCTTCGAGGGGTGGGTCAAAGGCAGTCAGGTCACTACCTACCAGCAGTTGGTCGACCTTATGTTATGGGAGCACCTCTCCAACAACTGCTTCATTGAACTACGACAGCACCTCCTCGACAGCAAGTTGACCGAGCCACGAAAACTAGCGGTCGAAGCAGATCGGTGGGCGAGCAACCGCGTCCACCGGAACACCACAGGAGAATACGGACGAGGGTCCCCGGGGAACCACCGGCCGCGAGGCGGCGGGTCTGGCATCAGCCGAGGCCGAGACCTTCCGCCGGGGACTTCGCCCGCCTCCTCTACACCAGCCTCCAGCCCGAGGGGGGCCCATCCAGCCCGACCGGGGCCACGACCCAACGTTACGTGCCACCGATGCCAGCGGCTGGGTCACTATGCCAATGATCCTCTCTGCCCCATGAACCAGCGGCCTGGCACCACCGGGCCCCCCGGTCGACAAATCACTGCAGCTGCTCTGAGCGAAGAAAAGGATGAAGAAGAAGAGGTCCCTATGGAACCAGAAGAATGGGAGTCCGCGGCCATGTGCCTCGCCTCCCTGGGTGACAAAGACATGATCCCCCGAGACCAGATTCCGATCAACAGCCAGAAATACCGCCAGTGGGTCACCATCAACGGACGCCGGGCCGAGGCTCTCCGTGACACGGGGGCCAGCATAACCGCCGTCCGCTGCCATCTGGTGACCCCAGAACAAATCTTGCCCCACATTCTGTGCCCTGTCTGGTCAGCGGACAATTCCGAGAGCCTGTGCCAGATGGCCCGCATCCCCTTCGAGTGGGGAGGAGTGTCCGGCATGCTGAAAGTCACCGTCCGAGACGATGCCCCGGTGGACTGCCTCCTAGGGAACGACCTGGAAAGTTCCCCCTGGGCACAGATCGAGCGAAGAGAGCATCTGGGGATGCTAGGCCTTCCTGAATGGGTTTGCGTAACGACCCGATCCATGTCCACCCGGGACGCCGTCCCAACCGAAGACAATCTGCCCGAAGAACCTGAATGGCCGGCACCGCCGCCACCCGCCACTGCCACGGCCGAACCCGAACTGGGGCCGCAGGGCCCCAGCCATGAAGAACTTCCCGAGCTCGGGTCCCTTCCCGAACTAGCCCAGTGGCGCCAAGAAGGGGGCCCCACCCGCGAGCAGTTCCGTCGGGAACAAAAGACATGTCCTTCCCTTGAGGGACTCCGACAACAAGCCGCCACGCAAGCCACAGGAGACTCCTCGGGGTCCCACTGGATCTATTGGGACCAGGACCTCCTGTACAGTGAACAAAAGATCGCCGAGCTGGGGGCCGGCCGAGTGCTAGTCGTCCCCCTCCACTTCAGAGACTTTCTCTTAAACCTGGCACATGACGTGCCCCTCGCCGGGCACCTGGGGCAGGACAAAACCTACAGCCGCCTGGTGACCCACTTTTATTGGCCGAAGATGCGCCGCGATGTGTACAACCACTGCCGAACCTGTCCGACCTGCCAAGCCAGCGGAAAGAGGGGGGGGGGAAATCAAGGCCCCACTCCAACCGTTTCCCGTGGTGACCACCCCCTTCGAGCGAGTAGGGATCGACATCGTGGGGCCCCTGAATCCTCCCACCTCTCAGGGGCACCGCTTCATCCTCGTCTCGGTGGACCATGCCACCCGCTACCCAGAAGCTATCCCCCTCCGGACTGTCACAGCCCCCGTAGTGGGTCGGGCGCTAATGGGGATCTTCTCCAGAGTCGGCTTCCCCCGAGAGGTGGTCAGTTATCGGGGCACAAACTTTATATCGAAATATATGCGGTCCCTGTGGCAACAGTGCGGGGTCCCGTATAAGTTCACCACCCCGTATCACCCTCAAGGGAATGGACTAGTAGAGCGATTTAATAGGACCCTGAAAGGAATGATCAAGGGCCTAGAAGAGCCCCTCCGGCGCAAATGGGACGTTCTGCTGCCATGCCTCCTGTTCGCCTACCGGGAGGTACCCCAGAAGTCCCTGGGGTTCAGCCCCTTTGAACTATTATATGGACACCGGGTGCGAGGCCCCCTCAGCCTGGTCAAGAAAGGCTGGGAGCTGGCCGCCTCCGATACTCCGCCCGATGTTTTCCGATACCTCTTGACTCTCCGCAACCAGACTCGGAAGTTCCGGGAACTGGCCGAAACCAACCTGAAGGCCAGTCAAGAGGAGATGAAGCGCTGGTATGATGAAAATGCCTCGTCCATTGAATTCGAGCCAGGCCAGCAGGTCTGGGTCATGTCCCCGGTCGACCCCGGCGCCCTCCAGGACAAATGGACGGGGCCCTTCAAAGTGGTGGAGTGCAAGAGCCCCGTCACCTACCTAGTGGACATGGAGTCCCCCCGGAACCCCCTCCGGGTCCTACACGCCAACCGGCTCAAGCCGCACTTTGTCCGCACTGAACTGAGCCTGTTGTTGGCTACCGATGACGGAGCAGAGGACGACTCCGAGCCTCTACCAGACCTCCTGGGCACCTCCGAGAAAGATGGCTCCGTCGAGGGAGTCTCCCTCTCTCCCGCGCTGACACCCAAACAGCGCCAGGACTGCCAGAAACTGCTGGGTCAATTTGCGAACTTATTTTCCCTCACCCCCGGAGTCACCCAGTGGTGTGTTCACGACGTCGACACCGGGGACAGTCCGCCCGTGCGGCACCGAGCCTACCGAGTCCCCGACCGAGTCCGGGCCTGCATCCAAGCCGAAGTTTCCAAGATGCTAGCCCTAGGGGTTCGCGAGCCCTCAGACAGTCCATGGGCCAGTCCCGTCGTCCTGGTCCCTAAAGCCGCTGCCCCCGGGGTGCCCCCGGAGCTGCGGTTCTGTGTCGACTACCGGGGACTGAATGCCGTCACCAGGACCGACGCCCATCCCATTCCCCGAGCGGATGAACTGATCGATCGCCTGGGAGCCGCCAGGTACCTCAGCACCTTCGACCTCACGGCCGGATACTGGCAAATCGGCCTCACGCCAGGGGCACAAGAACGATCCGCTTTCTCGATCCCCGATGGCCACTTCCACTTCAACGTGATGCCCTTCGGCATGAAGAATGCTCCGGCCACCTTCCAGAGACTAGTGAATCGGGTGCTGGCAGGGCTGGAAGAGTTCAGCGCCGCCTATCTGGACGATATTGTGGTGTACAGCCTCTGTTGGGACGAGCACCTGACCCACCTCTGGAAGGTCCTGACGGCCCTCCAACGGGCCGGACTAACAATAAAAGCCAGCAAGTGCCAGATCGGTCAAGGGTCCGTGACCTATCTGGGACACCAAGTGGGGAGCGGCCAAGTGGCTCCCCTTCAACCCAAGATCGCCGCCATCCAGGCCTGGGAGCCCCCCGTCACCCAGACCGCCGTCCGAGCCTTCCTGGGGCTCACTGGATACTATTGGCGGTTCATAAAGGACTATGGGAGCATTGTGGGGCCCCTCACAGAACTAACCTCCAAAAGACTACCCCCGAAGGTGCACTGGACCCCCGAGTGCCAAGTAGCCTTTGAGACACTAAAGACGGCCATGTGCACCGCCCCGGTGCTCCAGGCCCCCGACTACAGCCGAGAGTTCATCGTCCAAACTGACGCCTCGGAACACAGCATTGGGGCCGTACTGTCCCAAATGAACTCTGACGGAGTTGACCTTCCTGTGGCCTTCATCAGCCGGCGCCTGCTGGCCCGAGAACAACGATGGAGCACCATCGAGAGGGAAGCATTCGCCGTCGTATGGGCCCTAAAGAAGCTCCGGCCCTACCTCTTCAGCACCCACTTCGGAGTACAGACCGACCACCGGCCCCTGCGGTGGTTAATGCAGATGCGGGGCGAGAACCCGAAGTTGCTACGTTGGTCCATCTCCCTCCAAGGGATGAACTTTACCGTGGAGCATCGCCCTGGCAACGACCACGCCAACGCTGACGGCCTCTCCAGATTCTTCCGCCTTGGCGAGGAGAATCCCCAAGAAGATGGGTGACTCTCCCCTGCCTTCAGCTGGGGGGGACGTGTGTTGGACCCGGCCTCGTGGCGTGGTCCTACCCCTCCCGCATGGCGGGCCCCGGACGACATCGGCCCTCCATCCAGCCCGGCTCGGCCTCGGGCACACCTCTGCACGCCCTCCAAACCACCAGATCCGCCACCCGGCGGCCCACAACCACTGACACGACACCCTCGGGCCGCCCCAGCATTACCGGTCCCGTGCCCACCCCGGACCCTCATTCCAGGCCCGACGCCATCTTGGGCCCATCACGTCACAGACACGTGGTCCCGGACCAGCCGCGGCCACGGCCCCAGCGAGCCCGCCATCGAGGCACCAAGAGCCCTCCGGGTGGTAGAGTGGCCACTCAACCAGAGACAAGGAGAGGGGAGTTTCGATGGCTCCCCAACCATCCCCGGATGCCTGGTTTCGATCGCCCTCCGGCCTCCCTGGGCTCTGGCTCCACCCCCCTGCTGGGTGTCTGGACACCATCATCCCCGCCCCTCTGACCCCCAGGCGAGAGGGTCCGGACATCAAAGGACTCCAGACCTATATCTGGGCCAGCCCCGGAGTAGAACGGGAGTTGTATCCCGGAGTCGAGAAGCCCTGCTGACGCTGTCGCGGCTGACCCTGAGACGAACCCTCCTTGCTGTTCTACCTGGAACCTGCTGGCGCTGCCGCGGTCCATCTCTGCTGTAACCACTTGGAGCCTGCTGGCGCTGCCGCGGTCCATCTTTACTGTAACCATCTTGGAGCCTGCTGCCGCTGCCGCGGTCCACACTCGCTGAACCATCTGGGAACCTGCTGGCGCTGCCGCGGTCCACACTCGCTGAACCATCTTGGAACCTGCTGGCGCTGCCGCGGTCCACACTCGCTGAACCATCTTGGAACCTGCTGGCGCTGCCGCGGTCCACACTCGCTGAACCATCTTGGAACCTGCTGGCGCTGCCCCGGTCCACACTCGCTGAACCATCTTGGAGCCTGCTGGCGCTGCCGCGGCCCAACCTCCCGGAACTCCCCAGCTCGAGGATTGAGAGCTGTGCGTAGAGTCTCCTTGCAACCGACCATCTATAAGACTGTCCCGCTACCTTGCCCCTTTGTCACGAGACTTTCCAGATCTCGGGATCTGCTGTATATATTGAAACGATACTTATTGCCAGATAAAGATTGAAAACTCTATCTACGTGTGGTGTATATTTGTAGTGGTGTGGTTACTCTGCTGTACGAATCTAGGAGAGGGCCCTCCCGTCGGAGGCCTCTCGACATCGCTCGGTCCCTTCTCTGAAGGAGGGGTAGACCTAGGGGTGGTCAGTCAGATACCTTCTGCCTCCCCCGGGTTCGCCTTTCTAACAGTAACCCTTCAAGTTTCTTATCTGAAAGTCTTGCCAAGTTGCGTGGCCTTCCTTTGTGGAAGAGTGTGGACTATAAGGCAGCGCGCCATTAGGGCGTGGCTGTCCGGCCTCCGGGAACCCGACCACGCCCTTGTGGTTCCTCATTGAAAGATTGGGCTTGATTACAGCATGAATTACTTCCGGGCAACGTCATGACGTCACTTCCGGCCGGAGCAGGCAACAACAAGGGGGAGGAGTGGACGTGTGCCTATTTAGGGCAATTTGCCTTGGCAAGCGAAAACCTCCTTGCCAAAGAAGAGTTTGGGTTCCGGAAAGACCACTCAACCAATCACCAACTCCTCAGAGTTGTGGACATCATCAGAAATGGATTCAACATCAACAAGTCTACTGGAGTAGTCTTTCTGGATGTAGCCAAAGCATTCGACCGAGTCTGGCATGAGGAACTGCTTTACAAACTTATCAAGCTCAAGTTTCCAAGCTACCTGGTCAAACTGTTGTCTAGCTACTTGTCAAAATGGACCTTTCACGTGGCTGTGCGAGAAGAATGCTCATCACCACGCCCAATTCTTGCTGGAGTGCCTCAGGGATCAATCCTAGGACCATTCCTCTTCAACATATTCACAAACGACATCCCCACTGACCTAAAGAAGACTGATCTTGCCCTTTATGCAGATAATGTTGCAGTCATCTCCCAATCCTTCAGTGACAAAGAAGTGGCTAAGAACCTTGAAACATCGCTCTGCAGACTCTCCAAATGGTACAGCGACTGGCAGATCACCCTGAACACAAGCAAAACCACAGCAACATTATTTACCAGGAAGCTGAACAGGAAACATCCACAGATCCTCCTTAATGGGGACAAGATCAAATGGGAAAACAGCAGCTCCTACCTGGGGGTGACTCTGGTCTCCAAACTCAGCTGGAGAAACCACATAGAGAAGACCTGCCAGAAAGCAGCAGCCAAACTGGCTGCATTATATCCACTCCTGAAGACCAAGTCTATGCCCATGCAGAACAAGGTGCGAGCTGTCACCGCAATAATTCGACCAACTATGACATACGCTTCACCAGTTTGGAGTGGCTGCCGCCCGCAACTTCGGAAAGACCTACAGAGACTACAGAGCAAGGTCTTACGGATTGCAGCAGGTGCACCTATGTTCACACGAACAGCAGACCTCCACAGAGACCTAGGCATTGAGATGTTGGACGACCATCTCCTCAAACTCAACAGGACATTCTATGAAGGATTAGATCAAAAGGAAAACCCACTGATCAGGAAACTCGCAGACATCTCTACAAACCCATTTGACCGCTACCCGGGTCCCATTGAAGCGCTAACCTTGCGAAACTGAAACAGCAACGCAGCATCCAAAAACTCATCACTGCCTGAAGGCAAACGCCGGCAGGTACGCAAAACTCACTGCTGCCTGACGGCATAATCGCCTCGGCAAGCATCCAAAACCCTTTCACTGTCAGATGGCATAATCGCCGCGGCAGGCACCCAAAACTCAATACTACCAGAAGGTACTTGATAGACAAAGAAGAGACTCTGAGTAAACATGCTGACAATTCTGCAAATTCAATTGACCGCTACCTGCGGCCCATCACTGAGCTGACCATGTGATACAACCTCAACTGTGACAAAGCGTCACACATCAATAAGACAACCTAAACCGCGACAAAAAAATTCGAAACAAATGTGGAGTAATGAGGCTACTGCCTCGGTATCCAAAAACTCACCACAGTCAGAAGGAATCTGACAGACGAAAACAAGACAGACGCTCCTTGCCCTCTCTTCCTTATGGCTCCGGCCCCAGTATGCAGGGGACTCCGTGAATCTGGAGTGGAGGAGTCACGCAGCAGAAGAGGAGACGGCAGACAGAGTTTCCTTGCTCTCTCGTCCCTTCCTTTCCAGTTCTTGCAGGGCAAGAAGCATCGGGACACGGGGCACCACTGCAGGAATCCCAGAGGGGTCTGTGGCGGCTGGTTGATGCTCAGGGGGAATACATGCCAATCGATTATCAGGTGCAGACTTGTACATGTGATCAAGGTTCAGGCGAGCCGAAAAGCGTAATGGCGACAGGTGACGAGCAATAAAATTATTTGCGCACAATTCCTTGGGTCCGTGACCGTCAATAGAGGCAAGCCTGGTGAAGTACGGAAGATTGCGACTTGTACATAGTTAGTGCATATCGCATGCTGGACTATTTCATGGATGTGGGGGATCGAGGTAGTTGGTCACTCTATTGGGTCCGCAACATGCACAGCATGCCGGATAATTCAGGCAAGATTGAGGTAATATGTCTGCCAAAGCGGTGTAGATGCTGGGTCGCTTGCCCGTGCATTTGGCCCGTATTTGAACTTTGGCAGCAGCAGTGCGAGTTGAAGCTGGGGGTGGTGAAAAGGTTTCCCTCGGGTGAGTGACATGGGTGAAGCTCAGATCCCACACATTAGCAGCTGGTGGAAGACGCCATATGCCATGGGGGACTGCAGTTCCCTGAGTTGGTTTATCCTACATTTACAGAGGTAATGATACATTTGGACTGGGTCACCGGGCCTCAAGGGAGCTCTGTCTGGGTTTGCCCATATTGGGATAGGACGTTTCCATCCCTAGAGGTAGAGCTTGGGAAGGTGTTGGAAGTTGAATAGAGAGTGGCGGTAAGGAGGCCAAATAATTGGCCTTACATTGTTAAGGGGAGTCCTCCTGCATACTCCCTAGGCCAGTACTGAGGGGGAGATGCGGTACGCTCACCCCAGAGAGAATGGAGACACCGGCTGGGGACAAGGGCGCCAGTTTACAAACTAGGGCATGGGGCATCCGCCATGGTTATTCCCTACGACCCCCAATGGGCAGCCTTTTGGTGGAGGGGTGGTCCCCTCAGATGGCGGACAAGGACCAGATGGCAGGGGCTCACCACTCAAGGACGCAGGTGGGTTGCGCCTTGCGTGGTTCTCAGTTGGTTGGGGGATGTGAGCCAGAAGGCCCCTTAGTGCTGGAGCAATAAACAACATAATTCTTCGTGTATATAAATTGAGTTCTGTCAGACATGCCGATGGATTATGATTTTATGATCAACTTAAATGTAAATATTGTTTAGCGATTGAATTTGATAAATCCATATCATATCGAAATGTATTAATTATATATTGCCATGTTTGTGTGATGGTTTGTAATAAGCATGGCCTTTTTTACCCACAGCTCTGGTCGTCAATTATTGATTTGTGGGTTTGGAATGGGGGATGGGCTGGGAGCCAACCTGGGGGGTCCGGGTCCTATTGACATCAGGTGAATTAGAGGGAAGACACATCCGGTCATCCTCGCCGTTGATTTGGTTTTTCATGGCGAAGGACACTTGAAAGTGTTTCAACAAATAATGTTATCGCGATATTCTTTTAAATCAATATTTTAAAATGTTCTTCAAACGAAGCAGTTATTCTCCGTAAGTAAAGCAGATGGTTTATATTTAAAGGAAATTATTAATCCAGTTGAGGAGGGCTTTATAATCATTTTCTTAGTCTTTGAATATTCTGTTTAAGTATCATATTTATTTTAGGTTGCGCAAGTGGGTAGGTGTATGCGCGTGCTGTGACAGGGTTTAGAAGAGGGTTGACATGGAGGGTCCGGTGCGTGCTCAGCCCCCTTCCGGCACAATACCTATCTGCACTCGGAAGTTTGTCCTCAGCAGTGGAGGGCCCCATGTACCTCAACAACCGCCTCGCGTTCTACACACCAACCCACCAGCTCCGCTCCGCCAGCCTCGCCCTTGCCACTGTCCCACGTATTCGCAAAGCCACCGCCGGAGGAAGGTCTTTCTCCTATCTGGCAGCCAAGACATGGAACTCCCTCCCCACCCACCTCCGACTGACACAGGACCATCTCGCCTTCAGGAAACAACTCAAGACCTGGCTGTTCGAGCAGTAGCGCCCCCCCAGCGCCTTTAGACCCTAACGGGTGAGCAGCGCGCTTTAGAAATCCCCTGATTGATTGATTGATTGATTGACCCCGGAGCCCTCGTGGTGCGGGGGGCAAGTTGCAGGGGGCCCCTTCACCACTGTACTCTGGCCACAGAGCTCTTGATTTCGTCAGGAGCAGGGGAACCTCCATGACCTTTGCGGGGGAGAGGGGGAGGTCATGTTTCTTTACACCACTGGCCCTCAGGTATCCTCCATTGTGTGTCCTTTTTTACCTGAAGCCTGCGAAGCACGAACAGGGCCTCGTGAGATCTCGGCCACCTGCACCTTATGAGTGTTAACACTCAGGCAGTCTTGGTGAGGCCTAGCACTCTAGAAATCTAAACCAAGATCGGTCCTCTCCTCTTCCCCTCCAACCCCTCCCATCCATGTTGACGGGAGTGCCAGGGCCTGCCCCTAGAGATTTCTTCCTCAAACCGCAATGTCCTCGTCTAACCACAAGCCCTGAGAACTTAATGACATGAGGGCTGTGCACCTGGCAGCTGCCTCGTGCCTCTCACAGCCCTTCCTTCTTCTACTTCTCTCTTCCATTCTGGGCTCAGCAGAAGCTGCCCAGGCCTGAACCACACTTTTCCCACTCACTCTGATAGTATATGTACCACAAAATAAATAAGCATTCATTTAAATCTTTATTTCGATCGAATTGATCATAAAAGATATACAACAATCAATCATTTAAAATTTTAAAAAAGTGTTAAAACAAGGATGACAATGTATTAAAATAAGCGGTTTTCAGCGGTCCTCTGCCATCTTTACATGCCGGGTTCTAGCATGCCATATTGATGTTAGAAATTTAGCCAGGGCAAACACAGTTGACGGGGATAAGTCTGTTTTTAAAACTCTGAATGCAGGGAAAAAAGTTCTAAATCCCAGGTTTCTCAGTAATGGAACCAACCAATATCGTCTACTTTTACGGTAGGCTGGGCAGAAAAAGATGACATGGACTTCACTCTCTTTAATATGAGCACAAGCAGGGCACAACTCAGTAGACGACTGCCCCGTCCATGCTTTGGTGAAAGTCTTGAGAGGAAGAGTCCCATACCTCCATTGCAAAAAAAGTTTCCTTGTTAAAGCAGGAGCCATTGCATCCAAAACGCATTCATAGTTGTATGAGTCTTTGATTATAGTAAAACGATGTGTCAGAGAACCCTCTCGTGCACTGGCCAGGGCTCGAGTAAGCATTTTTTCATAGAATACTCTGGAGAGGGCTTTCCTTGAAATCCTGGTACTTGTGCTTTCAGGTTGTGACCACAGTTCTGGTATTCCGAGGGTCTCACATGTTGTCCTAATGTAATTTAGCCAAGGTATTTTGGCAGCGTTGGGTAAAGTTAAAAATTCCTGCAGCTCAGAACGATAAGAAATGAGATCCTGGCTGCTCCATATACGGCGCCAAAATGTTAGGGGCTTTAGCCCTAGTTCTTCTGTGATGGGCCTCAAAGCCAAGTCCAATCTCAAAGGCAGGAGTGGAGTGCTTGATGGTAGGGCGGTCAACTGCCTTATAAATGTATTTTCCGTCACCTGTATATTTGATGATGACGTGTGACCCCACATCTCCCCCCCGTAAATAGCACCACCCCGAGCCTGCATTTTATAAATTTGAATGGTGGGGGACAAGGGGCGGAAAGTTGACTTTGTCGCAATTCGCATAATACCTCCCGCCTTCTGAGCCAACTTCATGTTGGCTTTTATCTGGTGGGCCCCCCACGTCAGATTTTGATTTAGCCTTATCCCTAAATACTCTATGGTGTATACCCTCTCCAGACGTACTGAACCAAGTAAGGGGGTTGGACACTTTGGGGACTTGGGGTTTAGGATCATAAACTTGGTTTTTTGGGGGTTAATTAAATAAGCAAATAAGCATTTCTAAAATAAATGCTCCTCTTCACTCTTGTCTGTAAAATGTGTCTAACAAGCTGTATTGCAGATGGTGTCCCTCGGACAAACAGGAGTTTGCGCCTACTTTGAACGCCCCTGGGGCACTTCGGCATTAAAGAAAGGGATGCAGATGCTTATGTGTCCCCTTCTATCATACCGGTAGCGTACTTAAAGCGCCAGGGCTATCAACAGAGGTTATTTCCCCATTTGCATAGGGGCGTGCCATATGCAAATGAGGGCTGTCCTTTGACTCTGCACCCGTGTCATATTACAGATGCAGGCACAGAGTCAAAGAAGCCCTCTGGAGGTGCTCCGAGAGTGCGCCATTTAAAAGGTGGCACACTGCCAGTGCGCATCCTGACAGCAGCCCTCTGCAGGGGGTAAAGGGGGACCCATGGACCCCCCAGACATCCCCTTGCAGACGGGGGCAGTCACTGACTGCACCCACCTGCAAAGGGGATCTCTAATCCCCTGTGAAAACCGGGTATGGCTGCTCCGTGTTTTCACATGAATGCGCTGCCCTCGGGACTGTGCATACAATATAATGGGGTGCAGCAACACTGTTGGCGGCTTTTGAAAGGTGCGCTGGGCGCAAACAGTAATAATTTGTAACACGGCCCCTGGTCCACCTGAGCAACATAGGTTTGTCAATTTGTTTCTTTCTATTGCACAATGCCAGCACTTAATTTTTTCCAGTGGCACTCATTTTTCATCCTCAGACTTAACCGAGATCAAGAGAGAAAGGCAGAGAAGTGTGAAAAAAGGAGGAAGAGAAAAATGGGAAAACAGTGACAAAGGGTGAACAGAAACCGCAAGAGTGAGAATATGACAAGGAGTGTAGGGCGGTCAAAGGTAGAATCAAGACTAAGCAGCCTTGTATTTAGCAACCCTGGAAATATGAAGCTTTAGCTCTTCATTATTTAATTAATTCATTTATTTTACACATTAGGCACTGGCACAACCTAGTTTCTATAAGTACTTTATGGCTGCCTTCTAATGCTCCCTCAGCTTCTCAATACGAGGTTTGACGAAATAAAAATTTCAAGTTGTATTTTCTGTCTTCAAAACCAGGTAGATCCAAGAGGTATCTTTGAGGGTCTTTAGAAAAACGATCTGGGTTCATAAAGATTGTTTTGATGAAAATGCTGATGAGTCCTCTTCCAATGCCAAGGTTTTCTGACATGTCTCTTTAGAGCAATTGTGTGGATCTTGAGAATATTTCTTCAGCGGAACCATAGACATACGTTCATTACATACCTTATTGCCACTGTGCAGAATGGAAATAAACTGGCATTTTTAACACACATAGCAAATAAGGTAAGGTGTGGGGACAGTCTAAACCTGCTGTGCATATTTTTCTGTGAAAAATGCAGATTTTTTAGTTCCCTTAGGTTTTGGGTATTTTAACACAGATACTTAACATTTGGCAAATTACCTGCACATTTTCTGTCATTGAAGTTCTAGGTAGCTTGAACATGTGTGTAAAACACCAAAAGGGAAACACAAGGCTATAACAAAAGATTGTCCCATAAACATATTGGGGAATATGTACAAGAAAGTGGCGAGGCATGTCGTTAGCCTACTTGGCTTAACGACACGCTCCGCCACTTCTGAAATGCAAGGCTGCACCATATTTACAAGAATGTGGTGCAGCCTTGCGTTTCCCCCTGGGATGGCGCACCAGAGTTCAAGGGTGTCTGCGTGCAGGGGAGGATTGTTTATGTGTAGGAAGGTGTCCTTTCCTGCACATAAACAATCCTAAAATGCCATTCTGTCACTTTTATATGTGCTGCTTCATGCAGCACACATGGAAGTGACAAAATGCATTTTTAAAGGTTTGTTTTATGTGCAGGAAGGGACACCTTCCTACACATAAACAAACCATGGCCTTTTGCTTTTTCCATGTGTGCTGCACAAGGCAGCACACACGGAAAAAGCAAAAATGAGGAGAAATAATGCATTTCTTTTCGTTTCCCCAACTTAAGACCAGGTTTTTCCTGGTCTTAGTTTTGGCACTGTTTCCTATGTACACCACCCTTGTACATATGGGGCAGCATCAAATACAACACCCACTGTACGCCCCTTTCACGCTAACAATAGCGTGGAAGAGGACCTTATGTACAATGCAGCTTTAAGCCACGTTAAGTGGCTTAATGCTGCCTTGTACCTAAGGCACAGCTCCAATCGCCACCACAACGTCTGTAACGGTGATGTTGTGGTGACGTTGTGGTGGCGATAGGGGTTTATACATATGCCCCATCATTTCCTAAATATTGAAAAGATAATTATCATGGAGGTAAGTATAAGTTTACTATACTTAACTCCACATATTGTTACATACACATAACAGCTGCAAGGTAGGTAGATGCGGTGTTAAGAATAGTAAATCTATATTTTACCTATATACAGTTAGTTTCATGATATTTAAGTCTGTCAATATTTTGGGCACAATATGTTTAAGTGACAATATTTCTGCCCTCAATATTCTGACATACAACCTAACTAGGGCATTCATTTTGGTATCAGTTTATCTGACCTGCAGGCTCTGACGGCCAATAGGCACCTGCATAGTAGGTCATTGCACTAAAGGCATCAAGTGTTAATCACGCTGTAACAAAGTGATTTCTGTCTCCTATAATGCAGCAATGTGTGCAATGAAAGTTGTACAATGATGAAAAGTGCAGTGTTGTCTGGGCTCTGGGCAAGACATAAATTTGGGCCCCGTAATTAATCTTATTGCCCGGTTTCTGAAAATTGAAGCCCGCATGATACCAAACAAACTTTCAGAAATGGAGTTCACACATAAACAGTTCAAATATGTGTTTTCAGGTCCCTCGCAAATTCTTAAGAAGCCACTTGGCAAAACGAGAAATTCAGAGGTAGAGTTAGGTAGAGAGGAGAGAGGGTCAGATATGGAAATAGACAGAGGTGAGCTATATAAAGAGAAAGCGCCCCTTGAAAGGTGGAGGCTCTAGCCAGTTGCCCACTTGCCCATGCCTTAAAATGTCTCTGGAAAAGCAGAGGCCTTGTGAAGGGAGTTTGAGGTTACGGATACCCTGGCATCATGACAAAGAAAGACTGATGAGAGTTTTGTGTGGGGAGGGATGTAGAGTGAAGTATGAGGAAGACAGCAGCCTTGAATCTCAAATTATAACAGGTAGAAAAGTGGCAATGGGAATAGAGAGCCAAGTTAGCGTTTTTTCTAAATATTCTGGAATTTTGAAAATACTACTGTGAATTCAGGTTAATAAGAAGTTTTTCTTCACATTATACGTGTCTGTTCCTCAAGTAAAGTGCCTTTAAATATTTGGCCGCCAAACATGTCACATATACAATGGTACCATTAATCAGCCTTTAAAGGACACATTGACAGCCCACAGTATAAGTGACATACACAAAATGATGCCCCCCCCTTCCAGAATTTGACAATGGTCCCTTGAGTATCCCATATTTCACAGATATTCATAACCCTTGACGGTTTGACCACTGTGATTCCCAGGTTGCGGGGCCTGCGTTACGATTTACGTATTTACGATTGAATCAAGACATCCTATGCATAGCAGTGCGGGTGGCCCTACACTTGGCAAATTGTGTGGTACCTAAACTATTATCAATAAAAAGGAGTCTGCCAGTGCTTAATGTGAGAAGGTGGTTGCGGGTGGGGCCTACTGGCACTCATTTTGGGGAACCGCCACTTCTTTTTCCTCATTATACTTTGACTCGGCGCAAGACAGGGAAATACACAAAGGAGGGAAAAAGGAGAAAGAGAAAAAGGAAAAAAACAGAGACAAAGGAGAAAGAAAGATGAAAAAGAACCTGCAAGCGGGAAACAAAGAGGTTGGAAGTGTCTGGTGGTCGATTAAAAAGGCATAAGGTGAAATCAAAGGCTATGCAGCATTGGTATTTGGCACCCAATGACCTGCCTGCAGCAGGCGGCTGAGCAAAGCTTTCAGCCCCAGCAGTTATTATTTTGCAAATTAGGCACTGAAGTCAGCGAGAAGGCATAGCAAGTTATATTCCTGTTACTTGCAATGGTTGTGACCTTCTGATCACAAGTACAAAACCTAGCACGGTTAACTCGACCTTTCATCCTCACAGGTCAATACATTGAGTACCGTTAAACTAAAGGAAGTAAAGTCCACATTTGTAAAGCGCACAATCACCCGTAAGGGTCTCTAGGCGCTGGGGGCCGTCGGGAAGATTAAGCGAGCTATTGCCCAGAGTCACATGGTGCTGGGCTAACCTGCCGCCGGAGCCGGGGATCGAACCGTGGTCCCCAGATTCCAGCGTCAGTCGCCCTGGCCGCGGCGCCACACCTCTTCCACAAAACTGGGTAATACTAGCACCTGCTATGGAATCTAGGGTAATGTAGCTTGCTGTACCTCTCTGTCCTCTTTCTGTCCTCAGTGTGCATCTCTCCTGTGCTAGCCAAGATGCAGAGAGCTAAGAGGGTGGTACTCCGATGGCTGTGATCTCCAGCTTCTGTCTGTGGCAGCGGGGGGGGGGGGGGGGGGGGTCTCAAGAGATTGTGGCAGTTCCCACTGTCCCACTCTGCGCATTCATTAAATCATCTGTCCTCAGCAGCTCTCATCAACCACAGCTCCTTTAGTGGCCTTCTGCCACCCAGACACTTTGCGGGTGACAGTGCGCTTTACAAATACACTGACATATCACATAGCATGACATAATTCTTCAGCTCAGCCTCCACCCACCTCTGACTGTGTATTTAAGGCTCCATGGAAAACCAAAGGGGATGATGGACGAAGTATTGAACATTGCAAGCACTCACCCCCAGTCAACTGACCTGGGTTTAATCCATCGTCATTCTTTAGCTCACTCCGCCACCCCAGTTCAGACATGGCCATATGCAAATCAGGCTCCATGGAGTCGCAGTTAAAAACGCCTCATACATATATGAGGATCACAGTTCTCACACCGTGCAAAAACTAACATTTTAGGCAGAATACAAAAATTAATATTACTTTTATTATCATTAATAATAATAATCATTTTCATTATGTATTATGAGTAAGAGCAATAGTAGTAGCAGTATTGGGTTTAGTGTTATTCACATTACTAATGGAAGGATGATCTTTTAAACTTGCTTATGCCCCATTGGATGGCATTATGGCACGGGCAGGCATCTCGCGGCGGCGGAGCAGGGCATGGGGTCCTGATTGGGCCAGTTCACTGCCCCCCATCTCTACCCCTTGCGCAAGGGGAAGCTTCCCTCTGGGTGAGGTTCTTGTAATTTCACCTCATTCCATCCTTGAGCCCCTTGATAATGTTGACAATGATGCCTGTATCCTGGGGACTCCACTCATATGTTGAAAATGCTCTCCTGGAACATTGCCGGGTTATACAATAAAAAGGATGACGACGATTGGGCTGCCTTAATCTCAAACTGTGACTTGATATTCTTGCAAGAGACTTGGGTCCCAGAAACTGTAAACTTCAATGGGTTTGTTGCCTATGTGGTTCCGGCGTCGCCATCTTCTTTTGAGAGAGCCTCGGGTGGTCTAATTGCATACACTCGAGTCACCCTGGAGTGCAAAATCTGTTCGATCTGTACTGGAAGCTCCGCTGTCCAGACACTCCTCTTGACGTGGCCTAGTGGCATTAGCATTGTTTTTATTAATTTATATAATGGGTCTTGGGCCTGGATATTGAATTAGCCTATTTGACATCAGAGTTTCTTATTGTGGTTGGAGGTGATTTTAATGCTAAACGTGCAGATTTGCCTCAGTCTAATGAATCTGCTACTTTGAAAAACATATGTCAAGGGGGTACCCCAGCAGGGGGGCATGAAAACGAAGGCTCTTTTAAATACAGCTAATACTTTTGATCTTCTTAATGCCTGTGCCGAGGTTGAACCTGCCTATTTGTTGAATGCCACTTTTGTAAGGGGGATTATTAGTCAATTATTGATGAGATTTTTGTATCCTGGGCGCCAATGCAGAGGGTTTGGGCGGGTGGCACAATCTTAATGGTATTGAGTGACCACAATCCTTTGTGGCTGGGCTTTAGTATTCATAAAGGGGTAAGTATGGTCAGAGACAGTCCTGTCTCATCTCTAATAGTCAAGTCGCAGGGACTTCGCTTGGTTTGGAGGCATGCTGATCTGGGTGCTGTGATGAACAACTTGTATTCCAACCCTCTTGATCCACTTCTGGATTTTCTAAGCCCCATGGTAGATTTGCAGGATGAGGATAATAGTTTTGCCCACTTAGGGCTGGCCTTCTCATGAAGCCAATTAGACACATTATCCCCGGGAGTAGGTGGTTTGATTCCTCTTGCAGGAAGGCCTCCTCAAATTTGCATGGGGCCTTGAAGGAGATGCCTAGAGATATCCAGAAGATCTAAGGGTTTAGAGCTGAGTATAAACAGTCCCTGAGTAGGAGGATAAAAAGAGATCCAAACTGATATTGGGGAAAGCTGGTACAGTCTTGCAGGTTGAAGGATGCCACAGCTGTTTGGAAGGTATTTAAGGACATTGGCTCCGTGGGCTACAGTTTTGGTGATGTTGTTACCACCATTAACTTAGAGACTTGGGTGGCTCATTTTAGTGCCTTATATCACTCTGACTTGCCTTAAATAGCCCCAGGGGCAGTGGTAGAATTGACACTTAACATAAGCTTCACACTGGAGGAGATCTGGGATACCATCAAGAAGTCCCCATCTAGTAAGGCCTTAGTGCCAGATTGGGTCCCTATGAACATGTTTCAATCCAGTTCCGGAACTATGGGCCCCATCATTATGCAATTATTTCAATGCTTTACTATCACTGGTCCTCCCGACTCATGGCACATTGCTACCATCATGCCTATCTTTAAAAAGGGTGACTTGCAGTCCCCTAGTTGTTATTGTCCGATGTCCCTGTTGGATTCTGCCATAAAAATTGCAGGGAGGTGGTGTTGATGTGCCTGTTGTTCTGGGTCAAGGTAACAAACACGCTCTCAGAGTTGCAATATGTGTTCCCGAAGGGGCTGGGCACTGTGGAGCAATGCTTACATTTGCATTTGCTTATTAGCATATATACCATTGCAAATCAGGGCTCCCTTTGGCTAGCCTTCAGGGACCAGTTGAGTGCCTTCAACAGCGTGATAAGATCTAAACTGTGGGCCTAGCTGGAGGGTATAGGGGTGGACTTAGGGCTCATGAAATTCTTGTGGGCCCTTCATCTCGATTTTTTAGCGTCCATAAGATGTGGCCCTGTTGGGGAGTGCACTGGCAGCTTCCCACTAGAGAAGGGTGTAGGCCAAGGGTATCTAGTGGCCCCTATACTATTCCTACTGTACATCAATGGACTTGAGGATGTGTTATCTGCCGGTGCTGCAGATGTATCATACGTGGGTAAGAAAAAAGTTTGGCGTAACTCTATGTGGATGACACCGTTTTGCTTGGGAGAACAGAGAAGAGCTTCAATACCCTTTTTTAGGGGTTAGTCACAAATCATTCTAAAACTTTCACCATGGTTGTGGCCCCAAGTCCATAAAGACAAAGAGCTTGCTTCTGCAGGGCCACCATTATGCTCCTACACAGGACTTTTACTCCCTGGTGTGGTTTTTGATGTCAGGGGTAGCAGGGGCACCTGCAGATATAAAACCTCACACAGGTTTTCCAATGCCTCGGGATATATTTACAACATAGTCTCACATGTTGGTAAACAACCTTTGGCTCACTTTTTGGAGGTCTTTAGGAGCAAATATGTACCCATTCTCACCTATGGGTCTGGTAACTGGGAATATTCTAACACCACCGCCCTACAGACATAAGAAAATAGAGTCTTGCGAAGCCTTTTAGGCATACCCCCCAGCCTCCACCACTTACATTGTCCAACAGGAGTTGGGGGATGAGTATGTTGAAGGCCATCTTAAACTGGCTCCCTTGGTGCTGTGGTGTACAATAGCATGCAGGTTGTAATAGGAACATGATTTCTGACTGCCTAGCCCGCGACAGAAGCCTGACCATACCCTGGCCACAATATTTTAAGCAGGAATTGTCTACCTTGTGGCGACCAGAACTATTTTCTTTTCCCTTTTCTATTATCAAGGCTGACATTAGCTGGGTGAAAAAAGCATTCCTTACCAGGAAAATATGTCTTAGAGAGGCAGCGGACCTAGTCCAAATCTCAATAAGGGAGTATAGGCCTCTGCAGGCCAACCCTAATTTGGAGCCATATCTGTCTTGGGTGGATGCCACCAGGTTTTAATCTGTCCTTGCAACAAGTCTTCATCTCAGAGTTTGCTTCATTCTACTTTTTATCTGTAATTTCTACTTGGTATTCCCCAAAACGTTTTAAATTCCTTTAATCCAAGCTTGAGGTATTAGAAGATGCACTGAGGCCTTGCTATACTTGCAAGGGTTAAACTCCCACACACTCTGGATTCCGATCTAATGTTTTTTAAAGGGTGCTATTACCAGGAGAAAATGAATGTTGTTTTGACAGCCTGATCCCGCCATTTTGACCTGCATATATGATGACTGTGTGGCATTGAGATTGAGCCCCAGAGTTTATTTTTTTTCGCAAGGGAGACTCTGATTGTGTTTTTATCAATTATTTTATCTTCTGTTTTTAGCCTTGTCTCATTGAGATGATCACGAGATGTGGTTTTAATAATGCAGTTTATATCTGTAATGTGCTTTGATGGCTGTGTCTCACTGCCAAAATAAAGTTTTATCTGATCTGATCTGTACTTCCTTTTTTGCATGTAGTTTGTTCCCTTAGGTTTCCTTTAGTTTTTAAATAATTAATTTTGATTACGTTCTCTATACAACATCAAACAAGATTTTACAATTGCAATTGGTTTTGCCTGAAACAACCTTATCACAGAACATCAGCTCTCACAGGGACATATATGGTCCTTCTGAACAGAGAGTTGGCTAAGCCCACACACATTTCCCTTGCACCAGTTCCTCTATCTTTGATCTGCTTGAACTTTATTGCTTTCAAAAGTATTTACATGTGTGCCTTGGTACTATCAGTCCATTGCTCTCAATGAAATTCCAGGAATTACCATCATTAAGCTATTACCAGATCCGCACCAAGATGGGTACCATCATGCCATGCATTGTCTCAATATGTCATGATTCACCATCATAATGCAGTGGCCTCTAATATAACAGTTGTGGGTGCCACAATATGTCGGGAATCACCACTATTGACCAATCTATGCCCACAATATGGTAAGAATTGGGGAGCATGACCAATCACCTTACATTGGGGACGGACTTTCCTAGAGCTCCCGAAGAGTACTCAGAAGCTTATATATCCACCCCATACTGGCCAAAACTCCCTCCTGTGAGTGTATGATTGTATGGCCTGGGGGCTGTCTGTGCTGTTAGGATGCTGCCAGCGGCCCAGTGGGTGCCTGAGTGGCCTTTCTAGAAGCATATGGTAAAGGTATAACTCCCTTTCTTTCACTTAGGTGGACCCATTAATGTAGGCTGATTGAACAGAGGCAGGGTGCCTGAGCAGAACTGGTCTCACTTGCATTCATGTGTGGATCAGCAGTGTGAACTAATCTGTGCATTTTTTTTATCTAAGTGAAGTTAATATAACATGCCCTCCACCCCCTTTCTGTTCATAAAACTTCGCTGAAGCAGAGTTTTGTGCAAACGCAATACGCAAACCTCGGCCACTTTTTAGGTCTCGCCTGAGCCAGCGCATGCGCTGCTCTGGCGAGACATTTAGTAGCTGGTTTAAAAGTGCTACCTCGCCGGCCACCAGCTTGCTATTACACGCACAAGTGCGTGCGACGTGCATAGCTGCCATCTGGCTTTCAGCACGTGCGTGAATCCCTTCCCCTACCCCCTCCTGTCTCCCACTCCCTCCTTGTCAGCTTTATTTTCCTTTCACTTTCGCGCCTCGCGGCTGAGTCACGTTCACGGCCATGTGGCTATCAGCATCTTTTAAAAAAAAAAAAGTGTTTTTACTTTCAATGCGAGGCACGCGCTGGTTCTTTTTTGCTCCCCCATGTTGCTCTCACATCCACCCCTCACCCTTCCCTGTGTTGCTTCAGCACTCACCGCCCCCCACTGCTTCCATGTTACCCCGTGTGGCTCACTTTCGCTTTCATGGCCGTGCGGCGTTACTTTTACAGCTGCGCAGCCAGTGCTTGTTTTTTTAACTTGTTTACTTAAACTGCTGCTCAAAGATAACCGGTGGTTATCTTGTTTTTCTCTTCCTGTCAGTTACTTATTTTACACTATTTATTCAACTTGCTGTATGGATCAGAAATAAGCTATCTAGTCTAGAACCAAATGCCAAGCACAGTTTTATTCTTTTTTTTGCTTGCAGATAACACCGATTTTCTTTTCTATAAAAGAAGACTCGGTCTATGCTGCAGTAAACTAGCCACGGAGGGTAAGGTTACATCCTGAAAGCCAACTGACATCCAACTTTAGGATCTTGGTTACAAAAAATACACCTACGCCACATTTTATCATGTGAGAAAATGTGCACCTTCTCATCTTGCATGTGCCAAAAACATTCAGCAAGGCATGTACCTGACGGCTGAGGCATGGGTGTTATCAAAACACTTCAGGGAGAGTTAGGCTACAACCAGGACCTGTTTCCGGGCCCCCTCTACTGCAGTGAAGAAGTGAAGTAGCCTTTATAACCTAGTTTGACTGGCCGACTTAGTCTGATGCCAGCTGCCCCCTTTTTTTTCCCTTTCCTTCTCTAGACCCTTAAACCCCAGAACGCCTCTGCTGCTGTTCATGAATGTCTCTTTCAACTTCTTGCTGAAAGCCCCCACTGAAAGACGGATCTGCCTGATAAGGTGATATTTATTTTATCTAGCTGTGTTAGACTCCCCATTTCCTTGACCCTCCCCTCCCCTTCCAGGCCTCTCAATCAGTGTCCCTGATCAGCACCTTCCTGGCATTGCGCCTTTCCAGTGTTTATTCAAGGCTGCTGTCGAGGGAGCTGCTGGTGATAAGGCATAGGTAGGGGATAACTCCACCACGCAAGTCACCCCTGAAGCCAGACCCAAATACTAGCAAGAATCAGATCCCCATTGGTGTGGACATTTAATTCACAGTCCTTGCACACAGTGGCGTTGCCACAGCCGAACTATTGATTTTCTGCTCCATGCTGCTGAGGGGGCGAATGTTGTGTTTCAGGGGGGCTATATTGTATTTCAGGCTTGTATAGTTATGGGCATGGCTGGAGTTTGCGACAGCACCCACGTTCTTGATCAAGCTACCAGTTGGACTATATGGCTGGAAGTTTGCTAGGCTATAAAAAATGTGCCCCACATTTACTATACTTTGCGTGGGCGCTCACACGTCCTACATACCCAGGCTTTGAAAATAATAAGTATATGATGCTGTCTTTTGCATCATGCCAGTGCCTGTTTAAATCTTTGGAAAATGTGGGGCACAATGTTTCCCAGAGGGTATTGGGATCAGCTAATACAACTGGCATTGATCAACTAATATTTTTATTTTTGGATGGCTTATTTGTATGGTTTTGTCCCTTTGCGACAGCAATGCATCAGGGCCTGCTTTCTGATTTTCTCAAATTATTTGAAGGTATATAAATCATGTGCAGTGGTTTCAACATGCCATTTAAGTGAAAAAGTGTCAGTTTCAAGTATGGTATGGGTCTTTATATAACGCTTGTTACTGCTGAGGAGGCGCTGAAGTGCTTTGCAGACCGGTACCACACTACGCTGTTGGGTCCAAGTGTTGGTGATTAGTTCGTGATGCGTGATTACAGTTTGTCAAGCGGTTTATCCTGAGGCCGCTGTGCAGTTTTGCAGCTTTATCCCACTCAATTATTCAATTCCTTATGTAAGCTGATTATGTATTGTTGTCATGTGCTTGAGTAATTGATGCTGCAGTTGACCTCAGCGTGGCTTCTGCAGTTGTCATGCAGTTTGCTACCTATGTGTCCTATCATCAAGTGTCTTGTGCCTGTCACTAAGTCTGCACAATGGATTCAGTATATTCATCACTCAGCACCACCACAGCATCACTCAGGGCCACCACATAATCACTCACCTTCGCCACAGTGTCACTCAGGAACACCACAGCCTCACTCAGTACCACCAAAGCATCACTATGCGCTACCACAGCATCACTCTGCAGTGCCACAGCATCCATCAGCATCATCAAAGGCATCAGTCAGCACCACCGCAGCATCACTCAAGGTCACCACAGCATCACTCAGGGCCAGCACAGCATCACACAACTCCACTGCTGCATAACTCAGGGCCAGCACAGCATCACTCAACAACACCACAGCATCACACAGTACTTCTTACACTTTTTAATTGCAACTTCTCAGCATGCAGCACAGCAGCAACAAATCTCAACAGAACAGCTAAAAAACATTGGCAATGTCAACAGCTCTAACTAAAAACCTATAAGGCCCCCCAAAGCATAGCCAATAGGTCTCGCCTTTGGAACATTAAAGGTATTTAGTTATCCAGCACAATATCCTTCATTAAACAACATCAAGTGTTGCATGGCTAATCACTTATAAGGTCCCTAAAGCGAGACATATTGGCTTGTTTTTGGTGTGCCCAGGTCGATTTTTTATCCCATCCAACCCTGGCTGACGTACATGCCAGCCCTCAGGAGGCCTTACTGCTGCCATCAGAGCCCATGCATTGGCGCAAGGCAGGCAGCATAACACATCCTGGCCTTTCCCTTGTTCCTGCCAATTGCGGAGGACCACTGGAGGGCTTAGCTGTGCCCTTCTTTGGGCCCCTCCGGCTTGCCATTCCTGAAATGCCTTGCTGCAGCATGGCTGGAACAGGTGCTGGCCTCCGGTGGATGACGTGGCCGCTGTCAGAGCCTGCGCATTAGCATTGGGTGGGAACATAGTGCACTACGGCCTCTTCCCCCCAACTCGCATCGGCTGCCAAACGTGGCCCTTGGATCTGAGGAACGCCCTTACATGGACTTCCCTTCAGCGGCAAACCTTCGTATCGACTAGACACGACATGAAGGAAATTTGGGACTCCAGAGCAGCCATAGAACATCACATAGGGGCTTTAGCATCATACTTAGGTCTGCTCTACGACGATCATTGCAAATTGTCAGACAGAGTAAAATTTGCAGAAATGGACCTAGCGACCTGGCTCCCACAATAGGCGGACCACACACCAGAACTAGAGGACCTGCGTTCACAATTGCGTCTGTTACATGATAGGGCACAGGATGCAGAGGGCCGAGCAAGACTCAATAGCATACGCATAATAGGACTGCCTGAGGGTACTGAAGGGCCCAATGTCTCACAGTACATTAAAAATTACCTGAAAGCCAAGAGTGCATCACAAGGACTCTCTGACCTGTTTACAGTCAAAAGTGCACACAGGGTCCCCATACGTCACCCACCACTGGGAGCACCTCTAAGACTCAATATGGCTCAAATCCTGAATGTCTGGGACCAAGTTTTAATATTACAGAAAGCCAGAAAGAATGACCCTGTTGTCGTTGACTATCCCTATCACTATCCCCAGATTATACTCTGGGAGTTCAGCATAAGCAATCAGTGTTTCTTGCAGCAAAGAGACAAGTTCAAGCAGAGGGCCTACCTTACGCTTTAATGATCCCAGCCACTTGTGATTGGTACCTGATCAACGGACGCTGCTCTTTGATGCTCCTGAATCTGTATGGGACTGGCTAGAGACTGATTATCTCAATACTCATTGCCCCAACTCCTTGGAAAAACACACAGCCCCTCACAACGTCCCACACGCCGATACCCACAAGGGGACTCTAGACAATCTCCATCGCATGCTGCTCCCTTCCCCCAGCAGGCCCTGGAGGAGTGGCGTGGTATGACATCATCCACGCAGCACCAACCCCCCAGCTCCCACCAAGCTCCTCCAGCAGTGCGGCTGCCGACCCTGATTCCAACATGAGCATGGTCCTCTTTCCTGCAGTGATGCCACAGACGTCCGACGCTGTAATCTGATTTCACTCAATGTCACCAGCATCCCAGATGTTCGACATCATCGCTGAAAGGCCAAGCTGAAACCCAAGATTCCCAAAATGATCTTAAACGCACGTATTACATTTACTGTTTTCTTAGTTTTATGTTGAAGTGGTATACCCTTTTGATTCGCTGTCTTAATCCAGTGGTGCCCCAAGGCACTGCGAGTTTCGTCTGATACAATGTGTGCTATCAGATCTGTAATGTCACTGGCTCTACTGTCCCAGAACAGCTGCTACAGTTTATGTTTTCTTTTGATAAATTTGGTTGTCTTGTGGTTGAACGAATGTTTCTCGCTGGACTATGCACTGGGATGTATCTGTAGTCTATTTATGTTCTGTTATGCAATGATTACTCTGGATCGAGAGGTTACAGGAGGGAGGGGTAAGGTCCCATAGCCTATGCTTTTTTACTCACTTTCAACATACCATCACTGACAAATCACTATAAAATGCTAATATGAAATGATAAAGGTATGGAATCTGCCCACAAGCGACATCGCATACACTCCCAACTCAGCCGCTGCAAGGCCCACTTAGTCTGTTTGGAGGAGACACATCTACTCTAATGAGGGACTCAAACTCCAAAGGAAATAGAGAGTGCAGCTGTTTAGGTCGAGGGACCGTCGCACTGCGAAGCAGTGAGGGCGGAGTCCCGAAGATTTTATGTTTTGGAGTTAGGGGGCTTGGAACCCGCCTCTCTCCTCCATTCTCCTCCATTGGCTGGCTTCCTAAACGGAGGCCAGCCATTGGAGGAGAAGGGAGTCACTCCAATAAAGCCCCGTCTCTTTCGGATTCGGGCGTGTTTTTTTGTTTTCTTTCGACTGTGACATCATCCATCACTCAGAACGCGAAAACACGCCCCCGGAATCCGAAATTTGCGGAGCTTTGCCGCCGCCATTTCTCCCCGACCACCTGACGCGACAGACCTCTAGACATCAGACCCCATCTGGCCCCACCTACTGGAATGACATCTCGGCTTAAGGGAGCCTGTCCTCTTCAAGGGTTGTCAGAGCCACGGGCGCTTTCTGGTCGATTGTCCCCTCGCTTGTCACCTTCCTGGGCTCAGGGCTCCTCTTGCGTCCCTTATCCCTCTAACTCTAACCTTAATGCGTCTTTCTCGCATTATTTTTCGCCTGCTCTCCTCGCGCTCCTCCTTTTCTCCTCCCTCGCCCCTTTACTCCATGCTCCACGCCGTTTTGTTTCATTTTCCTCCCTCTCTCTCACCCTGTGGCCCCTCACCCGCTCCTATCTCTTACCCTGTCACCCCCTCCTCAGCTTCTGTCTCATCCCGTTGCCCCTCCCCGCCCCCTCTCTCTCGCCCCTGCTACCGTTCATTCATGCCACCCTTTCTCCTCACCCCATTCCATCTCTTGTCTCCCCTTCCTCCTTTCTTACCCCCTTGCCCCCTCTTATCTCCCGCCTTCCCTTGCTCCTCGCAGTGCAGAGAAGGGGTGGGGGCATCTTCCTTCCATCGGCTTGCTGGAGACGTTACCATGGTAACAGCGCAGGAAAGAATGATACATTTTCTGCTGATTCACTGAGTGACACCAGAACCCACGGCCTGGAACTAAGTCCGGGTTAGAGACTGGTCCAGGAGAGGAGGCAGCTCGGCGGGCTAATGCTCCCGCTGCACGGCTTGGTGCGTACCGAGCGGGTCACCTAGATCAAACCCCAGTTAGATCGCTCAGTGAGTTAGACGCCTAAGTGCGTAGATGTAATGCTATCCATCAGGAAAGACACAACGGTGAATACTGCCTGCTGCTAAAATCGGGGTACGGCCCCAGTAACTGTAGGACAGTTCACGGCCTGCATTCATCCCTTTGCCCTTATCGTGACAGAGCCCTTGTCATGATGGGACAGGAGCACTCTCAGCCCACCCATGCATATCGCTTTGTTTAGAGGTGAGCCTGCTCTCCGTGCCTTCCTCGCCTCGAAAGGAGCTGTCTCCCTCTCACTCATTTCATTTCCTCGTTCCCGTTGTTTCTCTCTCCCCTCACTCTTCCTATCTGCATGGTTTGCCCTACCGTTTCCCCCTCTTTCTGTCCCTTTATTTATTTCCTCTCCCCTTCTCTCACACTCCTCTGTCAGATCTCTCTTCCTCCCAGGCCCAGCTCCAGAATTCTGAATCTGGTGGGCAACAAGGGAGCAGGGGTGGGCCATGAAGATTCATGGAGGAACATGCATAGTCAAAAGAGAATCTTTCGTACCATATGCTGTTTTAGACTCGGACATCTATCTCGTTTTGACAAGTCTAGAAATGTACTTATCTTTGTAATGTGGAGTCTCATGTATAGGACCATTACCCACGTTGTATTCTCAGTGCCCAATTTGTACTAGTTGCAGGAGTATTTGCCACAAGGCATCGGTGCTGATCATGCCCTGTGCCCACGAGGCGGGCTGCTGCAGGCCACGCCATGGGCACTGACTGCAGGGTACTGAGCACAAGTCTGGGCTCTAGCCATTACCTGCACCAGCGCCCACTCAGTGGCATAGCAAAGGGGGGCTGTCCTCCCCGGGTGGCACGGGTTTTGAAGGCGGTGACCTCCTCCCCCTCTTACTCGCCGTCTTGGGGTGGCAATACCCAACACCCCACTCTGCTCTTCAATGTGGCAAATGGCAGGGACCTCCACGGGTGGCCAAAGGGCTAGCTACGCCACTGCGCCCACTAGGCATAGACCTGCCCTATTATCACTGCAGTGTATGACATGTTAGCCATGGGGTGCTATGGCACCACACCGAACCATAAATGATGAAAATCAAGGTTTTTTAAAACTTTTGAAACGCAATTATAATGTCCTGTCGACAATGGTTTCAAAACGTGTTTCACTGTAAGTATTCCAAGCCTTTGAGTTAATTACTTTCCATAATTCGTGGAAATTACACCAGTCATGCAAATTACAGATTCCAATTAACGATATTGTGAAAAGGTATTATAGAATACTACAGCATGAAGCAGTAAGTTACAATAGCATTTAAAAAAAGCCATTTTACTATTTGGAAAGTTGTAACATAAAAAAATGCATGTCACGTAACATATTGTATAGTTCGTCTAACATTTACAAACTATCCCATGCTTAAAATCATGTCAAAGGAACCCTTCAGTGACATTATAGAACTCGAGGTCTGCAAATTATAAACTTTGCTCATGTGCCATCCCATTGCATATCCTGCTTTGGAAAACTGTATGCTCTGCTCTCGCTCAGGGCAGAGTGACAGCAGGGACACACAGTTGGCAGTGCCCAACAACATGCAGAGTTGCCCTTCCCCCAAACACACTATTAATATTTTGTGCACATCTGATGGTCGAAACTTTGCTACTGTCTGAACCAAATCCTGACAGAATAATCATATGCAAAGTACCAGTGTAAGGGACTGAGATGTTGAACAGTTGTTACCTTCTATAGACACAAGTGTCCACTTTAAGCCTACCTACTGTAAGCCTCCGATCATATTTTCGTACCTGGTTAAAAAGTCTCTCGGAAGTTTTATGTAGCGCGAACTTGATCCGGTTTCGAAGTGCTTTATATGAGCACCAGTTTCGTTACAGGAGGACACATTCATTAATTCACTTGAGGATTCTCAGTATCTGCCAAATTGCACCTTTCTTCTCTTTAATCAATATTGCTCCTCAAATTAGTTTGTAATCATGGGAACTTACGGGTGGTGTCATTTTTTTTAAATAAGTCAGAAAAAAAGCAATTGGTATGATCTTCCTTACCTGTCTGACCCAGCCCTGTCCATATTGATTCATTGCACATTTGAGCTGTATGTGTGTAAAACACAAATATGAAAGGTACCCTTTTGGAGAGGCTGTAGGTATTTTACAACATATGGTAGACTGTCAGCATTTGTGCTTGCTACAGGCAACGTTTGCGGTAATATCAGGCAAATCTACAGTAAAAAAAAATCGCCAAACTACAACACAGAACAGGCCTACAAACAGTCAAACAACCGACCCACACACTCACACTGACCTGTCAGACCACCCCATCTGGCACTGCATGATTGCCCCAAGGGTTAGTCCGACCCTGTAGTGGGCCAGGGCTGTGGCGACTTTATTAGCAAAATATTGATGTTGTTGCAAAGCAAGGATTGTACTTAACAGACGGTCACATAGGACCCTGTTAATGACATATCCATTATATGCCTGTATGTTGTTTGTACGTGTTGTTTCCAATACGACTGCTCTGTTAATAATATATCTGTTCTATCCCTGTATTGTGTTTGTTTCTGTTGTTTCCAATAGGATTATAAAGGCAGCATGCAAACAGACTTCATTGTCTTGTAGGGGTCGACGTGATTAGAAGAAAAGTCACCCAATGTCTCTCTAATCTGCATAGAATAGGGCTCTGTGTGTGGGGGGGGGCTCTGTGTGTATGTGGGGCTCTGTGTGTGTGTGTGTGTGGGGGGGACTTGCTGTGTGTGTGTGAGTGGCTCTGTGTGTGTGGGGGGCTCTGTGTGTGTGTGGGGGGCTCTGTGTGTGTGTGGGGGGCTCTGTGTGTGTGGGGGGGGCTCTGTGTGTGTGTGGGGGGGGGTATGTGTATGTGGGGCTCTGTGTGTGTGGGGGGGGGCTCTGTGTGTGTGTGTGGGGCTCTGTGTGTGTGTGTGTGGGGCTCTGTGTGTGTGGTGCTCTGTGTGTGTGTGGGGGGGCTCTCTGTGTGTGTGTGGGGCTCTGTGTGTGTGGGGGGGGGCTCTGTGTGTGTGTGGGGGGCTCTGTGTGTGTGTGTGTGTGTGTGTGTGGCTCTGTCTGTGTGTGTGTGTGGCTCTCTGTGTGTGTGGCTCTGTGTATGTGGCTCTTTGTCCGTGGCTCTGTGTCCGCGAATACTCTCTACTACTCTCTAATGCTCACCTATTGCCATTGTAAATGACAATACCATTTATTTATGTTTGAAAAAAAGGAATCAAAAAAATGTCATGAGCAATGCCAATAGCTCTACCTTTAATAATGCCGAGACCATTGCATTGAAAATGCTTGTTTTCACATCCTTTTCAGTTTTTGCATGAGGTGCAGCAATATGGGAGCCCGAAAACGTTGCTGTTGCCGTGCATGAGAGGACTCATTGTCCCAGGATCCTTTGTTGCCCTGAGGGAGGGGCCGTCATCGCTCCAACGCGCTTAAGTGTCAGCATACTCCAGCCTTGTGGGCCTTGCCTGGGCAAAGCCCGGGATAAGGACAGGCTCGTCCTTGCCCTTCATTGCCAGGAAGACGCAGTGCAGAGCCCCCCCCCCTTGGTTACTCGGAGACACAGAATCCCCTCGATTGATTAACCACTAGCGACGAAACTGTGAGCTAATGTGAGCCCTTTTACCCTTCACCTCCGGACTGCTTATCTGACTTTGCTCCTGTCCCGTGCATCTTGGCCTCCTTCTTGAACTTTTTGGACTTGAGTCTCCCAGCTACGCAGTCGCCCTTGTGCTCAGCCCTAACTATTGACCTTCTCTTGTGCATTTGTGACTCGGGACATTATTTTTAGTCCTGTGCTGGAGCTCAGGGACATAAGAGTGGGAGAGCACCTGGTGCAAGAGTTCTGCTGGACCTGTTGTGTTCCCAGCAATCACATGGGAAAATTTAAAAATAATTAACAATCATATAAGAAAAAACTTTTTAAGCCTGCATGGTTATTTATTCACAATGTAGGAATAGACTGGTTATCATCCATTTTCAATACAAAATCACACAATAATTCATAGTGCCCCTGATAGGAAGGGAAGAGATAGTGCAGGGTGGTGTAGGTAGGAATAGTGACAATAAAAAATAGCCACAAAAGGCCTCAATGTACTATGTATCCAAGTTTTAAACATAGACAAAACCAAAGACCACTGGTTCAATACATCATATTATGATAATCATGCTCCACATTTCACATCAAATGGACAATTTTTGGGAGTGAAGCTGACTAAATACAACAAGCTGTCGACGTTTTGACCCTCTAGAATTGGCAGGCATTCATTATATCCTTGCATCGGGGTCTTCATCAGGACGGGGACGGGGCAGGCAACCTATTTGGTAAACAATGTAGATGCATTTAGCATGTATTTGCGTGAATCAAAAGGCATTTAATTAATTAGGCACACATAAATGGTAGACAAGACATACCAGGGGTTGCTTGTCTCCAGGATGGATGACGAGGAGGGCGTTCTCGGGAAAGATGGTTCTCAGATTCTACAATGAGGGGATCATGATTAATAACCTAACCTTAAAAACTATGTCCATATTAATAAAAATGGGAGGGAATCACACTTACATATAGTGATGATATCGGGCAGCCATCCGGTCTGCAAAAAGAACGAGAGGTGAAGATGCCATAAATCGGCTATCACCAGGCATGTAATTGATTCTGAATTAGTGGGCCCGAGGGTGTTACAGAATAGAAAACTTACAATAATTGGAGCAATGTACTTGTCTCTCAATTGTAGTGTTGATCCGAAGATACAACGGTGCTCTTTCAAGAGTCGGGGAATCCCGCAATACGTTATCCAATGTCGGGAGATACACTTGCCGTCTAGGATGTAAAGACGGAAGTTAGAATTGAAGTTCCTAAACCTGCGGTGGGCCCTCGTGGAGGCAATGTCACCAACATCCTCAATGTCCGTGAATTGAAGTGGATGCTCTTTTTTGACTCTATTGAAAATGGCCTCAATGTAACAGATAGCTCTTTTTCTCAATTGGCTACACTCAATTAATGGGCACAATCATTATATATCTGTTGTATATATACTTATAGGTACCAACGTGTTTGAATTGCGATCGCGCAATCTGCAATCGAATTGGCCTTTACCATCTTACGACAGGTACGCCACAAGGGGTTGCGCGCATGTATCAAGGTGTATACTGAGGTGGCCCTCCCACCTTATGACAGGTAGTGTGCACATGTATCAAGGTGTATAATGAACTATGCAGTGGCTTTCACCGTCCTACGGTAGCTACGCCACAATGGGTTGTGTATCTATATAAAGGTATATTTCGACGTGGCCTTTACCATCTTACGACAGGTACGCCACAACGGGCTTTGCCCTTGTATCAAGGTATACTGTAATATGCTTGAAGTTCAACACTAGATGTGGTTATATGACGTTTCCTCACCAATCTGATATGTTTAATTCTTATAATCTGGTCAATTCAATCAATTGTGTTTTGCCGTATTGTCCATCGCAATATGGTAAGTATGCCATAACGTGGGTTATGATATATCCAATATAATACTTTGGGTTACAATTAACCACCTTCCTCTGTCCCAACATCACAACGAGCCCTTCTCCGAGAGTAATGACCGACATGCTATTGCGATTATCCTATGCAATAGATCACATGATGTTTGCGACATATCTAGTCCTGTCGCAATTGCTTTGTAATAAGATCCCCACAATATCCTAAGTCAAAGAAAAATTGAGTCTGCTTTTTAAACGATATTTATGATTATGTAAATATCCTCCATGCAGCATTCCTAATCTTTCATGAATCCCAAACTATGTCCAAGTCCGCTTCACAAGTCTTTCTTCTATGCCAACACGGACCGTCACTGGTCCCGTGTCCGGGTTACCTTGGTTACTTCTCCTATGCCAGAGAGCCGATCGCCATTAACCAACGCGAGGCGTCTTGGATGCGGATTCAGTCCACATACCGGTATGTTTTGGCGAAGTTAGTTTATATTTTACTGAGTTCACACTGCAACCTCCTTTTCTAACCCCCATCTTTAATTCCTAGACGGCGAGTGTATTTCCCGACATCTGAAAACATATTGCGGGATTCCCCGACTATCAAAAAAGTACCAACGCGAGGCATCTTGGATGCGGATTCAGTCCACATATCGGTATGTTTAGGCTAATTTAGTTTAAACCTTGTTGAGTGCTCACCGCAGGTTTAGGAACTTCAATTCTAACTTCCGTCTTTACATCCTAGACGGCAAGTGTATCTCCCGATATTGGATAACGTATTGCGGGATTCCCTGACTATTGAAAGAGCACCTTTGGATCTTTAGATCAACACTACAATTGAGAGACAAGTACATCGCTCCAATGATTGTAAGTTTTCTATTCTGTAACGCCCTCGGGCCCACTAATTCAGAATCAATTACATGCCTGGTGATAGCCGATTTATGGTATCTTCACCTCTCGTTCTTTTTGCAGACCGGATGGCTGCCCGATATTGTCACTATATGTAAGTGTGATTCCCTTCCATTTTTATTAATATGGATATAGTTTTTAAGGTTAGGTTGTTATTCATGATCCCCTCATTGTAGAATCTGAGAACCATCTTTCCCGAGAACGCCCTCCTTTTCATCCATCCTGGAGACAAGCAACCCCTGGTATGTCTTGTCTACCATTTATGTGTGCCTAATTAATTAAATGCCTTTTGATTCACGCAAATACATGCTAAATGCATCTACATTGTTTACCAAATAGGTTGCCTGCCCCGCCCCCGTCCTGATGAAGACCCCGATGCAAGGATATAATTAATGCCTGCCAATTCTAGAGGGTCGAAACGTCGACAGCTTGTTGTATTTAGTCAGCTTCACTCCCAAAAAGTGTCCATTTGATGTGAAATGTGGAGCATGATTATCATAATATGATGTATTGAACCAGTGGTCTTTGGTTTTGTCTATGTTTAAAACTTGGATACATAGTACATTGAGGCCTTTCGTGGCTATTTTTTAGTGTCACTATTCCTACCTACGCCACCCTGCACTATCACTTCCCTTCCTATCAGGGGCACTATGAATTATTGTGTGATTTTGTATTGAAAATGGATGATAACCAGTCTATTCCTACATTGTGAATAAATAACAATGCAGGCTTAAAAAGTTTTTGCTTATTTGATTGTTAATTATTTTTGAATTTTCCCATGTGATTGCTGGGACCCCTCTTCTTAGTACTTAGAATACCCAGGTCCCAGTGACTTTATTCGGGTGAACCCTTGTCCTTAACGGAACCTGTTGTGGGGCTGCTTACACTTGCACCTTCCTCGTTCCCATTCCAATTCTTCTTCCAATTAGAATTCAAACACTACCATGGAGAAAACAAAATCTACTAACTGTGAGAGTGGGAGTGGGAGTGGGGGGCTTCTGCCAAAGTCTAACAAATCTAAACAGGCTTGCAAGTCGACCTCTTAGTCGAATGCAAGGAAATTTTGATCCCAGCGGTCCTTTCTGCCCCGACTAAACCTCCGGACCCTCCAATCCCGTCCGCCCCCTCTCTCAGTTCAAACTTAAACCCCCAAAAACGTTTCCCACAAATGTTTAATAAACCTTATACATGTAGCACTAAAAATCCCTCCCCTAGTCACTCTTCAGTGCCTCAACTGTCACCATCCACCACTGTTGAGGTGGAGCCAAGGACTCCTACACTGCCTACCACTGACACAGCCTGGACCACCGCTGACACCGACCTTGTCTTATACCAGATTCCTTCCGCTCCAGAATTTGACCTGCATCCCACAGGGAGGAGGGACTGGGGGGGTCGGCTTGTCTTACGGAAAAGGGGTTTGTGGCGGAGATAGGGTAAGAAGCAACAGCTACTGCCAGGTGTGAGGTCTCCCCAGATGGGCCAGTCTTGAAGGACCAGGTTACCTCCAGGATTATAACAGATCTGAGGGTCAAAGTTCATGCATTAAAAACAGCAGTCCTAACTGTTACAGAACAGGTCAAACTCCTATTAGCTAGAGGAGATCCTGCAGACCAATTCCCGAAACATACACCTAGACAGCTAACGAATCCGACCCACCACACCAGCAGTCTAGCTCCCTTAAAGTCAGTCCCCCTTTTGCAACCCTTAAACTCTGCTAGCAAGAACACCTTTGTACCATCAATTAGTTGTATAGCTCCTGGGGGGATGCATAACGCCAGCTCGCATGCCATTACTGGCCGATTTGAACAACTGAGCCCGTCATTGACGCTTGACTCTGTTCTTCGACCCCCCCATGACTGATGTTCAGTCATCGAACTCATAGGACGGCACAAGCAGACCCGATTTCCCCCAAGTGCATTTATATGACCAATGTGCCCAAGGTCCTTTCTCATGTAAAATACGATGGTGAAGATTCTTTAATCAACACAATCGTATATTGTATCCATCAATGAAGGGGGTGACGTTCAGTGATTAGGGAAGATATCTTGCGTTGGAAAAGCGAACTCGCCTTAACACCCAGTCAGATTGTATAGAATTGCACCTGGCTGATTGGAACGTCGCCCACAACCTGATAGCACTGGAGGCTAGGGCGAGCTCACCTACCTCTACTGGCATCCAACTCAAGACCATACACAATTCCATCGTTGCTATCTGCCCACCATTCTGACAAACTTCTGGGCTGTGACTCGCCCCTCACTGCTATCGAATGACTAGCACATCAAGCTAATCTTGTATGTACCAAACACATCTGGCAAGCTCAAGCCACACCCAGCATATCACGAACAAAGCTAGCCACTCCATTGCAAAATCCGTACTAACTCCCTCGCCCAATGGCCTTGAGATTGCCAAAAAGCATTTGTCTCCTATCAACAGACTCAACAAGAGGGCATCACCCATAGTAGCACTCCAGCCAGAGGCACAAGCAGGGTATAATGCTGATGATAAACAACCTTTCCCTACTGCTAACCAAACAGAGCCCACTAAGCTTAGTCTGGTAGCATCGAACATGGCGAGGAGTGGCCCTGCATTGGATCCAATATATCGAACGCAATAACATCTGTATTCTCCAGGAAACTAGGAGTACTACCCCTGTTCACATACCTGGTTATATCACATTCCATTGCCCAGCAACTTCTACAAGCCCGGCCAACCAGCTGGGGGACTGTTGATTTGGGTAAAAACTGCGATGCCAATGCACTATCCAAGAGCTCCAATCCAATAGTGCTGACATTTTAGCAATCCAAATTAGGGGTGTGAAGTGGTACAGGGGTAGACATCTTCAATGTCTATGCCCGAGGACCTAGAGCTGGAAGCAGATCGTCACTCTTTAACTGCATGCGTGCGGGCGGAATTCCGCCCGTACGCTGGGTTTTTCAAATTCGCACTTTACGTGACGAGCTGGGCTCGTCATGAGCGTGCGAGGAGGCTACGCCATGACGAGCCCAGCTCGTCATGAGCGTCGAAGGGGTTAAGAGTTGGAAGAACTTCTCGATGATAGGGCCACTCAGACCCCATTAATTGTAGCTAGTGACTTTAATTTCGGATTTGAACCCTCAGTAAAGGAGGACATATGTGATAGTATGGAGGAAGGTGAGTTGTGGCTCCCCCCCCCCTTGACTTACCCCCCATCAAAAAATGGTCACAAGTGGCACTGCAGCTCAATTCCCTAATTCTTGAGTTTGGCCTGAGTGTGACAAACGGTCTCACTAAATTGGATAAAATGGGGGCCAACACATATAACAGAACCACCAATATAAGCCATATTGATTACTTCCTGATAGAATTGAGATTGTGGCCTAGAGTGGATGACACGATAGTGGGGTATACGACGGATAGTGATCACAACCCCCTTGAGCTCCACCTGGCATTGCCCTGGGCAAAACACCCGAGCCCCCCTAATTCCACTCTTTCGACTAGGGAGGTATGCCCAACAAAGGATAATAGAAAACTTAAATGGGCACGTGTAGCCATGGACACAGGGAAACAATGCAATTATCCTCAATCTGCTGGATAGTACTAGGAGAAACTCAGATTAGCCCAACTACAGGGAGGTCTGGACAAGAATATGGCCTGTCACAGCTATCCTTTTAACCAGTTGGCCTCTTATTTCAGAGTACCACTACACCCTCAGGGTACCACCAAGAAGGCTAGGTCACAGTTTATCAGGTTCAAAGAGGAGTGTAGAAGCCTCAGGATAAAATTGGTCCTTGCCATTAGAGCAAACAATGTGGTTTCTCTCAGAGAAGCAAGGAGGTCTTACAAGTCAGCCCAGGCTAGAGCTAAAAACGAATGGGAGGTGAATCAATGGTTGTTAATTAAAGAGGCCTGTTTTAGGGATGATTCCCAGTGATTCTGGCTTTTAGTTGCTAGGGGAGATGCAGAAAACCCCTCACCACCCACCAACAACATTGCTATGGCAGCCTGGTTTGACCATTTCACCACACTATAATCTGGACCTTGCAAGACAGATACTGATGCCTCTACCACAGACGATGCTTACCCTCAGGCCAGCGAGTTTTTTTCCATGGCTGAAATCAGGTACAGCATTCATTACATCGTTAGGGCTAAATCCCCAGGTCCTGATGGCATTCCGGGTGATGTTTTTCTTAGTGACGTCGAGAACTGGACAACATACATTCTGGCACTAGCTAATAGAATTGCTCTAAGTGCCCCAATACCAACCTCCTGGAAGGGAGCCTAGATGATTTAGGTCTATAAGAAGGGTGACTGTTCGTCTCCCTCCAAATATGGGCTGATCATCCTAATTGACTGTGCCCAAAAGGTGTTTGCCCAAGCACTTCTTATGAAAATTTAGACCTGGAAAGTGACTTTACCATCTTGTCCCCTTTCTAAGCTGGGTTTAGACAGAAAGCTAGCACTATCGATCAGGTCTTTTGCTTCCTCCTATTGGCCTGGAAGACTGTGGTTATCGGGCAGGGGAGCCTATATGTGTTTTTTTTTTATCTAAGGTCTTCATTTGGCCTTATCCCTAGAGAAAAGCTTTGGTGCGTCTTAAAGGAGATGGTCCCCCCCCTTGAGGTCCTAACGTTAGTCATTCGCCTTCATGATGCCAATTATGCAAGGGTTCACTGGGACAGTCAAGGCCAACTGACTGACCCGATCAAAGTTGATAAAGGGGTCTGACAGAGTCGTGTATTGACTCTCACTCTTTTTTTGCTCTTTATAAATGAAGTAGTCCAGTATCTCACGGATACTCCTGCTGATGCCCCAACTCTGGGGGAGCCAAGGTGACAACTTTGTTGTTTGCTGATGACAACCTGCTAGTCTCCAAAACCCCTAGAGGACCGCAGTTGCTCTTAGATCACTTTGAGGCCTTCTGTGCAATGAGAGGCCTAGAGGTTAACACCTCAAAGACCAAACTCCTAATGTTGTACCCCCACAAATAATTCAAAGGCAAGCTAACGCTGGGTGGGATTCCCTTGGAGAGAGTAAGCAACTTCGATTGTGTGGGGATCACTCTCTCCGAAGAATTGTCCTGGAAGACCCATGTATCGATGCAGACTCTCCAGCACAGATTACTGGGGCCTTGACTGAAGAGCATAGGACCTCTCAGAGCAAACCAGATCCAGCCCCACTTCATATATATGATCACAAGGCAGCAAGTTCTGCACTGTATGGTGCAGAACTCGGGTTTTGAATAACTGGACGGCCTCCTTACTACAGAGAACACATTTTAGAGAGCCTTGTTCTCACTTCTTCAGAGTAGCCCTCTTTACCCACTAATGCTGGACACAGGCACAACCTCTATTGTTGAGAAAGCCAGACTACGCCCCCTTTTGTTCTGGAAACATCTAAAATCAACCCCCGAGTTGCTCTCATACGCTGCTGCCCTTGCTGAATTAAGTGCTTTTGACTGCTTTAAGAAAATTGATTGGCTCTCCAAAGTGAAGTCCCAGCTTACTGCTATAATTTATTTATTTATTTATTTGGCACACTTGTAAAGCGCAGCTGCACCCAACGGGTATCCTGGCGCTGTGATCTTTTATGGCCTGTACGCAGAGAACATTACTATGACAGCTAACTACAGTGTCCTTGGGAAGAGGAACGTTTTTAGTCCCTTTTTAAAAGAAACAAAGTCTTCCAAGCTCCGGAGAGACAAAGGCAGCGCATTCCATGCCCTGGATGCTGTGTAACCAAAAGAACGGCCACCCATCCGCATTCTCCGGATCTTAGGGACTATCACTAAATAAGCAGAAGCTGAGCGAAGAGATCTGGTAGGAGTATACCAGGAGAACAGCTCCTGCAAAGAAATCGGTCCCAAACCGTGGAGAGCCCGAAAAAACAAGCACAGAGGTTAGAGGGAGCGTGGGACACAAAGGACCCAGCTCTACTGCCTAGCAAAGACCTGATCAAGAAACAATATTGGAACTGGGTGGCCCAGTCCTCTATCTCCTATCCGTCATGGGGCCACCTCATAATTGATTTTATGGAATTTAAACTGTCAGGTGTTTACAAACAATATTTGGAGGCTAGCATGATCCTGAAGGATAGGAAGCTCTATATGCAATTTAGGTTTGGCTCCCTCCCGGTGAACACTTCTATAGCCTCCTGGCAACTGTCTTCCACCACACTGCAATCTTGCCCAGGCTGCCTTTCTGCTGAGTCAACTGGTCACATTTTCTTTACTTGTCCCTTTTACCGTTCTCCGAGGGCCAAATGGCTTACTCCTGTCTATAGGCAGCTTGGCACCCGTTGTCATCATGAAGGGCTGCGTGTTCTAAAATGGGACTCCAGCCTCCTTGTTGCCTGCGCAAAATCCATGTACCTAGGCAAAATGTGGGCTATTAGAGGTTAGTGAAAAAAAAGTTAGCCATTGTAGCAACCTTCGGACATTACCTCTATGTATTTTTTCTGCTTTTTCTTGCTACATAGCTCTTGTAAAAACTAAAAACATGTATTCTATCTATCGCTATAGCGCCATTTTCAGCATTGTGACAGCATGGCGGGTAGTGCTGCCCATTTCCATCATGGCATAGGCTTTTGTTGTCTCACCTTTTAGGCACCTCATATGTTAATTTTATCTTTTTAAAACAGTTTTTAGACAAACTAGTTACGTTGAAACTTTTCAAATTGTTTTAAAAAAATCTTGGTATGCATTTTTTTTTGTTCTGTTGTACTGTATGAATTTGTGCTTTTATGGTCGCAATGACCAAAATAAAGTTGTATGAATGGAATACATGGGGGTGATCTGGTACACCATTTGAGGTCATAGATACCAAGCTGGATACAAAAGACCATTCTGTCCTCATACAGGGAACTCTCAATGGTAGACCACTGGTGCTGGGTTATGTTTACCCCCAAATGCAGACCAAAACCTCTTTCTGTCACACATCTCTTCCATACTAGCAGACTGGACCCACTTACTGTGGTTAATCAGAGGTGATTTCAATGCGGTCTTAGACACCCAACTTGATAGTTCCCATCCCCCTCTTCCCAACACCTCATCATTTAGATAAGCGAGGGCACTACAAGACTGAGCACTGGGGTGGTCCCTGTCAGATGTACAGAGGGAATTGAATGCTGGGATGTAGGAATAGTCGTTCTATTTCCCACCGCACAACATACACTACTGACTGGACCATATCTTTTGCCCCAGTACCTTCTGGCGAACATATCCAACTTCACATATCTGTGAAAAACATTATCTGACTATAACCCCCTTGAAATTACTATGTCATGGCACCTACAGCCTAGAAGACTGGAGGATGCAGTATTTAGGGACACTCTGGCCAATGCAATCACTGACTATTTTGTAGATAACGCTGGTACTGCCTCATCACTATTTGTGGAATAGGAGGCGTTTAAAGTAATTATTCAGGGGACGTCCATATCCACAACAGCAGAGGCATGCCAATCAGTTTTGTGCGACATAACACAAGTAGAGACACAACTAGGAGTATTAAAACAAATAGTCGCCTATGATGACTCACAAGAAGATGAACTAAGATATTGCCGAATTCAATATATAGATCTCCTTGAACACCTGAAGGTCATGGATTACAAAACTTACACACAACAGAAAGACACAGAAGGCTCTCTGCTGGCATGTATGATCCAACCACCACAATCCCCCACTCCTATCCTATCGATTTGCTCAACTAAAGCGACAACATAGAAGCATTAGGAGACAGTAGCACGGTGTTTAAAGACTATATACTCATTTATACTGTCCTTGTCCACCGTCCTCCCTAGCCACCTTTCATACCTTCCTGGATTGCCTGCAATTTTCACAAGTACAGAGGTCTCACCAAATGAAGGTGGGAGCCCCATTGGCACTAGATGAAATCCGCAATGCAATAGCTGAGCTCCCTAGCAATAAGATGCTTGGACTAGACAGATGACCAATCGAGATTCACCCCACAGTCGCTACTCCCCTACTGCCACATCTAGACACACTATGCAAAACTGTTCAAGACATGGGTCTTTTCCAATCTCTAGTCTACTTCCCCTCTGTCCGCCTTTACCCTGGCTTAGGGCTGGGACACCCCATTGCTGGGGCAGCCATGCACTCTATAAATGCTGATAACATAACATAACATCACCAGAGCCCAGCTCCCTTGCACCCACTACCCGGCAGGCACTGGTTACGTCCTTCCTCAAATCCGGAAGACATGTCCTCTTACAGGCCCTTATCCCTGCTATTGTCAGAATACACAATACCAAGCAAGCTCTTGGACACAATAGAGCTAGGCGGTAGTCTCCTGCCAGTCACCCCACACACCTTTTGGAATCTTGGATTACAAATATATAGATCATCCACAGACTTATTGCATGGCAATCTGACTAAATCTGTCACTTCCATCCATGCACAGATTTTTTTTTTTAAAGATTTTTTTATTGATTTGAACATTTAAGAAGCGGATACAACCATTGGTAGGCATACATTCCAATCGACTTATAACTGGTTCATGCATTAAAGCAGTATACAATAAATCACACATTGACTTCAGAAAAGTGTCTATTTTGTCTGGACATTTCCATTTCAACAGTTGGGGATATACACATGCCAATTCTATGTGCATTCCAACCACCCCACTTCCTGTCCGATTTCTTGGGACATCCTCTAGCTTTAAAGACTTCTTTTTCTGCAACCATACATTTGTCAAATTCGGTTGCCCAAGTTTTAGTTGTAGGTCTTTCTACTGCCCCCCATTTCAGTGTGATTGCTCTCTTTACTAATGTATAGCCCAGAGTGGCTAATTGATGCTCCACTTCTGTGAGTTCAGTGGCCTCCCAAATGTTAAGAAGCCCTAACGGTGGTGTCAACACTATCTGCTTTCCTATTGCCTCTTGCATTTGCAGCGTAGTCTGGTCCCATATGTGCTGTATGTGCCGGCATTACCAAATTATATGGTAGAAGGTTGCCACTTGTTGACACCCGCACAGACATAGTGTATCTAGCCTAATTTCCATCTTCTCAAAGGTGGTCCCCGTGAGATATGTTCTCTGTAAGAATTTTAGTTGTATCAATCAGAAGCAAAGATTCATTGCTGCTTCCCGGGAGGGACATCAATGCTGTTTACCAGTCCTCGTTGTCAATTTGTCCGATGTCGGCTTGCCACCACTCTTGGAGCATCCAAAAAGGATCTGGCAGGTTGTTACATACCTTACGATATGTTAGGGAAATGGCTTTGTCGGGGATTGGCTCAGATAATAGCCGATCTTCTAAAGGGGAACTCTGGCAGTTTACTCATGTCAGGAAGCGCTATAGTGAGTCAGGGGCGGCCTTAGGCTTGTGCAAGCTGTGCACCTGCACAGGGCCACCAAACCCCAGGGGCCACCACGCCAATATATATCCTTAATATAATAACCCTCTGAGGATGGATACATATTTGCGTGGCGGCCCCTGGCAGGGATTTGGTGGCCTCCGGCTCTGTTCCACTTCCAAACACCCTGACCCCCCCTCTTCACTAGCCTCCGTGCCTGCGTTCCTCCGGGGGGCCCATACCTACGTTCCGGGGGCCCCCTACCTACGCTCCCTGCCCAGGGCCACCATGAGCCTAGAGCTGCCCCTGAGTGAGTGTGTGACGGATCTGCATGTATCGAAAAATCTCTCCCTGAGCCGGCTCATATTGTTTCTGTAGGTCACTGAATTTGAGGAGTTTACCCTTTTGTACTAACTGGCCAACTGTGGAGATCCCGATTTGTCAAATCCTGAGTGTTAACACAGGAGCCCCAGTTTTTGAGAGGCACACAGGGGAGTGGCCTAGGTCAGCACTCCAGTCCAGCCCAGCCGTTTTGTGGCCTGATGCCATATTTCCACTGTCTGGGCCATTGATCCCACATATCTCCCTTTCTGGGTTTTTGTGTAAAGGGCTCCGATGTATCCTTCCCTTCCCGCCTGATATTTGTCAAGCATGTATGCTGGGTCTGACGGGGAACGGTATAGCCAATGATTTATTGCCACTAATTGCGAGGCCCAGTAGTAGAGTCGTATGTCCGGATGTGCAATCCCTCCGTCGTACTATCTTTTGGTCAGCTTGGACAGTGCTATACGGGGCGCTCCCCCAATCCATAGTAATGAGCCAACCTCGCTTTCTATATTGTTGAAGTATGAGTCGGGTATCCTATAGGGGCAGTTTTGGAGGATATACAAAAACCTCGGGAGAGCAAGCATCTTAAACAAGGCGGCTCGGCCAAACAATGAGAGCGGTAGCGTTCACCAGTGCTTGACATCACAGCGGAGCCGGTCTAAGGGGACAGCTAGATTTTACTCGGACAAAAGCTGAGGGTCAGGAGTAATAAAGACTCTTAGATAACGAAATCCGTCACAAGCTATTGCAATTTCACAGCCCGGTGGAAGCCTGGGAATTGGGCCCCGAAGAACAAACAGCACCGATTTAGCCCAGTTAATGGCATAGCTGGCGTATTTGCTAAAGTTTGTGAAGATGTTCTGGAGCTTATTTATTGCAGTGTAGGGGGACACTAAGTATATCTAAATGTCATCCGCATACAGCAATACCCTATCTTCCATTTCTGTCTCCCATTTCAGACCCCTGAGCCCGGCATCTCCTCTCACCCACAACACCAGAGGCTCCAGCATTAAGGCAAAAAGCAGGGGGATAGGGGACAGCCTTGCCTAGTGTCTCTACCCAGTGGAAAAATATGGGACGTGCAGGTATTAACCTTTATGTGACCACGCAAACCCATATAGAGCAGCATGATCCACCCTAGTAATCTAGGTCCGAACCCCAGGCGTGTCAGCATTTCGAACAAATATGGCCATTTGATGGAGTCAAATGCCAGGAGACATCGAGGGAAAGTACCACTGCATCTCTGTCTATATATGGTTGACGCCCCAGAACATTGTGAATACGTCGGATATTTAGGGCTGTGCTCTGTCCTGGCATAAAGCCTGACTGGTCAGCATGTGCCTAAACCCAGCACACAGGAGTGCTCAGGTTCTCCACCTTACGCCCGTAAGGTCTTTCATTTCGCATTGCTACCTTGCCACTCCCGGACAGAAGGGGTTCACCCTGAGCACCCTAAGACATTCAAACTATCGATCACTCTTATATCAACACATTGTTTAATACGGAGTGCAGCGGGCCCCACTTTCTTATCTACAGCATTGCCACTAAACCAGAGGCCAGGAGCTTCTCTAACACTTTGGCCTCAACGTTTATTAAAGAGATTGGTTGGTAAGATGCGCAGTTATCAGCGGGTTTTTCTGGCTTCCGGATAACTACTATAGAAGCCAAACGTTGGTTATCAGGTAGGATTCCTTTCTCAAGGCTTTCATTCTACATATTTCAGAGGTGGGGTGCAACCCGTGGGGCCATGGATTTCAGGAATTCAATAGGGAGTCATTGGGGCCCATCGCTTTCCCAGACTGGATACTAAATATTGCTATGCAGATCTCCTCATCTGTAATGTCTGTTTCCAGGACATTTCTATCATCCACTGATAAAGTCGGGAGGCGCATTTCTGCGAACAAATGCTGCGAGTCTTCAGCTGTATATGTGGTTGAGGAGGTATTACACCGCTTCCAGATGATCTGCAAAGGCCTCCGCTATTTCTTTTGGATCTGAAATCTGCGTCCCTCTTCTAGGGTCAGTCCAGGCACCCATCGCTCCCCCTATTCCCTCTTCTCCAACCACGCTAGCATTTTCCCTGCTCTGTGTCCTAGCTCGTATATTTTATGCTGAGTGTGTAACAATCAAGACCAAGTTTTCTCCCTTGCCAACATTTTATATTCCAGCTGCTTAATAGAGAGTTGGTGTGTGGTGGCCTCGCTCGGTGAGGAAGAACGATGCGCCTCTAGCTGCTGGAGTTATCCATCTAATTGTGTCAGATGTTCATTTTGCTTTTTGACGTAACCCACTTTTAACGCTAAAGCTTGCCCTTTCAATACTACCTTATATGCCTCCCACACTACTTGCGCTGAATCCATGGATCCCACAAATTTGGTGCAATAATGATCGAGTTGTGTAGCTAAGGTCTCCTTTATATCTGGAACTTTGAGTAACCAAGGATTAAGGACTATGGTATTTCGCTGACGTTTGTTATGAATAGTTAACTCAATCCACACTGGGGAGTGATCTGAAATGCCTCTGGGTAGACCCTCTGGGTAGACCCCCTGGGTGTTGAAACCGTCCAACATCTGCTGTATGTGTGAGGAAATAAATTATTCAGGACATACTCTTATGTGCATTAGAATAGTGAGTGTAAGATGTTATGTTTGGCTGTAAAGCCTGCCAAACGTCTGTCAATGCCAGGGCCCTTATGAATTCTTCCATCTGGGTGTTGGGTTGCAGTAGGGGTCGCTGTGGGTGCCTATCTCTTCGGTCATCCATGGTCATATTGAAATCCCCCCCCCCATAATTAGGGTACCGACCGGGAGATCAAGAAGGGCCTTCCCTAAGCCGCTAGTGTCTCTTTACCCAGCTCCGGGGGAAGGTACACTGAGACCACATTGATCGGCCTGCCCTCCCAACTGACTTCCAAAACTGTGAACCGCCCCATGGATCTGCCCGAGTACGGAATGGCTTGATTGCAAAATTCCTTTCGAACCAGGATACCGGTGCCCCTTGGACCCGATGTTAACCCCGCGTGTACCTGGAGCTGATATCCCCAGCGGTTTAGTGCCATGTATTTATTTCCCACCAAGTGGGTTTCTTGCATCAACACCAACTATGGGGCCTGTCTCTTAAGATACTGGAGCACCACTCCTCTCTTTATTTTATCCCCAGCCCATTAACATTCCATGTTAAAATGGATAACAATGTTTCTTTTGTGTTCTTCATTGGAGGCTCTGGTGAAGAAATATGCGGGGGCCTGTAGGGATAATGAGAGGTGAAGCTGCTACCTCCCCCATCCCCGTTGTCAAATGTTTGGATCTGAAAATGCATCCATGTATGTACTGCTTTATGACCTTCTTAGTTACAATTCCTACCTTAGGATTCAGAACTAGGCGAATCGAATCAGATAATCGAAATTTGTGAACTTGAGAACTAATGAATGAAACACCCCTTACGGCCCTTCTACCCTCCCAAACTCCCCACCTCCCTGCCCCCCTGCCAGTGGAGTTTGAACTACCCACACCCCAACAAGGAAGAGTGCCTGTCGCCCCTCCTACTATGTGAAAGGAACTTGGTTTGCAACTATACCCCCTCCGCTATAGTGTAAGGATAATTCCACGGTTTACTGGATATTGGGGAGACACCCCTTCCCTGTCCCATGGCCTTGCCATACAGTGTGGTATAGGCAGTAATTTCCCTTTTTCTCATTAAAACCAAGTCTCAGATGTCCACTCCAATGTGGCGGAGAATACTCCTTCATGGGTTACTCGTGTCACTTTCCTACCTCATGTTCCTCGGAGGTGGTTATTTGTATCTATTACTGTGTTCCCTCTGTTGTTGTCTCCACTGTGTGAAGTGGATTCCATCTCTCTTCGGTTGGTTTCGTTCCACTGCCAAGCATTTTTGTCGGATCTCCCAGATCTGGATCCTCCGTATCGGTCTTGGTTTGGTTTCTCCACCCGGCGCCAGCCCTCTAGCCACTCCCATGCCTCCTCTGGGGTGGAGAAGAACCATGTTTTGCCGTCTGATTCAATACAGTGTTTCGCTGGGAAGAGCATGGCATATACTTTGTATCGTAGTGCTCGTTTGACCTCCATGAAGCTACATCTTTGAGCCTGTACTTTGCTGGTGAAGTCTGGAAAAAAGGTTATCTGACTGTCCTCCAACATAAGTGGTGGGTTTGCTCGTTCTGTTTGGAGAATAATGTTGTGGTCTCTGAAGTTGAAGACTCGAGCTATAATTGGTCTCGGGGGCGGGGAGGACGGCCGGGGCCTGCCCTCAGGGACCTGATGGGTGCGCTGTATGGAAAAGTAACTTGATAGTCTCTTTGGCTCTAGTCGTTTCAAAACTAACTCTTCCACAAAAAAGTCTACTGCAGGGCCTTCTGCCCGTTCTGGAACTCCCAGAATGCATACATTATTTCTTTGTGCCCTGCCTTCATATTCGTCAAGTAGTCCCTCCATTTATTTCTGCATCACTTGCAGCTGGTTTACTTGCTTTTTTAGCAGAGCGGTATCCGTGTTCAGGACAGTTGTAGCTTCCTCTATGTCTTTCATCCTGATGTTCATTTTCCGTACGTCGGCTTTTATCAAGGATACCTCCACATTAACAATGTTGATGCGGGTCTCTAGATAGGGTCACACTCCTGTAATGGCCGCCATAATGTCTTGGAGTGTCAGGTCCTTTTGCTGTGTTGGCTGGTCCTGGCTGTCTTGAGATCCTTGCAAGTCTGCTGCCCGCTCCTTTCTCCGCGCAGATTCTTATGGATTGATCACTCCCATGACAGTATCTTCTCCCGGGTCTGTTAATTTCATCTGGTGTGTACTGTGTAGGCCATTGCTCACTCCCAGCGACGAATCTCCACGGTCTTCGCCACCCTTGGACTGCCGGGGGAGTCGTGCGGGGACCTCAGATTAGGGTGTGTTGTCCAGAGCCGAAATTGTGTGTACTCTGCCCCTCATGCCACTCCCCAAGGTGGATTCGGCATTTGGGCCTAGCTCGCTCCTGGAAGCCAGAGCCTCAATTAGTCTACCAGCTTGCCCGCATTCAACTTCACTTATCAGCCCCCGATTCCAGTGGGCCTCCGCTGCGGTGCGACACTCACCTCCAATATGCTCCGGGTCTCCGCCCTGTTACGTGGGGATTTTGAACTTGTTTCGCCAGGCCAGGGCCTCCCATGCTGTCACGGACGATTCCTCACCTCACGCACCCTGTGGTCTGCTTCCGCCAGTCATAGGCACTTTGCCGAGCTCTCACTGAGGGCCGTTCCCACTCACGCCCAAGTGGCTCTTCTGCCTCCGGGTCTCCGCTTATGTCGGGTGATCCCACTTCCGTTGTTGCTCCTCTTGACCCCCTGTGCATTCTCTGGATCACTCACTAGAGCGAGGGTGCGTCGCCATCTTGGAGTCAGGCACCGGCTGCGCCTGGAGTTAATGGCCACTGTCCTGCCCCTAAGAGAGGATTCTTTCTTCCTGCTCATGCCACGGAACCCTGGGTTGGGATACCCCCGCTTCGGCAGAAATGCAATATGATTTGGGTCGGATTAGTGGCAGGATAGGCAGATGGGGCTTCAGAGGCGCGTTAACGTGCAGCCATTCCCTTCAGCAACTAGCCACGCACCTCCCAAGCACAGATTTGATTTTGGATCACTTTACCTCTCTCAGTAGCAGGACAGTTGGCGCTCTCCAAGATGGTGATGCTGTCACATCTGTTATATTATTTCATCAACCTACCAGTAGTGGTCCCAGCAGCATACGTTCATCATCTTAACTACTTTCTTATTGACTTGATAAGGGGAACAAGTAGGCAATAAATGAGCTTGCCCAAGTTACAACTCATGTCGGGTGAGGGTGGAATGAGTGCCCCAGACTTTCGGGCCTACTGCTATGCAGGTCAACTACAATGGTTGTCATACTGGCTAGCGGGATTCTGACTAAAATAGATTACACCCCACAACAACTACGAATGGATGCCCTGCATACGCTATTGAGGTTGGGTGCATCTGCCATACCTTAGCCCCATTACTGTTAAACAATCCACTCACCTACTGGAAACTAGCACTAAAATACACAGATATCCCCCACACTATGCACCTAATATACCTCGGAGGAGGACACAGACACACATGGGCTCACTGACATCCCTAAATCTGAGGCCTAGGGAGACTGCTGGGGTGAATACACTAGGGGATCTCTTATGTTTACTGCCGGGGTACTCCTGTCACACCAGGAATTAACCCAATCTCATTATTTACCAATTTCTCTCTTCTTAAAACATGCAAACATTTCTTGAAATATCTGCAAACACTGGGCATCAATGGGGACAGAACCAGAGACAAACTCCCTTATCCAGGCTGTATATGAAATGAGAACTGGAAGACAGTTGGTCAAATGGCAGTACCAATGCCCCAGATCCCATCTACACCTTTCATTATTGGGAGCGAGGCCTAGCTCGAGTCCTGCATGACAAAGATAGGCGTTTCCTACTTGAATATCTCAGCACAATCTCCTGCAACTCCCAATTTAAATGCATCCAATTCTCCCAACTTCAGAGGGCCTAATTCACACCTCAGAAGCTGCAATCAAATATTTCCCTCTTGCTGCCCTAGATGCCAAATCGACCGAGTGGACCTCATACATGTGCTATGAGTTTGCCCCTCCCTGAGTATCTATTGGGTCGAGATCCACACTGCCCTGGCAAATCTGGCTGAAGCCCCTCACTGGAACACATCGGAACACTGTCTGTTAGGCCTGTACCCGTGCCCCAAAAATTCCAAAACTCTCTCACACTCCATAGACCTGGCCCTTATACTGGAAAAAACAGATTACCAGGTGCTGGAAATCCCCCAGAGCTCCACTTGTGAGTAGTTGGTGAGAGGAAGGTGTACCCTGGGGTACTGCAGAGAGCCTTGCTGTATGGAGGAAGGAGTGTCGCGGGCTCTGAAAACAGGCCATAGCTTCAACATGGGACACCTTTGTAGAATCGTTCAAATCCCAGAACGTAGGGGACTAGAGCACTGAGGGGAACAGCGTTTACAACGCAACTTTTACAACGCAGTACCTTTACGGCACAACCATTACAACGCAAGTCATTACAACGACTTGCGCTGGGGGGCGCTCTAGGATAGGGAATAGTTTGAATTTACTATCCAACACCTTCCCTACTATCCACGGGGTCTGGAGTTGGAATAGTAAATTAAACAATTCACTATCTAGCGCCCCCCAATGCAAGTCGTTGTAACGACTTGTGTTGTAAAAGTTGCGTCGTAAAGGCATGCATTGTAAAAGCATGTGTTGTAACGACGTACCTCCAGCACTGAAGATGTGACATAGCCCCCCTACACATTACTTTTGAGTGTTCCTGCCTGGCATTTTCAAAAATCATCTTTCAATGACTATGACATATCTCTTTCTCTGAACAGGCACATGCCTAATGATAGTTGCTGCCGCTGGTTTCCGTCCCTTGCTCCCTCCCCTCTTCCGCCCCCCATACTTTCCTGTGTCACCTCTTCCTGTTCTTCCTCACATGTCAGACAACTAATTGGGGTTAGGGTGGGTACTGGAGATGTTTTACTTGTTATTATCACACTGTTTGATTTCTTTTAGGCACAAAGGTCCATATGTAGGAAGCCAAACTGCGATTGCAAACGCTGAAATTCTCAGAATTTCAGCATTTGCGATTGCAATTTGGGCAGTGTGCTATGTAGCAGACAAAAACCCACTCGTAAAATAAGGAATCGCAAAATTTGCGATTCCCTATTTTGCAAATGCATTTAAGGAATCCCAAATTGTGATTCCTTAAATGCAATGTAGGAAGCACCCAAGTTGTGCGATTTTGGCTTAAGGAATCACAATTTACCACCAACTTCAGGTTGGTGGTAATTTGCAATTCCTTTGAGAAATGCACTTTAATGCATTTTTCTAAAGTGCCATGTGGCGTACAAACATGCCCTTAGCGCATATCTGTGTGCCACATGTGCACACATGCCTATTACAGGGGTGCAACAGGGTGTCCTATTGACACCCTTGCAACCTTGAAATTGCATTCTCAATTTGTGATTCTCTAATTGGGAATCGCAAATTGAGAATGTCTTCCCATTCATTCCTATGGGCCTTCTAGCCCATAGGAATGAATGGGAAGATATTCCTTATTGGCGAATCTCAATTTGCTATTATGTAGCAAATAAGGAATATGTAGGATTCACAAAATATTTTGCAAATCCTACCTACACTGCGTTTTGCGACTCTCTAATTGCGATTCCCTAAAAATCGCAATTTGTGAATCGCAAAAAACTTGTACCTACATATGGCCTGCATTTTTTTAATGACTCGATTTCACCTTAGAAATGTTACTCCAACCACAGTTGGATAGAAATGTACCGAATGATTGCTACAAATCTGTGATATCCTGTTGTTGCGTTTATACTGTTCCCAAGTACCTGGTTCCTAGCTGCGTAGCCAGCGTGAATGTTCTGCGTGGAATGTTGGTGTGATGGACATGTTTGGAATGCTTGGGAGCCTGGTGTGAATGTTGACAGTTGAAGATTGGCTAAGCAGCAGGGAGGTTGCTCCTGGTGGGACTGCTACTGATACAGATGTACTTATCACATTCCAGTTGTTACATGGACTTAACAAATAATCTACCAAGTTGCTACTCAGCTACGTCTTGTACATCATCTCTACCCATGGTACATCATTACATTTTGGGGACGAGCTGGAGTCAAACTCATGCTCTACAAGTAGTCGTAAGGGAGTTAAAGATGACATGCCAAAGAAGTCTTTAAAGTGGAAGGAACCTAACATACAGAAACGACAGTTACTGACAGAACAAAGGGGCATATTACCAACAGCTAGCGATAATTATCGTTATGTTGGCTTAGCGGCAATATTTTTATCGCCGAGCTGCGGCGATTTTTATCGCTTAGGATCCTTGCTATTATCAAGGTTTATCTCCTAAGCGATCAACATCGGCCGAAATGCATGAATATCGCTGAAAAGTCAGCGATATTCATGCATTACCGAGCTAATGCTCTTAGCCATGTTATCCACCTACCATTGGATAACATGGCTAAGAACTGCTCAGGGGCAGGTGTTAGCTTTTGGAGATAATCACGCTTAGCGCAAATATCTCCAAAAGTTGGTAATAGCAGATAGCGATGTTAGCGACTGTTTCCAGTCGCTAACATCTTGGCACGGCCACTTTGCATGTCATTAGTGATAAATTTCACTGACATGCAAAGCGGGGTCCAAGATGGTCGCTATCTCCTACTAGCTGTCGCTAACTGGTGTTAGCGACAGCTAGGTAATAGGGAGATAATTTTATTTCCGCTTTCTTGGCTTTTAAAGCCAAAAAAGCAGAGATAAACCCCCTTGATAACATGCCCCAAAGTACTTTTCCAGGAGGAAGTGGTTCACAAATGACCACACAGACAGAGCAAGTACATTTCGAGGAGGAAATGTTCACAAAAAAGAAACAGGATTCACAAGAACCCCCACCAGTGTCCTTCACATTGGACAGCCCCTGCCCAGGCGTGCTATGCTCACCAACATCATATCTGTTGGATTTTAAAATATCAACAATAGTGTGCTACGTCTCACTCAACAAAATAAAGTTTGTCACACAAATGACGTTTCATACCCTGATCCATCCGGAGTCTTGCACACATGCGTGCCACCATTTTTCTTTGACAAGTTACATTGCTGTTAATCTTTTGCATTTAGCCACGTTATCCAGCTGCTGCAGCCTTGTGGTCATCATTTTCTTTTTTCATAGGAAAACTCTGATGTGGCGTGATCTCTTCGATGGTTGGGTGCACAACTCTGCTTCATGCTACTTCCCTGCTCAGGAATGTACTGTCTTTAAATGGTGTTGGCAGCTACTTCTAATTGACATTTCTGCCTCCCTTAAAACCACTTGTTTTGGCAGCATTCAGGATACAGTACTTTATAGTCACAAAACTTCTTCAAGTGTCTTTTTATCGGGTGTATGTGTCACCAGTGACCAGTGTATGGAGAGATCAACATTTCTCGGGTGAGTGTTCGCTCACCGGTGCAAGTTTTGTTTTGTCCATGGTCATTGTATTTTGCCTCTGTTCATGTTCCACAGTGTATTTTTATATTGTTTAATTTTCAATGTCCATCTTGACGTTGTCCTAACAGTTCTGGCTTTGTGTTGCCATTTGGCATGTTGCTTTTCCTACATGGGATTGTTGTTGGGTGTTGTCCGCTCATTTCCTTTCAAGTTGTATGTGCGTACTGACCCTTACAGAAGGATCGTATTGTTATTTCTATGAGTGGCTGTCACTCACTGCTGTGCTTTAGTACCACACTCTTTAGAGGCATCGTTTTTGGTGGTTTTGGCCTGTTTTTGTATGTCAGTATCCCTTTCTTGAGGGATAGGAATGGAGTTTAATCCCATTTCCATGCAGTAAGCCACATTTTACCCTCACAGGAGGGGTGGCTTAAGGGGTGTCACTCCCTTCTACAAAGGTAATGGTCTGTAGTCCCATTTTTATGCAGTAAATCCTGTGACCCTCACAGGAGGGGTGGCTTTGTGGGGGCCTTTCTCATTTAAAGAGTTTTACGTTAAAAAAACAAATATAACCCTTACATGAGGAAGGTTATAATAAGTCATTTAACCCTTACAGGAGGAGTGACTTAATGGGTGTTAGTCCCATTCACACAGTTTGCATTATGGGCCACTGTTCCATGTTTGCAAGTTTTGTCCCTTACATGAGGGGTGGCAAGTTGGGTTTCAGTCCCTTCTTCACAGTTTTCGTTGTTGTTCCTTACATGAGGATTCTATACATGGAGTGCAGTTCACCCATAGTAATAGATCTTTGGGGGTGCGTGTCTTCCGTCTTTTCTCTTCACAGTGCCTTGCCTTGCTTTGCGGTGCATGGTTGGATGCTTCTTTGCATCTTTCTTGAGATTATGTTTCACATGTCTTTTCATGAGGTGGTATTTCACTTTGTCGTTGTGAGCTTAACATTCTTGAATCATTTCAATTTGTTTTTAATATTAAAGGGGGAGGATGGGTGATATTTGTGTGTATCTATTCATTCTTCTTTCCTTCTTTGTTTAGTCTTTGTTCCCTCTCATGAATTGGTGTTTTACCCTGCATCCCCGGGTTCTGGACTATTTCTTTCATTTGCACATTGTTGTGCATAGTTGTTTCCTTTTGGTATTGTTTATTTAATTTTCAATATTTAGGGGAGAAGATATTTGATATTCTGTTGTTGTGTTTATACTTTTCTGATGTACCTGGTTCCTGGCTGCTCAGCCAGTGTGAGTGTTCTGTGTGGAATGTTGGTGTGAGGTTGCTCCTGGTGGGGCTGCTGCTGATACAGATGTACTTATCACCTTTCAGTTGTTACATGGACTTAATAATGAATCTACTAAATTACTACTCGGCTACGTCTTCTGTATCATCTCTACCCATGGTACATCAGTATTACAGAATCCTCTCTTGTTTATGTACTTCGATAAGTAACCCACCTATTATGATAACTGATACCGACTGTATAAACTCCATTTCTTCTCTGCCATGAAAAAACATTTAAGTATGTTTAAAAAAATAGACATATGACCAAACTGGCAAAACCACCACACTTCCACTAATGTCAAAAATATTATTGGAATTGCTACCATAGTGCTAAGGCAAACAGTATGCCATTGTTGGCTACTGTTGTGCTATGCATGCCCACAATACACAAGAATTACCACCCTACTGCTACGGCCACCATTATGATATGAGTGGGCACCGCTGTGCTATGTATATTCATAATATGTCAATAATGGATCAGCATCATGCCAGTAATAGGTAATGCGACACCATGGATGCTTGCAGTTTGCAAGGAATTGCTATCACTAAGCCTCAGCCAGCATTTTACAAGGGGTGGACAAAATGTCTTGGAGGCCCACAAGTTGGCAATGAGTACCATTATTAAGCCAAATCAGCATTTTACAGTGTTGAGCATAATGCCATGGATGCCCACAAGTTGCCAATTATTACCAACATTGTGCGAGGGCCAGCATTATACCAGGGGTGGGCAAAGGTATCCTGCCAAGTATGTTAACAGATTTCCAAGTATTATCGCCATTGTTCCTGGGCCAGTATTTTACCCAGATAGGAATTACCATAACACTCACAGATGAATTAACTTTATGCACACACACTGCACAGTGGCATAACGAAACTTAAGGCCCCCTGCAAAGTTCACAGCCCCCCCCCGAACTCCAGAATCAGTCAGGAGCTTTCAGGCCAGGAGCCCCAATGCCAGTGCACAGTGCCAGAGGGGGCCCCCTGGAGTTCGCGCCCGCCGCAGGAGTGCTGGGGCTATTTTTATGCCACTGACACTGCAATGCATATATGCACACACACAGGCATGGTAATACACACACAGACATGCACTCTTACAGTCATGCTCAAACACAAACATGCAGTCTTGCACACACAGTAATAAAGCATCAGCATTTTCCCTTAAATTGCTTTAACTCGGCTTCTATTCTAAATATTGCTATTGATCTGAACAGCCTCTTTTCTCCTCTCCTGCTTCTGGCTGCAGCTCCCAGTCAGTGCTCCCAGGATGAGGTGGACAGTAGCTCCTCATGTTGCTATTAGGTGGTCTTGAAATAGGAGCACCTGGTAGTTCGTTAGAAAGGAATAGTGCATGCATAAGTAACTGGATGGGTGTAATGTATATGGACCATGTGAGAGAGTCTGGGAGCAGGGTATGGGAAATAGAGCAAGCAGGAGTGCCTCACGGCAGGGGTAAGGAGACAATAGGGATATAGTTGTGCAGTGGGATAGGGACAATCAACGTTGAGGTGGCTGAAGGGGGCAATCAGCAGTACTTGGGTGAACCGCGGGGCTCTGATTCGTCCCTCCAGCAGGACATTCTACAACAGAAGTTCTTTCTGTGGAAGTGGGATTTGTTCTTTGGATTTCTTTTCCTTTTGCTATAAAGGCTAGCAGGACAAATTCTCAAATACCCAATCTTGGTGTTATATCTCTTACATGATTTAGTGCCTCATGAGAGATTGTAAGTAAGCATGGGCGGATTTTGCGGATCCACGATTCACGAATTTGCGGATTCACGGATCGTGGATCCGCAAAATCCGCGGATTATGCGGATCGGCGGATTTGGGGGCGGGGCTTCCTCGAGTGTGTGGGCGGGGCCAAACGGACGGGCTTCCATGCGAGCGCACATGCCTCTTGTGTGTATAAAAGGTCAGAGACCGATCGGAGCAGCAGATTAAGAGACAGAAGCTCCTGGTCACAGGAACAGCACGGGGATTGCGCTCGTGAAAGTCAAAGATGCAAATGCCTCTGGCCAGCATCACAGAGGATTTTCGATGGTATATTTGGGAAGAAGGCACACCTGCCCAGCACCCACAATGCTCACGATTGTTTTTGGGCTGATGAATGAGTCACTGAATTTAAGCTCCAACTAGGGCACATGCTTTATTGATATCTGCAAGTGTTCCTCGAGTGTGTGGGCGGGGCCAAACGGACGGGGCTTCCATGCGAGCGCACATGCCTCTTGTGTGTATAAAAGGTCAGAGACCGATCAGAGCAGCAGATTAAGAGACAGAACCGTTTGTCACCATCATGAATAATTTACGATGGCGCCGGCAAGCTGCCAGCGCCATCCTGCAAAAGTTACTTAATTAGCTTCAACAGGAAGCTCCAACGGATAAAATAAAGCAGGCGCTCGAGCCCCTGCGGTATCTTATCTATTAGAGCTTCCTGTTGAAGCTAATTAAGTAACTATTTGAGGATGGCGCTGGCAGCTTGCCGGCGCCATCGTAAATAATTAGGCTCGCTTGAACTTTTGACCGCAAAATCCGCTCCGATCACGGATTGCGGATTTTCGGTAAATTCGCGAGAGTTCGCGGACCGCGAATTTACCGAAAATCCGCAAAATCCGCGATCGGAGCGGATTTTGCGCTCATGCTTAATTGTAAGAAATGGGATTATTGACAGAGAGGTGTCTCATACAACACCACAATCCTTGTCAGGGTAAACCACAAAGGTCATTAAACTAATCTGTGCTTAACCCTCTAGAAGCCTGGCACAAAAGCAGTCAGGTTTAGCTTAGAGGGAAAGAGCAAAGTATTCAAGCAGCACACAGATAAGCAATGTTAAAGTTTTAAGAAGATATAAAAGTACAACGCACCAGCTAAGGGAACCTGTCATGCTTGACTGGGACAAAGTCACAAATTTTGAATGACTACGATGGAGTACAGGCCGGGCACAGGACCAATTGTGACCCCCCCGGAGTTGTACCTTATGTCCTTGGTGCAAGGTGTGCGGGGCTTTTCATTAGGAGGCTTCATGTCGCTCAGCGTTGGTTCCAAAGAAGCTTTCAGCTGTGCGGTTAGGCTTTGTGGTGTTTAGCGTCATCCGTTGTCGGTTCCGATAAAGCTTTCAGCTGTGCAGTGAGGCTTTGCGTTGCTCAGTATTAGTTCTAATGAAGACCTGAGCTGTGCTCATAGGCTTTGCAGTGCTTGCATTGATCTGTTCTGATGAAGCTCTCAGCTGTATGGCAAGGCTTTGTGAAGCTTTGCGCCAGATTTGAGGAAACCCTCAGTTAGCAAACAAGGAGTTCTCTCTAATGCCAACCAATGGTCCAGGGCCTGGGGAAGCAGCTCTTTGGGATTAAGGACTCACTCCAGGATAGGCTAGATAGAGTGACTCTGAGGGTCAAAGGGCTGACATCCTGTCTGAGCTACAGGGACACAACAAGCTCCAGAGGCCTCCCTGCAACTGCCCTGCTGCACTGAACCTGCCTTGGCCTGCAACTGAACTTGCCTGAGCTCTGCTAGTCGCTGTGACAAAGATGAAATACAATTCTAGCGGCCTAAATAGGCCGCCAATTATACAATTGATGGATTGAAGCACAGAGGAATTTAAGAGTAGTCCTTAAACATAACTGTTGCGGGTTCGGCAGAAAAGGGCAAAATACGTGTCTTGGTTTTAGAGTGTTTATTCGGGAAAACAAATAATCGGTGCAAGTTGTCCTGACTGGGGCTCTCCGTGGGGTTCGGCTCCGGGCAGTTCGCCTTCTCCTGGGTCTGACGCTTTCTTCTTCTCGCGGGGAATGTCCGGGACTCCTCCTCGTATGGGGCGTGGAAGGCTCCGTGGTGCTGGGTCGCAGTCTGGGATAGCCACACACCTCCAGGCGTGCGGCTGGGCGACTCGTGGTGCCGATGGCCTCCTGGCTCACGCGCTGCCAACGGGTCCTCTTAACACCTCCTCTCTTCCGTCGATGGTATTTCGGGTCTCCGCTCTTCCTTCTTGCCAACTCGTCTCTCCTCCGCCAACTTCTCACTCGACTCCGCTCTCCGACCACCTCCTACGCCTCCGGTGAACAAGCACACCTCGGCGTCCTCGCTCGCTGCGCTTGACGGCGTTGGTGGCTCCTCCCACTCTCCGATGTCTTGCCAGTTAAAGGGACCGCCGTCCTCTTCCTCGTCCCGTGTTTCTTCCTGTCCTCCAAAGTGAGTCCAGTCTGTACTCTGCGAAGATAAGAGGGGTGGGTCACGACATGATATCCCTACAGAGGTCACAGAGTACCTGGGCCGCTGGGGAAGCGGCCTCTCCATGTTACAATAACCCAAGGGATAAACAGAAGGTTATGCGCTGCGGATTAATTTACAAGCAGGCAGTAAGGCGCCGGAAGAATGCTCTCCAAACTCAAACGTGGGAGGACTTGAGAGGAGCTGCTGAACGGAAAGACCTGACCACCTTCTGGAAGATAGTTAATAACCCTTGCTTCCAAGATACAAATAGCCCGCAAATAGCATCTAATGTGCTTCCTGAACAGTGGGCGGAGCACTTTAGAGGGCTATATAATCTGGGGAATACTGTGATACAGAAGAACGAGGAGGGTGTGGGGAGGTGGGAGGTGGCACTTAGATTACTGCTGGTATCCTGGGCCTTACCCGAAATAAGGCTCTGGGACCGGATGGGATATAGCTTACGGGGCTCCCCCGCTCATGGTCAACGGCTATAATAGTGCCTATTTTTAAGAAAGGGAACAGAGATAGCCTCCAATTCTACCGTTCTATCTCCTTGATAGACGTGACTGCCAAAGTGTTAGGCTGTGTTGTTTTAAATCGCTTGATGAGCTGGGCTGAGGAGTACCACATCCTTACTGATGTGCAGTACGGATTTGGGGCCAAAAGATCAACGACAGATCAATGCTTAAACCTATATTTATTAGTGGCAAAATACACCATTGCCAATTATGAAGCGTTTTTTTTAGCTTTTATGGATCTTACCGCAGCATTTGACTGTGTGAACAGGGAGAAGTTGTGGGCCTGAATGTCTAGCCTAGGGGCGGACCAAGATCTCATTAAGATTCTGAGAAGTTTGCATTGGAATACATAGGCCAAAGTTAGGTACAATCTGGATGGCGGGAACACCGAGCCTTTCTTTTGTACCAGCGGGGTAATACAGGGGTGTATTCTGGCTCTGTTCTTGTTCTCCCTGTATATAAATGGCCTAGAACAATCCCTAAGAAGCCTAAAGATGGATTCACTTAGAGTCGGTAGCAGAGCAATCCCTGTCCTGCTTTATGCAGACGACGTGGTCTTGTTGGCACGCACTCCACTGGGACTACAGCGATTGATAGATGATTTTGTAGACTTTATGAATAGTTTAGATTTATCCGCCAACTTGACCAAGTCGTACGTTATGGAGATAGGGTTCAAACCTAGTTAAATTTTTAATTATAGAATTGGCGCACACAGTTTAGCGTAGGTACAATCTTTCTCGTACTTGGGCATTTTATTCGACAGGGGCCTACATTTTAAACCATTGACTGAGGAGCGATGCAATAAGCTTGTATCCTGTACAGGGGCAATAATTAACTTTGGTCACAGACTAGGGCGATGGTCGCCGGAGCAAATGATGAATCTATACAATTCAATTTGCTACTCTAAAGCCGTGTATGGGGCAGAATTGTGGGGGATCGCCAACGCCGTAAAGCTGCAGACAGAGGAAAACAAATATTTGAGAAGGCTCCTCAAAGTCCCACAGTGCCTCCCCTCCTATATTATACATGAAGAACTGGGTGGAGCATTTATAGAGGACAGGGTGGAGATTAGGCCCCTGTTAGCATGGCTAAAGATCTGGGTTAGCCCAGAGGCCATGCTGACTAAGCATATATTCATGGACTGCCTGGGCAGGGATAGGGGAGTGAATATCCCATGGCTGAAGTACATAAAGGTAGCCTTGGAAAACATTGGTTGTAAGGACCTTTTCCTGAGGCCGACCGGTATACTAGTATACCGGTCGGGACCAGGTCAGGGTAAAGGAGGTGTTTTTCAAATATAACGCCTCAGCCAGAGAAGTCAGGGAATGGGGTAAACAATCCGTTAAAGCTCACGGTCTAGTGAGGACCTGTGAAGGAATGGAACCTTACCTTGCCCTCATACACAATGCCCAGGATAGATTTTGAATTACACGTTTTAGGCTCAACTTTTTACATCATTTATTAGCCGATCCGGCAGGTTTTACTAACTCAGTTGAGTCAAAGGGTCCCTGCCGCTGCGATCAACGATCTCCGCAGGATACCCTTAATTTTGTATTATTATGTCCCTTTTATTCATTGCCCAGGCGCCGTTTTTTAGTAAGTCTGCTGAAAAAAACCAAATTTAGGCATGCGAAGGAGGCCCTTATGTATTTACAAATGGCCCAAGACCCCCTGACCTTACTTTCCGTCATGAGTTTTTTAAGGTTAGCAGTAAAATTAAGAGACACTAGAGGGACTCGTTGAGTGAAATACCCCCATAATCATGATTAATTTGTAGGGGGGAGACGGGCACTATGAATTGTAAGAGTAACAGTTTCTGCATTGTTTTTAAATTGTATATTATTGTTATTTTTAATTTGTACTTTTATGGCGTTAATGCAAAAGGCCGAATAAAGAATTTTGAATTGAATTGAATTGAACGAATCCAGACCGATACCTGCACAAATGTACAACGTTTGAAGTCACATTAGTGGCGAGGAACATAAAGATGGCCGACATGGCCATTTCTCAGAAATCAGTACAAAAGAGAGTCGGTCTGAGTTACAGGTATATTATTATCATACAATTCTGTCTGATATGTCTGATCGCGTCTAAAAAGCCGCCCGGTGGGCTGTCTCTATAGCGAGGCGGCTTTCAATCTAATCTGGGAACCTTTGCTCATTTATTTGTTTGTAGAGGTTTTGCTAATTTTAACATGATGCAATAATTATGTCACAACACCTTTACCCTGTCCCCCTCACTTTTTCACTTACCCCTCCCTCTTCACTGAGAGCACCTAATTTGAATACCGAATGTAATGATTTTACAATTACATATTAGTACTTCTATTTTCTATCAAGAAACATTGGCTGCAATTTGATCGTATCTTGACTTTGCATGAATAAATGCCAATGATAATGAAATGAATAATTCACAATTTCTTTTCAATTATTTCTAATTTGATGGTGATCGTGCGTTTAACTAAATATTACAGAATTGTATGATAATAATATACCTGTAACTCAGACCGACTCTCTTTTGTACTGACCTACGGACCCAGGTCCTGAGTTTTAAGGGCCTACCCCTTCTACACTCACACATTTCTCAGAAATGGCACAGAATTAGTTTTGATCATGATGCAAAATGGCGCCCATACACAAAATAGCACAGCAAATGGTAACTTACGTAAAACAACACAAAAGTAAAATTTTTATTGTAACAGACCCTCCTTTTAGCATGAGCTAAGCAATTGTATATAATAACAAAAGACATATCATTCAATAAAACATGGTAAATTGATTTAGGAGCATTTTATATCTTCAGCTTCAGGGAGAGAAACTGTAAGGTGGGAAGAAGTCTAAAAAATACCCTAGTCTATCTGCATAAGTTCATTCTCCTCTTTCTGGATCATAATTGTTGCATTGGTATCATGGATCAATATTCTCTTAGGGGCGAGAAGGGTGGTGCAATATTAGCAAAAAAGGGGAGATACTGTACCAGAATACAGCAAACAATCAGAATCACAATGAAATATATCACCCTTTCAAGGATCCAACCCCATTCACCAAAGATGGACCAATTCCAATTTCCGCTCTCCATTCCTTTAACATTTTCCAAGATATCTAAAATATGTTGGGTAATATTCTTCTCCATATTAGTGATCCCGACTACAGACTGGCCTCCTACTACTGCGCACACAACACCACTCTCAGCTAGGATGAAGTCAACAGCAAATCTGGTTTGCTCGGAATATGTCTGCATACTATCTAATTGGGTGGTAATGTCACGCAGAGCAGCCACTGTGGAATTAGACAGTATCTGCAGCTTACATCCAAAGTACTCCCTAGCCTTTCACCGCTGGCATTAGCGGTACCACTAAGGGTAATAATGGAGGAAAGAATATACCCAAAGGTGATACCATTGCTATAGTGATTGACCTCAAGGTCTGTTACTCCATCGCAAAATTCCTTTGTCAGTGTGCTTTTAACCATCATATATTTGGCTTACTATACTTACAGGGCACACCAAGAGGAAGCACAATTCCTAAATAAATGTCCTCTGTACCATTATAAACGTTTGAGTAAGTGCTATTGGACAGAAAATAAAAACCTAGGTATGAGTAAAGTGAACCTTGATAATCTACAGGAGCAAGAAGTGGTTAACTGTGGACAGTTGAAAGGCAGATATATAACTCACAAAAGTGACTTAAAGGGGAAAATGTTACAGAAAAATACTGGGAAAAAAGAACCAGTACAAGTACTAGAAACGGTTGGACTTGTTAGAACTATTTTAAGATGGGGAGAATAAATATCTGTTCAATAAATGTGGCAGGACTCAATGATGCAGCCAAAAGGGGTAAACTGGGGCAAGTTGGTAAAATTGAATACATTTGACGTTACCTGTCTTCAAGAGACCCATCTCCTCTTGGACAAAAGGCATCTTATGGTGTTACAGCGGTATAATTTATTTGTAGCCACATCGAAACCTCGAATATTCGAGGGGTAGCCATTCTGGCCAAAACATTGTTGGGCCCAGTCAAACGTAAGGCAGCAGATAAGCTTGGCAGGTGGGCTATAGCTGAGCTAGGACTGAGTCTCACAATATGTTCAATCTATGGCTCAAGTTATGATAATCCCCAAATTTTCCCGAATCTTGAGGTAGAATTGGCAGCATGGTCTATACCCCTCATCCAATGTGGAGATATGAATATTGCACTAGATCCATTACCCGATGTCAATAACCAAGGGAGGTACCAAGGGCGGAAACCAAGGGTATATAGGGCATTTACATCACTTATAAACAGTCATGGGTTAGTGGATATGTGGCAGGCAAAAAAGACACCTCAGTGTTTTGGTAGCACTTATTACTCGTTTCCCCATAGGAAATATGTTAGGATAGATTATTTTTTCTGTACAACAGACCTCCTTGATAAGCCTAATATAGCAATCCTACCTACGATTATATCAGACCACAATTCGTTAGTTCTAGGGGTTGAAGTTTTAGATGGCATTAAAAGTAGGGGGAAGTGGACTTTTGACAAGAAGCTGTTAGTTAACAGGGAATATGTCGAGCATGTAAGAAAATGACTATTTTGACATCAACAGGTATAGTGCCTCAAGAAGATTAGTTTGGGGCGTGTTTAAAGCAGGTCTGAGGGGAGAAACTATAAGCTATGTGGCTAAAACCCGAGCTATAAGTAAGCTGAAAAATCAGGAACTCATGCAAAGGTTGAAGGTAGCAGAATATGAACACTCACTTTTAATCAGGCATGGGAGAGAGACAATGCAGAGTCAGGTACAGATACAGACGCTTAAGGCAGCGATTAATGGGTGGCTTGCACAAAAGGTGGCAGAGGAGTTCCAATCCCACAGTAATAGCTCATATGAAAGCGGAGAGTTAGTTGGGAAGAGACTAAGGGGCCCATTAGGATGTCGGGCGGATTGCCTCCGCCAGGGTAGCGGTGGCCACCGCCACCCTGGCGGAGGCAATCCGCCTGACATCCTTCCCTGCATTCCCCCCGCCATATTACGATGGCGGAGGGGACCGCAGTGGTGGGAAACACCGCCCGCCTGTTTTCCGCCCGGTCGCCTTGCGGCCGGGGCAGAAAAGGGATAACATAGTGGCGGTGTCTATCAGACACCGCCAGCCATATTAGCATGGGCATTTTTCAATGCCTTTCCGTGGCGGCAATGCCGCCACGGAAAGGCAGGCGGACTTCACTCGGGGAGTGAAGCACAGTAGGGGGGTGCACACGGGGGGTACCTATGGTACCCCCCTGCATTTTCATAATGAAAGCGGCAGGCACTGCGCGGTGCCTGCCGCTTTCATCATGCAAATGCTGCAATGCATTTTCAGCATTGTGGCGGGTGGTGCAGAGAGCCCCGCCTGCTACAATGCTGAAAATACAGGATGTGCCCACCACTGTGGCGGGCACATCCTAATGGTGCGTGCGGGACCCCTGCCCTTAGGGTGGGCGGTCCCGATTTCCGATAGGATGGCGGGCGGGCAAAGCCCGCCCGCCATCTTAACGTGCCCCTAGCTCTTCGCACTTGGCAAAAGTCAGTACAGAACCAAATCTTGGCTATCAATGGGGGGGGGTGGAATATACTGATCCAGAAGGCATAGTTAAAACTTTCCAAGATTACTATAAAATGTTATACTCTGAAAAAGCTGGTAGGGAGTAAAGTATTACATTAGATGATATCAGACAACCGGTGACAAAAGAAGACCTGGGGCAAATTTTAAAAGGAGATCTAAAGGACAAATTGGAATCAGAGATCTCACAAGAGGAAACTGAAACAGCAGTTAAAAATGTGGCTACAGGAAAGGTACAGGCCCTGACCAAATACCCCTTGAGTTATATAAAGTATTGGGTATGACAATAATACCACTCTTATTAGATTTGTTTAAAGGGATCCAATACAATGGAAATATCCCGGAGTCATGGAAGGAAACCAGAATTGTTGTCTTTCCAAAAAAGGGGAAACCCCCAGATAACCCAGGGTCATACAGACCAATCTCCCTAATTAATACGGACATAAAGATTTACTCTAAGATTTTGGCGACTCGGTTAAGAAGGGTCATTGGTCATCTGGTCTCCCTGTGGCAACATGCTTTTATACCAGGGAGGCAAACAACTGACCACATCCGAAGAGTAATCTCATTGTTTGATATTTTGTCAGAGACCAGGGGCCAGATGGCCATGATCCTTCTGGACGCCGAGAAGGCGTTTGGTCGTGTAACATGGGATTTTCTGTGGGGAAAACTGGAGCTAAGGGGGTTTGGTAAGGGATTAATAAGAGCGATTAGAGCAATGTATTGTGATCCAAAAGCTCGGATACATGTAATGGGCAAAGAGGCAGGGGAGGTTTTAATTCACAGGGGAACTTGTCAGGGGTGCCCCTGCTCACCGATTTTATTTGCTCTATATTTCAACCCGTTTGTAGTGATGCTGCTGCAGGCAGTTAAAATTAAACCTATCTGTATTAGGGGGTATCAGACAAAAGTTCTAGCCTACGCTGATGACGTGGCAATAGTCACAACAGATCCCAAGGAGGCACTAGACGAGATTGCTGTTATAACAGGGAGATTTGGCAGGCTATCAGGGTATAGCATGAGCAGAGAAAAAACTATTGCAGTTTGTACACAGAATATGGAATTTGAGGATGTAAATCGAGCACAATCAGCAGTCTATTTAGGGGTCCGCATCACGGCAAAAGTGGATAGGATTATTAAAGAAAATTTCGACCCATTAATTAAAACTATAGCTTTGGATTTAAAGAGGGTTAATGGGCTACATTTGTCAATTATAGGGAGGGGTAATTATTTGGAAATTAACGTTTTGCCAACATTTTTATACCTGTTTACGTCAATTCCACTAGTTTTTGATGACACCATACTTAAAAACATCAGCTCCATGCTTTCTAATTTTGTGTGGCAGTACGGGAAGATAAGGAGGTCAATGAAATTGCTGACATTGACACAAGATCGAGGGGGGTTGGCAATCCCAAACATCACATTATATTATTGGGCAGCCCTTGCTTTACCAAATATCTTTTTTATTGGAGCTGGATAGAACATACGGTAGGAGTTTGAGTGAAAGAATTCCTACAATATTTGAATTAGCAGTAGGAAAAGAAGCCGCAGGGCTTCTCTTAAAAGAAGTGGAGCACAGTTATTATAACAAAGTACAGTTTAAAATCTTGAAGAGTGTATGGTGTTTCTGGAAAAAGATATCAAAATTTATGGGAATCCCTAGAGTTACACAGTATACCCCCTTATGGCACGGGTCACTCTTTTTGAAGGACACCTATGATACCATGGGGCAGGAATGGGAGAATATGGGTATAACTACCGTTGGAGAGTTCTACGGTGGAAAACAGCAGCCGTAATTCGTGGATCTACAACAGGAGTTTGGGATACATCCCAATGAGTTTTTTTAAATTCGCACAGGTTAGGAGTATTTTTATGGCATATAGACCCAGGGTGATGATTGGAAAGATTCCCCTGATGGAGCTTATTAGAACTAAGTCATGTAGAATCGGGGGCTTATACAATCTTCTATTGGCAGAGATGCCGGATGATTTAGAAAAGAACGAGGCATCATGGGCAGTAAAACTAAACAATCCAGATGTAGATATTTATAGGAGTTTAGAGCTATCAGCGGAAATCTTTTTAGCTTTTAATTTGAAAGCACAGCTATATAAGACTATATTTAACCTGTACTTCACACCGGCGAAACTCTTCTCATGGGGGAAAAGAGAGGATGATCGGTGTCCTAGGTGTGAGGTGGGCCCAGCCACAATGATACATATGTTTTCTGATTGTGATGAATTGATCCTTTTAAAATCGGGGATTTCAAGCTTTTGGAGATCCTTATTTAGTAGTAATCTGGAGTTAACTACTACATTGGCAGTCTTGGGGTATGACAGCTCTCTCAGCTGCAATAAGGAACAAGAATATTGCTTGTTTTTGGGCACAGCTATATATAGAATAATGCTGGCTGCAAGATGGAAGGATAAGGAACCTCCGACCTTTCAGATGTGGTTAGCCAGACTTCTGAGAGTCTGGAAACAGGTGGTAGCCCTATATGCATGTAGAGGCAGGAAAGCTAGAACCCGTGGGATAAAAATATGGTCCTGCATTGCAAAATGGAATGGTGAGGTGGGGGGAGGGGGGCGTAATAACAGCAAAAACAGGAAAATGTATAATAAGGAGTAAAATAATTATTTTGTGTAAATTAGCCATTCAGTTATCCGTTTTTTAAGTTATACACATTTCTGTGTTCTGATAAGGGTCCTATTGGAACACCCCATTTATTACGCAGTAGATGATGCATATACCTGCTTCCTCTATTTATGTTTTTGTTGATTTTTGGTGCTAATTCCCTTATTGTAAAATTGTGTATTATATATCTGTTCTATCAATTCTCATATGGCAAAATACTATGAGAATATGTATTATATGTCTTTTTTGGAAAAATGTCTTCTCTGGTGTGAATAATAAAAATATTTTTCTTTAAAAGATAATCTACAGGAGCATATCTGGTGTTCAGGACTTCAAAAGGGAAAGTAGGTGGTGCAAAATTGCCAGGTGTGGTAGGAGTACCTTTTCCTGGATTGTGCATCATGCACACCATACAATACTACACTAAATATGCAGCAGTCTTCAAAATGTTATCGTTCTGCCATACAGGATCTAACAACTTGCAAATACTTTTAGCAATAATATGGTCTGAGCCATGGGCCATTGTAACTACAGGGAGAACATATGCATCTGGTAACATCCATCTCTGCTTCCCTGACTTGTCAATCCAGTATCCCTCATCGTTCAATTGTGCAGTACTTTCTTGCCACACTACTTACTCTTCTGTTGTTGCCTCACTTGGAATCTTTTTCACATTCGCAAGTGTGTCTTCGAACATAGTAACCTCAGGCACCCACCTAGCAGGACCTGCTACAAACATTCTTTTCATTTTGGTCCGGGCTGTTTCCTTAGCTGTCTGATCTGTAAAAGCATTTCCCCTGCCTACATCATCAGGGACTTTCCGGTGGGCACTACACTTCACTATAGACAATTTCTTTGGGAGCGTCAAAGCAGACAGAAACCGCAATATAAAGTGCTAATGCTGAATCTTAGTGCAATGTGAAGTAAGAAATGCTCTCTCTGCCCAGAGTCGCCCAAAATTGTGTGCGACTCCAAAGGAATATTAGCTATCAGTATAAATATTGACAAGCAATCCCTCACTCAATTCGCAAGCTCATATCAAAGCAATAAGCTCCGCAGCTTGAGTCGATTGGTAAGGAACTTGTGATGTCTCAGCTACCGTACACAGTGTGGTGACAGCATAAGCCGCAGTTGTAGTGCCATATGGTAATTTAAAACAAGAGCCATCAACATATAGTTCCCCTCATGGGCCAGACATGGGAACACCAGTCAGGTCCACCTGTCCTTTCGTCTCTACTTCCGTCTGAAAGATACCGTCATGTTTATCAATTGCATCATTCTCAGCAGGGAGGGGCAGTTACTTGGCTGGGCTCAGAGTGGCAAATTTTTTGATCGTGATGTGTTTTGCAAACAATGTTAATTTGTAACCTGTCTGACGTGCACTTGTGAGGTGCTGTGTCTTAGTCTTATTCAAAAGTGTATCCACAGCATGGGGTACCATGACTATGAGGAAAGTATCAAGTATGAGTCCAGCCGATTGTCTTATTGAGACGGCCACAGCCGCAACCGCTCTTAGACAGCTCAGGAGGGGCTGTGCGACAGAGTCAAGGACAGCAGTGAAATAAGCACATGACCGTTGCTATTTCCCAATTTTTGGGTTAAATCAGAAAGTGCGCAACCAGCCATCTCATGGACGTACAAAACAAAAGTTTTAGTGTAGTCTGGGGTGCCAAGTATTGGAGCCGAACAAGGCGCAGTTTTCAATTGCTCAAAAGACTGCTGACATTTAGGCATCCAAGGCAGGGGCTCATGCATGTCTTTTAATGTTAGAGAAAGCAGGGGTTCGATTAATAGCGAGTAGCTAGGTATCCACTGCCGATAGTAGGAAAGAAGTGATACCTATAAAAGCATGCACATCTTTCTGAGTTTGTGGAACGGGCATTTTAACAATGGTACTGATGATTCATAGACCAGTTTTCATTCATTAGTGCCCAGTAAATTTTAAAATTTGCCTTTTAGGTCCAACGTCATCTGGTTAAGCTGCCTTAAACAGATGACCACATGAATGACAAAGCGTGAACTACTGCAGATATACTTTTCCTGTGTTTTTTGAAAGTCACCATCGTTTCTATTTTGCTGTTGGACCTAAAAGGCAAATTTTTAAATTTACTGGGCACTAATGAATGAAAAATGGTCTATGAATCAGGACTACTATAAACTTGTTATGCCCTGAAGAAGTCCGATAACGGATGAAACACGTTGAAAGTTGAATAAAGAATATGTTTTAACTTCAAGAGCTTGTGGTTGACTTCACTTTGGGAAAGCAAACGTACAGCATTGCATCTGTACAAAGCCATGTATAAGGATTAATATTGAGAGGAATACTTGTATTTTAACCACTAGAAGGGTGCGACGCTATTTTGTGTATAATAATTTTGAGAGAAAAGGGGATTTTATTCTCTTACTCTTTGTGGGATATAGGGGATTGTGTCTCAAGCTATTTTTGTCGCACCTGTGTCCACCAAAAACTCCCTACTTAAGCCTTGCAGTTCTGCTGTTACATAAGGACCACGCTGGCCTACAGGTAACGGAACTGGTCCCGCACTCTGCCCCTGGCTGTCCTAACTGTAAAACATCCCTCTCACTTCTTTCATGTCATAATCATCATGTTAGTACTGTCCATCTCAAGGGTCATCAAAATAATTATGATCAGAACGACCCTGTGAGGCTGCAGCACTCAGTATCCTGTCAGCCCCACCACCTCCATGACCCCGCCCACGAGAACCCGTCCTCTAGCAGCTGCGACCTTTTGCAAAAGCACAGTACATTCGCTATGTCAATATCCATCCTCCTTACAATACGCACAGTGATTCGGACCCAAGGGCGTAGTTGTAGGCTGCCTACTGGTGCTTGGAAGCTGTTGGGCAGGACCACCAAGTCCTCTGCCATTTCCTCTAAAAGCCTGCTGTAACAACACCTTCGTCTTTAAATCCTTATGCCTCTTCTCTGTCCTCTCCTTTTCCTCACTATGCCTTTGCCATAATACTGCTCCATATTAAAGTAAACAGAGGGGGAAGAGGTTGACCAAGTACTTTCAGAAGCCTGAAACCGAGTCGCAATTTCAGGAAGCAAATTAGAGACAAATCTATTAACAAACAACTGAACACCTCCCTCAATAGACAAATCCTGCCCACTGTAGTTCAAAAATGTACCTTCATATCTGTTGAAGAAATCAAACACACTCTCATCTTTCTTCTGCCGACAGGCCGACAATTGATCCCAATCCACCTTTCTTGGCAGAATAAGAGAATGCATGTATATAATGATACGGCCTGGCAAAGCAAGGGTCTCTGCCCGAGGCTTATCACCTGGCTTTCTTTCCTGATCCCATTCCCTAATTTGATCCCAAGTACCACATGACTCTGGAACATGATCTTGAGTATGAACCTGCCTCCAAATATCAACTGGAACAAGAAGACAAAATAACATTTCAATATCAGGGAGAGTCATCACTGTGGAAGAAGCAGCTTCAGTCCGTTCTTTATAATAAGAAGTGGGATTTTTTCAAGGGTCAGGCAAATGAGTTTTAAGGGATAAAACCTAACTTCTTTTCCATGGAGTATAAACCCATTGTTATTGAAACTGGGCCACCACTGCCGCTCGAGTAACATTACCTCGCCCATCTGTTGACTCTTGTATTTCTGGGTAATATATAGGATGAACCTCTGTCATTGGAAACTTGGACACCGACCTTGGACTTTTCTCATGAAGTCTTCCCCTATACGCTATTATTTTTGTAACATTAGCAAAGACTTGTTCTGGCCCCAACTCACTTATATACACTCAATCTCGAATGTCATATAAAATTTGAGCTGCCTCTGCTCCAAAATACTGTTGCCAAAGACCAATCAAAGTAGCTGACATATGTTTAATGGCATGCTGCTGTAGAAAAGGCCCAAAATCTCTCATAGACGCCCAGACATCCTCTACACTATAAATAGGATTATGGGCCCAATGCACAGCCTTATTAGCTATTACCTGTTCCTCTTCATCTACCACATCAGACCTCACTAACGGTCCCATGCGTTCCTTTAACTTCATCCAATCCCTATCCTCAAATCCAGGCACCGCCGTCCCACTACTTACTAATGACAGGGATGAAAAACCACAGTGGGAGAGGCAACAGAGTAACAGGCACTATTGTCGCTGGGGGTTGTGTCACGGGGGCAAGAGTTGGTGAAAGGGATGCTGAGACAATACGTGCAGCAGGAGTACTAACTGTCACATTTGGCACAGACGGCAAAGAAACAGAAGAAAGAAGAGGAGCAGAAGCCACAGGCGCTGACATGACAATGGTGGACACAGAGACAGAGACGCAACTTTAACGGGCGGCTGTGACGGGACCGTAAAAGTAGGATATATTCTCTGCGGGGTATATATAGGCAGGGGTCAGGCATCCAACAATTCTTACACAAAAGTGTCATCTTCCTCTTGAGCCAAATATGATTTGTCACTATGTAATCGAAAGCTTCTATCTTCACATTCAATAACCGTCTCCTGCTTTTCCCAGCCATATGCCACAGCCTTCTGAGTCAATGTCTGCATTCTCCGTTTCCGGACCTCTTTCTCTGCTTTCATTCGTTTCTGCTTAGCTGCTTTTTGCCACGTTCTGAGTGAATCAAACATAGACTGACTACTTCTTTTCTGAACAACTGTTCTTGTAAATACTCAATCTTTTGTTAATCGAAAGTGCCCGTCAACGGCCACTGCAATTCGGCATTGTCTCTTGTATATTTGTGCCATAATGTACTAAACATGATAGGGCCAATACCATGCTTCAAATACATATCAAAATTCGGAGTGCCTTCTGGACGTGCCGACTGACTTTCTTCCAATCGAGCATCAGTAGAGCCACAACGACAGTACAAGGCAAGCAATTTACTGAAACTAGGCATTTTCAAAAGAGAACAAATTCACAACTCTATGCCTAGCAAAATAATTGCAATTGCTTTTGTCCCAAAGACGGTCCTTCGACCATACCAAATACAAACAAAAATGGTACCTGTCCATATCCACAAAGAACCGAAACAACCTCACCTGATATATGCAGGTCAAAACAAATCTATTCTCCACTGTCGACTCTTCTGACCAAACTGTCAGATCCAAGGGTTGGATCACTGACATAATATCGACAGTCACAATATCGACCTACCATTTTATCGATACCAAAATATCGATTACACTAATATTGATGGCCTATACTTATTTAAAGAAATACACTAATATCGACCCCATGTTATCGCCAAACATAAATATAGTTTTCACTATTATTGACGACACAAATATCGTTACATAAAATATAGAACATAATTAAAAAACATACATGTCCAAAATATTGATAACAACAATATTGACAGCAATAATGTAGACTTTTTAAAAATATTGACAGCTTAAAACACATTAAAACTAACATATATTAACAAAATATTTTTTTCTAAATATAAACAAGCACTACAAACATAATAAATATAATACAATGTGTTTTAAATATATGAAATTTATAAATATCTAAAATATTTAGAAAACACACTAATATTTATTACCTAAAACATAATGCAATATTATTCACACCGCATTTAACATCAAATACAATATAAAACACATTTAACAGACTAAATCCGTTTTAATAAAAAGGTACCACTAACAACTTCTTAATTAGCATTTTCATATATGGAACACAACTGCCAAAACAATTACAACAATAAAGAACAACTAAAAAAATGCTCACAAAAAGGGCTCTCCCTTAGATCCTGCGAATTATCGCCCAATCAGCTTAATAGATGTCTCTCAGAAACTATATGCACGCTTTCTACTGGCGAGATTGCAGTCTTGGATGGAGGAACATCAGATCCTTACACCGCTACAAGCTGGATTCCGGTCGAAGGTTTCTACCATCGACCAGGTATTTAGACTGCAAATGGTACACTGGAAGACTGTTATTTTGGAAGGGGGTAACTTGTACCTTACTTTTGTTGATCTAAGATCTGCGTTCGATATGGTCCAACGCGATAAGCTCTGGGCCATAATGAGAGCCATGGGTGTGCCACCATACCTATGTGACCAGATCGAATGCCTGCACAAGGAAACATTTGCAAGGGTAAGTTTTCGGTGGAAAAGGGGGTCAGGCAGGGCTGTGTTCTGGCCCCCACTCTCTCTTCTCTCTTCCTCAATGGCTTGATTGCCGATCTATTGGCCACTAAAGATTTAGATTCCCCCCGGTTGGTGAATCGTAAGATCCCTGCACTTATGTTCGCGGACAACACGCTTTTATTATCCAAGTCACCTATGGGATTGCAGAGGACCTTGACAGAGTTTTGCAATTTTTGTAAAAATAGAGACCTTGAGATTAACCTCTCTAAGACTAAATATATGGTCTTTCATGCATACACTTTTAATTGTCCCCATCCCCAAATGAATGGGATAGCCTTGGAGAGAATGTCCACTTTTGAATACCTGGGGGTCAGTATTAATGACCAGATGGACTGGGGGCCCAAAGTATCAAAAGCAAGCCTCAAACTGTCACAATCTTCTGGTGGTATTCTTAAGGTCCACAACAAATGCAGTCTGAAATCGGTGGGCCCCCGGTAGAAATATATACGACACAAGCCAGGGGGGAAACCTTTATGGGGTTGAACTGTGGGGTCACTGTTTCGACAACTCACTGGCTCTGACAGAGGACAACTTTTTTAGACGCCTTTGAGGCTCGATCTGTGAGCCGAACCCATAAAGGATATAATCACCAACCGCCCTCTTCTCATTTAGCGACAACTCTGGAGCACCCATGAACTCGTCACCTACAGGGAGGAATTAAAGAATCTCCTGTCCATTCTGGGAGTGGGGAAGTTACCATGACACACCTCTGCATTAAAATTGGGAGACCTAACCTCTGGAATTCGCCGGAGGACACATGCCCCCTCATTTCAAAGAAATCACTCTCCCTGGTACTAAAGGAACACAATTTGGCATGCCTAACACAGAACAGCCAATTGGGTGTTCTAACTGACAGCCGCTGCAATGTCAAATATGCAGGATGCGACCGCCAGGGTGGCGGTCACATCCTAATTAGCGATGTGGACCGCCACACGTCTGGGGGCGTGTCCCAACACCGCGAGGATGGCGGCCGGACTCAAATCCACCCGCCATCCTAGTGTTGATTATGCAGCTGACAGTAATTTTGCATATCAAGTAAAAAAGCTTATAACACTGGCCTACGTTCCAGTTAAGGACGTGGCCGAACACTACAACATATTACTAGAAAGTCCATAGTATCAAAGAAACAAACACAAATTCAGTCTCCTTATGGATTATTTTGAAGATACCTGGATGGGAAGACTACACAGTTCAGGACACAGAAGACTTCCTAAATACTACATTCCATGGTGGAATGTATACCTTAGCACACTAAATAAAGAAGCCAAACCAAACAATGCTGTTGAAGGATGGCATAATGCCTTCCAAGCAACAACAGTCAGAGGTACATCTACTCTCCAGAAACTACTACAATCTCTTAAAAAAGAACAGAGCTACCAACAAAGAATTGAGCAATCTGTAACCCAAATAACCCCAAAACTTACAAAAGAAACTAGACAAATGTTTGCCTACTATAACCTAGAAATCCACCAAAAATACAAATACTTTACTCCACATTTAGTTTAAAAAGATACAAAATATTTGTATATATATTTTCATAAATATAAATAAATTGTCACATATATTTATTTTTAAATCATAAATATATATATAGACTTTTTAAATATATTTCTGAAAATATAACACAATAAAAATGAATTAATTAACATTGCCCTCCCACAATAATAAATAAAAAAGAACTTTCTGTTTCCGTAGATAAACAAATGATATCCCAACTCCTAAACAATCATCCCTATATATCATAACAAAAAATGTAAAAATACATCTGTTTAAAAAGCAATCCAAGTATAATAAATCCAATTTGAATAAACTATAAAAACCCAGAAAAAACTAATCATAAAAATAAACGCTCCAGGACAACCCGAAAAATTAAGAAAGTGTTAAATAAATATTAGTTGACTAAACTAATGCACACTTCTTAATAAAAAAAATGCAGTTTTCTCCAAACGTCGACTTCCAACAATGAAAACCTGTAAAAAATAGGAAAACAATTCCACCCACACAAACATATACATATACCACAATAAAATACAATTAATAACATTTCTAACACCATATTCACACATAACTTTCACATATTCAAACCTCCCTAAACAAGGCCGCAAACAGTAAGGGGTCCATTTGGATGGTGGGAGGATCGCCACCGCCCATATGGCAGTGGCGATCCACCCGGCATTTCCGTCCGCCTGCCTAACATTTCCCCCCGTCCGTATTACGATGGCGGTGGGGACCCAGGCGGATGGAAAGACCGCCCGCCAATTTTCCGCCGGTAGGCAATCCGCCCGATTGCCTACAGGGCAGAAAAGACCTGGAATATGGTGGCACCGCCATGCATATTACGATGAAGGCGGTCTCAAGTCTTTCCATGTTGGAGACTCCGCCATGGAAAGGCATGCAGAGGCTGCATTTGGGGGCCCGTTGTGGGCACCCAAGGAGTTGGGGTGGTGGGTGGCTGGACTTGGGGGGTATCCCCAATCATTTGCGTGTACAAGGTAGCAGGCACCATGCGGTGCCTGTCACGTTGTGCATGCAAATGCACAACTTGCCCTTTTAACATTGTGGCGGGTGCTGAATACAGCACCGGCCGCCACAATGTTACATATACAGGATGTGACCGCCATTGTGGCGGTCGGATCCTAATAGGCACAGCGCGACCGCCGCACCTCTAGCGGTCAGTTCCGTTTACCGTTACGGTGGCTGGCGGACATTGTCCACCCGCCATCCTAATGGGTCCCGAACTATCTACATCTCGCTAAAATATAACTCACACATAAAACTCGACAAAATTACAAAATCCTAACTGCACACAATACATGCCACCTAACTAGCTTCAAATTAAAGTAAAACGTTAGAATTGAAGAAAATTACACTTACCTTCCTCGACGCGACGCAGCTTCCAACCGCGTGCTTCTCAGCTCAGAAATGACCCAAAGTAACAGTAAGCGGTTACAAAATACTCACTGTAAAACAAATATGGCTGCCTAAATTATTAAAAAATAATACTGTAATTAAAAAACATGTTAAACACTAATGAATACATTTGTAAACTATTTTCTATAAATACAACAATTCTTTACTTCTATGTTAAAAATTAAATAAAATTTTTTCTACATTGTAAAATTATAATAATAAATATGATAAAATATATAAGTATTATTATAATTCCATATCTATATATATTATGTACAATGTGTATTAAAAATATGACAACATGTAACAAATGTTAAATAATACTTAGCTATTACAAAAAAATTTTACATAAACATTTCCAATGTAATAATTAATATTATTAATATTTTAAATATAAATACTATTAATTAAAAATGACTGGCAAATGTTAAAAAATGGTTATACATTACAAATGTTTACTTGTACAAACATATGTGAAAAATGTTATATTACTTATTTTTCTCAACATATATAACAAAATAATAACTGTTGAAAATACATAGCAAAACTGTACTAGTATTGTAAAACCTTTTATTTTGTGTAAAAATTGTTATAAATAAATGTAAAGAAACATTTTTCATTGTTAAAAAATATATATCCCTGTATTCATAAATTTACCTTTGTTAAAAGATTGATTTTTCAAAATGACTAAAAGTGAAAATATGAACATTGCAAAAATATATTTTGAATAAAAATTAAAGCTAAAGTTCTTTTCTCTATGTCTTAAAGTATATTTTATGAATTTAAAAACATATATTGCAATTTACTTTTTTTTATCTCAATGTCCAAAATAAACATTATCTAAAAAAATACTTGTCTGATTATTTGTCTATCATTTAATTTATATGTTACGTATAATAAAACATATTTTTAATAAATTATACTTTTTTAAGTAATATAACTTTATTAAATATAATGATATAATTGTTATAATGATCATGTTAAACTCCTAGAATTCCCACTGATTCCCAGTACATGCTATATAAATGTTTTTTATTTAATAAAAATGTACAAATATATAATTTCCTATTCCCACTCCAGTTAATATAAAGTCAGAGAAGGTGCTGGACACTCAATAAATATGATTTACTATTCACACTGCATTTAGTATTAAGTCAGAGAAGGTGCTGGATACTCAACCTTTATAATTTACCATTCCCACTCCAGTTTAATTTAAATAAGGGAAGGTGTTGGACACTAAACTTATATAATTACCTATTCCCACTCCAGTTAGTATTAAATCATGGAAGGTGCTGGATACTCAACTTATATCATTTACTGTGCCCACTCCAATTAGAATTAAGTCAGGGAAGGTGCTGGACACTACACATATATTATTTACTATTCCCACTCCATTTAGTATTACATAAAGGAAGGTGCTGGACACTAAACATATATAAATTACTATACCCACTCCAGTTAATATAACGTAATGGAAGGTGCTGGACACTAAACTTATGTAATTGTCTATTCCCACTCCAGTTAGTATTAATTCAGGGAAGGTGCTGGACAGTAAATATATATAATTTACTATTCCCACTCCAGTTAGTATTAAATGAGGGAAGGTGCTGTACACTAAACATATATAAATTACTATTACCACTCCAGTTGATATAAATTCTGGGAAGGTGCTGAACACTAAACTTATATAATTTACTATTCCCACTCCAGTTAGTATTAAGTCAAGGAAGGTGCTGAACACTAAACCTATATAATTTACTATTCCCACTCCAGTTAGTATTAAATGAGTGAAGATGCTGGACACTAAACATATATTAATTACTATTCCCACTTCAGTTATTATTTCAGGGAAGGTGCTGGGCACTAAACTTATATAATTTACTATTCCCACTCCAGTTGCTATTAATTCAGGGAAGCTGCTAGACAGTAAACCTATCTAATTTGCTATTACCACTTCAGTTAATATAAAGTCAAGGAAGGTGCTCGACACTACACCTATATAATTTACTATTCCCACTCCAGTTAGTATTAAATGTGGAAAGATGCTCGACACTACGCATATATAATTTAATATTTCAACACTAAATATCCTCTATTTAATATATTATTAATTAGAAAACATATATAATTTACTAATAACCCTAAAATTAAACTTACATAAGTAAAGACACTGTACATTAAACTTGCTTTCCTTTAAGAATAACATTTAAAAATATTTGCTATATTGAAATAACTCAACATTCATAAAAAAGAAAACATTTTTTCTAGCACAAATCAATAAATATAGCAATATACATAAAAAAACGTATATTTCCAACATACAAATATTTATTGTATTTACATTCTAAATATTAATTGTTTTATGGAATATGTAATATAATAACATATTAATTAATATTATATTATTATTACCTATCCATTACATTATAAATATACATTTTAGACATATATTTCTCATAAAACAAACATATTCGTTTTTAATTATTAACTACAATATTAAATATAGTGTAATATTTTAAAACATATTTTTTAAATATTAATATATTTTCAAATATATAATATTATTCCAATATATATATATATATATATATATATATATATATATATATATATATATATATATATATATATATATATATATATATATATATATAGAAATTATAATATCATTAGAATAATTTATTTTATTATTTTATCAACAATATCATACTAATAAAATCTAATTTCAAGGCTTCATTCTGAATTTAAATGTTCATTTTTTTTAAAATTGTTGTTTTCATTATTTAAGTTTTTTTCAATATGAATATACTCCTAAAACAACATTGTAATTCCAAATATATCATTTTTTTGTTTAAAAAAACTTAAATTCAATATTTTTAAAACACTACCCACCCTTATCCCCTATACACCTATCATTCTGCTCCGAAAACAATATTGTAACTTTAAATGTATAATTTTTTTCTTTTTTTTTAATTTAAATTCAATATATATATTTTTTTAATTCAAATGATTTTTATTGAATGAATACAAATACAAAGAAAAATACATACATGAGATAACGAAAATAAAGGAAATGAAATGAAGGGGAAGGAAATGAAATGATAATAGAAATGGGTCCGACTCAAATAATACGTACAAGTTAATTGTTGCATACATGTAGGCATACTCAAGTGCCTCTTGATCATACCCTGTGTCTATATGATAGTCACATGATGAGAAAACAGCAGTGAACGAAGATATCTGTTACAAGTGGCCATACAAATACGCAGTGTGGTTACATTCAATACAATGAAGTTACAATGAAGTTACATATCATACCACAATAGGATGGATTCACAGTGGGTCAAATGAGAATGATGAGGCGTCTAGGGACTTCCAGAGTTTCTTTTGAGTCCTACGCCATGGAGAATTTTGGAGAGCCGGGTTGTCCGCACCTCTTAAGAAGAACAGCCACTCTTGCCAAATTCTAAAATATACATCCTTAGCATTCTTCCATTTGCATAATATGACCTTACAAGCTAAGGTGAGAAAGAGATCCATCAGGTGCCGGTCATTATCGTTGACCAGTGTTGGGTCTAGGACGCCTTATAAAATGTATGAAAATCCTCTAGAGGGGTTGATGTTGAATATGTGTTCTATACATTTATACATTTTATGCCAATACAATTGTAAGATGGGGCAGGTGAAGTTCAGGTGAGTGAGGTCTCCAACAACAGAGTTACAGTTCCAGCATGTTGGATTATCTTTTAAGCGTAGTTTAAAAAGTTTTTCAGGAGTCCAGTATGACCTATTGAGTAACATATACTTAGTTTGAGACAGAATAGGGGATATTTTATTCGAGAAGGCTGTGCTATATATTTTATCCCATTCAACCAAAAGATTGGTGGAGTTGGGTTCTGATTCCCATTTGGCTTCATTACGTTTATGCGTTTTCCTAAGGTTGGGTAGAAGGAGTTTATATATTCTGGATACAGTATGGCCCACTTTCAAGATTCGTAATAGTTGAGAAGTGAGCGATGGGTCACAGGGCTTAATGGGGCGTGCTGAAAGGAGAGCTTTCAATTTTAGAAAGTAGTAAAAATCCATGGGAGTTAAGTTGTGTTGTCTCTGAAGGGTTGAGAAAGGTAACGGGTGGGGACCTGCATAGAGGTCTTTTACTAAGTTTATACCTTTCTGAGACCAGAGCGCCCATTAGAGCATACCTTCAATCCTTAGAGAGGGATTTCGCCATAAAGAGACTATATTAGATTTATTTATAGGGGTGGGCGTAGTACGCGTAGTCGCGCTACGCGAAGCTACGCAAAGACGTTCTCGCACTACGCGAGCTTCTCAAGCATGTGTAGTAGCTTGTAGGACCCGTTCATGAGCTGTTTTTCCTGCTCAGAAGCGCGTTGTGCGTGTTCGGGGCGCTGTCTGCGTGCTCAGGAGATTGTAGAGCGCGAACTTACTCATGCAGTGGGCTGTGGGCGCGGCCATCTTGTTTTTTCAATTGTCCCGCCCGCTCGCGTTGCCTTATTTCCTGTTCCGGGTTGCGCATAATGTGTTCACGTTGTGCACGTCATGTTCGGGAACGCTATCTACTTGTTCGCGCCGACAAGTGCGTGTTAGCAAGAAATATTGCGCAAACTTACCCACGTGGTCGCGATAGGCGCGGTCATCTTGTTTTTCACACTCTATGCTATGGTTCTGGGCCAAGTTTTCTATCCAGCTTTTATCTTTGCAATTTTTACTTATTTTCACAGTTTTTCTGACTTTTTTTACTTATCATCTATCTCTCTCTGTCCCTAAGTTTATATTTTGCATTTTATTTCTACTTTTACAACTTTTTTTTACTTTTCTACTGTTTTATTTGACTTTTTTCTTCAAGCTCCTACTTCTTCCCCCTAACTTTTTTTCCTTTTGTTCTAACTTTTCTGTTCCGCCTCCAACCCAGAACCATGGCAAAGGGCAGCAGCAGTACCGGCTCGAAGGGCAAGGCGCCTGCGCCCAAGAGCTGGCTGCCTTGCGGCAGAATACAGCCTACAAGGGTGCAGGCCTGACAACTTTTCGGGGAGGCAGAGGTGGCCGCCCTGGTTTTCTTCGTCCATTGCCACCTCTCCTTGACCTTGGCAGCAGGCGGCAGGCCAGGCTCTGGGTACCTTACCCAGGAGCGTCACCGCCGGTAGGCGAAGGTGCGCCGGGCAGTCTTTCGCTGCTTGGGGATCTGGCACACCCACCAGCAGCTGTCCCACCGGTGGTCCGACATCCTGGACTGGGAGCAGGACCTGTTGGAACTGCTAGGTGTGGAGGTCGTGGGCTTGGTGAGTAGCTAGTAATATATAGTAGTATAAGTATTGTGTATAATTCTTGGACGAATAACACAAACCATTACTGGTGCGCCTAGTTACATTGCAGATCCATTCCGTTACAAAATCTTTTGTGATTGAATGACACAGGTGCTGCGAGGCACTTTTCTTACTTGTTTGTAACTTTACGCTAGCTTGGGCTGATTATTGATGTTAGAGTTTACTTTAGAGAACTGAAGTTAGTTAGTGCTAGAGTCTAGTCCTTCCATTGTCCTTCAGTGAAATAGTGGTGGATGGATTATAGGTGTACTTAATATTAGTTAGTTCATATTTTTTTTACGGTCTGCGCGACGCCTCCTCTGTCACTGAATGCTTCTTACCCCAGTCCTCCATAGAACCTTTTTGTAGTTTGTTTAGTGAGTGGTAGGCTTAGCAATAGCATTGTCACTGAGTCAGTAGCAGAACAACATATGATATGAACCAACAATTTGGTGTCTGCACAAATTTATGCATGTGTCCTCCATCGCATCTATGCATTTTTGCTGTCCACAATAAAATGGAAATGCCAACTTACTGAACAGTTGGCCCGTCTGGAATAGGTGGTGTAGGTCAGGTGGTACTGGCTTCCGTTAGTTAGTATTCTGCAATCAGAATCATTATGGAACATTTGATTAGTGTTCATATAAGTAGACGGTCCGTGAATCCTGCAAGCCAGTAGTCATTTAGATAGGTCAATTTTATTGTAATTGTTGTTTCCTAAAATGTTTGAATGTTTTTTTAATGATGTATTTGTTTCACAGCACTCAATGTTTCTCTCTTTCTTTATTATTTCTTACATGATCAGCACCCAGGGGCAAGAAGACGGTGTCCGAGTCGGCGGGATCCTGCTGCTGGCCCTAGTAAGTCCTACAGTGCTTATATTATTAACAATTATATTTCCCTAACTTTTTAACGCACCTTATTTTTTCCAACCTATTAATTAAGCTTCCTAATTCAATTTTAACAAAAGCTTCTTTGATCTTCATTATGTTTTCCAAATTTTGGGTATCCATCCATGCCTTTCAGTTCCTTCAAACTGACTCTGCTATCATTCTCTGTACTACTACTATTAGACTTTTTGTAGCTAATCTTGCCCTGTTGGCCACTCTTTAGTTAAGGTATTCTTTTGAATAAAGCTGTGATAGAATAGCTATAGCCACTGGGTCCACTCCTGTCTTTTGCGTTGTCCTCTATAATCTCTAGGCTTTGTCAATTCCCACCAACAAAATGCGCAACCAGATGTTTGTCTAGTATTTTTTGTTAGGTTAGTATACTACTACTACTGTTGTGGGTATCTATTCTCTGCACAGCCACATACAGAACTATGCACAAGAAAATAGGATGTTGGTGATAGGAAGGTTGGACCTTACTTACACCTCAGTCAGAGATCTCAGAAGAACCCACAATTCACTGACCGACTACCTGTAGGTTCTCAGTCATTAGTCATTTGTCCCACTCCCGACCCCCCACACGAAGATACCCAATGATTTTATTACACAATCCAGAACATAAGTAACACCCTTTCGCTCACTCACTCGTGTAAGTCCACAACACCATAGGCAATTCAAAATATACCACATAGTCTATGTACAAGTTCAAAAGCTTAATTTTTTTTTAAATAACAACAAGCTTTGTAAGTTGTTCCATGAAATACATCCAGCTCCACCATGCAAAATAAAGAAGATTAAAACTATACATTTGTACAACTAGTGCACGATAGAGAACTGTGGGAATTGTGGGAGACCCTCACCTTTGAATGTATACTGGTTACACATGCATCTTTCGTTAGCTCTGCAAATCTCTGGTTCGTTGAAGGCAATCTTCTCATCTGCCTATCATTAGAAAAATGGTGTATGAAATACAATTATGCAAGCTTTTTGCAGTCATGCCAAAAAGTGTAACATTATGGATAAGCGATAGGGACTAACCAAACTCCATACAAAAACGTGCCTTGTTTTTCAACCTCTTCAGTTTTATGCAACACTCATGGGGCCTCAAAGGCGTCTTACTGCGCAACAAGCTGTGAGGTAACATGCGCAAAACAGTAGACATGGATCTAAAATGGTTACATGGCTCAGGCGAACTTTCCAAAGACTAGAGTAGGAGTAGATATGAGATGAGCTTAGGGACCATATAAAAAATTAATACTAATGTCTGTCTACTGACTCTGCTGTAGTACGCAATTTGGACTAGTGATGATTTATGCTGTATTTAACTGTTTTTTCCATCTTCCTTCTTGGAGGAAAAACTAGTAAAATAGGAGGAGGTGTGCAGGCATCTAAAAAGGTGTACTTGTTTTTATAGGTGCACAACCACTACCAACCACCAGTGCAGACGGGGCCAGCGGCGATGTTAATGCTGCCATCCAGGAGGGGACAGGAGCTGCGGCCCCTGCAGGAGCACCAGTGGGGGAGGAAACATCAGCGGTGGGCGGTGGTAAGTTATATTTATTACTTATTCGCATTACTAGGTGGAAGGGGAACATTTCCCTCACTTATTAAGTAGGTATGAACCTGAAGTTGTACTGGACAATATACAACGGTTGAATGAGACACCCTTTACTTGGCATTACCAATGCATTAGCAATAGCATTACCAGCGTGAGTTGAGTAAACAAGGCCTCTTCTATCAGACTCCAACTCAGCTGTGAAAGTTATGGAGAAGACTAAAAGTCTGATCAGATGACCTTAATGGATGTGTTGAACGAAATGGGAAAGAAGTGAACAAGGGTGGAAGGAGGAAGGATAAAAGAAATGTAATACGACTACCTTAAAAGGATACTTTGGAAGCAGCATGCAGGTGGCTGATAGGAATCCGATGCATGGGTTGTTGAAGGATGGGTGGAAGGTGAAAGAAGATGCCTGCCTGGGTGGGCGACACAATATGGGTGGATGGATATAGTGGATAGCAAGAATCGTCAGTGGTTTTTGTGTCAAACCCAAAGCCAAGGCAAGGAAGGAGTGGACGCATGGGTGGTTGTTGGTGAAAGTGAAACCAGCTAAGGTTTATAAAACAATAATAAAGAATGATAGGCGTTTACTTTTAATGGATGGATGCCCCCTGGATGTATTGTATTCATCATAGGTGGAGACTGTCCGAGAACTACATTCTACTAGGAGACCTCAACTTCCACCTGGAAAAGAATAACGACAGCAACACCACCACCCTCTTTGACAACCTGGCCAATCTCGGCCTCAAACAACTTGTTGACACCCCCACCCATGTAGCCGGACATACACTCGACCCAATCTTCACCTCCAGCAAACATATCTCCTTTGATCACACCACAGCCCTCCATTGGACGGACCACAGTTGTGTTCACTTCAGCTACAAAACCACCTCAACCCACAACCCCCCACAACCTATTCCCCAAAGAAAATGGAACAAAATCACCACCAACCAACTCCTCACATCGCTCAACCAAAACCCACCCGCCCTCTGATCGGACCCAAATGAAGCGGCCATCAAACTCAAACAATGGATCACTCACAGCGCTGACGAATTAGCACCCTTGAAAAACCTTCACACCAAATAAGACAGCAAAAAGGCCCCCTGGTTCAACGATGAACTTAAGAAATCCAAGAAGCTATGCCGTACTCTCGAGAAAACATGGAGAAAAAACCCAACCACCAACAACATGTCCACCCTCAAGGCAGCCACCCGCAAGCACCACCAGCTGATTCGATCCACCAAGAAATCTGCATTCAAGAATCGACTCGACAACAACGCCCATAACAGCAAAGAACTATTCAACATCGTCAAAGAATTCACCAACCCCACCGCAGCCTCAAACAACATCACTCCCTCCCAAAACCTCTGCGACTCGTTATCCTCCTTCTTCTACAACAAAATTGCAGACATACATAAAAGTTTCGGAAACAGCTCCAAGGACCAATACTCTCCACCCCCCTCAGAACCTAAACAGCCCTCTAACAACCTCAGCACCTGGAACCCAATTTCCACTGAAGACACCATCCGCCTGATGAACTCCATCCATTCTGGCTCGCCAACCGACCCATGCCCCACCACATCTTCAACAAAGCTGACTCCATCATCGCACCCCATCTCCGTGATGTCATCAATTGCTCCTTCAACTCTGCTACCTTCCCAGAAAGCTGGAAACATGCCGAAGTCAGCGCCCTCCTGAAGAAACCAACCGCAGACCCCTCCGAACTTAAAGACTACCGCCCCATATCCCTCCTCCCATTCCCGGCCAAAGTCATCGAGAAAGCCGTCAATAGCCAACTCGCCGCCTTCCTTGAATCCAACAACTCCCTCGATCCCTCACAGTCCGTCTTTCGAACCAAACACAGCACCAAAACCGCCCTCATCGCTGCAACAGACGACATCCGAACACTACTGGACAACGGAGGAACAGTGGCCCTCATTCTACTCGACCTCTCCGCCGCCTTCGACACGGTATGCCACAGCACCCTCATACAACGTCTCAACAACATCGGCATACAAGGAAAAGCCTTGGACTGGATCACCTCGTTCCTAGCTGGGAGAACTCAGAAAGTCCGACTTCCCCCGTTCAGATCAGAGGCAACAGAAGTCATCTGCGGTGTACCACAAGGATCATCACTCAGTCCCACCCTCTTCAACGTATACATGAGTCCCCTCGCTTCCATCGCGCGTCAACACAACCTTAACATCATCTCCTACGCCGACGACACCCAGCTGATCCTTTCCCTCACCAAAGACCCCAACACCGCCAAAACCAATCTTCACGAAGGCATGAAAGAAGTAGCCGTCTGGATGAAAAACAGCCGCCTAAAACTCAACTCAGACAAAACGGAAGTGCTCATCCTAGGATCATCCCCCTCTGCCTGGGACGACTCATGGTGGCCTGCGGATCTGGGCTCAGCACCCATACCCACAGACCACGCACGTAACCTTGGCTTCATCCTAGACTCCTCACTCTCGATGGCCAAACAAGTCAACGCCGTCTCATCCTCCTGCTTCAACGTACTTCGTATGCTCAAAAAAATCTTCCACTGGATCCCCACCGAAACAAGAAAGACTGTCACCCACGCACTGGTTACGAGTCGACTAGACTACGGAAACACCCTCTATGCCGGAATTACAGCCAAATTACAGAAAAAACTCCAACGCATCCAAAACGCATCAGCGAGACTCATTCTGGACATCCCTCGCCAAGATCACATCACCGGCCACCTGAAAGACCTCCACTGGCTTCCCGTCAACAAGAGAATAACTTTCCGTCTCCTCACTCACGCACACAAGGCCCTCTACAAACTAGGACCCGAATGCCTCAACACTCGACTATCCTTCTACACACCCACCCGCCAACTAAGATCCTCCAATCTAGGCCTCGCCGCAGTTCCGCGTATCCAAAGATCCACCATGGGAGGTAGATCCTTCTCCTACTTGGCGGCCAAGACCTGGAACTCACTCCCCACTCACCTCCGCCTTACACAGAACCACATCCCCTTCAGAAAAGAACCCAAAACCTGGCTATTCGATAAATAATAATCCCCCTCCCCAAGCGCCTTGAGACCCTCTGGGTGAGTAGTGCGCTATATAAATCCTTGAACTTGAACTTGAACTTGGAAGCAGAGTCTTAGGGGCTCATTAGGATGGTGGGCGGGCGTTGCCCACCCACCATCCTATCGGAAATCGGGACCGCCCGCTCTTAGGGCAGGGGTCCCGCACGCACCATTAGGATGTGCCCGCCACAGTGGCGGGCACATCCTGTATTTATAGTATTGTGGCGGACGGAGCTCTCTGCTCCGCCCGCCACAATACTAAAAATACTTTGCATCATTTACATAAACAAAGCGGCAGGCACCGTGCCACCCACCTTGGGCCTTCACTCTGGGGGCCAATAGGGGGCCCCCAGAGTGAACACCGCATGCCTTTCAGGCATTGCACTATTGCCAATGTAATATGGTTGGCGGTGTCTCATAGACACCGCCACCATATTAATCATTTTCCTCCCCGGCCGCTATGCGACCGGGGCGGAAAAGTGGCGGGCGGTGTTTTGCTCCGCCGTGGCCCCCCCGCCATTCTAATATGGCGGGGGGGAATACAGGGAAGGATGGCGGGCGGATTGCCCCCACCAGGCTGGCAGTGGCTACCGCCAGCCTGGCGGGGCAATCCGCCCGCCATCCTAAGGACCCCTTAATTTGAAAATAATATAAAAGGAGATACGAAAAAGACTGGTGTTCTTCTGTGTACTGAAGTCCACCCATAGTACTAGGGCAAGTATAATGCCGGAAAAAAACTCCAACAAATTTTGCAGGCCGGGGAAGCAGGAGGATAGATACTTAAAGTTACCACCAATTTTATGTACTGCGCTTGCTAGTGCTACTGTGCCACTATGTGTTTTTTTGTGTTACTGATTTGCTAAGAGTTTCGGTTACAATTCTGTTTCTTTCATTATAGATACTCCTTCCCAAAAACCATCCCGGAAGGAGTTGGCAGCCAGTGCCTGGCAAAGGAAACTGCAGGCCATCGGGGAAGAATACCGCCGGCTGGTGGCTCAGGCCGAGGAGGAGGAAGAGGAGGAGGCGGTGGCAGCAGCTGCTGTCTCTTCCAATGCCCTGGGCCCCAGCCAGGCCCCGCCTGCAGGAGTACGGCGCCGTGGTCAGGCAGCCGCCCACCGCCGGCATTTCTCAACATGTGCTGCGCCCCCACATCATGGATGCAAAAGTAGGTGGCGTGCATTTCGGCAACAACTTCTCCTCTGGGTGGCAAAGCTGGAGGATCAATTAGAGGAGCGTGTGAAAATATTAGTGGACAAACACCTCAAAGCCCGTTGATTATAATGGACCCTGTTCATTTGCCCCTTTTTTAATACTTTTATTGGTGGGTGGGAATTGGGTGTTGGGGTATTTCTGGGACATTCTTTGGACTTGGACATTGGTTGGGGTTAGGGAGAGGGGTGGATGAGGTGTGGGATAGGATATTTCTTTTACGACCTGAATAAATGTTATTTATTTTAAACGTACACATATGATGTTAATGTTTGGGGTTACTGTTTCACGAATTAATGTACGTCACAAGGTTTACTTGCAGATGCAGGGCAGCAGCCAGTGTTTGATTTAAATAATTTATTAATTGGCCACATTTGTAACATGCAAACAGAAAGATGCGGTACCCCTCACTGAGTTATATTTGTCCTATTAGTATTACAAGTCTCTCCTCCATTATACCTCCCAACAAACTTATCTTACCTATGTTTGATGATGATTACGTTCCGCACAGCAAGGGCTGCATGGTTTCCCAAGACAATGGAGAAGATGCCGTAGTTGTGATGGTAGTAGTAGACACTGGCACTAGCATTTGCAAACAAAACCAAAGAGACAGTCATTTGCCTGAGAGAGATTGTGGGAGTTTTAGAAAAGTACATTACATAACAAGACTGACAAAAACCAATATTGCAACTGCTAAACTAAAAGAAAACAATGGTGTCGGGGACTGCCAAGTACAAGAAGATAAGAAGAAGTTCAACTGTAGTTGTGTTGAAGGAGTCACTTAAACACAATCCTAAATTGTAAACTTTAATGCTGTAAAATTAAATCCAAACAATGCCGGCAATTAGTAAGATGTATTCGGTGGGTCCCTTTGGAAAATTAATTGGCTTGTACATACATTGAGCTTGGGTGGGCAAGCAGAAGAAGATCCTCGCCCTGCCTCGTTGACATTTAATTAGTGTTGCTTTCACCACATCTGCCCCAGCAAGCGTGTGATCAATTGTTGGTGTAGATAATGTAGTCACTAATAATCAGAAGGGAGGGATCACTTGTCCTGCGTGAACCAGGGTATGCAGGAGATCGAACAACGGTGTCTCCAAATAAAAACCCTCATGCACGTGTTGGGTAGCGTGGTAAGCGGTATATCTTGATTCTCCGCTCTTCAAACACGTGTGTGCATAATCATCGGGTTTGTTTTCGGTATGCAGCCTCCACCAGGAGGATCTTACCCTCGGTAAAAACAGTAGTGACCCAGTGATGTGGAGGGAGTGTAGAACAATTAAAAATCCCCCGGAGACCCAGTTGTAGGAATTTTATTAGGTCTGGGTTCGGGTGGATCCCATTAGGGGAATGCTCAAGTGGCGTGCGCTCTATTGAAAATATTAAGTTCTCAGGACGCACTAGCATTCAAAATGATTTAAAATGGCCAACATGTTTCAGCCCTCTATGCCGTGAATCGGACTTTAGGGCTTTCTTCAGGACCCGTGGTGAAAGGTGAAAGTGATACTAGTTTACTATATTTATAGCAAGCAAGTGTGTAGAAAAGGGAAATTTTCAACCTGTTTCTTTCTCTCGAGGTCACGATGTACCTATAGTTCAAACATAATAGAAACATATACAAAGGGAAAACAAGGGTAAGGGAGACACATAGCGTAGTGAGTTCACTACTAGACAATACAAATTGTAGCAACTTAAAATGGCAATACTTCATAACCCCCAGTAATTGGCAGTGTCAACTCTCTCTTTCTCCAACAAGCTATTTCATGCAAAAAGTGGTTTATAGATGATAAATCATACTTATATGCGAAACGAGTGTATAGGGTTTGATAATTCACCACTCGGATAACTATTGTGGTGAGTCAAATATGTGGCAATCTATTACCACGTGACATGCAAAACTTGTTCATAAATATGTGCAGTTTCTACAGTCTTGACCATGATAACGGTTGCCCCGCGTAGTGAAAATCTTTCATACCGATGTGCTCTGTGCGCCAATATCGTACCTGAAATGCACATTAGTTACACCTCCTTCGGGTGTGACAAGGGCTTCGAGGGGGCTAGATAAAAGGGACAACTAAGCATTAGCGCGAGGCGGTTCTCAGTATACTTGCGGTTTTGTAGCAGAATTGTCTCGTGCTGGTACCTAACGCTCCTCTCCTCGCGCCTCGCGTTGCGCTGCTGCTGCCTCTTGTGACCCGGAAGTAACAGGACTGCGCTTCCGGGTCGCTATTTGCAGGTCTCCGTTCATGGCAATAGAAAGGGGACTGGGCACTTCTTCGTGTTTACAATATCACGAAGTGGAGAACGTGTTGTAGAAGCATGTGGTCATTCGTATTCTTAAAGAGATGATTCTGATGCTTAATTTTGAAGCGCGGTTAATATTCCGAATATCAGGATAATATTAATGAAAAAATAAAAATAAAAATGAAAATAAAAAATAAAAAATAAACGGAATATGATGATCAGTTGCGAGGTCATACAATGTGGTGTGTTAAATTCGGTGACAAACAGTTTATTAAATTTACGCACTGAGTTGATCACTGGTGCTTCTCACAGTGCAACTTCTGGATATCTGTCGTTAGGTCTCTTGAGGCAAACCGCATTCTAGGGTGAAGCCTATAGGGAATGTGTAAGTTCTGCTGATGTTAATTTTAATTTTAGGAAACAGTTTCATTATTTCAACACGCTCAGCCACGGAATATTATCATTCAGCCCTCTTATATCTGTCCCCAGACGGTGGACCCAGCGTTGCTCTTTCTCAAAGAGGATTCTTTCTGCATTGCTGTGCTTTATGTCCAGAGTTTCAAGGATGACCCATTTAAGGTCATCCACTGTGTGGTTCTTCTCCAGAAAATGACTAGCCATCTTGGTTGTGGTTTTCTTACATTTGACGTTGCTCCTGTGCTCTACGATCCTTTGTTTAGCTTTCCTACATGTCATGCCAATGTAGTGCAGCTGGCAGGGGCAGGTAATCATGTACACTACATGGCTTGTATTGCAGTTAGTATGTTTGAGTATTCTCCATTTGAAATTAGGAAGTAGTTGTAACTCCTTAGTTGGTTGGGTCAACTTACAAACTGAGCAAGAGCCACAGGGATAATGTCCAGTAATGGGGGGATTCCCCCATAAATTGGTTTGTTGTCCTCGTTTAGTTACAGGTGGTCTCGTATGTACCAGGATGTCTTTTAAGTTCCTACATCGCCTGTTGGCAAATCTCGGTTTAGGCCAAGAAAGTGTGCCAGATGTGAGGATCCTCCAATTTTTGTTCACGATTTTTTTGACTTTGTCGGTTACTGGACTGAAGGTGGTGACACAGGTAGTGAGATCCTCAGGTTCTGTTTTTGTAAAGGTCTCCAAAAGGCCTTCTCTGTTTTGGTTTTGTGCTCTTTTTTTGCATTTATTTACCACTCGCCTGGGATAGTCTCGATGTTGGAGTTTGGTGCAAAGGTCTTGTGCTTGCGCCCGGTACTCGGTGTTCTTGCTGCAGTTCCTCCGCAGCCTGAGGAACTGACTGTAGGGAAGATTTTCCCTCAACGGGCGGGGATGAAAGCTCTTGAAAGAGAGGAGACTGTTCTTTGCTGTTTCTTTGAAGAAAGTGCGTGTTTGTAAATGCCCGTCTTCTGCATATATTGTAATATCCAGGAAGTCTAAGCTTCTTCTATCCGCACTATACGTAAACTTAAGGCAGCTGTCTTTTGTGTTCAGCCATGTGTGGAAATCTTTTAGATCCTCTTCGTTGCCCGCCCAGATTAGCAGGATGTCGTCAATATACCGCTTCCAAAGCAGTATATGACGGATATAGGGATTGGTTTCTGTGTGTATATGTGTGCCTTCAAAAGTGCTCACATATAACCCAGCCACACTCGGGGCAAATGTACTGCCCATCGAGGTCCCATGGCATTGTAAGTACAGTGTCTCTTTGTATAGAAAATGATTCTCTGTCAAGGCCATGCGGCAACATTCCAAAACGAAATGTCTAGGGGTTTTGTATGTCCAGTCCTTTTCGAAAAGAATTTGCTCTAGCATATCCAGGGTCTCTTGTTGTGGTAGGCTCGTGTAGAGACTTTCCACATCAAGTCCTACAAGCATCATGGTGTCAGGTGAATATTCAACATCTTTAAGTAAGTTCAGAAGGTCTCGCGTGTCCTTTAAGTAGGTAGGTGTACTTTGTACCAGTGGTTTGAGGTAATAATCAGCAAACTGAGAGAGAGGCTCTAAAACCGACCCGATGCCTGACACTATCGGTCGTCCTGGAGGTGGTATTCGGGCCTTGTGTATTTTAGGCAATGAGTAGAAATATGGAGTTTTGGGGTTCTTTGCTACCAGAAAATCAGCTTCTTTTTTGGAGAGCCAATTATGAGCTTCCGCCTCTTCAATCATCATTTGTATTTCACTCTGCAACCTTTTGGTGGGATCATTGGATAGTTTCTTGTAGAACTTGTCATCTGACAGGAGATCAAGGCACTGCTTGTCATAACCCGCTGCAGACAAGATAACTACCCCCCCTCCTTTGTCGGCTGGTTTTATTATGATTTGGCCGTCGTTCTTCAATTCATCCAGCGCTGTTTGCTCTGCTCTTGTTACGTTGTGAAACGGTTTTTGTTGGTTAGAAGATAGTTCGTCTACTTCTCTCATAATAGCTTGCTCAAAGGTTGCGATTTCAATCGGAACTTGAGAGGGCAGTGGGCAAAAAGTGGACTTGTTCCTCAATGAGGTGTCTCCCTCTGAGATGTATTTTGGTTGGTCCTTAAAGAAGGCTTTCAGTTTGAGGGTTCGACAGAATTCGGCCAATTCACATTTTATTGTGAAGATGTCTGTTTTGGGGGTAGGGACAAATCCCAGGCCTTTGTTAAGGACATCCTCTTGTTCCTTTGTTAGGACCTTGTCCCTGTGGCTCTTGCTCAGTTTGTAATTTGACCCAACCAACTAAGGAGTTACAACCAAGATGGCTAGTCATTTTCTGGAGAAGAACCACACAGTGGATGACCTTAAATGGGTCATCCTTGAAACTCTGGACATAAAGGACAGCAATGCAGAAAGAATCCTCTTTGAGAAAGAGCAACGCTGGGTCCACCGTCTGGGGACAGATATAAGAGGGCTGAATGATAATATTCCGTGGCTGAGCGTGTTGAAATAATGAAACTGTTTCCTAAAATTAAAATTAACATCAGCAGAACTTACACATTCCCTATAGGCTTCACCCTAGAATGCGGTTTGCCTCAAGAGACCTAACGACAGATATCCAGAAGTTGCACTGTGAGAAGCACCAGTGATCAACTCAGTGCGTAAATTTAATAAACTGTTTGTCACCGAATTTAACACACCACATTGTATGACCTCGCAACTGATCATCATATTCCGTTTATTTTTTATTTTTTATTTTCATTTTTATTTTTATTTTTTCATTAATATTATCCTGATATTCGGAATATTAACCGCGCTTCAAAATTAAGCATCAGAATCATCTCTTTAAGAATACGAATGACCACATGCTTCTACAACACGTTCTCCACTTCGTGATATTGTAAACATGAAGAAGTGCCCAGTCCCCTTTCTATTGCCATGAACGGAGACCTGCAAATAGCGACCCGGAAGCGCAGTCCTGTTACTTCCGGGTCACAAGAGGCAGCAGCAGCGCAACGCGAGGCGCGAGGAGAGGAGCGTTAGGTACCAGCACGAGACAATTCTGCTACAAAACCGCAAGTATACTGAGAACCGCCTCGCGCTAATGCTTAGTTGTCCCTTTTATCTAGCCCCCTCGAAGCCCTTGTCACACCCGAAGGAGGTGTAACTAATGTGCATTTCAGGTACGATATTGGCGCACAGAGCACATCGGTATGAAAGATTTTCACTACGCGGGGCAACCGTTATCATGGTCAAGACTGTAGAAACTGCACATATTTATGAACAAGTTTTGCATGTCACGTGGTAATAGATTGCCACATATTTGACTCACCACAATAGTTATCCGAGTGGTGAATTATCAAACCCTATACACTCGTTTCGCATATAAGTATGATTTATCATCTATAAACCACTTTTTGCATGAAATAGCTTGTTGGAGAAAGAGAGAGTTGACACTGCCAATTACTGGGGGTTATGAAGTATTTCATAAGCAAAAGAAGAGTGTCCATGAGAGAGGACTGCGCCAATCACAGGAGCATTAGAACATCCTCACTGGGATGTTAAAGAAAGCCCTCACTCACCACCTAGTGATGACATGCTTCATCATCGGGCCCCACCAAAGAGACCGAATGTCTCTTTGGTGTGCTGCAACGCCAGAATTACTGCGGAGCGGGATGGTGAGTAGAGGGCGTGTTGTGTGCAAAATTATACTAGTGAGTGATGGAGGTTAAAAATGTCAGTAGTGTATCAAAGAAAAACTTTATTAAATGATCACTAAAGACAATGAAATTAAAAAATATGTGAGGGACCAGTCCACTTTAATTGAGTGGTGGGTTCCTACAATGTTGTCGACATGTTTCTTGCCATTGAAACGGTGTTAATTTACCCGGCAATTCTTCAGGACTGGGTGTGTGATAAACCCCGGCGGTATGAGCACGCTAAGGCCCACCCTAACCTAGGGACGTGAAAGTGAAAAAAATTAAATCAAATAGTGTCAAAAAGTGCAAAAAATTAGGAATAGAGACTTATCCCTAATTACTCCTGGTTTAGGAGGCTTCTACTGATCGTTTCTGCACCTAGAAGGAAAAGGACAGAGACAAACACATAGAAAAAGACAGACACTTAGAATTGCTTATGACTGTCATAAGTTCAGTGGTGAAAAAAGTGCTCCAAATAGTGAAGGCATTCTAGCTGTGGTCGAATAGCGCTATGGTTAACACCACCTGATAGCCCCGGGTTCGTAGGAACTAGGAGAAGTGGGGTGTACTATTCGTGGTACGAACTAGAGGTGACTAAGGATTAAAATAAGTGAAAACCTTCATAGAAGATCGTCAATATCGCGATCAATACATAAATCTATGGAGATCGCCATCAGTTAAAAATTGTCTCACTTTCTGGGTGTTATGAATAAACACCATGGGTCTCAGGAGGGGGGTGGAAGCGTATTCGGCACACCCTAGAACATGGCAAGGTAAGGGAAAACAAACACGGAGTTAATGCATAGCCCCTTAGAAAACGGAGCGCATGGTGTACTTAGCTCGTTTTGCAGCTGAGGGTTTCCACTTACGCCCTCGACGCTCGGCACCCGTGGTCCACCTACGTCGCCCTCAGACTGGACCCCGACGATGTCAGCGCGGGTTCCAAATCTGATCTTAAAGGCGAATAGGCAGAGTAGCGATCATTTCCGGGTGGGCGTTGCAGAGTGACACGCCGGCAGGCTTAAGCAACCGATTGGTGTAGACCAGCGGTCACGAGTGCGCTGTTACTAGGCGCCCAAAGTAAACAAGGGAGTGACTCCGAGGAGCATCACATCTCCCATGGTGGGCGTTACAACTAGGGCGTTGGCAGCCGGAGCATTCAATTGTATGAGGCCAGGGATCACGCATGCGCCGTTACTAGGCGCGGCCAGGGATCACGCATGCGCCGTTGCTAGGCGCCCAATGTACACGGAAGCGACGCTCAGGGGAGCGTCACCGGTCGCGTGGTTGGTCGTCGCCTAGCGACCCCATGATCTTAGAGGGTGGGGTGTAATACAAGGCTTTGCGCAAGACTGATATGCTATCCCATGATAGTAACATAACAGCAATAAATTAGAGGGCTAGCGCAAGGGAAGGTTGTCAATATTTGGGTTACAGTATGAGAGGGAAATGCTCATAGAACAATTGGACACATTGATAACCTAGGTCCTGAAGCTGTCATTCAAGCGGCTTGCTCATGTCACAGCCTCAAGCTCTAAGGTCAGAGTTCTTCATTATAATGTCCAGATAGTTCTACTCATTTTTGAATTCTATCCATTGGTTATGATATAGTTCACTTTAATACAGTACTCCACGGGATATCATCATTGAGTCCCCTAAGGTGGGTCCCCAATCTGTACACCCACCTTTGTTCCTTTTGAAAGAGGAGATTAGAAAGGTTATGGGTGCCAGTCACATGTTCGATGATCGTCCATTTAAGATCGTTGGGAGTGTGGTTATGCTCCAAAAAGTGGCGACTCATTTTTGTAGTCAGTTTTTTACACCTAATGTTGGACCGGTGTTCCCCTATCCTTTGTTTAATTCTGCGTGTTGTCATGCCAACGTAGCGTAGGCTGCAGGAGCAGGTGATCAAGTAGACTACATTTTGCGTATTGCAGTTTGTGTGATGTTGCTGTGTCCATATCTTTCCTGGTTCGAGGTCAAGGGTTTTCGTGTGTGTCGTCAAGTGACAGACACTGCAATTCGCACACGGAAAGTGTCCAGTTACAGGCGGCAGACCCCACATTTCCGTGACTGATCTGACTGTTGATGGTGTTTCAGTTCTGGGTCTGGTGTGCACGAGGGAATCTTTTATGCTCCGCCCTCTCTTGAATGAGAACAAAGGTTTCTCCCAGTCTGTTTTGACACTTGACACTATGCGCCAGTTTTTATTAATGGATTTCTTCAAGAAATTCGACATTGTACTGTAAGTTGTCACACAGGTCAGTGGTATGGTCTGAGTGTGTGTCAGCCTATCCTCAAGGAGAGCCTCCCGAGGTTGGTTGCGAGCTCTCTTGTAGCCCTTGTTAAGTATATGGCTAGGGTATCCTCTAGACTCCAACTTCTCTGTTAAATCAGCGGCTTGAGTCTTGAAATCTTGGAGCTCAGAACAATTGCGTCTGATCCGGAGGTATTGGCCATAGGGGAGGTTTTCCCTTAATGGTCTCGGGTGGAAACTGGTGAATTGTAGCAAATTGTTTCGTGCTGATGGTTTTTGGTAAGTTTTTGTCGTGAGTCTGGTGCCACACACCTGTATCTTTACATCCAAGAATGTCACCTCTGTCTTACTCAGTTCAGAGGTGAATTTCAAATTCACGTCTAGTGTGTTGATCCAGAGTAAAAAGGCCTGTAGTTGGTCATCATCGCCTGTCCAAATGATCAGGACATCATCGATGTAACGTCTCCATATTTTTATCGAAGACGTGTAGGGGCTATCGGGTTGCATGATATGTTTAGCTTCGAAATCAGCAACGTACAGCCCCGCCACGCTGGGAGCAAAGGTACTACCCATCGAGGTTCCGGTCGTTTGTAGATAGAGGGTGTCCTTGTAGGCGAAAAAATTCTCCTTCAGGGCCAATGTGGCGCAGTTTAGGATGAAGGTTTTTGAGGCTTGATATTCCCAGTTAATGGAGTCTAAAGCCGTTCCCAGGGCCCTGATGGTGTCGTCCTGTGGAATGCAAGTGTACAGACTCTCAATATCTAATGTCACCAAGGTGACTGCATTCTGTGGGAGGTCAATATTCTGGAGTAGTTGGAGTAGGCTCTTGGTATCCTTCAGATAGGATGGTGTGCTTTGTACTAGGGGTTTTAAATAGTAGTCGCAAAATCGCGAGAGTGGTTCCAAAAGGGAGCCGATCCCTGAGACTATCGGTCTGCCCGGTGGGGGTGACCTATTCTTGTGTGTCTTAGGGAGGGTATAAAAGTAAGGTGTCCTGCCCTCCCTCGTGCTCAGGTAACTCGCCTCATTCTTAGAGATCTCACCATCCTCTTCAGCTCTGTTGACCAGATCGGTAATCCGAACACTCAGCTCGTGTGTCGGATCTTGTGATAGGGGGGTGTAGTTCCTCCTGTCTGCTAAGAAGACTTCACACGCCTTCTCATAGTCAGTGGTGTTTTGGATTACCAGACCACCTCCCTTGTCTGCTGGTTTTATGGTGATCTTGGGATCATTTTGTAGGGATCTCAGTGCCTGGTATTCCTCAGTACTGAAATTGCCGAAGGTGGGATTGACTTGGCATGTTTCGAGGTCCTTAAATACAGCTTGTTCAAAAGCTGTGATGGCTGCAGGTACAGCCTGGGTTGGGGGATTGAAAGTAGAGTTCAATCTCAGTCCGGTATCGCCTTTGCGTTGTGCTTCGTTGGGGTCTTCTTTTCCCTCGAAGAAAGCTTTGAGTTTTAACTTCCTAAAAAATGCTGAAAGCTCACAATGAAGTTTGAATTTGTCAGGGCGGGCAGTTGGAACAAAGCCCAGACCTCTCTCTAGAACTGTAGTTTCAATAGGAGTTAACACTTTATCAGATAGATTGTTAATGAGACTTAGACTCCGCTCGTGCCTGGTTGTTGTTGCTGTTGTTCCCTGTTGCGGGTGTGGCTGCTCACTGCATCGTCGGTTTCCCAGGACACATGGTTCACTGGTTGGCCTGTTCCTCTTCTCTTCCCCCTTCCTCTCCTGCCCTGGCCTAAAAAAGGCTGGCGTTGATTCGATTGGAAGTTTGGAGGCGGAAAAAATCCTGGGTTCCAGCCCATCATGGGATACGGTGGCTGGTGAAAGGGAAACTGGGGGCCCATTGTTGGTATTTGTGGTGGGCCTGGCCATCTGGGCGGCTGGTTATAGTAGCCTTGTTGGCCACGATTGTTACGATTGCCCCTGTTTCCTCTTCTCTTTCCTTGCTTGGTGGACCCCGTACTTGATCCACTGCTGTTGGATGTGTTGTCATCTGACAGATTTTCATTGGACTGGTTACTTAGGGATGGTGTGTAAGTCGTGGCTGAGTATGGATAAACTTTCTCATATTCAAATTTCTTTAAATCTTTCTGAAATTTGTTAACCTTGGCTTGTGTCAGGTTATCTTTGTACTCATTTAAATCTTTGTTAATCTCGTCCAACTTTTTTTTGTAACCAGTTATGGTCGCTTTGAATTTAGACTCGGTTTCATGGATTTCAATTTGTAGGGCCTCCGAGAGTCTCAAAGCGGTTTTAATAATCAGAACGAGCCAGTCGCGGGTACAGTGCCACGCGATCATGGCCCATTCTTTCCTAAATGTAGCATCATTCAGAAAGATTCTGGGGGCATTAGTGACCAGTAGTCCTCGAGGTGCCATGTTTTTCAGAAGGTATTGTTTCAATATGGTGCCGTGCAGGATAGTGCGAATCCTGTCTCTTTTAATTTCAGTGAGTTTGTCCCACTCTGATGTGTGAGCGATAACCTGGGCAATCGCCGGATCTGCGAACTGATCGGAATCAGAAAGGATACTGGCTATTTCAGACTCTGTAAATGTTAAACCCAAGTTTGCCATGGTGACCCAAGATGTAAGTGGGTTGAGACAATAAACAATAAAAAGAGCCACAGAATGTGCTCTGATTAAACAAGCTCTCACAGCTATGCGCTGCTAAGTACGTATTTCAAAAAGAGAGACAGGGAGAGTAAGCGGACACTCTTGTTCCCCGGTCAATATTTCATAAGCAAAAGAAGAGTGTCCATGAGAGAGGACTGCGCCAATCACAGGAGCATTAGAACATCCTCACTGGGATGTTAAAGAAAGCCCTCACTCACCACCTAGTGATGACATGCTTCATCATCGGGCCCCACCAAAGAGACCGAATGTCTCTTTGGTGTGCTGCAACGCCAGAATTACTGCGGAGCGGGATGGTGAGTAGAGGGCGTGTTGTGTGCAAAATTATACTAGTGAGTGATGGAGGTTAAAAATGTCAGTAGTGTATCAAAGAAAAACTTTATTAAATGATCACTAAAGACAATGAAATTAAAAAATATGTGAGGGACCAGTCCACTTTAATTGAGTGGTGGGTTCCTACAATGTTGTCGACATGTTTCTTGCCATTGAAACGGTGTTAATTTACCCGGCAATTCTTCAGGACTGGGTGTGTGATAAACCCCGGCGGTATGAGCACGCTAAGGCCCACCCTAACCTAGGGACGTGAAAGTGAAAAAAATTAAATCAAATAGTGTCAAAAAGTGCAAAAAATTAGGAATAGAGACTTATCCCTAATTACTCCTGGTTTAGGAGGCTTCTACTGATCGTTTCTGCACCTAGAAGGAAAAGGACAGAGACAAACACATAGAAAAAGACAGACACTTAGAATTGCTTATGACTGTCATAAGTTCAGTGGTGAAAAAAGTGCTCCAAATAGTGAAGGCATTCTAGCTGTGGTCGAATAGCGCTATGGTTAACACCACCTGATAGCCCCGGGTTCGTAGGAACTAGGAGAAGTGGGGTGTACTATTCGTGGTACGAACTAGAGGTGACTAAGGATTAAAATAAGTGAAAACCTTCATAGAAGATCGTCAATATCGCGATCAATACATAAATCTATGGAGATCGCCATCAGTTAAAAATTGTCTCACTTTCTGGGTGTTATGAATAAACACCATGGGTCTCAGGAGGGGGGTGGAAGCGTATTCGGCACACCCTAGAACATGGCAAGGTAAGGGAAAACAAACACGGAGTTAATGCATAGCCCCTTAGAAAACGGAGCGCATGGTGTACTTAGCTCGTTTTGCAGCTGAGGGTTTCCACTTACGCCCTCGACGCTCGGCACCCGTGGTCCACCTACGTCGCCCTCAGACTGGACCCCGACGATGTCAGCGCGGGTTCCAAATCTGATCTTAAAGGCGAATAGGCAGAGTAGCGATCATTTCCGGGTGGGCGTTGCAGAGTGACACGCCGGCAGGCTTAAGCAACCGATTGGTGTAGACCAGCGGTCACGAGTGCGCTGTTACTAGGCGCCCAAAGTAAACAAGGGAGTGACTCCGAGGAGCATCACATCTCCCATGGTGGGCGTTACAACTAGGGCGTTGGCAGCCGGAGCATTCAATTGTATGAGGCCAGGGATCACGCATGCGCCGTTACTAGGCGCGGCCAGGGATCACGCATGCGCCGTTGCTAGGCGCCCAATGTACACGGAAGCGACGCTCAGGGGAGCGTCACCGGTCGCGTGGTTGGTCGTCGCCTAGCGACCCCATGATCTTAGAGGGTGGGGTGTAATACAAGGCTTTGCGCAAGACTGATATGCTATCCCATGATAGTAACATAACAGCAATAAATTAGAGGGCTAGCGCAAGGGAAGGTTGTCAATATTTGGGTTACAGTATGAGAGGGAAATGCTCATAGAACAATTGGACACATTGATAACCTAGGTCCTGAAGCTGTCAATCAAGCGGCTTGCTCATGTCACAGCCTCAAGCTCTAAGGTCAGAGTTCTTCATTATAATGTCCAGATAGTTCTACTCATTTTTGAATTCTATCCATTGGTTATGATATAGTTCACTTTAATACAGTACTCCACGGGATATCATCATTGAGTCCCCTAAGGTGGGTCCCCAATCTGTACACCTACCTTTGTTCCTTTTGAAAGAGGAGATTAGAAAGGTTATGGGTGCCAGTCACATGTTCGATGATCGTCCATTTAAGATCGTTGGGAGTGTGGTTATGCTCCAAAAAGTGGCGACTCATTTTTGTAGTCAGTTTTTTACACCTAATGTTGGACCGGTGTTCCCCTATCCTTTGTTTAATTCTGCGTGTTGTCATGCCAACGTAGCGTAGGCTGCAGGAGCAGGTGATCAAGTAGACTACATTTTGCGTATTGCAGTTTGTGTGATGTTGCTGTGTCCATATCTTTCCTGGTTCGAGGTCAAGGGTTTTCGTGTGTGTCGTCAAGTGACAGACACTGCAATTCGCACACGGAAAGTGTCCAGTTACAGGCGGCAGACCCCACATTTCCGTGACTGATCTGACTGTTGATGGTGTTTCAGTTCTGGGTCTGGTGTGCACGAGGGAATCTTTTATGCTCCGCCCTCTCTTGAATGAGAACAAAGGTTTCTCCCAGTCTGTTTTGACACTTGACACGATGCGCCAGTTTTTATTAATGGATTTCTTCAAGAAATTCGACATTGTACTGTAAGTTGTCACACAGGTCAGTGGTATGGTCTGAGTGTGTGTCAGCCTATCCTCAAGGAGAGCCTCCCGAGGTTGGTTGCGAGCTCTCTTGTAGCCCTTGTTAAGTATATGGCTAGGGTATCCTCTAGACTCCAACTTCTCTGTTAAATCAGCGGCTTGAGTCTTGAAATCTTGGAGCTCAGAACAATTGCGTCTGATCCGGAGGTATTGGCCATAGGGGAGGTTTTCCCTTAATGGTCTCGGGTGGAAACTGGTGAATTGTAGCAAATTGTTTCGTGCTGATGGTTTTTGGTAAGTTTTTGTCGTGAGTCTGGTGCCACACACCTGTATCTTTACATCCAAGAATGTCACCTCTGTCTTACTCAGTTCAGAGGTGAATTTCAAATTCACGTCTAGTGTGTTGATCCAGAGTAAAAAGGCCTGTAGTTGGTCATCATCGCCTGTCCAAATGATCAGGACATCATCGATGTAACGTCTCCATATTTTTATCGAAGACGTGTAGGGGCTATCGGGTTGCATGATATGTTTAGCTTCGAAATCAGCAACGTACAGCCCCGCCACGCTGGGAGCAAAGGTACTACCCATCGAGGTTCCGGTCGTTTGTAGATAGAGGGTGTCCTTGTAGGCGAAAAAATTCTCCTTCAGGGCCAATGTGGCGCAGTTTAGGATGAAGGTTTTTGAGGCTTGATATTCCCAGTTAATGGAGTCTAAAGCCGTTCCCAGGACCCTGATGGTGTCGTCCTGTGGAATGCAAGTGTACAGACTCTCAATATCTAATGTCACCAAGGTGACTGCATTCTGTGGGAGGTCAATATTCTGGAGTAGTTGGAGTAGGCTCTTGGTATCCTTCAGATAGGATGGTGTGCTTTGTACTAGGGGTTTTAAATAGTAGTCGCAAAATCGCGAGAGTGGTTCCAAAAGGGAGCCGATCCCTGAGACTATCGGTCTGCCCGGTGGGGGTGACCTATTCTTGTGTGTCTTAGGGAGGGTATAAAAGTAAGGTGTCCTGCCCTCACTCGTGCTCAGGTAACTCGCCTCATTCTTAGAGATCTCACCATCCTCTTCAGCTCTGTTGACCAGATCGGTAATCCGAACACTCAGCTCGTGTGTCGGATCTTGTGATAGGGGGGTGTAGTTCCTCCTGTCTGCTAAGAAGACTTCACACGCCTTCTCATAGTCAGTGGTGTTTTGGATTACCAGACCACCTCCCTTGTCTGCTGGTTTTATGGTGATCTTGGGATCATTTTGTAGGGATCTCAGTGCCTGGTATTCCTCAGTACTGAAATTGCCGAAGGTGGGATTGACTTGGCATGTTTCGAGGTCCTTAAATACAGCTTGTTCAAAAGCTGTGATGGCTGCAGGTACAGCCTGGGTTGGGGGATTGAAAGTAGAGTTCAATCTCAGTCCGGTATCGCCTTTGCGTTGTGCTTCGTTGGGGTCTTCTTTTCCCTCGAAGAAAGCTTTGAGTTTTAACTTCCTAAAATATGCTGAAAGCTCACAATGAAGTTTGAATTTGTCAGGGCGGGCAGTTGGAACAAAGCCCAGACCTCTCTCTAGAACTGTAGTTTCAATAGGAGTTAACACTTTATCAGATAGATTGTTAATGAGACTTAGACTCCGCTCGTGCCTGGTTGTTGTTGCTGTTGTTCCCTGTTGCGGGTGTGGCTGCTCACTGCATCGTCGGTTTCCCAGGACACATGGTTCACTGGTTGGCCTGTTCCTCTTCTCTTCCCCCTTCCTCTCCTGCCCTGGCCTAAAAAAGGCTGGCGTTGATTCGATTGGAAGTTTGGAGGCGGAAAAAATCCTGGGTTCCAGCCCATCATGGGATACGGTGGCTGGTGAAAGGGAAACTGGGGGCCCATTGTTGGTATTTGTGGTGGGCCTGGCCATCTGGGCGGCTGGTTATAGTAGCCTTGTTGGCCACGATTGTTACGATTGCCCCTGTTTCCTCTTCTCTTTCCTTGCTTGGTGGACCCCGTACTTGATCCACTGCTGTTGGATGTGTTGTCATCTGACAGATTTTCATTGGACTGGTTACTTAGGGATGGTGTGTAAGTCGTGGCTGAGTATGGATAAACTTTCTCATATTCAAATTTCTTTAAATCTTTCTGAAATTTGTTAACCTTGGCTTGTGTCAGGTTATCTTTGTACTCATTTAAATCTTTGTTAATCTCGTCCAACTTTTTTTTGTAACCAGTTATGGTCGCTTTGAATTTAGACTCGGTTTCATGGATTTCAATTTGTAGGGCCTCCGAGAGTCTCAAAGCGGTTTTAATAATCAGAACGAGCCAGTCGCGGGTACAGTGCCACGCGATCATGGCCCATTCTTTCCTAAATGTAGCATCATTCAGAAAGATTCTGGGGGCATTAGTGACCAGTAGTCCTCGAGGTGCCATGTTTTTCAGAAGGTATTGTTTCAATATGGTGCCGTGCAGGATAGTGCGAATCCTGTCTCTTTTAATTTCAGTGAGTTTGTCCCACTCTGATGTGTGAGCGATAACCTGGGCAATCGCCGGATCTGCGAACTGATCGGAATCAGAAAGGATACTGGCTATTTCAGACTCTGTAAATGTTAAACCCAAGTTTGCCATGGTGACCCAAGATGTAAGTGGGTTGAGACAATAAACAATAAAAAGAGCCACAGAATGTGCTCTGATTAAACAAGCTCTCACAGCTATGCGCTGCTAAGTACGTATTTCAAAAAGAGAGACAGGGAGAGTAAGCGGACACTCTTGTTCCCCGGTCAATATTTCATAAGCAAAAGAAGAGTGTCCATGAGAGAGGACTGCGCCAATCACAGGAGCATTAGAACATCCTCACTGGGATGTTAAAGAAAGCCCTCACTCACCACCTAGTGATGACATGCTTCATCATCGGGCCCCACCAAAGAGACCGAATGTCTCTTTGGTGTGCTGCAACGCCAGAATTACTGCGGAGCGGGATGGTGAGTAGAGGGCGTGTTGTGTGCAAAATTATACTAGTGAGTGATGGAGGTTAAAAATGTCAGTAGTGTATCAAAGAAAAACTTTATTAAATGATCACTAAAGACAATGAAATTAAAAAATATGTGAGGGACCAGTCCACTTTAATTGAGTGGTGGGTTCCTACAATGTTGTCGACATGTTTCTTGCCATTGAAACGGTGTTAATTTACCCGGCAATTCTTCAGGACTGGGTGTGTGATAAACCCCGGCGGTATGAGCACGCTAAGGCCCACCCTAACCTAGGGACGTGAAAGTGAAAAAAATTAAATCAAATAGTGTCAAAAAGTGCAAAAAATTAGGAATAGAGACTTATCCCTAATTACTCCTGGTTTGGAGGCTTCTACTGATCGTTTCTGCACCTAGAAGGAAAAGGACAGAGACAAACACATAGAAAAAGACAGACACTTAGAATTGCTTATGACTGTCATAAGTTCAGTGGTGAAAAAAGTGCTCCAAATAGTGAAGGCATTCTAGCTGTGGTCGAATAGCGCTATGGTTAACACCACCTGATAGCCCCGGGTTCGTAGGAACTAGGAGAAGTGGGGTGTACTATTCGTGGTACGAACTAGAGGTGACTAAGGATTAAAATAAGTGAAAACCTTCATAGAAGATCGTCAATATCGCGATCAATACATAAATCTATGGAGATCGCCATCAGTTAAAAATTGTCTCACTTTCTGGGTGTTATGAATAAACACCATGGGTCTCAGGAGGGGGGTGGAAGCGTATTCGGCACACCCTAGAACATGGCAAGGTAAGGGAAAACAAACACGGAGTTAATGCATAGCCCCTTAGAAAACGGAGCGCATGGTGTACTTAGCTCGTTTTGCAGCTGAGGGTTTCCACTTACGCCCTCGACGCTCGGCACCCGTGGTCCACCTACGTCGCCCTCAGACTGGACCCCGACGATGTCAGCGCGGGTTCCAAATCTGATCTTAAAGGCGAATAGGCAGAGTAGCGATCATTTCCGGGTGGGCGTTGCAGAGTGACACGCCGGCAGGCTTAAGCAACCGATTGGTGTAGACCAGCGGTCACGAGTGCGCTGTTACTAGGCGCCCAAAGTAAACAAGGGAGTGACTCCGAGGAGCATCACATCTCCCATGGTGGGCGTTACAACTAGGGCGTTGGCAGCCGGAGCATTCAATTGTATGAGGCCAGGGATCACGCATGCGCCGTTACTAGGCGCGGCCAGGGATCACGCATGCGCCGTTGCTAGGCGCCCAATGTACACGGAAGCGACGCTCAGGGGAGCGTCACCGGTCGCGTGGTTGGTCGTCGCCTAGCGACCCCATGATCTTAGAGGGTGGGGTGTAATACAAGGCTTTGCGCAAGACTGATATGCTATCCCATGATAGTAACATAACAGCAATAAATTAGAGGGCTAGCGCAAGGGAAGGTTGTCAATATTTGGGTTACAGTATGAGAGGGAAATGCTCATAGAACAATTGGACACATTGATAACCTAGGTCCTGAAGCTGTCATTCAAGCGGCTTGCTCATGTCACAGCCTCAAGCTCTAAGGTCAGAGTTCTTCATTATAATGTCCAGATAGTTCTACTCATTTTTGAATTCTATCCATTGGTTATGATATAGTTCACTTTAATACAGTACTCCACGGGATATCATCATTGAGTCCCCTAAGGTGGGTCCCCAATCTGTACACCCACCTTTGTTCCTTTTGAAAGAGGAGATTAGAAAGGTTATGGGTGCCAGTCACATGTTCGATGATCGTCCATTTAAGATCGTTGGGAGTGTGGTTATGCTCCAAAAAGTGGCGACTCATTTTTGTAGTCAGTTTTTTACACCTAATGTTGGACCGGTGTTCCCCTATCCTTTGTTTAATTCTGCGTGTTGTCATGCCAACGTAGCGTAGGCTGCAGGAGCAGGTGATCAAGTAGACTACATTTTGCGTATTGCAGTTTGTGTGATGTTGCTGTGTCCATATCTTTCCTGGTTCGAGGTCAAGGGTTTTCGTGTGTGTCGTCAAGTGACAGACACTGCAATTCGCACACGGAAAGTGTCCAGTTACAGGCGGCAGACCCCACATTTCCGTGACTGATCTGACTGTTGATGGTGTTTCAGTTCTGGGTCTGGTGTGCACGAGGGAATCTTTTATGCTCCGCCCTCTCTTGAATGAGAACAAAGGTTTCTCCCAGTCTGTTTTGACACTTGACACGATGCGCCAGTTTTTATTAATGGATTTCTTCAAGAAATTCGACATTGTACTGTAAGTTGTCACACAGGTCAGTGGTATGGTCTGAGTGTGTGTCAGCCTATCCTCAAGGAGAGCCTCCCGAGGTTGGTTGCGAGCTCTCTTGTAGCCCTTGTTAAGTATATGGCTAGGGTATCCTCTAGACTCCAACTTCTCTGTTAAATCAGCGGCTTGAGTCTTGAAATCTTGGAGCTCAGAACAATTGCGTCTGATCCGGAGGTATTGGCCATAGGGGAGGTTTTCCCTTAATGGTCTCGGGTGGAAACTGGTGAATTGTAGCAAATTGTTTCGTGCTGATGGTTTTTGGTAAGTTTTTGTCGTGAGTCTGGTGCCACACACCTGTATCTTTACATCCAAGAATGTCACCTCTGTCTTACTCAGTTCAGAGGTGAATTTCAAATTCACGTCTAGTGTGTTGATCCAGAGTAAAAAGGCCTGTAGTTGGTCATCATCGCCTGTCCAAATGATCAGGACATCATCGATGTAACGTCTCCATATTTTTATCGAAGACGTGTAGGGGCTATCGGGTTGCATGATATGTTTAGCTTCGAAATCAGCAACGTACAGCCCCGCCACGCTGGGAGCAAAGGTACTACCCATCGAGGTTCCGGTCGTTTGTAGATAGAGGGTGTCCTTGTAGGCGAAAAAATTCTCCTTCAGGGCCAATGTGGCGCAGTTTAGGATGAAGGTTTTTGAGGCTTGATATTCCCAGTTAATGGAGTCTAAAGCCGTTGCCAGGACCCTGATGGTGTCGTCCTGTGGAATGCAAGTGTACAGACTCTCAATATCTAATGTCACCAAGGTGACTGCATTCTGTGGGAGGTCAATATTCTGGAGTAGTTGGAGTAGGCTCTTGGTATCCTTCAGATAGGATGGTGTGCTTTGTACTAGGGGTTTTAAATAGTAGTCGCAAAATCGCGAGAGTGGTTCCAAAAGGGAGCCGATCCCTGAGACTATCGGTCTGCCCGGTGGGGGTGACCTATTCTTGTGTGTCTTAGGGAGGGTATAAAAGTAAGGTGTCCTGCCCTCACTCGTGCTCAGGTAACTCGCCTCATTCTTAGAGATCTCACCATCCTCTTCAGCTCTGTTGACCAGATCGGTAATCCGAACACTCAGCTCGTGTGTCGGATCTTGTGATAGGGGGGTGTAGTTCCTCCTGTCTGCTAAGAGGACTTCACACGCCTTCTCATAGTCAGTGGTGTTTTGGATTACCAGATTACCTCCCTTGTCTGCTGGTTTTATGGTGATCTTGGGATCATTTTGTAGGGATCTCAGTGCCTGGTATTCCTCAGTACTGAAATTGCCGAAGGTGGGATTGACTTGGCATGTTTCGAGGTCCTTAAATACAGCTTGTTCAAAAGCTGTGATGGCTGCAGGTACAGCCTGGGTTGGGGGATTGAAAGTAGAGTTCAATCTCAGTCCGGTATCGCCTTTGCGTTGTGCTTCGTTGGGGTCTTCTTTTCCCTCGAAGAAAGCTTTGAGTTTTAACTTCCTAAAAAATGCTGAAAGCTCACAATGAAGTTTGAATTTGTCAGGGCGGGCAGTTGGAACAAAGCCCAGACCTCTCTCTAGAACTGTAGTTTCAATAGGAGTTAACACTTTATCAGATAGATTGTTAATGAGACTTAGACTCCGCTCGTGCCTGGTTGTTGTTGCTGTTGTTCCCTGTTGCGGGTGTGGCTGCTCACTGCATCGTCGGTTTCCCAGGACACATGGTTCACTGGTTGGCCTGTTCCTCTTCTCTTCCCCCTTCCTCTCCTGCCCTGGCCTAAAAAAGGCTGGCGTTGATTCGATTGGAAGTTTGGAGGCGGAAAAAATCCTGGGTTCCAGCCCATCATGGGATACGGTGGCTGGTGAAAGGGAAACTGGGGGCCCATTGTTGGTATTTGTGGTGGGCCTGGCCATCTGGGCGGCTGGTTATAGTAGCCTTGTTGGCCACGATTGTTACGATTGCCCCTGTTTCCTCTTCTCTTTCCTTGCTTGGTGGACCCCGTACTTGATCCACTGCTGTTGGATGTGTTGTCATCTGACAGATTTTCATTGGACTGGTTACTTAGGGATGGTGTGTAAGTCGTGGCTGAGTATGGATAAACTTTCTCATATTCAAATTTCTTTAAATCTTTCTGAAATTTGTTAACCTTGGCTTGTGTCAGGTTATCTTTGTACTCATTTAAATCTTTGTTAATCTCGTCCAACTTTTTTTTGTAACCAGTTATGGTCGCTTTGAATTTAGACTCGGTTTCATGGATTTCAATTTGTAGGGCCTCCGAGAGTCTCAAAGCGGTTTTAATAATCAGAACGAGCCAGTCGCGGGTACAGTGCCACGCGATCATGGCCCATTCTTTCCTAAATGTAGCATCATTCAGAAAGATTCTGGGGGCATTAGTGACCAGTAGTCCTCGAGGTGCCATGTTTTTCAGAAGGTATTGTTTCAATATGGTGCCGTGCAGGATAGTGCGAATCCTGTCTCTTTTAATTTCAGTGAGTTTGTCCCACTCTGATGTGTGAGCGATAACCTGGGCAATCGCCGGATCTGCGAACTGATCGGAATCAGAAAGGATACTGGCTATTTCAGACTCTGTAAATGTTAAACCCAAGTTTGCCATGGTGACCCAAGATGTAAGTGGGTTGAGACAATAAACAATAAAAAGAGCCACAGAATGTGCTCTGATTAAACAAGCTCTCACAGCTATGCGCTGCTAAGTACGTATTTCAAAAAGAGAGACAGGGAGAGTAAGCGGACACTCTTGTTCCCCGGTCAATATTTCATAAGCAAAAGAAGAGTGTCCATGAGAGAGGACTGCGCCAATCACAGGAGCATTAGAACATCCTCACTGGGATGTTAAAGAAAGCCCTCACTCACCACCTAGTGATGACATGCTTCATCATCGGGCCCCACCAAAGAGACCGAATGTCTCTTTGGTGTGCTGCAACGCCAGAATTACTGCGGAGCGGGATGGTGAGTAGAGGGCGTGTTGTGTGCAAAATTATACTAGTGAGTGATGGAGGTTAAAAATGTCAGTAGTGTATCAAAGAAAAACTTTATTAAATGATCACTAAAGACAATGAAATTAAAAAATATGTGAGGGACCAGTCCACTTTAATTGAGTGGTGGGTTCCTACAATGTTGTCGACATGTTTCTTGCCATTGAAACGGTGTTAATTTACCCGGCAATTCTTCAGGACTGGGTGTGTGATAAACCCCGGCGGTATGAGCACGCTAAGGCCCACCCTAACCTAGGGACGTGAAAGTGAAAAAAATTAAATCAAATAGTGTCAAAAAGTGCAAAAAATTAGGAATAGAGACTCATCCCTAATTACTCCTGGTTTAGGAGGCTTCTACTGATCGTTTCTGCACCTAGAAGGAAAAGGACAGAGACAAACACATAGAAAAAGACAGACACTTAGAATTGCTTATGACTGTCATAAGTTCAGTGGTGAAAAAAGTGCTCCAAATAGTGAAGGCATTCTAGCTGTGGTCGAATAGCGCTATGGTTAACACCACCTGATAGCCCCGGGTTCGTAGGAACTAGGAGAAGTGGGGTGTACTATTCGTGGTACGAACTAGAGGTGACTAAGGATTAAAATAAGTGAAAACCTTCATAGAAGATCGTCAATATCGCGATCAATACATAAATCTATGGAGATCGCCATCAGTTAAAAATTGTCTCACTTTCTGGGTGTTATGAATAAACACCATGGGTCTCAGGAGGGGGGTGGAAGCGTATTCGGCACACCCTAGAACATGGCAAGGTAAGGGAAAACAAACACGGAGTTAATGCATAGCCCCTTAGAAAACGGAGCGCATGGTGTACTTAGCTCGTTTTGCAGCTGAGGGTTTCCACTTACGCCCTCGACGCTCGGCACCCGTGGTCCACCTACGTCGCCCTCAGACTGGACCCCGACGATGTCAGCGCGGGTTCCAAATCTGATCTTAAAGGCGAATAGGCAGAGTAGCGATCATTTCCGGGTGGGCGTTGCAGAGTGACACGCCGGCAGGCTTAAGCAACCGATTGGTGTAGACCAGCGGTCACGAGTGCGCTGTTACTAGGCGCCCAAAGTAAACAAGGGAGTGACTCCGAGGAGCATCACATCTCCCATGGTGGGCGTTACAACTAGGGCGTTGGCAGCCGGAGCATTCAATTGTATGAGGCCAGGGATCACGCATGCGCCGTTACTAGGCGCGGCCAGGGATCACGCATGCGCCGTTGCTAGGCGCCCAATGTACACGGAAGCGACGCTCAGGGGAGCGTCACCGGTCGCGTGGTTGGTCGTCGCCTAGCGACCCCATGATCTTAGAGGGTGGGGTGTAATACAAGGCTTTGCGCAAGACTGATATGCTATCCCATGATAGTAACATAACAGCAATAAATTAGAGGGCTAGCGCAAGGGAAGGTTGTCAATATTTGGGTTACAGTATGAGAGGGAAATGCTCATAGAACAATTGGACACATTGATAACCTAGGTCCTGAAGCTGTCATTCAAGCGGCTTGCTCATGTCACAGCCTCAAGCTCTAAGGTCAGAGTTCTTCATTATAATGTCCAGATAGTTCTACTCATTTTTGAATTCTATCCATTGGTTATGATATAGTTCACTTTAATACAGTACTCCACGGGATATCATCATTGAGTCCCCTAAGGTGGGTCCCCAATCTGTACACCCACCTTTGTTCCTTTTGAAAGAGGAGATTAGAAAGGTTATGGGTGCCAGTCACATGTTCGATGATCGTCCATTTAAGATCGTTGGGAGTGTGGTTATGCTCCAAAAAGTGGCGACTCATTTTTGTAGTCAGTTTTTTACACCTAATGTTGGACCGGTGTTCCCCTATCCTTTGTTTAATTCTGCGTGTTGTCATGCCAACGTAGCGTAGGCTGCAGGAGCAGGTGATCAAGTAGACTACATTTTGCGTATTGCAGTTTGTGTGATGTTGCTGTGTCCATATCTTTCCTGGTTCGAGGTCAAGGGTTTTCGTGTGTGTCGTCAAGTGACAGACACTGCAATTCGCACACGGAAAGTGTCCAGTTACAGGCGGCAGACCCCACATTTCCGTGACTGATCTGACTGTTGATGGTGTTTCAGTTCTGGGTCTGGTGTGCACGAGGGAATCTTTTATGCTCCGCCCTCTCTTGAATGAGAACAAAGGTTTCTCCCAGTCTGTTTTGACACTTGACACGATGCGCCAGTTTTTATTAATGGATTTCTTCAAGAAATTCGACATTGTACTGTAAGTTGTCACACAGGTCAGTGGTATGGTCTGAGTGTGTGTCAGCCTATCCTCAAGGAGAGCCTCCCGAGGTTGGTTGCGAGCTCTCTTGTAGCCCTTGTTAAGTATATGGCTAGGGTATCCTCTAGACTCCAACTTCTCTGTTAAATCAGCGGCTTGAGTCTTGAAATCTTGGAGCTCAGAACAATTGCGTCTGATCCGGAGGTATTGGCCATAGGGGAGGTTTTCCCTTAATGGTCTCGGGTGGAAACTGGTGAATTGTAGCAAATTGTTTCGTGCTGATGGTTTTTGGTAAGTTTTTGTCGTGAGTCTGGTGCCACACACCTGTATCTTTACATCCAAGAATGTCACCTCTGTCTTACTCAGTTCAGAGGTGAATTTCAAATTCACGTCTAGTGTGTTGATCCAGAGTAAAAAGGCCTGTAGTTGGTCATCATCGCCTGTCCAAATGATCAGGACATCATCGATGTAACGTCTCCATATTTTTATCGAAGACGTGTAGGGGCTATCGGGTTGCATGATATGTTTAGCTTCGAAATCAGCAACGTACAGCCCCGCCACGCTGGGAGCAAAGGTACTACCCATCGAGGTTCCGGTCGTTTGTAGATAGAGGGTGTCCTTGTAGGCGAAAAAATTCTCCTTCAGGGCCAATGTGGCGCAGTTTAGGATGAAGGTTTTTGAGGCTTGATATTCCCAGTTAATGGAGTCTAAAGCCGTTCCCAGGACCCTGATGGTGTCGTCCTGTGGAATGCAAGTGTACAGACTCTCAATATCTAATGTCACCAAGGTGACTGCATTCTGTGGGAGGTCAATATTCTGGAGTAGTTGGAGTAGGCTCTTGGTATCCTTCAGATAGGATGGTGTGCTTTGTACTAGGGGTTTTAAATAGTAGTCGCAAAATCGCGAGAGTGGTTCCAAAAGGGAGCCGATCCCTGAGACTATCGGTCTGCCCGGTGGGGGTGACCTATTCTTGTGTGTCTTAGGGAGGGTATAAAAGTAAGGTGTCCTGCCCTCACTCGTGCTCAGGTAACTCGCCTCATTCTTAGAGATCTCACCATCCTCTTCAGCTCTGTTGACCAGATCGGTAATCCGAACACTCAGCTCGTGTGTCGGATCTTGTGATAGGGGGGTGTAGTTCCTCCTGTCTGCTAAGAGGACTTCACACGCCTTCTCATAGTCAGTGGTGTTTTGGATTACCAGACCACCTCCCTTGTCTGCTGGTTTTATGGTGATCTTGGGATCATTTTGTAGGGATCTCAGTGCCTGGTATTCCTCAGTACTGAAATTGCCGAAGGTGGGATTGACTTGGCATGTTTCGAGGTCCTTAAATACAGCTTGTTCAAAAGCTGTGATGGCTGCAGGTACAGCCTGGGTTGGGGGATTGAAAGTAGAGTTCAATCTCAGTCCGGTATCGCCTTTGCGTTGTGCTTCGTTGGGGTCTTCTTTTCCCTCGAAGAAAGCTTTGAGTTTTAACTTCCTAAAAAATGCTGAAAGCTCACAATGAAGTTTGAATTTGTCAGGGCGGGCAGTTGGAACAAAGCCCAGACCTCTCTCTAGAACTGTAGTTTCAATAGGAGTTAACACTTTATCAGATAGATTGTTAATGAGACTTAGACTCCGCTCGTGCCTGGTTGTTGTTGCTGTTGTTCCCTGTTGCGGGTGTGGCTGCTCACTGCATCGTCGGTTTCCCAGGACACATGGTTCACTGGTTGGCCTGTTCCTCTTCTCTTCCCCCTTCCTCTCCTGCCCTGGCCTAAAAAAGGCTGGCGTTGATTCGATTGGAAGTTTGGAGGCGGAAAAAATCCTGGGTTCCAGCCCATCATGGGATACGGTGGCTGGTGAAAGGGAAACTGGGGGCCCATTGTTGGTATTTGTGGTGGGCCTGGCCATCTGGGCGGCTGGTTATAGTAGCCTTGTTGGCCACGATTGTTACGATTGCCCCTGTTTCCTCTTCTCTTTCCTTGCTTGGTGGACCCCGTACTTGATCCACTGCTGTTGGATGTGTTGTCATCTGACAGATTTTCATTGGACTGGTTACTTAGGGATGGTGTGTAAGTCGTGGCTGAGTATGGATAAACTTTCTCATATTCAAATTTCTTTAAATCTTTCTGAAATTTGTTAACCTTGGCTTGTGTCAGGTTATCTTTGTACTCATTTAAATCTTTGTTAATCTCGTCCAACTTTTTTTTGTAACCAGTTATGGTCGCTTTGAATTTAGACTCGGTTTCATGGATTTCAATTTGTAGGGCCTCCGAGAGTCTCAAAGCGGTTTTAATAATCAGAACGAGCCAGTCGCGGGTACAGTGCCACGCGATCATGGCCCATTCTTTCCTAAATGTAGCATCATTCAGAAAGTTTCGCATATAAGTATGATTTATCATCTATAAACCACTTTTTGCATGAAATAGCTTGTTGGAGAAAGAGAGAGTTGACACTGCCAATTACTGGGGGTTATGAAGTATTGCCATTTTAAGTTGCTACACTTTGTATTGTCTAGTAGTGAACTCACTACGCTATGTGTCTCCCTTACCCTTGTTTTCCCTTTGTATATGTTTCTATTATGTTTGAACTATAGGTACATCGTGACCTCGAGAGAAAGAAACAGGTTGAAAATTTCCCTTTTCTACACACTTGCTTGCTATAAATATAGTAAACTAGTATCACTTTCACCTTTCACCACGGGTCCTGAAGAAAGCCCTAAAGTCCGATTCACGGCATAGAGGGCTGAAACATGTTGGCCATTTTAAATCATTTTGAATGCTAGTGCGTCCTGAGAACTTAATATTTTCAATAGAGCGCACGCCACTTGAGCATTCCCCTAATGGGATCCACCCGAACCCAGACCTAATAAAATTCCTACAACTGGGTCTACGGGGGATTTTTAATTGTTCTACACTCCCTCCACATCACTGGGTCACTACTGTTTTTACCGAGGGTAAGATCCTCCTGGTGGAGGCTGCATACCGAAAACAAACCCGATGATTATGCACACACGTGTTTGAAGAGCGGAGAATCAAGATATACCGCTTACCACGCTACCCAACACGTGCATGAGGGTTTTTATTTGGAGACACCGTTGTTCGATCTCCTGCATACCCTGGTTCACGCAGGACAAGTGATCCCTCCCTTCTGATTATTAGTAACTACCAAAGGAAACTGAGGGATCAGCGTTTTCCTTCTCCCCCATCCATTTGATTAGCATAGATAATGTAGTCACATCACACCTCAATATAAAACCACATAGCCCGGGGGAAGAGGGTTAGGGTTTGATGAATGGATGGGAACGGGGGTTTGGGGAAACGGTTTGACAAAGGAAAACAGTATGCATGGAGACAACAAAAGCAAAACAATGAAGACGATGATTGATGATCCACTGCCCAATAAATTTAAAATAAAGGTAGAAAAAGGAAATGCATGCATGATGAAGATAACTTGAGGTTTAATAATGAGTAGTACTTAACTACTACTACACAATTCGACAGTACAAGGAAGTATTTATTATATATGACATTTGCCTAGACTGTATTCCCTCAAAGAAACCCTAATACCTGCTGTGGCGGGCTAAAAGCTAGCAAAGAAAATTAAGAAATAGTTTTAGGGAGCAATTACCAAACAAAGTCACACAGTCGTAAAATGAATGAAGAAGAAAACGGAATCAAATTATTAAAAATACGAACATGATACTAAAGTTACTGTATTATCCAAGTCCAAATGTGTAGTTGTATGTATCTCGTCATTCATCTTGGTCCTCCCTTCCATGGACACTCTGAACATCATTCTTGGGTGCCACTGGCTGGCTGATGAGGAATGGTAAGGTAAGTGTGAGTTGTGGCTCCAAGCCTGTAAGTGCTGATGGAAAAAGAAAAGGGGTATTACAAAATAAATGAATGAAAAAATAAAAATCAATTACGCTGTAGTGCAAAAAGACAAGACTTGTGAGTGAGAAGACTTTCAGACTGAGGCGGCTTGGATACATTGTGTCTACTCTACTTGTTGCACAGCATTAATCTAGAAGGACAACAAGATAGGAGCCAGCACAGAACAGGCCCACTACACCGGGCCATGAGTATGTGACCCAAACTCCATTTACCTTATTTTTTGACAGAGCCAGACAAAAGGCATATACATACAGCAACCTAGCATTTTCCAAATCAAGTGACTAAATCAATGCGCCATTGTCAGTCATCAATCATACCACTATTCTACTCCAGCACTGCACAAACATGTAGCATATGTCTGCTGTGGTTCTTGTTGGTTGGTTGTGTTTACCTTGTATTCCACTTCCTGAAACGTATTCCATCAATCATCTCAGATCCAACTGACTGACAGCGTGCAAAGATAGTATGGTGGTCATAATCATCAGGTGTGGTACGTGTACGTGTTGTCCAACAGACCAACAGCAACTCAGTCTGTAGTGAGTGACTACGATTAAGTAAGTCCAGACTGCACCTGCAGTAGTAGGAGCACAATTGGTTAATATTATTAAACATGGAAACATTGACTATCACTTGAGTCACAAGTACTTTGTTATTATTAAACTACTAGTATAGTTCTACTTCATGCACATTTGCTCAGCAAGTATCCAATGCAATGCATGGCATCATTCATTTCATATACTTGTCTTGCTCTTCTCTTTGGCTGTCAGATCACAGATGCTGCCGAGCCTTCTGAAATGATAACGAGTTCACTTCAGTTTTGGATGCCTGCTCAAGTTCTGACAGTGAAGAGTTGCGTATGCCTGCAGACAGAGGTGGTGGCCTTAAGACAGTGATGAGTTTCAGATTAGAAACAAAACAGAAGGTGGCTATAGTCACGTACGTTTCACTTGTTATGGAGGGACTGTTAGATGCTACATTATTGTTCTATTCTCCATCTTCATCCAATGTCTGGCAAGATGGAAATATATTTAGGGCGAGTCAGAAAGATGGAGCAGGACTCTGAGGAGTGGAGTGGACAGTTAAATGCACAGATGTGCAACTCCAATAGGTAAATAAAAATAAGAGATGGTGGTGATGGATTTGTTGTGGTTTGATTTGAACCAGAAAGACAGCTATGCACACAAATAAAGGATGGGAGAAAGTAACAATTTGAAAGCCTAGTTGTCAGGGAAGAGGGGCTCTTCCTCAAACCCTGGTGGTTCGGACAGAAGTAGGTCATGTAGGGGGGCGTGGCCACGGACGCGACCAAGATGGCCGCGCCCGACTGAAGCTCCGCCGACCGGGCATGACAAACTCCATTTTTGCCCATGCAGGAGCCCTAACATAACGGCACGAACGCATCATCCGCTCCAGTACGGTATGCTGCACCCTCTGCGCTCCATTTAGAAGACCCAGAGCCCCTGGATGCTTGAGGACTCGATGCTGCGTGTGGCCATGCTGTGGATCGGGGGCCGCCTTTGGGCGTTGGCTGCGCGGAGCTGGGTGAGGTGAGTGCGGGCCCCGGTGGGTGGCTGGCGATCCCTCACACATCTGTTATCCCCGGTGCTGCGGGCCTTTCCTCCCCGCCCCCCCAACGTTGCCTTTTCTCGTGCCCCTCCTTCAGCACAGTGCCCTCCGGCCTCACAGGGCCTGGTGGGCGTTTTCGCATCGGGGCATTGATTTACGGTGGACGGCGGGGAGTAAGGCAGGTTAGTGGGTGGGCCCTGGCCTCTCCTCTGCTGATGGTTCGGGGGCCCTTGCTCTTGCCGCGGGATCTGCTTCCCCCCGAATTCCTGGGCATCTGAATTTGAGCGGCAGGAGCTGCCCGAGGTCTCTGGGCAATCCCTGTGCGGCCCGAACTGCGCTGCCTGGAGCTCACGACCGGCGGTGTAGCAGCCTTGCGCAGGCTAGGGGCACTCGGCCTTTGCTGCCGTGACCCCCTGGAACGGGCCCACGGAGCGGCCTTTCACCAGCTGATTACCGGGGTGCATGGAGGAAACCCTTTGACCCATGGGTACTGAAGGAGAGACTGCTTGCTGGGGGTTTATTGCTGCTCCACTCCGCACTGCTGATCGTGCAATGCTGTGCTGCGCTTTACTGCCCTTTCCCTGTGGGCCAGGGAGCATGGATCACTTAATATGCGCCTGATCTGTTGGGGTGATCTTGAAGTGTACGACGGCATCGGTGGACCCTGGTGCACCTGGTCTGCTCTACATTGGAGACCACCCCTGTTTCAGTGCGCGTGCCCACATTGAAGACTGCGCCACCAGTGCAGCGATCCATCCTCGTTTGCTGGACATCGTTATCATTGACCCTGTAGGCAGCCCCCTGGGTGGATTGTCTCATCTCAACGACTCCCGAATACTCCATCCTCTCCTCCGGAATGCTGGACAGTTGGGCACGCTGGTTCTGCCCAGTCACTATCCTGGTCTCTGCGCTGTGGCCTTACTGCTCCCTGAGTGGGATAAGGGGAGACCTCTGGGCGTTAAACTGCCGATCGTCTTCCGGCCTCTGGCCTTCCGCGGTGGTGACATTGTTGGAGTAACCTTATCCCGTATTCTTTGCTGTGCCTCGCGTGATGGGAAAGAAAGACCCCAATTAAAGCAAACTGCCATTTGGAAACTCCACCGCCCAGCTTTAGACGCCCCTCCGATCATGTCTGGTGCGAATTCAGATCCTGTGGCCTCTGGAGACCCTGCCTCCCTCGCATCCTCCATGCTAGCTGAGATGAAAGTTGGCTTCAAGGCGCTAGACAGCTGGTTTGATGACCTGGATAGGAAGCTGGCGGACATGGGCTCCAAGATACAAACACACGACCATCGATTGGATGTTGTAGAGGCAAGTGTCTCTGACATTGAGGATGGTGCCTCTTCATCGCTGAAACGTTTGGAGCGAGTGAAGAAGATCCTTAAGGCTGTGGTGATAAAGAATGAGGACTTGGAATCGCGCAGTCGTCGCAACAACATTCGCATCCTGGGCGTTCCAGAAACAACAGTCACCGGGCGGATGGACACCTTCGTAGAGCAACTATTAGCGGATCTATTTGGCAGGGAAACCTTCACACAGACCTTTCTGGTTGAACGTGCTTATAGATCCTTGGGCCCTCGCCCCCGCCCAGACCTTCCTCCTAGGCCCATCATTGCAAGGCTCCTTAATTTCATTGACAGAGATACGGCTTTGAGATCAGCCCGCATTATGGGTAATGTACAGTGGCAGGGCAACAGATTGTCCTTCTTTCCTGACTTTACTAGCGTGCTTCAGGAAGCGAGACGGAAGTATCAGGGGGTTAAGGCGGCCCTAAGGAATCTGGGGCTAAGATATGGAATGTTGTACCCGGCAAGACTGAGAGTTGACATTGATGGGAAAACGCGCATTTTTGACACTCCTACGGAGGCCCAGGAGTTCTGCCACAACTACAAGAAGAACTCTTCCGGATCCCGAACGTCTCCTGCCCGGTCCCCCCCTCCCGGAGATGGCTCGCAGGACAGTGTTGAACTCTTCTCCCAACCTGTTTCTGGCTCATGGGTTTGCTCTTAGTTATGATTATTGATGGTGCATTTATTATGCTTCATCTGTTTTGCATAATCGGTTCCTATAAGATTTATCTATGCATCCTTTGTCTGCCCGGTCGGCGTGTCGTTGCCGCGCCCTAAGGTGTATACCTTTATGTGAGTTTTCCTTGTGTTCCTGCGGCCTTTCGCTGCTGTTGGACTTTCAATTGGTATCCTTGATTTACTATACAAATGTTTTGTTTTATTGGATTGGGATTGCATCTGGTGGGGTTCTCGGAGGCTGGATGGGGGTGGGGGTTGGTTTATATGTTCAGTTCAAATGTTTTGTGTGTAAGTGGGCATGGTGGAACTAGGGAGCAACGAAACACACTTACATCTCCTACAGCGAACATGAGTACATTCTTTTTATGGTTAACCTAGGGCAGCAGCCCGGACCCTCCGGGCTTTCTTTAATGTCATGGAATGTCAGGGTTTAAATAATACAAGGAAACGAAGGCAGGTTTTAAATTATATATCCAGGCATCACACAGACATAGTGTTTCTCCAGGAAACGCATCTTGCTGGTAGGGATCATACCTCTCTGGCGGTGAATTGGGTATATTTTTACAACTTTAGCCGCTACGCATGAGGGGTGGCGATTTTCATACATAAGCGTATCCCGTTTGCGTTACATAAAACCAAAGTGGATCCTGAGGGACGCATATTAATAGTTTCGGGGTCACTGATGGAACACAGGGTTACGCTGTTAGGAGTTTACGGCCCAAATACTGACTCCCCATTTGATGTCCTCCAGATCAAACCTTTGTCGTTTGACCCCAGGCTTTTAATTTTGGGTGGGGATTTTAATTTGCTTTTGGATCAGTCCAAGGATAGCACCTCTCTTTCGCCTGATACCAAACCCCGTTCCCGGCAATCCCTTAGAGACATATGTACAAATTTTTCTTTAATTGATGTCGAAAGACGTCTGCACTCCCCTCGCCCAGATTTCACACATTACTCGGGGTATCATGGTACATGGACCAGAATTGACTATTGGTTAGTTTCTCCAGGTGTAGCTGGATTGCTGGACGATGGAGTCACTCTTTCCCACACCCTGTCCGACCACTCTCCTATTATTCTCCGGCTGAGCGACAATGGCGTTTTCCCGGGAAAGCGCTGTTGGACCAAGTTTTTCGCGAATACTTGAGAAGTGCAATTGAGGATTATTTTGAGCTCAATACTGGGTCGGTGGATTCATGGTCTGTTCTTTGGGAGGGGTGCAAGGCCTATATCAGTGGGGTGTGTATCTCCAAACGTGCCGGGGTGCTGCGGGACCTGCGCTCAACTCTGGACCGGGTGGAGGGTGAGATTGCCGCACTGGATCGCGATTTGACTACTTCGTCCTTTGATGCGAGAGAGGCAAAACGCCTGTCGCTGTTGCTGGAGTTTAGAGAAGCAGCGGAACGTGAAATGCTTTTCCTCACTAGACAATACTCTGCACGGCGCTATGGCGAGGGTGAGCGGCCTGGGAGGTTTTTGGTGCATACCCTAAGCCCCCCCCCGCGCGACCATGCGTATATCACCATAATTACCGGCCCGCAAACCACCTTGCTATACACCTCCACTGACATTCGTGACCAATTCATAAGCTATTATAAAACTCTATACATCTCCAGCATCGGTGGCAGCCTACAAGAGCAGGGGGAATATCTATCAGAAATAGCAATGGTCTACCTTGAATTGTACATGCAGGACTTCCTTGCGGTCCCTATCACATCTGATAGCATCATTGAAGCCATTGACTCATTACGCGGCTCCTCAGCTCCGGGACTGGATGGCTTCTCAGCTGATTTTTATAAGGAGTACAAAGATATCTTGGTCCCTAGATAAATTGAGGTTTATGTGGAATCCCTTGAGACAGGCACGCTTCCCCCGACGTTTAGGGAAGCGGTGATTATTCTTCTTCCAAAACCCGGGAAAGACCCTGCTCTCTGTAGCTCCTACCGGCCGTTATCACTTTTAAAAAGTCTATAAAATTCTGGCTAAAGTCATTGCCATAAGACTGTCATTGTTGGTGGAATTCATCATTGCCCAGATGCAGTCAGGCTTTGTCCCACACAGGTCCACCTCGCTTAACCCTTGCACCCTGTTTGCCATACTGCACAGATGCGATCCTGACACACCAGCGGCCGCCGTCCTGTTAGACGCTGAGAAGGCGTTTGACTCTCTGGAATGGCCCTTCTTTTTATCAATTATGAGACGCATGGGTATGCCGGAATGTTTCTTCTCTACTGTGGCGCTGTTATACACTGGGCCCACTGCCAGACTCCGCTTGAATGGCACCCTCTCTGAACCCTTCACCCTATGTCACGGCACCAGGCAGGGTTGCCCGCTCTCCCCATTTTCATTCATTTTAGCTATAAAACCTTTAGTCCGACATTTCCAAGAGAGACACCTTCACCGCGGACTTCAGGTCCGCACCGCCCCCCTCCTGATCGACAGGGTGTTATACGTCCAGAACCCTCAAACCAACCTTGAGCCCCTGATCCTTGAAATAGTTAGATTTGGCAAATTCTCAGGTCTCTGCATTAATTGGCATAAATCGGTTATCTTCCCTCTTAACGCCAGCACGGTGGTATGGCCTTGTGCGTTCCCACTAACGTGGTGCAGTGACGCGTGAAATACCTTGGCGTCTTTATCCATCTGGATATAGACACCATGATTCGTCTGAACTATGGCAGAGCTATTGGGGATCTAGACTTGCAGATCTCGAAGTGGCTACGCCTGCCGCTGTCTTTGGCCGGAAGAGTGGCAATCATAAAAATTATCGTCCTTCAACGCTTTTTATATCTGTTCAACAACATTACAATCCCCCTCACCTCCACCTTTTTTAAACAGTTGCAGACATTGCTATTGCGCCTTGTCTGGGCGGACAAGACTCCTCGGGTTTGCTGGCAGGTGATGGTGCTTTCGTACGAGAACGGGGTTTTGAGTCCCAGATTTCCGCTTATATTATTTAGTGGCACAATGCTGTTATGCTCACGTATGGTTTCACCCAGATGCCCGAATCTTATATTCCAAACCGGAGGCTGATCTTGTACTCCCTCGTCCACTTTCTACGGTTTTGCCGACAGGCTTTCCCTGAGACCCCCACAGGGTTCAGACAGTCTCCACCACCTGCTGGGCGTGGGAACGGCTGTGCAGGCTGCTTGGTCTAGAGCGACTTTATTCTCTGTCTTTACCCCTCCCCAATCCCTCTTGGTTTCTGATTACCGGGGAAGTTCTGGTCCAACGCACGCTGAGGAAGTTTGGTGTATTGACTATCGGTGATCTATTTCCCGAGGGCCATATGTTTTCCGTCTCTGAGGACGCCCGCTTTTCTGACCGCTCTTTTATGGACACCTTTGTGCTAAACCGCATACGCTCAATGCTCCGTGCCACATTTCCTTAATTTCCAAGGGTGCCTGCACCTACAACCCCGCTAACTGTATTAGTGCAGAGCCCTACCGGTTCGCACTTGGTGTCTAAACTCTAAAAACTCTGCGGCACCCTTAGGCCAATATCTGATTCCAAGGTGAGGGAAGCTTGGGAGGCTGATGTGGGCGGACCTATTACTGATGATCAATAGGAATGGTGTTGTAGAGCCACTAAAGAAATTTCTTTGAATAGCAGACACAAATTGCTCCACTTCAAATCCCTTCGCAGAATGTACCATACACCCGCCCGCTCCCACAGGATAGACCACACTAGACCTCATAACTGTCCTAAATGTCAAGCCCCCTTTGCGGACTTTGCCCACTTAGCTTGAACCTGCCCCAAGATACATCAATACTGGTTCTCAGTACATCTTACATTAGGTGATATCCTTTCCATGCAAGTGCAGCCAATTCCAGAGATTGCACTGTTAGGCAATGTCGCTAACTTTCCCAAGAAAAGCAGGAAATTGGCGGCTCTCAGCTTCCTTTCAGCTAAGCGCGAGATCGCGTTGTTGTGGGGCAGCAAGAGGGCTCCCTCCCCACAAGCATGGCTCTGCAGTCTCGCTTACTGCAACATACACAGTGAGGAATACTCTACTATGGTCCCCATGCTTCCCGGCCCACGGATATTTGGGAGCCATACCATACATATATTGCAAGACAAAGAGCAGAGCAGAGGTCTCCACTTGCTAGCGGATTGGTGCCCACAGGGGTTGGTTGAATTTCTATGAGATGGAGGGGAGAGAATTTTTTATTATTTTTGTATATTCCGCTGTAGCGATTGTGTTCTAATCATGCCAGTCTCTGCTGTTTGTTGATTATTGTCTTCCGTTATCCAAATTGTAGTGCATACTCTTCAGTTTTGGGTTATTGTTGCATGATATTGTACCCTTGACAATGCCATACCATGCCTCTTTCTTTGTAGTGTTGCACATAACTTTGCTCCGTGGCCAATCTATTGTATATGATTATTCGTTTATATTATTGCGGACTGTGCCATGGTGGCCACTGTTTCTTGCTCTTTCGCAAAAATGGAGAAAAAAAAAGATAAAAAAAAAAGAAGTAGGTCATGTAACCCACTAGTTATGTCTTCGGACTCGCTCTCCTCTTCCTGCTGTGATTCACGTATTTTGTAGTCTGGTGGTATGAAGTGCTGATTCATTTTGATCATGGTTAACCTCTCCACGCTTTTGGGCGAGAGACTGGTCCTTTTCACAGTTACAATGGCACCAGCAACACTGAAGACACTTGAGACAGCCTGCTGAGCACTGGGCATGGGCTTCTTTTCCCATACCAATACACCAATGGGCTTTGCTCCATGAACACCTCTGTTGTGTCATTCAGATAGCAACCAAACAGAAATAGTGTCTGCCCTACAGGATAAATTAAGCTGGCTCACAAGGATTCCAATGGGATATATTTAGCAAAGTTGAGCTCACCACATTCTAGGACCAAACCACAAAATAGACGGTGCGGCAGTTATAAACACAACATGTTATTTATTTTCATTTTATTTATTTTTCATATATATAAATTGTGGATTATGCAATATTGTTATTGTCATTTTCTGCTTTACAAAAACATACTTAAAAGATGATTCACAATACACATCAGAATTTGATAAAATCTCTAAGCTAGCCCCTAACATCACACTCCTCACACATTCAAAATCAATCATTCAGTTAGATAACACATTCACTCCAACATCAAATTAAACATTCATCCAAGATCCTCGATGTAGTTCCAGAGTGACAAGTTGAACCGGTCCTGCAGGGTGTTCTCAGCACAGCGCTGGAAACCCCAGATCGTAGAGGCAGGACAGGAGATAATAACGCCAACGCGCATTTCGGTGCCCGGCCAGATCTACTGCCACACCTTCATCAGGGCATTCACACGAGGAAAATGGGGGGGCAATAAATAGTACACAACGGCAAATCTGTGGTGGACAAAAGAACAGCTAATTACAATATTGATCATATTCAGACAAAGTTTCATTAAAATATCATAGTTTCTTATTCTCACATCAATATTCTGCTGCACTTTCATCGATATCTTTAGGCACAGGATATAACAATATATTATTCATCACTTGTACTAATGTATCAATCCTTATATGTTATATACTGGTAATCAATTTAAGCGCAACCTTGGCACTCAAAGAAAACTTCTTTGAGTACGACGGCACTCTCTACTTACAGACCAACGGGACATCGATGGGCAGTGTCTTCGCTCCAAGCGTGGCGGGACTATACGTCCACCACTTTGAAGAGTGCCATATAACTACAGACACCAACCCCTACATTAACCACATCCTGAGTTGGCGCAGGTATATAGATGATATTCTGATGGTCTGGCAAGGTTCCCACTCCGACCTGGACGAATTCATGACATGGCTTAACAACAGGGACCCCTACCTCAAGTTCACCAGCACGGCCAGCAACAGCCATCTCCCCTTCCTAGACCTGGATATCAGAGCCAAAGATGGCACTCTGACCACTACCACGTACTACAAACCGACAGCAAGGAACTCATTACTTGACTTTACCAGTTTCCACCCACGCCCCCTCAGAGAGAACCTGCCCTATGGACAGTTCTTGCGTATACGCAGGAACTGCACGAACATCTCTGACTATAAAAAACAGGCTAAGGACTTGACCAACAAGCTGTCACAACGGGGCTATCCAAGACCAATCATCAATAAAACACAAAAAAGAGCAAGAAACCAAAATCGGGAGGCCCTCCTCGAGACTGTCACCAGAGTCCAAGATAACCCACCCATCACCTGTGTTACGACCTATAACACAGCATCGAATGAGGTGTCGAAAATTATAAAAAGACATTGGAAAATCATCACTTCAGGACAGAGGAAATGGGACCTTCCAAGATTCGCATACAAGCGAAACTCCAATCTAAAAGACCGCCTTGTCAATACCCGTCCCAGACCACCACCCCCATCTGCCACCAACACCCTCCGCAACATATGGGGCCTCCCCAATGTCAGCGGGCACTATCCGTGCAATGACTGCAGCGTGTGCCACCTTACCTCCCACACCAAAACCTTGGATCTGGAACCTAACAAGATGTGGACCCAACGTAGCCACACTAACTGCAACTCCCGCAATGTCATCTACTTAATTACATGTAGATGTGGACTCCGATACATTGGGATGACCACACGGAAAATAAAAACTCGCATAACTGAACACCGTAGTACCATCAGATGCAAAAAGAACATAAGCAAGATGACCAACCATTTCATCACCGAAGGTCACACACCAAATGACCTATCATGGACGGTGATAGAGCAGATCACCTCTGGCGCGATGGACAATGACCAGAAACTACTGCAGGCTGAACAACGGTGGATCTACCGCCTTTCCACATCCACCCAGGGATTGAATGATGCTATCCCGTGGAATTCCTTGACCCGCCAGTGATCCCCCATCATCAAACTATCATATGTTTGGGCACAGCATCACTGAAACGACTACGTCCTCTATGCAGTCTTTCTCCTGAAAATTGCTAAAGTTTGTCCCCCATTAACTCATAATACACTTGTTTACATGTTTTTATATGCCCGACATCCATGAAATGGACGAAACGAAATTATTTATAAGCCCCAGGTCCACTCAATGGACGAAATAAAATGAGCCCGGTGAACAATACACCGCGCATGCGCGGGCGATCACCCGGCATACGCCGCACATGCGCAGACCAGCCCGGTCAGAATGCGCATGCGCGTACAAGTAATACTACCCTCCAGGGCGTTCCCCTGAGGAGCTTGCACTTGGACCTATCGCGCATGCGCTAACTATAGACGCGAGCGCCTGGGTGGTTCCCTAGTGGCCCATAACGATGCCTCCCAGCGCGACAGGGCGTTACAGCGCGCGCGCACCTAAGGCGCCCATACTTACTCCAGGCAGCATGACTCAGGCCTGTGAGTCTTTTCACCATTGCCCTCCATCACAGGTGCACTTAATTAGACCAATTAACAAGACTACTTAAGACCTGGGAAAACACTCATTCCCCACCGGTATGCGAAGGAGGCACTACAGGTCCAGAGCAGGCTCAACCCAGAAGTACTGTGAGTATGAGAAACCACCATCACGACTCCTGGTAAGCGCTATTTTCTTTCCTAACAGGTCTCCCTAATCAGTATGGTAAATGTTTGTCCCCCCAGGGTCAAGCCTTTTGCCACCTCCCAACCTTGAGGTCAGACTGAGCAAATAACTTGCGTAAGAATCCCTCCTTGCGCCGCATTTTCACTAATGCACCCTGTTTTACTCCGTCTCTTAAAACACCTCACTTTCGAGTTATCAGTGCGATTCCCACTGTGATGGTACCACCAATACCATCACACCATAGCCGCCTATAGCCCACCAGCACTCGCTATAGTGACGGCATCAGATGTGCGTAAAACTGTACATCCTAATGACTCTACCTTCTCCTTGTGTGTTTTGTTTTGTCCTTCCATGTTATGTGTACAGGTGGTCTTGAGAAGGGAATCCCCCTCTCACACGTAGATACACTTTAGGGCGTGTAGACACATAGTCTCCCCTACACCCCCACTAGGTAATTTGCACTCACTTATTTTAGGTCCTGAAGAAAGCCAGTCTAGTCATAAGGCACTGGCTGAAACATGTTGACCCATTGGATGTGAGAGGTCGTAACTCGCCTCTTACATCCCCTTGCCTTATTTTTAACCGCTGACGGAGGCCCAGGTATTAAAGTCTAATTTTACCTTCGGGTACTGGGACCACCGTTCAGCCGTTTTAACATCACTTCCTTAACTATCTTCACCGCACACTCAGTAAAATACCAGCTCCGCTGTAGTCAGGCGTTGAAGCACACCCGGGGCACGCTAGGTGCCACTAGGTGGGCCCGATGATGAAGCATGCCACCAACTAGGTTGGTGGGTGAGGGCTTTTTGAACACACCTGCTGGGTGTTCACACTCCGTGACAAAACATATCAGAGTCTTCCCCCTCCCCTAAAAGTAACTTGAGCTAGTCTCTTTTTGATTTAATCATCAATCAATTTAAGCACCCTCACACAGGTCAAAGCATAAAACTCAAATATAATGCAGATTGCACCACTGAACGAGTAGTATATGCAATTAAATGCCCATGTGGGCTTGTTTACGTGGGTAGAACCAGCAGAAAGATCAAAACAAGAATAGTGGAGCACAAAAGCCGCATTAGGAACCAGAATACTAACTCCTCACTAGCTAGACATTGGGTAGAAGCGAAACACACCATTCCCCAATTAAGATACACTGTACTAGAACGGATTCAACAAATCCCAGGGATGGATTTTCATACTCTCCTAGCGAGGAGGGAAACACATTGGATAAAGACTCTAGGAACTGTTATCCCAGGGGGTCTTAATGACCATTATGAATTGCTATGTTTTCTATAAATGTAGAGGTTTATTACACAGATTGTACGGGAGTACACTGGATTTTCTTCACATTTTGTTCTCATTTTTCATCTTTTTTATTTTTTCAATTTTCACCTGCACATATTATTTTGCGTTCTGTTAAATTAGAAAAGTCCTTAAGTATCTGGGTGATTCACTTTCCTTTCTGTATATTTTCGATAGCATATATACATACCTCTTTATCCAGTTGAATTATATTGCATGCGCGTAGTTTTACATTTTGTTGACCCTTTTATGTATTCATTTTTTCCAACCCTGTGTACCCACTTTACTTTGGGACACCTTCGATTTGATTAGTTCTGTCAACAAGTCTCCACTAGTCTCTCCCGTTTTTCTGCCTTCCCTGTGTTTTGTCACAGTCCGTTTTATATTTTTGTCTGCATTCCTTAAACCTCGGCGAGTTCCGCATCACGTGACCTGATGGGCGGACTCGCGTCGGGGATCGAAGTTTGTTTGGCGGCGTTTTGCAGCTGTGAGTACGCTCACGGACCTTATGTCCGATTTTCACAGTTTAAAAGCTGATCACCTTGATTCTTAGGATTGTGTTTCACTTTTATTTTCAGGTCTTTCTTGTTTGGGCTTACGGAGCCATTTCTTATACAACACGATAGGCGGTAAGCTTTTTCTCCAGTTTACGCGGTAGCACGTCTACGTTTTCGTAGTTTTTTGCTCCTCATACATTCCCCTCAATTTGCTTCACAGGGACACTGGATTTACACTGTGAGTTTTCCAGACAGTGTTAGGAGATATCTTGTAACCTGTGCTTCAAGCGCGCCACTTTTCCAGTAAGCATTTTGCAGCTGTTTGATGTGCTTTTGGTGTCAGTGTGTTTGCTTTCTCACACGCGGGAATGGAACTCTTTCACTTCATTCATTTTTTGGCATGGATCTATATCATTTTCTCCAGATTAGCATCACACTTGCAAGGTCTTGCACGTTTCTTTGACACAAAAATGGGCACGCTTCTCTGCACGATGTTAATTTAATTGTTTTGCACATGAAGGTTTTCTCTCAGTGGCACTCCTCAGCTACCTTTCTCATTGTTCGTGTTCTATGTAATTTACGTAGGAGTTGGATACAGATCTCTATGTTGCTGGTTTGTAGATCCCGTAGAAACCTCATCAGAGGACGCTGTTATTTCAAGATAGCTCTTTTACCATCTTCAAGTTATACATCCCCTGACGAAGGGTTCAACCAGAACCCGAAAATGCATTGGGACTTTGGAAATCAACTTTAATGGTTTAAAGATGAAAAGTGTTTTGTGTGTACAATTCATGTGGTCAAAATATGAAACTTGATCTTGTGACTATTGAACATTTTCAGTTAGATGCAGAAACCCTTGTATGATTTTTAAACGGATGCGAAAAGCGTACTTATATGTTGTATGCGCTCTTTCATGAGCATATAAAGCATTGAGAATAAATGTTGTCTGATTACACAGCAAATTTATAGGACAAATTTGTGTTTACATTTAAAAAGGCCTATGGGCCATTTGTTGTGCCACTAGTAGTCCAGGGTTTTTCTAGGACTCATATTTACACAGTTGGTACCTATTAGGGAGCAGGGCATGCACCCTTACAACTAGAGAGCACGCTAAACTTCACGAAGGAGTAGAAATATTGAACTAACTCTTTTGAACATCGGTGTGCAGATCCACCTTCCATATTGAGCAACTTTGTTTAGACATATTATCACATGGGCAGGCAGAGCTGGTACTTTTTTTCCATGATTGGGAAGGCCACGAGATGATGAACAATCCCTAGCCTTAAGCATATCAGGACAAATAAATGAGAAGTTTTTGTTACGTTAGTCAAGTATGCCTGAAAACCAGCTTTGAGATTTAATTGCTGGTAGTATACAAGGGTAGATTATTGACCAATTTGTCTCCCTCGTATCTCCCCTTTGTAAGCTAAAAAGGTTTCTTTGAGCTCTTTTTTAGAAATTAGAGCTGCATACGCCAGTTCTGTATGGATGTTACAATTAAACAAAAGGCTATACCAGTAGTGAATAAAACTTAACCAGGGGATACGTAAACAATAATCAAGCTTTAGGCAGTCTTTAATAATATGTTGAGTAAATAGAGTTTCCTCCTGCGACCAAATAGAGCGCCATAGTAAAAGAGGTCGTAAGGCAGCTAAATCTGAAATGTAGTTAAGACCCACTTCCTGGTGGGTCAACTCTGTAGAGGCCGATGGTGGGACGCTTAATGAACGTTTAAGAAAGATGTTTTCTTCTTGTTGTAATGACTTTTCGGTGTGGTGGCCCCAGATTCCAGCGCTATAAAGTGCAGATGATACGCACTTGGCATTGTAAATGGCCACCATATCTTTAATTCTTTGGGCTCCCACTTTTGTTAAAAATCTAAAAATACTATTTGTATTCCTACTCATTTTGTGTCGGATATTATCATATTCACCTGTCCATTTCCCATTTCCTGGAAATGTTACTCCAAGATAACAGAATGTTTTAACCGAGTGCATTTTTGTTTTCTCCAGGAAAAAAGCCTTATTTGATTTAGATGTTTTTCCCACATGTCATGGCAAATGTCTTGGATTTATTTATTAAACGTTTTCTGCCATTAATAAACAATGTAAAATTATTAATAAGACGCTGAAGGCCATTTGGGGTACGTGACAATAAAACCGCATCATCTGCGTACAATAAAATTGGAACAGGCTGTCCCTCTATCAGGGGGGCATTCGCGGGTATCTGTCTTAGTGCTGCGTCAACTTGGTTAATAAATAATGAAAACAAAAGTGGGGCCAGGACGCAACCCTGTCGGATGCCCCTTTTGACATTAAAAAGGGGGGTACATTCGTCAGTAGGCCCATAGCGCAGACTACTGGATAATCTTTCGTAGACTCTTGCCAAAAAATAAACAATTTCTTTTGGGGCACCTGTGTCTAATAATATATTACACAGTATAGAATGATCCACGAGATCAAAAGAGCTACTTAAGTCTGCAAAACATAAAAACAAATTACCCCCTTTCGACAATGTATATTTACTGATAAGAAGATCAAAATTGACGCACTGTTCCAGAGTACCTATACCCTTCCTAAACCCATATTGTGCTGGTGAGAGGATTTTGTTGTCTAAGGCCCATGTTTGTAGCCTCTTCAACAAAATCCTACTCATTACCTTAATGGACGAGTCCAGCAACGATATGGGTCGATAGTTACAGGCATCTGACTTAGAGCCTTTCTTAAAGAGGGGAATAAGTAATGACTGTCCCCAGGATGGCGGAAAATGGCCTTCTACAGCGGCTTTAAAATCCTGACTAGAATCGGGGCCCACATGTATATTTCACTCTTGTATAAATCAATAGGCACCCCATCGGGCCCCAGTGCTTTACCCCCCTTACTATCCACTAGCCCTTTGTATACTTCTTCGATATTAATCAATAGGGGTAAGGTGGGCCAATTAGAGTCAAGAGGCAAATTAATAACAATTTTGTATGGGTTAAAAAAAAATGTAAAATGTTCGATCCAAGCATGGCAATTTACATGCGAAGTAAGTTCTGGTCGACAGTCATCCTTTAAAAACACGGCATTTTATTGTCTCCCAGAACAGTTTGCTATTATTGGTAGCTGCTGCTAGATTAAGATTGTCCCATGCTTCACCTTGCAATTCTCTTTTACGGGCCTCAATATTTTGTTTATAATTAAGACTTAATTCATGTATATGCGCATTGTTCCGTGGCTTAGTTCCTAATGCTAACTTCAGGCTATGTAGGGCCCGAGTACAATTCTTATCGAACCATCCTACATGTACTTGTTTTTTTACACTATGGTTCTTTGTAAATAATCCTTCTATAGACTTATTTATCCTGAGAAAGCTAGAAATCAGGTATGTTGGATTTACCTCTTCGCTAAGACAATAGTCTATTTCTCCTCTGCATTTGGCTATCACATCCCCTTGGACTTTGTGCGGGTCAACTCCTGCCCATTTTATCCTCACGCGGTTAGTTCTTATGGGAGTAATGTCAGTGATACAGTTAATTTTGGTTAGTTGTCTATTCCCCCAACACAACAGTGATAATGAAATGCTATTATGATCACTTACAACCTGTTCTGTGATCCAAAGGTTTGCATAATCACTGTTACATGAGATTAAAACATGGTCAATAGTAGTAGCGGCATTCCTGCCGGTAAAAGTTGGGCATATAATATTATCCCTAGTCATGGTACAACTCAAAAGTTCAAGATCAAACTTAGCTATTAGGGAATTTAGGGCTGTACCATATTCGCCATGGGGAAAATGCATATAGTCAAGATTGTCCTTTGCATTATGACCCTTCATAAAACCGCATATTTTGGTGGAGGCCAGCGGACACACTTGGATGTTAAAGTTGCCGACCCAGACGATAATAGCTTGTTTGTTTGGTACTAACAATGCCCTCTCAATTTCTTTTTCCAAATGATAAATTGCGCTCCCCCTGTTGTTACTAAAGATGTTGTTATAATAATTGACTAGGAGCAGGTCTTTACCCTTGTGAAATTGAAGCCTCATTAGCTGGCAATAGGGGTCTATTGATATGCAACTTACAATTTTACATTCCACTAGTTTATTTGAAACAAGAATCAAAAGACTGCCCTTTGCCCTTCCTGATGTAGAATCAATAGCGTTTATCCAATTTGAAGTATATCCCTCTATAAAAATCGGATCTCTGTGCCAGGTCTCCTGCAGGCAAATTATATCATAATTGGAAGTGATAAAATCTTTCCAAAATGGCGTATCTAATTTCCTTTTAAGTCCTGCTATGTTCCACGTCATGATAGTATATCCTTCAGTTCCATTAACTATAGCAGGCTTGTTAGTTAGGTGCGGAGTGTTAGATCTCTCTTTAGATGTATGTTCTGTCGGAACATCGCTAGCTAATGTCTGGGTTTCTGGTTGCCCTCCTACAGTCATTTCTTGTAATTCGCTAACTAAATGTATAGTAGATAACAGCCTAGCGTCTTGTACTGCTCTTTGGTCTTTGATATCCCTAGTCCTTATTGATGTAGGGTTCTGCGCTGTTCCAGCTTTTAACATAAGTCAGTCATTATCTTCCAATGAGCTTAGTGCCTGGTATCTATTATATAAAGGGGTGTTTATACTGGGGGGCGGTGGTGCTAGTGATGGTGTTTGTTTAGTTGTAGACTGGACTGCCTTGATTACTACACATCATTAGGTGTCTATAAAAGTATCCTAATGGCAAGAGGGTCGTATTATACTCCCGGTGGGACGGTGGTGGGGCATTTGCAAGAGTATTCTGTGCCCAGCCCGGGGTTTTAAAATTAATAATAATGCAGTCTCCCGCAAACTTTTTCTTGAGCGGGCCAATCAATCACACCCAATGTGTTAACAGTATCTGATTTGCCCCCATCATTGGGAATCAAAAATTGTTGGACAGCCAGTATAAGGTTTTATTTTTGAGTGCAGCGTGATTTACCCACTGATCTTTCCCAAGTTTGGGTACATATACTAAGACTGCCACATAGGCCCCACAATCTGGCGGCAAGTCAATAGATAAAGGTACTTTATTTACTTTAGAGGACATAAGGTCTGGATTACCTACTCTAGTAGTGTCTAATTCAGGGGCGTTGTTAACCCCTACAGTTGGTTTCTCTCTTTGGTCCATGCCCTCATTAAGAGTAGCGGTATACTTGAATCTATTCTGCGTGTGAATTTCCTTTGATACTTCGGTATGGATTACCTATAGGTATCCTCTCCGTATAATGGTTAGTTGGATTAGGGACTGGTAGGTTGCTACCGCTATCAGTGGCCACTATAAAACCTTCTCTACTAGCATCTGCGCTCAGGTTGCCCTTCTCAACCCTGGCATAGATGTTTTTAAGGCTTCCAGTTAATTTGCGGACTTCCTTGGCTATATTGTCAATCCTATCATGGAGTGGCCTAAGTAATACAGTTAATATCATATTGATTATTTGTGCTCATTTTGACTTTTTTATTATCCAGGTATTTTATAGACTGTTGATTTTACTACTGTATGTACATCTTTTTGGGCAAAATTGCCGAAATAAAGATAAATGAATGGAATGGAATACAGTTCATTTATCAAAAATGGCTTCTAAGGATGTTATATTCGAAGCAGAGTCTGGAGCTTGATTTAATTGTACATTTGTAGGCCCCCCGTGTTGGGTATTTCTTATCTGTTTTGGCCTTATTGGCACCCTGTCCAGTTGTTTTCTTCTTATATCCATTACCTTTGGGTGGGGGAGCGGGAGAAACATTAGGTGAAGCAGCCAATATAGATAATGTGGGTGTATTAGAGATACGAGAGGGCTCATCAGCAATATCATTCACACCAACATCATAACCTTTTATATCTTTTTCAATAATAGGTGATTCAGGCATAATTACTCTTTCTTCATTAGCCAGAATAGAGTCTTTGTTAGACTTATCCCCATGTGTGATACTAGACCCCATAGATAGGCGTCTCTCCGTACGATTAATTTCCTCTGATAAAGCACTAACTGCTTTTACAAAGAATGTATCTATGGTAGTGCATGTTTTATCCAACAGAGGTTTATTTGCCCGTCTCCTTGCCATTATAAAATAGGGTCAGTTGTCTGTCCACCTCTAGAGGAAAAGCTTCCTAAGCTTCCAAGTACAGGCTTTACATGCATAAGCAAGGACAGTACCTTTCCGGGGTTCTCAACTTGCCAGAACCAGATTCCTGGAAACATTAGTGGGTTGGCCCGGCCCGGCCTCTTCCGGACCCTGACGACCTAGGACGGCCCGCCCTTGTCCCGGCTTCTCCAGGCACTGCCCGCGTGCATCCCGCGTTGTGGGAGGCATTTCGCGATTTTCTAGTGCCTCCAGGTGCAGGCGGGAGCGCCACAAGTGCGCCGGCGGTCCCCGGGGCTGCTGGGTAACGTAGTAGCTGGCCGTTGCCCTCACGGCGTAGAGAAGAAGGATGAAGTATCCAGCCGTTGCCCTCATGGCTCCCGAGTGCTGCTGCCGGTGAGTTTGCCACTTTCTCGCACTAACCTGTGGCGCTCCGCGATTTTCTAGCGCCTCCAGGCGCAGGCGGGAACGTCACGAGTGCGCCGGCGGTCCCCGGGGATGCTGGGTAACGTAGTCGCTGGCCGTTGCCCTCACGGCGTAGAGAAGAAGGATGAAGTATCCAGCCATTGCCCTTACGGCTCCCGAGTGCTGCTGCTGGTGAGTTTGCCGCTGGGTCATTTGGCCTCTGGTACCATAGTGTGTACCAGGCTTACCACGACTAACAGAGGAATGACAAATGGAGCATATAGCATATATGTCCTCATTTGCACTAACCGTAAAGAAGTCCCACATAGGGGAGCTTAACTTCTGTCTCCTGCTAGAGGTGCCACTTCCAATGCCAGATGATCTGGAGGGTGTGTGTTGAATTTGACTATGTGGCTGCGCAGTAGTACCACTACCTACTTCTGCTGAGGTGGTGCTTGTGCTGGATGTAGGACGCTGCCGGGCCTTTGCTATTGTAAAAATGGAAGTTGGAGGTCGTTTTGGTGTTGCCTGTGTTGGAGGTATGCGTGCTACATCCCTACTAGTCGCTGCCATTCGGGATAGGGTGAAAATGTTGGTCTCCATGTCCTTGGGCCAGGAGTGATGCTTGTGATGACTGGGTCTGACTCATCATCATCATTATCCTGCTGTTCTACATCGACCTCCATAAGTGTAAGGCTTTCTGGAGCCTTCCTTTTCCCTAGCCTGGTCTTGGGATGTCTCTCCCTCTCATGCTCAGATTGTTGTGGCTCCCAATTGAGATCTAGATCATCAGAAGGGATGCTTGGCGAAGAACTCGATGGACTAACCCTTTTCCTTGGTGGGGATTTGGAAGACAATAGATCTCCTGCATAAGTGGCTTCCTCTTCTTCTTGCTCTGCATGAGGCTCAATTTCCTGAACTACCCCGACTTCGGGAGGAACAACTACTATTGCAGGTGGTGGTTATGGTTGTTGTTGTTGAACAACTACTATTGCGTGCGGTGGTTGTGGTTGTTGTTGTTGAACAACTACTATTGAGGGAGGTGGTTGTTGTTCACCACTTATCTGCTGTATTCCCTCTTGTGTTGATTGTGTACTACTTTGAGATAGGGATAAGTTTAGGTCAGGCTCAGCATCACTGCTTTCCACCATTAGGCTGGCTACCTCTTCCACACTCATCTGCTTGGGCCTGGGTTGGTGGCTTGGGCTCACTGATGCGGAGGTGCTGGCCATAGCTTGCACCGCGGACACCGCTGCTGCAGGCGTACTTTTTGTTTTCCCAAAAAAGGTTTTGGGGTCAACACCAGACTTCAGTGTCACTTCCTTCTTCTGTTCTTCCTTCTTCTTCTCAGCAACTTTCTTGGTCTTGGAGGACCTGGTACCTGCTTTCTTTGGGCCCATCTTCTTCAGATGTCAGCAGCAGCACTCAGTTGCACAAGTTGCAGAGATGTCTGGTCAGGTCACACCACAGGTCACGTAGAACAGAAGGACGTCCGTCTGGCAGTACAACGGGCGATGAATGATGACAGACACCTCCTCCTCAGTCTTTTGTGCACCTACAAGCAAAGAAGGCAGAAGAACATCAGTCAAATGTGGAATTTTGTGAGCTTTAAGTTTAATTACTAGTAGTATTTTTAGTACACTCAGTAAGAGTAACAATAGCAAAGAACTAAAATACAAATGTAGTGGAAGTGGAATTTGTTTATCCTTAATTTGTGCATCATGTCGGATGGATGCAGAATCAGTGACCTGCAGCAGATAGCAATGGGGATGTAAACAGTAAGCCAACAGGAACAATGGAAAGACACACAGGCCTATGTGGCAAAAACAAAACAGCACACTACTACTACCACCACCACAGCTGCTCCCAGCCACATGGGCACTCATCACAGGCACATGGGTAAAGCCCAGAAAACAATAAACTCAAGCAGCCTATATATCCCTATATGGCCAGAAAAAGGAGGATGCCTGTTGTTACACATCACAGCTTAATGCAATAAATTAAATCCACATGGCTAAAAGTTTGGCAAGTTACACAAAAACAACACATACAACAAAGGCATTTATTAACACACACCCAAAAAGTTAACTACACCCCAAACACCACATTTGGGAATTCAATCCAATGCCATTCATGCCCTAAATGATGTTAAATTCAACAGACAAAATGGAAACAGCTACATCAAGCACCCCCGCTGACTACCTCTGGGACTCTAGGCCTACTGGCAGAAAAGACCAACCACAAGTTTGGAGGCCTATGGCAAAAGCACGATGGAAGGTCACACAAAATGGCCCCCACCACATGGCCTGGCCACCCACAACAACATGAAAAGAAAGAGAAGACAGACAATACATGCCTATGGCAAAAGGACAATGCTTGGCTTCACAAAATGGCCGCCCCGCCACCCACATGGTCAGACCACCCTCAAAAAACAAAGTACATGGAGGACAGAAACAGGAAGTGGTCCATGCTCCAAAAACTACAACCAAATGACAACCTTAGGAGTTTTTTTAGCAAAATGAACAGAATCAACATTTTCGAGAAGGTTTTATGCAACTCGTGACATATTGCTCGCGAAATTGCAAATTCGGCGTGTTCGGCAGCGCGAACTGTATAAAACGTCGTTATCGTGTGCCCGAGCATGCAGCTTGAGCACGCGAAGAAGACAAAAACTATAAGGTCGCGTTGTCGCACTATGCAAAGTTATTAAAACTATGCAAGCTGAATTCCTAGGGTTACCTACTGGCAGAAAAAGCAATATTATTTAACACACACCCAAAACCTGAAATTGCACACCAAAAATCACATTTTGAAAATCAATCCAAAGCCATCCATGCCATACATGATGTTGCAAATTAAAGAAACACCACAAAAACAGTTGATTAACTTTCATGCACCCATGATGAATCCAGTAGTACCTCTGGGCTACTGGCAGAGTAGGCCACAAGCTTGGAGGCCTATGGCAAATGCACAGTGGCTGGAAACACAAAATGGCCACCACCACATGGCCAGGCCACCCACAGAAAGTAAATACAATGAACTCAAGCAGGCCTAAACTAACTATATGAACTACTAGGGTAACCTATTGGCTGAAAAGCCAATATTTAATTACACACAAAACTGAAATTCCACTACAAAAAACAGAGTTTGCAATTGATTCCAATGCCATCCATAATGTTTAAAAACTTGAAATTTAACAGACACCACAGAAACATGGTTGGACCCATGGGTACCTCTAGGCCTACTGGATGAAATTTCAAAGAAATACAACTTGGCCCCTCATGAAAGTACAGGCCTCCCTCCACAATAATTTTTAACAAGGATTGAAAAGCCCAGAAAACTGTAGTTAAAAAAAAGCCCAAATCAAACAAATATGTACACCAATTCTCCAACTTACTTGTAAAAGAAAATTTCAAATCCAAAAGTCCTCAATAAATCCAATCAAATGCTATGATGCAGCAGACATACACAAAAAGTGATCCTTCCAGCTCCAAATCCAAATGAAAGTGAACAGGACATGGACAAAGCACTGGGAGGAACCTGGTGGACAGGAACAGGAAGTTGGCGACTCAGGGGCACTTCATTACTCTTGAAAAAAAGAGTAGAAACAAAAAGAAGACTCCTTGCACAAAAAAATACAGCCATATCACAATCTGAGGGGTTTTCCTGAGCAAAATGATCATTTTTTAGAAGGTTTTATCATGCTCGAGAGATATTCTGTGCCAGATTGCAGTTTCTGCGTGTTCGGAACGCGATCTTACCAACATTGCGCCTCAAGAAAGATCGTGCGTCCTAATGACGTGATCGCGCATCCGAATGACGTGATCGCGTTCGCACAGTCGCGCGGGATTGTGCAGCCGGATTCCAAACATTGTGGCAAACGCAACCGGGAGAGAAAATCGAGAAGGTGAACGCAGAACCACGGTAAGTCATTACCGCGCACATGAGAACGCTATTGAGCACGCGAGGAAGAAAAACTACTGCGCTACACTGTAGATTGCAAAGTAGTCGACAACTTCGCGCTCACTGCGAAGCGCGAAGTTGTCGCTACTTCGCAGACTCTGCAAACGGAGCGTAGTTCATTGCCCAGGGTTATTTATTTACTCTTAATTTATGTAGGTGGTCTAATCATCTCAGGAGTGCTCGTCTAGTGTTGAGGAGAACATATCGAGAGTAAGGGAGATGGGAGAGATCCATGGTGAGGACGGTAAGGCATTTTGTCGATGAGTGACTTCTCTATATATCTAGGCAAACTGGTGTATAGTCCTGGTTTATGGTCAACCAGTTGGCTCCTTGCTTGCATAGAAATGCTGTTTGATAATTCCTGAAGTTAGGGAGACCCAGACCGCCTTTTTCTTTAGATAGCTGTAGCTTAGTCAGTGATATTCTGGGTTTGTTCCCTTGCCAGAGGAATGTATTGAAGAGCTTGTCAATCTTGTTCAAAATGTCAGAGGAGAAAGTCATCGGTAGCATGGTAGCTAGATAATTCACCAAAGGAGTCACCGTCATTTTCAGCGTTTCAGCTCTGCCCCACCATGAAAGATATTTAGGGAACCACCCTTCCAGTAATGTGGAGATCTTTTAGCAGACTAGATTTTTATTAGTGTGAAGGGTAGAGATCAAATCTTTGTCAAAGTCCAGTTCCAGATACTTAAAGCATTTTGGTTGCCATGTCAGGCCGGAGTCCCCCATAATCTCTTTGTTACCTCGGTTATTCAGGAGTTTTACTTCAGTTTTATCTTTGTTTAGTTTGTACCCGGACACACTAGAGAAGCTTTCAATTGAGGACATAAGAGCAGGAATGGACTCCTCAGCCTCTTCCACGACCACTAAAACGTCATCAGCGTAAGCGGTAATCTTGACCGTATAGTCATTAAAGTGGATCCCTGAGATACGATCATTGTTCCTAATGTGGTATAAGAATGGTTCAATTGCAAGTAAAAATAATGGGGGAGAAAAGGGGCAACCCTGCCTGGTTCCTTGTTGTAACTGGAAGGATGGTGAGATCGACCCTCCTGCTCGGACCCTAGCCGAGGGGCTGAAATATAGCGACATTACCATCCGCGTGAAATTTTCGCCAAGCCCAAACTTATTCAGCGCTGCTTCTAGGTACGTCCAGTCAACTTTATCGACAGCCTTTTCGGCATCAAGCGTGATGGCTACTGTAGGTGATTTAGTAAGTTTTTGCTAGTTACATTCGATTTCCACATTAACTCTTCATGTTTATGATTCATAACCTAAATACATTGAAGCCCATTAGTATGTTGGGCGGCTCGCCACCGCCGGCATGACGGTGGCGATCTGCCTGACATATTCTCCCGCCCACATGTAAATTTCCCCCTGCCACATTACGATGGCAGGGGGGACCCCGGCGGACGGAAAGACCGTCTTCCTGTTTTCCGCCCGGTCGAAGAGTCTACTGGGCGGTAAAGCTGTTAATATGGTAGCGGTGTTTGGTAGATACCGCCATCCATATTAGCATACATGCAGGGACATGCGATTCTCAGCATTGGGGGCCCGTAGCAGGCGCCCAGGTACTCTGGGGGTTGTGCATGGGGGGTACCTATGGTACCCCCCTGCATTTGACAGTAGAACGTGGCAGGCACCGTGCGGTGCCTGTCACGTTGTACTGTCAAATGCACAACTTGCATTTCTGGCATTGCGACGGGCGGTGCTGAAAGCACCGCCCGCCGCAATGTTATAAATGTGGGATGCGCCCGCCAGTGTGGCGGGCACATCATAATGGGATGTGCGGGACCGTCGCATGCATTGCGGGCGGTCCCATTTTCCGGGGCTATGGCGGGCGGACAAGTGCGCCTGCCATGCTAATGACCCCCTTTGTGTTTTATGTTATTACATTGCAATGTCCTAACACTTTGTGTTAACACAACAAAGGATTCAAATGCACTCTACACATGTGATTATAATGAACCTTTAAAAATGAAATTGAATTTTCCGCTACATCAAGGGCAACAAGATACAAGTTTGGAAATTATTTCTGCGTCACTGATGACAAGGTTGCCATAGGTTCTAAGAAAAGGAAGGAAAATGACACAAAGCCATAATTGGTGTGCAGAGAATCCCTTGCATTCCTGGGCCCTAGTGCCACAGCACTTGCTGCACTATTAATACCTAGGTCCCTGTCAGATGGCATCTCAGTTCACCCCTCTTTGGATCCAATGCGCTATATGTGGCGCAGCTTTTGACAGACTCTGCGCCCAGAAGCTAGTTACCTCGAGCTGTGCACTTTGCAAATTCTCTCACTAAATCTTACTGGTTTAACAGAGACAACAGCAAGCACTGTAAAATTATAATGCCAAATATTTGATAAAGAGAGAAGAGTGCAGACGACAACACTGCCCCAGCAGAGGAGCGCCTTCTTCCTGTAGCACGCCTCACCCACGCTTCCTCCTGGGCTGCGGTGGGTGGGGACACCCAGTCTGGCTTCACAGGAAATATTTCATAACCATCTCCTACCACCCTCCACCCTTCCTACCTGAGTGTCAGCAGCTCCAGTTTATAGTTTGCTTCAGTAGGCTGTCTTAGTTGTAAAGTGAGCGAAGGGAAGAAGTCTGCATCCTCAGAGGGGGGATTAGGGGGCTTGCTACCTTTTGCTGACCCTGGAAAACAGGGTAGTAATTAAGGCTTGCCCACCATCGCCCAATGTCCCATCTCTCTTTTTATTTATGAGTATGAGTTTAGGTTTAGCTGGACATTGCAGCTTTATCCATTGTTACCAATTCTTTAAAATATACATAGTGCGATCATGAGCCTCTCCCAGACGGATATTTTCCTCTCCCCCCATGCTACTGCTGGATGTTTGGTACATCATTCCTCCTCCTAGGAGTGCTGCCATTGGAAAGCACAAGAAACCATTTAACATTCCCCTATGATAGAGGGGGTTTTGGGGTACCGGACATGCAACTCTGTTTCTTGGTGGCTCAAAGTGGGATCGCATATCACTGGTTCCATCCTGATGCGCGCATACCTTACGCCAAACCAGAGAGGGACTTAGCCCACCCCACCCCACTTAATGCTGTACTCCCTATTGGTATCCCATGGGACCCCAATGACATTCAGTCTCTGACCATTACTAGCTGAGCCTGGAAAAAGCTACTCACGAAAACAGGGGGAACTGTATTGTACCCCCAAGTATTATCGCTACCAGTGAATTCTTGGCTCCCCCAGCTGTAGATACTGGGAGAAAGCATGCATTCACACGCTTAGGGCGTGCCACCATCGGGGACCTTTTCCCCGGCGGTCACGTATTCTCCGGCGTTGAGGACCCTCGGTTTGTGTCTGCTTCATTCATGGACCACTTCGTATTCACCCGTTTACAGAGTGCACTCCGAAACACAATAGTGACCTATCAGGTAGAACCAGCAGAGTTCAGTGCACTTACAATGGTGATCTCAAATATCAGCGGAGAAAACATCACGTCTAGATTGTATAAAGCCAGCCTATCACTGATGCCACAGCATGATAGCAAGATTAGAGTCGCATGGGCCACTGACATTGACCAACCAATCTCTGATGACATATGGAAAGGATGTTGCAAACACGTTGAATTAGTTTAATGCAATCACAGATACAAATTATTACAGTTTAAGGTACTCAGACAGGCTTATGCCACACCTCAACATATGGTCAAGATAAAGAATACATTATTGTCCCAAATGTAACCAACATGCTGCGTCATTTTTTCACATGCTTTGGTCCTGCAGCACGATCAACATGTATTGGCCAGTAATACATGGTATATTGCGACAGATGATGGGGATTCCAGTCCCAACTTCTCCCCTAATAGCTTTAATGGGATATGTTGACTCATTACCCAAAAAACACGCAAATTCATAGCAGTCACCATGATGCTGGCGAAACGAGAGGTGCTTCTTCGCTGGGGCACCAGACAGAAGCCCAACAAGTGAGCTGTTCGCAGAACTACAACCGCTCACGTCACGGCCTAAAGACATATGGGAGCCTCTCAGGGCATACCTCAGGTCACAAGAGTTCCCAGACATAACCCCAGTTCCTAAGGGACAAAACATCTGTCCGATTGTACAACCTGAGGGGTGATAAAGGGATGCATTAAGATGTTAGCAAGTTGACTGTAGTAACAAACTATTGTGGATTTGGAAGGAAAGGAAGTCATTACAGTAAAGTGACTAGTCATTGATCGAAACTACTAGTTGCGCACTAGACTACCCAACTAGGGGAATGCATTTGCTCAGCTGTACTCTGCATTTTGTATGCATTTGTTTCATATTTTATTTACTATTGATGTACCTGCGTATCAAGTATCCTATTACATGAGTATTGTTAATGTAAAACGATAAATATATATTTTTTTAAAGCTGGAAAAAAAGAGACCACATCTCAAAAGTACACTGAATTTTCATGCATAGTCACATGTTAATTCTTTATCTCAAGAATGCGCTATCTACAGAAAGCATTTTTTTTTGCAATGCAGCCGTGTTTTTAAAGTTTTACTTAATATCAAAGGAGAGTGAATCACATGTCCTGTGTGTTTCCAGGGTCTTGGGTTCTCATGGTTTAAAATAAAAATGGTTCACAATAAACCTGTGGTGCGGTATATATTGGTTCTCCGCCTTATAGGTTACATGAAAAGCATCATCATTTTGTTTTTTAAATTCACTTTAGTGTTGGGTTCTCAAAGTGAAATGCTTTCCTCCACCTGGAGGGAGACCAATTGGTTTTATTACAACAGTTGTGATCACAAAATGTGAGGGTGTGAATGAAGTGTAGTTAATATTACCTCAGTCTCTCAATGTGGTTTTTAATTACTTGAGGATGGGGAAAGATTAAAAAAGTAGGCGGTGCTGGGTAGAAGACTTTACTGTTCCATAGCACCTAGTGAAGGTCGTGACTAGTCAACATGTTTCGGTCCTTTTGTGCCCCTATGGGTCTGTGCGTCTTCTTCAGTACCATGTAGTGACATGCTACCTAGCGGTAGCTAGTTAGGAGTAAGTAGTAAACTTACCCTTCTTCAGAGATGAGCCCACTTGCTCATCTTCTTACTTGAGTTACAGATGCATCTTTTGTCTATAACTTGGAAAGAAAAAGACAGTGTAGACAGAACAACAACAGATACATTATAATCTATATATTGGTGTCAAAACGAGATGCTGTTCCACATATAAATCTCTGGGTGCTGCTGGACATGAGACAACATTACATTTTGAATTGCGGAACTAGAAAAGCCATTTGTGATCTATAGTTACTCATTGCGAGTGTGGGGTTAAGAACATGTACTACATGCCATGCTTAAATCCATCAGGATGACATGCTGTAAGATAAAACAGAGAATTTGCGAACACTGGAGCAACATAAAGTGAGGCAAATCCACCACCAAAATGAGTACCCACTTCAGAAACCAAAACCACACCATAGAAGACATAAGTTGGGTCATCCTGCAAACAGTCCGTATGAAAAACAACAATGCAGAATGCATCCTCTTTGAGAGGGAACAACGGAAGGTGTACCGTCTGAAGAATTATGACCACGGTCTGACCTCTTATCATTCAATAGTTTTCATACCCGGGCACACTGGGAGAAAACCTCCAGTATAGCCAATTCTTACGCATTAGATCTAATTGTAGCAATATACAAGATTATAAAATGCAAGAACTGATCCAAAAACTAAAAGCGAGAGACTACCCTGTTAAAATAATAAAGAAATGTCAAAAAAGTGCACAATATCAACACAGGGACAACCTCCTAGAAACTACAAGGAAAGAGAAAAACACAGACCTCTTCACGTGTGCAACAACCTACAGAACAGTCATGAATACAGTAAAAAAATGATAAACAAAAATTGGCGCATCCTAACATCAGGAACCCTCAAATGGCCAAAACTTAGATTTCCTAACAAGAGGACAAAGAACATCCATGATCTGCTAGTCCAGACCACCGCCCACGAGGCCTAATAGAGTCTATAACCAACATGTGGAACCTAATACCTATAACAGGACATTATCCTTGCGGGTCCTGCTCCTTGTGCAAACTAATGAAAATCACTAAGAATCTACAATTGATCACCAATTTCAAATGGACACTCAGACAACACACCAATTGTAACACCACCCATGTCATCTACATGATCATCTGTCCATGTCATCTTAAATACATCGGGATGACATGCCGTAAGGTAAAACAGAGAATTTGCGAACACCAGAGAAAACTAAAGTGCGGCAAATCCACCACCAAAATGAGTGCCCACTTCATAAACTAAAACCAGACCATAGAAGACATCACTTGGGTCATCCTGGAAACACTCACCATAAAGAACGGCAATGCAGAACGCACCCTCTTTGCCAAAGACCCAGATTCCCATCATGTGCTCACGATCCAACTGCTAAAGTATATTAAACCTTGGGGGTGTGGCCTGACCAGCGACCCTGATGCTGCTTTGAGCTGAAGCGCCATGGAGACTCTGAGCGCATAGACCCAAAGCGGCACCTAGCCGCATGCAAACCCCTAAATGTATCCCAGTTTTGCAGGCTGAATAACCAGAGAGGCGGATGAGGGAAGAATTGCCTGGGTACAACTGTGGAGAAGCCGAGAAAACACCCAACACAACATCGGCCAACTGGAATACAAAATGGCACCGTGGATCACAGAGCCCGTAATCAGAGAAGCAAGCAATGGAACACCCTTCCACCACACCCTGGCTCCTGGGAGAGGACACCCTGCTTCATTGAATGACAAGTCACCCTTTATTTGTGCCAAGGCACAATCACTACCACGTCCCAGGCACCCTGGGGGACCCCCGTCTCATGGAGGCAGCAGGGCCGTATGTACAGCAGTGGAGCGGATCCGCTCGGAAAATGAAGGAAGAATCCATTTCAAGTCATCGGCCCCCCACTCTCACTCCTAGCGGTCTGGGAGCGACTTTGGGAAGCACCGGTGGGTGCAGGAATTGGCCGCAATCATTGTCCAAACGCCACCAGCAGACTGCCGGATTCTAAAAGGGGGCTGCAAAACTGACGCGGGCAGCATCGGGAGCCCTGGAGGCGCTTCCTGGGAGGAAAAAGGACGGAAGACGCACCGCAGCACAAAGGAGCACACTGGGGAGACACGGAAGATGCTGCGTGGAACTGCTGGCCCCCGCCTCCAATATCAGTGGACTGGGAGTTGGAGTGGCTCCTGGGAGCACTTTAGGGAACGTGAACCAGGAGTGGGGGGCACAAATAACAGTGAAATGTGTTCCCTGCCTGTTTTTGAGTACTGCTGATTGAGGGGGCACATATATAATAAGCACTGAGGAAGGGTAACAACCAGGCCTATGTGAGTCCTTGGAGGCATAGACGAGCAACCGCGACGCTGGGCCTCGTAACACCTCAGCCTGGCGAATACTGCACCACTCGACAAGCATGACGTACAAGGGATCGGTGACTGCTGAGGACATACTTACCAGGCAATCATTCACCGGGCATCAGCGAGCCTCATGGGTGGGCATATAGTGAATATGCAAGGCATTAAAAAGGACACTTGCTGTGCAGGCATAAGAACCCGCAATATAATATCCACAGATTTGGGACTTCCTCACTCACTGTATAGACACTGCACCCCCGCAGCATAAAGAGCAACGGCGGAGAGCTGGGAACCAGTATTGTTGCCCCAATCTCCATTTCTGGGCCACACAGAGGGCCTGGGGCACATTAGGAATGGTGCTTAAAGAGCTACGGCAGCAACAATTGAACATTGAAGCACGAACAAGACAAGATAACCAGCAGGCTACTACTATGGCAGGGTAGGCTTCCATTAGCGCTACAGGAGGGGCAGATCCCCCAGACAAAGCAGCACCAATGATAGAGCTACGTTCCCCGTTTAAATCGTTGGACACTAGATTTGATGCTCTAGATCGGCACATAGACGGATTGGGGGAACTAATAGATCGCCATGATGCCAGACTAGACATGGTTGAGGGGCGCACATCGGACCTGGAAGACAGAGCGGCTCAAACAACTAAGCAGGTGGAGTGACTAGTACGCATCTTGAAGACGGTCGCTGCCAAGGATGAAGATTTGGAGGCAAGGAGCCGACGCAAAAACATGCGCATTATGGGAGTTCCTGAATCTACCAACACTGGACGGCTGGACCAATTTGTTGAACGGCTGCTTACAGGTCTGCTTAGGACCGAACACTTCTCGAATACATTCATTGTAGAAAGGGTGCACAGAACATTAGGGCCCCGTCCAAACCCAGGATGCCCGCCAAGACCCGTCATGGCGAGACTCCTGAACTTTAAAAACAGAGACACTGTGCTCTGCCTCGCTAGGGAGACTGGAATTTTGACATGGCAGGGGTCAACCATTTCTATGTATCCAGACTTTGTCGCCCTAGTACAAGAAGGCAGGTGCAAATTTGTTGCGGCAAAGGTAACGATCCACAAGCTGGGCCTTTGCTATGGAATGCTGTATCCTGTGAGACTCATAGTCGATGTCAACGGTAAAGCGAAAATACTCGATAATCCAGAGGAACTTTTGCAAAATCTATGCAGGAACTGGCTACACACAAGGCGCCTCTTCCCTGGAGGAGCTTTGCAGGGAGCCTTATCGGGCACTAGTGCCGACTTGTTTATGGCCAGCTAAAACAGCATAGCAGGGGTTGGCACGCATTGAGAAGCTGAGAAATTATGGTAGACGTTATCAATCTTTGCATTCTGGGCGGTGGTCTCAAACCTGGGGGTGACAACGCTTGCCTTATATATACAGTGAATGGCAAAATGGGGACAGATATCCTTTATATAGCGCTAACGCGCGGGGTCCCATGTGGCGTTACCACTTCCCCTGTGGGACCACAGTGTTACCAAGTTGGGGTAGACCGCCATATTGGCGTTACAAAACACAACAGTTAATAATGGGAAATGTTAAGGCAACACCTGGCGGGCAGCCACCAATTGAGGGTGGAGGAGGGGGGAAGTGTATAGGATGGTTTGAAACATTGCAAGATGCAGGTTTATGGTTTCAGAAGCTAGTCAGGTTTATGATTTACATGCTGTAGGAACAGTGTATCCAAACACCGCACCCGCAACGGCCCATAAGGTAGTCTTACGTCGTAGTACAGACGTTACCCTACTGACCTGATATGTCCGAGGCCTGAACAGCCCTAAGAAATGTAGACTCGTGATCCAGTATATTCACCAGCATGCTGCAGACATAGTGTATTTGCAGGAAACGCATTTATCACTGTCATCCCACCTAAATTTGCATCCACCTGGGGGCCACACAGATACTTCTCCAGTTACAGTACTTATGCTCGAGGAGTAGCAATTTTGATCAATCATCGATTGCCATTCATACACACAATCGCAGACTAGGGAGGGCGCTTTTTAATAGTGACAGAGATGCAGGCAAGACATAAAATTACACTAGCTAATGTTTACTCCCCAAATACTGATGAACCCACTTTTTATGAACAATTCCAAACGCAGCTAGACAAGCTAGTAACTGACCACATTTTACTAAGCGGGGATTTAAACATTCTGCAGGAGCCCCAGCTGGATAGCACAGCGGAGGCCCCATTCAACAAGCCCGATCCCGCACAGTACTAATGGAGGTGTGCCGGACTTGGGATTTAGTGGATTCAAGGCAATATCGTAAACCCCTCTAGCACGGAATATACACACTAAGCACAGCAACACAACACCTGGACAAGATTAGATTACTGGTTGATTACCAGATCAACGATCCCTTGGGTTAAAACAATTAGTCACCTACCCTGTACATTGTCTGACCACTCTTCAGTCTCTCTTTCACTACATTTTCCTGCTGAGGGGGGATTCGAAAAGCAGTGGAGATTCCCCTCTATGGCGCTGAGAGATGCCATTTTTAAGTAGGAACGGCGCTCATCAATTGTAGACTACTTCGCCATCAACACAGGGTCAGTTACTACATTGAGTGTCCTCTGGGAGGCCTTCAAAGCATTTATCAGGGGTGTATGCATTTCCACTCACACTGGTGTTCTGAGGGACTTACAACGCCACTTGGCTAGCCTACAGGAAAAACTCAGTTCACTTGATAGGGAAAATATGGCAGGGCGTATCCAAGACAATGCACAATATATGTACCGCAGGGCAGAGTTATTGGCAGAGTACACGGAGGAAGCAACTCATGAAGTGCTCTATTTAGGGAAATACGCCTCAGCTCACAGGTTTGGAGAGGGGGAACGACCGGGCCACACCTTGGCGAGCTTGTCAAAGCTACGTTACACACAGAATTACATTACTAAGCTACGAGATGCGAAAGGACAGATAACAGCGGGAACAACTGCTATTGGGCAAACTCTGTTGCATTATTATACTAATTTATATACTACTAAGTTGGCAGCTAGTAATGATGAGATTAGGGACTATTTGAAAGAGATTGCGATGGTCTGGCTTCCGGATGCGCATAGGAAGTTTTTAAGCAAACTATTCTCATCTGACGAGATAGAATAGGCCATTGAAGCCATGGATGGCTCCAAGGCCCACGGTATAGATAGCTTCTCCGGAATATTTTACAAAACATATAAGCCATTACTAGCCCCACAACATTTTGAAGTAAATGCGAGGCATTGGAAGCTGAAGTGCTCCCACCTACTTTCAGGGAGGTGGTTTTGGTATTGATTCCCAAGCCTGGCAAAGATCCTTAACAGTTCGGATCCTAGCGACCGCTCTAGCTAATCTACTTTGACTAGAAAATCCTGGCAGAAATGTTGGCGACAAGTCTGCCCCTCCTAATGGAACAAATCATAGCACCTGTGCAAACTGGGTTCATTAGGCACAGATCCACGGCACTCAAGCTCCGGACTTTTTTCTCAGTAGTAAATAGGATAAACCCTAATACGCCTGCAGTGGCAGCTTTTCTGGATGCAGAAAAAGTATTTCACTCGGTGGAGTGGCCCTTTTTACATGCAATACTGGCTAAGATCGGCATTCTAAAAGGATTCACAGTCTTTGTAAAGTTATTATATTCTAGGCCCTCAGCCCGTATTCGATTTAACGGCACGATAACAGAGCCGTTTGACATATCCAGAGGCACCAGGCAGGGATGTCCTGTGTACCCCTTACTTTTCATTTTTGCCATGGATCCACTCATACGATACTTTCAGAAAAAAATTCATTTACAAAGAGGCCTTCAGTTTAAGCATGGCCCTGTGTTGTAGACACTGTACGCCGATGATGTGGCGCTGTATGTTAGAAAACCAGAAGAAAATATGCAACTATTATTAATAGAAATTGAAATATTTGGAGCACTGTCCGGACTCTATATCAACTGGGATAAATCAGAGCTTTTTCCCTTTATGGAAGTGCAATACCGCGAGACCGAAGGATATCCCTTAAAAAGGTGCGAAATGGAAACGAAGTACTTGGGAATCTACCTACACAGGGATAGAGAGCAAGTGCTATGTCTGAACTATGGCTCGGCCCTAGTCCCGCATGCAAACACAGGTGGAGCAATGGATTAGGCTCCCACTATCAATGGCAGGATGGATAGCCATCATTAAAATAGTGATATTAACGCGCTTGCTCTATTTATTCACTAACATACCTATCCCATTAACTAATGCGTTCTTTGGGCAGATCCATATACATTTAATTAAGCTGGTATGGGGAGGGAAGCAGCCAAAAATTAGCTGGGAAATGCTAAATCTTTCCTATGACAGAGGGGGCTTAGGGGTGCCAGATATGCAACTTTATTGTCTGGTGTTGCAGTGTGGATACTCTCAAATTGGTACCACCCTGGTGCATGCATACCCTATACCACACCTGAGAAAGACCTTGCGGACACTATACCATTGAACGCGGTACTTCCTACCGGCATCTCATGAGACTCACATGATATACCACCACTCTCCACTACTTGCTGGGCATGGAAAAAATTACTCTTGAAAACGGGAGGGGGAACATTGTATTCCTCAGCTTTACCACTGTCTTCGAATCCTTGGCTTCCCCCAGCACTGGAAGCAGGGACTCGGTGCACCCTCTCCCGGTTAGGGCTGGAGTCCTTTGGAGACTTGTTCACGGGGGCATGCATTCTCCTGCATGGAGGATCCGCGTTTCTTGACAGCCACTTTCATGGATCACTTTGTATTGACACGAATACAGAGTGCACTGAGAGACGCGATAACAACCTACCCTATAGAGCCTGAAGGGTTTGGTCCACTCACATTAGTCATTACTGACAACAGTGGGGAACATATAACTTCTAAACTATATAAAACATGCCTGGCACTCATTCTGCAATGTGACACCAAGGTGAGAGATGCTTGGGCAGCTGATATTGGGCAGCCACTCACAGATAAATATGGGAAGGGAGCTGCAAACAAACCCAGCTAGTCTTGTGCAATCACAGACACAAACTACTCCACTTTAAGATACTGAGACAGGCACATGTGACACCACAACAGATGGTCAGGATAAAGAATACCAATTTCACGCACTGCCCCAAATGTAATCTGCAGGCGGCATCTTGTATACATATGACCTGGTCGTGCAGCGTAATAAACACTTATTGGCAAGACATATATAGCTTAGTGCAACAAATGATAGGGTCGCACTTGACAATTACTCCCTTGATTGCATTGATGGGTTATGTGGACTTGATGTCCTTGGGTTATGTGGACTTCTGCGCAGATTCGTGCCCATAGCAATGCTCCTGGCTAAATGCGAAATAGTTATTCGCTGGGACACCAGACAAAAACCCACTGTAAAAATCTGGCTTAAAAGCTTGTCATACTGCAACACCACAAGCGAGCTATCTGCCAAACTACAACCACCTACATTCCACCCTAAAGACATATGGGAGCACCTAAGGGAATACCTTCGCATTCAGGGGGAACGGGACACAAATCCCAATCAGTAGAATGTGGAACGTCAAGATGTATAATTAGTGGCAAAGAGCTGCCGCCTCTCTGATGGGCGAGGGAAATTCTTGGGATCCTGGAGGTTAATGGCTAGTGGTAAGCCACAAGGACAGCAGAGCAGGGAGAATTGAAAGAGGTGATATCAATGATTAACGACAATAACGGAAACTAATTATGTACCTGATGTAACGTGAGCCCGAGATCCTGTCCCCGCTTCACTTCATGCTATGCTCGCAGGACGGCTCACATTTGGTGTCGGGCATGTATCGCCATATCAGGGCGTGTAGTCTGTGACCGGAGGCCTCGGCCCGATTACACTGGACTGCTGAACTAGCCATTGAGATTACTGACGAGCAATGGTTATACTGCTGTAACCTCATGGCCCGAATATCAGCCAGTAGCAGGCTCAAGATGCTCCACTACAAATTCTTGCAGCGCTTATACTACACCCCGGTGAAAAATACAGGTTTCGCTCGTCTGATAACGATAGGTGCGAGCGTTGCCGTGCGGAACATGCAGGCTTCTTACATCTTGCCTGGGAGTGCCCCCCTGTTCATGCCTACTGGCAGCAGGTGCATAGCGCCCTCTAATCAATGACTGGGGAATCCATAAATCCCGATCCATTGCTGATGCTCCTGGGACACACACCACACATCCCCAAGACATGCAGGAAATTCTTAGATATTGCACTGCTCCATGTGAAACGGCGAGTTGCGTGTAGGTGGGGTCGTGGTAGGGCCCCGAAGTTCAAGGAGTGGCTCGCAGATATGACACATAGTCAGGAGCAACACGCAATTTTTACTGAATTACTCCCGATCTCAAGCAAGCCGAATGACATCTGGGGTCCCCTAATAAACTATCTTCTGGCCCAAGCAGATTGGAACGAGGGCCCGGATGGGGGTGAGCTCCGGAGCGGCAGTGATGTCCAGGCATGACGTATCTATTCATTCAGATAAAACCACCATTGGGTGGCCTCAGAGTACGATCATTTGTACTGTATGTGATTGTCTACCTCACTGACTAACATGGTTCACCACTATCCACTGTCGATACGCTTATACACACCTGATGTTACCCCCTTGCATTCCCTTGTTATGTGCTGTGGCATGGTTCCCTCCTAATGTATGCTAGCGATGTGGCATTACCCCTGATTGACGAACATTGTGCTCACTCTGATGACCTACCGCTGTTGAATTGTCATATACTATAAATGCTAAATGTTTCGGGTGCTGCTTCACTGACTGTAAAACCACACCCTTGTATTGTTCTGTGTTGAAAAAACAATAAACAGAGTTTAAAAAAATAAAATAAATTATGTACCTGATGTATTGTGTTACCATGCCTGCGTGAAATGTACTGCATATCACTGTACCATAACGATTTGATTTTTGTTGGAAAATGATAAGTAAAATTTTTTAAAGTATATTTAAACTTTGCTCCCCTCTAACAGAGCGAGTCCTGCCGCCCGTCCCTGGAGGAGTACAGTCATCTTCCAAACAAGTTATTCCTCATAAAGTGCACCTATTGCCGATGCATTTTATATGCGCAATTTTATTTTATTGACACCCCCACATAGTATGTCAGTTACCATCACGTCTCTGTACAGTCTCCATCAGAAAGCGCCACACACCACAACTTTACCAGAGAAGCCTCTGTAGTAATAAAAACAAGAGCTAACAACGCTAGCCCTTTTTCCTTTTAGAACCCGATCACCTAAACTGTCAGGATCCGTCTAAGCGCCTGCATGACATCATTAGAGGGACCGTAAGGTATGCAGTCAGGCTAGGTCTGGAAAAGACTACAATTCCCAGAAGCCTCGGCTGAGGCTATATGTGGAAGTGAGACACGCTTCCTGTTGCGCGTTATCCTGTGTTTGGACTCGGAGCAGACTCTTCGCTGCTCTTCCCGCTATACTGTTGAGGACGTCTGGGGCACTGGTGAGACAGGTTCTCCGGCGAAACGGTAGGAGCGGGTCCCCCCCATTTGTTTGTAATCTCAGCTTCGGAGCGCAGTGGTTGTTACCGCGCATTGCCGGATTCAAGGGGCGTGCAGTGAGAGGAACTGCAGCGCCTTTGTTCCTAAAGTGGATTTGGGTTGAGCGGAGCGCAGTGGTAGCCTTGCCACATGCTGCCGTTTCAATTGTGTTTTCGGAAGAGTTATTCCTGTTTACGTTTTCATTGGTAAAGACAAAGACGGAGAGCGGAGCGAAGTGGTAAGGAGCACCACTCGCTACCGTTTCTTCGAGTACTGTTGTGTGTGCAATATTTGTTCAGGCGGAGCGTGGTGGCGGTCGCAGCTACACGTTGCCGTTAGAGTATTCTATTTTACTTGGGATTGTTGTGCCTTTATGGAACCCTTTGGACAGGAGTCTATTCAACAATTATCCTTTCTTTGAATGATTTCAAGTACCTGGGTGATACTCGCTGACTTCTCTGAGTTCGTGGAGGAAACAGAGCGGAGTGCTGTGGTTCTTGCATTCCCACGCATTACCGTGTTCTGTGATTATTCTTCCTTGCTCATATACTTTTCTCAGCACAGTTTGTTACTGCTTACCTGTTAGGAGGAACACCTCTGGAACCCCCTTATACCAAGAGTTATCACATAAAACAATGGTAGGATAGGGGGAATCATATCAGGTTCTTTTGTGTCATTGATAACCGTGATTATGTTCTCACAATGTTTACACTTCTTATAGGTGACAAATATTACTTCCAAGAGGTGGATTTGAGAAACCCATTGCAGTAGCCTAACCACTTAACCCAGGTATATTGTCTTGTTAGGGAAATACATTGGGTGTTTTGATTGCTGGATGGATGGTGTTCTGACCCCTGTATGTTTTGTCGTTCTAGGTACATCCCTTCCCAGCAGACCCCTTCCTTCCCTTCCCTGTTTATTATTTTACATTTACCCCTCGCCTAATGGCTCAAATACTCTGTTGATAATGCGGAGTTTTTGTGACGTTTGGAGGTGGGCCTTATGATCATCATCCGGATCCTGTGGAGCGCATCTGACATAAACCAATCGAGAAAGCTCAGATGTGGGTTAAATTCACCATCAGGCTTTCAAAGCTATAAGCAGAACGCATATACTACTTTAGCAGCCAGACATCTTCTAGAACGTAGTACTAAGACACCGCTATAAGTTTGTTCAGCCTCTACATTACCAAAATATTTAGTTAATCCCTAACTACGTCAGTTTAGAGACATGTAGTACATGTTCTTAAACCCACACTTCCCCTGAGTAACTATAGATCACATATGGCTTATCTAGTTCCACAATGGATGGTATTCTAAATGTCATGTTGTCCCATGTCCCCCGGCACCCAGAGATTTCTATGTGTGTGAAGCATCTAAGTATGACTCCAATATATAGATTATATTGTATCTATTGTTCTGTCTACACTGTCTTTTTCTTTCCAAGTTATAGACAAAAGATGCATCTATAACTTAAGTAAGAAGATGAATGAGTGGGCTCATCTCTGAAGAAGGGTATGTATACTACTTACCCCTTAACTCAATACCGCAAGGTAGCATGCCACTACGTGATCCAGAAGAAGGCCCACAGACCCGTAGGGGCACCAAAGGGCCAAAACCTGTCGACCAGTCACAACCTTTACTAGGTGCTATGGAACAGTAACTCTTTGACCCAACACCACCTACTTTTTTAATCTTACCCATTCTCAAGAAATTAAAATCACATTGAGAGACGGAGGTAATCTTAATCACACTTCAATCACACCCTCACATTTTCAGATCACAACTGTTGTAATAAAACCAGTTGGTCTCCCTTCAGGTGGAGGAAAGCATTTCACTTTGAGAACCGAATACTAAAGTGAATAAAAAAGATCGAATGATAAAGGTGGTTTTCCCGTAACCTATAAGGACTACTGACTTGGGAAATGTTACTTTATTTAGATTCTACTTATATATGAATTAGAATAACACATTTTTAGTCCACAGTTAAGTTTCAACCCTTCCCCCATTCTGCTTAATGTCAGTTTCCATAGTAACAGTTCATGGAACATTCAACTGAACTCACAGGTCACATGTTCACCATATTTTCAAATACACCACACAATGTTACAAATGCAAACAGCAGGTGTGGTTGCATTTCCAAAATATGAGCTTATCCTATCTATTGTACCTTTTAAACATTTTTTACTAGCCAATAAGAAACATCCTTTTTAAAGACAGGAACATGCACCCTATTTTTAAATGTACAATGATCTTAAACAGCCAATCAATTCTCTACTTTTTTTAAAAACAGCATCTTGTCCACCATTTTACATACCTTTCATTCAACCAACTGACTACCTCAGCTACAGACATATTTTCATTACTTCCTGACATCCCTTCAAGATACTTACAGCATGGTTTGTTTGAAACAGCTATGTTTTCTGGTGCAAAAGGTATGCTGAACGCAGAGGTATTGACAAAGATCTAGCTTTGCAAAAGGTGGATATTAAATGGATTGCACAGAGAGGATTAAAGTGGCACCAATTGATGCCTTTGGTTAAAACCTTTTTGCATCTCCAACTCCCTGACCTCATGATTGTGCACTGCAGTGGCAATAACCTAGGCGCATTGACTGGGGTAGGTCTGGAAATGTCAATGAAGGACACCTTTGCACTACTATTGTTGCTTTTACCTCAAACTGTCTTTGTATACTCTAACATATGCCAAAGACAGAAATGGAAGTGGTCAAATCAATTCTGTCCACAGACTGAGAAAGCTAGAAAGAATGTCAATAAAGCTGCTTCTGCTTACCTCAGAGACTATAGGATGGGCTCCATTTATAACAACAATCTATGTTTTGATATGGATGACATCTACAGAAGTGATCGAGTACACTGCACAGATCAAGGAAACAGAGTCTTTCTAAGGAACCTCAAGCTCTGCATCAGCCCTTACATGTAGCTACAACAAACTCATAATAAACACAAGGGCTCTTTTTAGAGTTACCCTATAACCCAACGGTGAACCTTACGTATTAAAAACATATTCTTTTCTATAAATTGTGCTTGGAGTCGCGAACCCAGCACATTACACTGGGGGGGCCGCGCTGAACGCGATGGAGCCACGACTCCAAGCACGCAAGAAAAAAAAAATGCCCCCTATTCTGAAGTTAAATTCTGCCTCAGAGACCCCATTCCCAGAGGCCCAGTGTCTACATCATTTTTTTTCTTTTCTTAAACTTCCCTCAAACAGCTTTATTTTGCCATGGGGACCCCATCCCGGAGGCATGCCCTTGGGGACTGTGGGGGGAGCCGTCCCTGCTGGCTCCCCACCTCCTGCGGGAGCCGGCATTACTTTTGGACAAGGGGAGCTGCTAATATGCAGCTCCCCTTGCCCAAAACCAATGCTGATTTGCTTCTTGAAAGCAAGAGCAGGTTTTATGCTCTTGCTTCCAAGAACCAAACCAGTGTCTGCAATGACAGTGCAGGAGCCACACAGCTCACGCCCCGGCATCGTTATTATTTTTTTATTTTTTATTTTGCTTGGAGTCGCAAACCCATCGCTTTTACACTGGGTTCCGCGCTGGATGTGATGGAGACGCGACTCCAGCATGCAAGAGAACAAACAAAATGCCCCAAATTCTTAATAGTTCAATTCTGCCTCGGAGATCCCATCCCCCCGAGATTCAGCCACTACATTGTTTTTTGGGGTTTTTTTTAAACTCCTTTTCCCTCAAAGGGATTTATTTTGTCCTGGGGACCCCATCCCCCAAGGAATGCCCTTGGGGACCATGGGGGAGCCCCAATGCCCCCACGTTCCCTGCCGGCTCCCCACCTCCTGTGGGAGCTGGCATTGCATTTGGACAAGGGGAGCTGCTAATATGCAGCTCCCCTTGCCCAAAAGCAATACTGATTTGCTTCTCGAGAGCAGGTTTCCTGTCATTGCAAACAGCAATGTCCCGGGGGTGATCACCCTGGGACATTGCAGGAGCAGGCCCTGGGTGGTGTTGGTCCCCAGGGCCATCTCGAACTCCAGGAGTGGGGCTGCGTGGCCCTCCTCCCTAATTTGAATAGCTCCTGGGAGGTGGTGGTTCCTGGGGCTTGGGGGCACCTGCGAGGCCCGCTTACAATTATTGTAAGCCCCATCCCCCAAGGCATGCCCTTGGCGACCATGGGGGGAGCCCCAATGCCCCCACAGTCCCTGCCGGTTCCCCACCTCCTGTGGGAGCTGGCATTGCTTTTGGACAAGGGGAGCTGCTAATATGCAGTTTCCTTTGCCCAAAAGTAATACTGATTTGCTTCTCGAAAGCAAGAGCAGGTTTCCTGCTCTCGCTTCCAAGAACCAAACCAGTGTTTACAATAAAAGAGCGGGAGCCGCACAGCTCACGCCCTGTCATTGCAAATAGCAATGTCTTGGGGCTGAGCACCCCGGTAAATTGCAGGAGCAGGCCCTGGGGGGTGGCGGTCCGCAGGGCCATCTCGAGCTCCAGGAGTGGGGCTGCATGGCTCTCCTCCCTAAATTTGAATAGCCCCAGGGAGGTGGCGGTCCCAAGTGCTAGGGGGAGCTAGCGAGGCCCTGCCTCATAATAACAAATGCCCCGGGGAGGTGGCGGTCTCCAGGGCAGCGTGGGGGGGTTGGGACCCTCCATGCATTTATTCATCAAGCCCCAGGGAGGTGGTGGTCTCCTGGGCTGCAGGGGGGCCAGCAAGGCCCCCCACTACATAATTACAAATACCCCGGGGAGGTGGTGAACCCGGTGCAGCGTTATTCTTTTTTGTAAAAAAAGAATTTGCTTGGAGTTGCAAACCCATTGCTTTTACACTGGAGGCCGTGCTGGACACAATGGAGTCGCAACTCCAAGCAAGCGAGAGAAAGAAAAAAAATGCCCCCTATTCTGAATAGTTAAATTCTGCCTCGGTGACCCCATATCGCGAGGCATGCCCTTGGGGACCGTGGGGGGAGCCCCAATGCCCCCAGGATCCCTGCCAGCTTCCCGCCTCCTGCGGGAGCCAGCATTGCTTTTGGACAAGGGGAGCTGCTAATATGCAACTCCCCTTGCCCAAAACCAATACTGATTTGCTTCTCGAAAGCGAGAGCAGGTTTCTGCTCTCGCTTCCAAGAACCAAACCAGTGTTTGCAATAACAGGGCGGGAGCCACACAGCTCACACCTGTCATTGCAAACAGAAATGTCCCTGAGGTGAGCACCCGGGACATAGCAGGAGCCGACCCTGGGGGATTGCAGTACCCAGGGCCGTCGAGGGCTCCAGAAAGGGGGTCGCCCGACCGCACTCCCTAAAATTAAGTAGCCCCGGAGAGGTGGTGTCCCCAGGGCTTGGGGGGCCTGCAAGGTCTCCAGCTTATAATTATTGTAAGCCCTGGGGAGGTGGCGGTCCCTTGGGCTTGCGGGGGCCAGCGAGGCCCCACCTCATAATTACAAATGACCCAGGGAGGTGGCGGTCCCGGTAGAAGCGTGCAGGAGGTTGTGACCTCCCATGCATTTATTCTACAAGCCCCGGAGAGGTGGCAGTCCCCGGGTCTGCGGGGGCCGCGTGGCCATCCGCATTCAATTAACTAAGCCCCGGGGAGTTGGCGTTCCCCAGGGCTGAAGGGGCCTCCACAGACCCCCGCAAATTTATTAGTGATTGCACCCGGGACCTGGCCCACCCGGGAGCTTATGAAAAACAAAGCGCGGAAGCCCACGCTTCTTTTTTTTGTAATGTTCTCATCCGGATTCGCGCACCCTGTGCGCATTCTACAGTTTTAAAAAAAGAAATGCTTTGTTTGGCCCTAGGGGTACTTGTGGAACCCCCCCTGAGAAGGCCTAGGGCTGGGGGTACTTGTGGGACACCCTGAGGAGGCCTAGGGGGTCAGGGTGTTTCTACCCTGCCCCTTTTTCTTCATTTTTCACCTTTTCCCCCTTTTTCTGGCTGCCAACACATTCTGGTTTGGAGTGTTCAGTCAGAACTAGGAGAAAAAAGAGAATCTAACAAAGGGGGAATGAAAAGCCCTAAAGGAACTTATGGAATGTGATACCATCGAAATAAAACAAGCAGACACAGGGGTCAACATTGTAATAATGGAAAACACGCAATACATCAAAGAGGCTAAAAGGCAGTTGAATGATGCAAGCAAATCCACCAAATTAACAGTGAATCCGATCAATGATTTAACTGTGGGCTTCCAACAAAAAATAAAAAAATGGAGAGAAAAGTGCATCATCAATCATGAGGAAGAGGGCTTCCTAATGGTGTATAATCCAATTATAGCCACCATTTATTTTTTGCAGAAGGAACACAAAACAATGCTAAACCCACCTGGTAGGCCAATTATTTCTAGCTGGGGGTCACTATATCAGAATCTATCTATCTACATAGGCAGTACTTTAGCACCCATGGTAACTACCCTCAATTCCTACATCAAAGACACTGGCGATTTTCTGAAACATCTGGCAAACATAAATGGGCACCATGGCCTACTACTGGTAACCATTGACGTGGATTCATTATACACCTCCATAAACCATAAAGCGGGACTCAATGCTCTGAAATACTTCCTCGCACAACGAAATGTCCAATACCGTGAATAATCAGAAGTGATATGGGAAATGACAGAAATATGTCTACGAAACAAAATCTTCCTCTTTCGACAAACAATTGTATCTCCAAACCTGCGGGACCGGAATGGGATTTTCCTTCTCTCCAAGCTATGCAAATCTCACCATGGGGTGGTAGGAGAAGACGATAGCTTGGGGTGAGGGTAACGGGCAATACTTAGACAAAATTAATCTCTGGTTACCCTTCAGTGATGATCTGATTTTAATTTGGGACGTAACAAAGGGTGAATTTCAGGGATATTTTTCCACTCTCAACCAAAACAAGATTGGTGTATCATTCACCCACAACATCAATCAAAAAGAGATACAATTTCTGGATCTCACTGTGTATTGAGGACGATCAGATGAAAACAACTACATCAACTAAACCAACAGCAACCAACAGCATTCTACATGGTTCAAGTTTCCATCCACGAGCACTAAGAAAAGTATATCCTATGGTGAACTTTGAAGAATGTGTAGATATTGTACAGATGATAGGATTTTCATGGAAAAATCTGAAGAAACTGTCAATAAATTCAATCAAAGAGATTGCAAGAGAAGTGACATTGAGGAAGGCCGACATAAGAACAGAAAACTTAACATAACAGGAAACACTTACCAACAAACAAACAAAATGAAATGGAAGCAGGTAAAAAGATAAGATTCATAATGGCATATAATAAAGAACACAACTCAATCAGAAGAATTATGAATAAATACTGGAAAGTCATAAAGAAAGATCCAAATATTAGAGACAACCCTGGTGACAACATTGACATTTCTTCCAGGAAATCACCTTCACTGAAAGATAGACTAACTCGGACCCACTTCATGAGAACACAAAGTGAATCGTGGTTAACTAATTGCCAAAAGGATTTATTAAATTTGACAAGTGCAAAGTCTGGAAAAGAAACAAAGGGCCATATGTAGGTAAATACTATTTACCGATTCTAAAATACCGAATTTTACCGATTCGGTATTTTAGAATCGGTAAATGATATGTAGGTATAGATTCGGTAATTCTTACCGAATAGGTAAAATTTGGTAAATTCAGATTCAGTATTTACCGATTCGGTATTCCCCATTCATTTCTATGGGACTGGAGGCCCATAGGAATGAATGGGAATTACTGATTCGGTAAATACCGAATCGGTAATAGGGGGCACATATTCAAGGGTGTCACATTGACACCCTGTTGCACCCCTGAATCGTGCATGTGTGCACATGTGGCGCACATAGATGCCCTAAGGGCATGTATGTCTGCCATATCGCACTGTTGTAAAAGCAAAAAAATTGTTTTTTCTAAGGTTTTCGATATTTACCACCAACTTGTAGTTGGTGGTAAATAGCGAATCCTTAACTCAGAAAAGCATTAACTTGAGTGCTCCCTACATTGCGGATTCAGTAATTTACCGAAGCGGTATGTTAAGAATTCGGTAATTTACCAATTCCTTAAGTTACCGATTCGGTAAAATACCGAATCCTACAATCGTGCCACCTACATTCCAAATGCCAAATACCGGTCGGTAACGGCCGAAATTTGGTAATTTCGGCCGTTACTGACTGGTATTGGGCCTCCTACATATGGCCCTTACAGGTTTAAAAAAACATCAGTTCACCATTAAACACCGGATCCCATGTGAGACTACATAGTTTACATGATTACATGTAACTGTGGCAAGAGATACATAGGCAACCCCATGTGCCTGGCGAGAAAAATAATTCTGGAACATATAAGAGCAATCACCAATGGAGATAACAACAGTGCCCTAACTAAACACTTTGAAACCCACAAGAACTACACCTGGAAGAATATTAAATACAGTGGAATTACTCATGAAAGTAACCACGTAACAGGACAAGAGAGGACACTAAAATGGAGACAACTTGAGTCTAAACTGATCACTAGATTCAGAACAAAACAAGCTATGGACTTAAACGCGGAAGAAGATCTATTTTTCCATTTATAATCAAAGCAATAATCTGAAAGAATCTAAAAATTACACATCTTTGATAAACTCTCATTATGATGTTGGGATAAATTTGGGAGATAACAGAAGGATCTCGAGAAACCAGTAAAAGAAAACAAACATATAAAACAACCAAGGACAGAGTATACCAGTACACCAACTTGGTCATCCAGCATGTAATCAGTCACTAAGACGAGCCATGTAAATACAAACTGTGACCCTATCTTTACAATAAGAACTAATTGAGTAATAAAGTGTATAAAATTGTATAAAAATCACTATATGACTAACCCAACACTAAGAAGTTATGATACAAAATAACTAATGTATACAATTGGAATAAGAATGTTGTAAAGATTTGTAAATATTGTATAATTTTCTGTGTGAAAAAACTACATATCCCACAATGCCTCATTGATGGCACACGGGAGCAGTAGTATAAAATAGAAAGTGTTAACAGACTTCCCAAGCAGTGAACAAGCCTTGATCGTGAAACACGTTGGTGATAGATAAAACACCCCTGATTGCAACAAGACTGAAATGCTACATCGCTTTGTTTAATAGTGATGTCATGAGTGATGTAATATGTTGGGGTCATAAGCAGTGCATAGGAGGGAAACGAGTTATAGTTAGGTCAGCTAACTATAATGGCTGAATTTCTCTGGTTTTGTATGAGTGAAATGTCACCCTAACTATCGTCCGTGTAACCTGTGGCTTTTCCTGTGAATTTCTAAGGGTTTTAAAATGCTAATTCCAAATTATAATGTCCCTAGAACCTGTATTCTTTTTCAGTGAAGTTCTTAAGTTTTTAAATGCTAATTCCGAACTATAACGTCCCTGTAACCTTTGTTTTTTTGTGAGAATGTCTTCGTTTTTGTGAGTAGTAGTCACATTTGCAGAGTGGTGGAGAAAGGGGGCTGGGCATCTGACCACCTCTCAGGAATTCTGTTGCGTAGGACTTACAGGAGGTTCCAGGAGGGATTCCTGGCCCCCAAGGTCCCTCAGTGGTAAAGTAGACTTCATCTCCCAACCAGTAGTGTACCAGGAAGAACATTTGCAGAGTGGGGGAGAAAAGGGAGGCATGGCCTCCGAAGACCTTTTAGTGATACCGCTGTGTGGGACTTACTGTAGGTAACAAGAGGGGTAGTTGGCTCCAAGGACACCCTTGTGAGCCTACTACCCCTCCTGTTACCTCCAGTAAGTCCCACACAGCAGGACTACTGAGTTCTGATAGCAGACCACGCCCCTTTTCTCCACTACTCTGCAAATGCTCTTGGTTCACTTCTGAGGGTCCTTAGGAGCCAACAAACCCACCTGTTACCTCCAGCAAGCCCCACACAGTGAGATTGCTGTGAGGTGGTCGGAGGCCACACCCCTTTTTCTGCCACTCTGCAAACACGCCTCTCGCCGCACTGCTGGTGGGGTGATGAGGAGAGTTGCTGGCTTCCGATTTTTGTTTCTATTTTAGGAAGGGGGCTTCCCTTTACATTTTTCAACCCCCATCCCCCGGGGCCAGCCCAATTTTTTAATTTTTAATAGTTAAAAAAACGAGAAGAGGCCCACACGGCCCCCCTCCCCAGGACGATTTTTGCCCCGGGGACCCCATCTCCTGGGGCTTGGCCTTTTAAATTTTTTATTTATTTCTTGTTTTAAGGAAGGGGGAATGCGTGCCCCCCCTTCCCTGGGTCAATTCCGTCACCAGAGACCCCATCGTCTGGGTCCTGCCCTCTATTTCCTTAAAAAAAATGGGAAGGGGGGCCTGCATGGCCTTGGAGACCCCATCTGCCGGGCATGGCCATGTCCCTGGGAACCACAGGGGGAGCCTCAAGGTCCCAGTGGTCCCTGCCAGCTCTCTGCCTCTTCCAGGAGCTGGCATTGCTTTAGGGCAGAGGGAGCAGTACTCCCACTAAGCCATAGCGAACTGCAATGTCTGAGGGGTAGGCACCTGGGACATTGCTGGAGCTGGCACAGGGAGTGGCAGTCCCTAGGACCATTTACAGCTCCAAGAGTGGGTCGCACAGCCCCACTTCAATAGTATTTTAGCCCTGGGAGGGTAGCGTCCCCGGGGCTGCATGGGAGGAAATGTAAATCCAGTATTTGTAAAGCACACAGCTACCCGGAGGCATCCCGGCGCTTGGGGGCCATCGGGAAGATTAAGCGAGCTATTGCCCAGAGTCACATGGTGCTGGGCTGACCTGCCACCGGTGCCGGATTCAAACCGTGAGCCCAGCATCCTGTGTCAATCGCCCTGGCCGCAGCACCACACCCATACATCTTTCTAAATTTCACCCCGGGGAAGTGGCAGTCCCCAGGGCTGCGTGGGGGGCAGGAGCCCAGCTGTGCATTTTTTTAAAGAATAAAGCCCCATGGAGGTGGCTGTCCCTGGGGCATGTGTAGGGCCCACATGTCCGCATCTCATTTTTAAATTACCCCTGGGACCTGGCCCACATGGGGGCATAAAGGAAGCAAAGTTAGGGAGCTCACGCTTTGATTTTTAAAATCTTTTTTAGCCGGATTTGCATATTCAACGCAACTCCTGCTGAAACCTTTTTTTAATGCTTTTTTGGCCCTTTGGGTCCGGGTGGGACCTGCTGAGCAGGCCTAGGGTATCAGGGTGTTTCTACCCCGACCCCTTTTCTTGATTGTTTGTGTTGTTTAAAGTATTTTCTTGTGACTTGGTTCAACCAAGTCACAAGATGGCTGCCAACACTTCCTGGTTTTGCGGTTGCCAGTAGGTAGTTATAGTAAGGACCTAGTTTCCAGAGTAATAGCGTTTTTTTATTTGCCAATATGTTTAGCGTCATTTGACAAATCTTCGTACCATTTTCAAAACTAATGGGGCGGTCAGGTCAGCTGCTATGTTCAAAGTTTCGGGGTGATTTGTCAGGCGGGGGCTGAGAAAAAGGGGGGTCTTAAAAGGCGTTTTCTCCAAGTAAATTACCCTAGGAAAATTTAGATACGACTACAGCGCGAACTGCTTACCGGAATTACACCAAATTTGGCAAAAAGGTAGCTCTTGGTTTAGAAAGCACTCTTTTTGTTAAATGGGGTAAATCCGTTCAGTAGTTCTTGAGTAATGTAAATATTTCTTAGATACCGATGCTGGGCCGTGGAGGATCTGTGAACCCTCCCGATCTCATGCCTGCAATCTGATTGGCTGCCCACACTTCAAAATATATATATCAGGGTGATCTGTTTAGTGGACCTCGAGAAAAAAAGGGAGTCCCAAAACTTATTTTCCCCATGTTATGTCTATGGGGGTTTTTCATTTTGTGAACACAACTACAGCCCAAACTGCTGAACGGAATTACACCAAATTTGCAGAAAGCTAGATGTTGGTCCAGAAAGCGTACTTTTTGTGTTTTGGTGTAAATCCATGCAGACGTTTTAGAGAAATTGAAGTTGAAAGATGTAGATATCTGGGGAAGCAATTCCTTGCAGTAAACTCCCAGTTCCTACCAAAATGTGATTGGCTGCCAATACTTTAACCAGGCAGTGTTGGCAGCCATCTTGAAACTCGGCTTGAAGCCGAAACCCAGATTATAATTTTTTTAAACAGAAAAGAGGGCAGGGTAGGAATACACTGATGCCATAGATATGATGGGGGGCCCTCAAGGACCAGTCAGGGGTAAAAAGCATTGTTTTTTAAGTTTGCCATGGGTGGATCTGCAATAAGCTGCAAACGTTTAAAAAAAATAAACACAGGCTATCCGCTTCATTTACTATGGGCCCCCAGATGAGCCAGGTCCCAGGAGCATTTTGGAAAATCAGGCAGGGGGCACATAGGGCCCCAGGGACCGCCACCTCCCCGGGGCTCAATATGAGAAAAGTAGGGGGGCACGCAGCCCTCCCACAGCCTTAGGCACCACAACCACCCCATGGCTATAATGAAATAGTAAGGTATGGAGCCTCCGGCCCCGATGCAGCCCCGGGGACCACCACCTCACCGGGGCACGAATGAAATATTGAAGGGGACCACTACCTCCCCAGGGCTAAATTCTACAAAGGAGGGGGAATGCCCCCCCCTCCAAGAGCCTTATTTATCCATGGGGACCGCCACCCCTCCAGGGCCAGCTCCAGAAATTTCCTAGGGGTACCCACCCCTGGAACATTGCAGTTTGCTATGGCTGGGTGGAAGCCCAGCTCCTGCCAAGCCAAAGCAAACAAGTGCACTGCTTTCAGCAAGAAAGAGCGCAAAATGTTCTCGCCATCTGAAGTAGGGTGCATGTTAGCAGGGGCTGAAAATGGCCTTCCCTTTAAAATAAATTTATTTTAACAAGGGACAGGCCCTGGGGGATGGGGTCCCCGGGGAAAAAATTTGTCCAGCTAAAGAAGGCCATGCGGCCCATGTACCAAAAAACCCGGCAACTGGCTGGAGCCCCTCCCCCTTTCTCCACTACTGTGCAAACGCCCCCTTCCTGGCACACTGCTGGTTGGGAGATGAAGTCCCCTGGGATGCTGGGGGTCCTTAGGTGCCAACAAGACCTCATGTTACCTACAATAAGCCCCACACAGTGGGATTGCTGAGGTGCTTGGAGGTCATGCCCCCTGTCTCCACCACTCTGCAAATGTGGCTCTCAGCAAACTGCTGGTGGGGTGATGAGGTCCCCTTGTTTTCTGAGGGATGTGGGCTCTGAAGCTCTCTCAGCAATTCAGCTGGGTGGGTCTTACTGGAGGTAACAGGAGGGGTAGTTGGCCCCCAAGGACCCTCAATAACCAAGGGGACTTCATCCCCCTACTAGTAGTGTGACAGGAGGCCTGTTTGCAAAGTGGAAGAAAAGGGTGTGTGGCCTCCTACCAGGTCTCAGCAATCCTGCTGTATAGGATTTACTGGAGGTAACCGGATCAGTAGTTGGACTTCCTTGGGGAGCAACAACCCCTCCTGTTATCTCCAAAATGTCCCACACAGCGGGATTGCTAAGAGGTCTTCAGAGGCCACACCCCCTTTCTCCACCACCATGCAAACGCGGCTCGTGGTGCACTACTGATTGGGAGATTACGTCTTCTTTACTCCTGAAGGATCTTGAGGGCCAAAAAGCCCTGCTGGTACCTCCTGTAAGTCTACACAGTGGGAATCCTGAGAGCTGGTCGAAGGCCCGGGCCCCCTTTCTCCACCACTCTGCAAACGCGACTACTAGTTGAAACATTCACTGAAAAAAAACAAAGAATACAGTAATGTTATAGTTAGGAAATGGAATTTAAAAAGTTAGAAGTTTACTGAAAAAGCAAATGTTACAGAGATGTTATAGTTAGGCTCACGTTTCACTCATACAAAACCAGAGAAATTCAGCAGTTATAGTTAGATAAGCTAACAATACATTGTGCTCCGGCAATGCACTGCTTATGACCACACATTTTAAATCCCTCATGACATGGCATGTGACATCACTGATGACATCACTGATGATATCTTAAATGACATCACTGATGACATCATACATAGAATCTCTAATGCACTCACCTAATATAACCTTTCATATACCCACCCCAACATCCACATTACCATTCTCAAAACTATTGACACACCCATACCAGTACTTACACTCCCACTCACTAATTCATTGGACAACACACACATCCAGTAAGTCACCCTTACAGCCATTCATATACCAACTTACTCATTAATACAGCCACTGATAAATCTACACATATACCCATATCACCACTCACACACTGTCAGTCACCCATAGAGCTACTCACACACCTACTCACTCACCCATAGAGTCAATCACACAGCCACTTACTCACCTATATAGTTATACACACACCCGCTCATGTATTTATACAGATAATAACACATACTCACTTACCTAGTCACTGACACAAGCACACACTCACCCTATAGCCACTATCACAATCACTCACTCACACAGTCACTCATATGCTCCAACACTCACCTATACTGGCTTTCACATATGCAGTTACATATACCACTGGCACATCTATTCACTCACCGACAAAGCCATGCACATACTTAGTCACCCATACAACCCCTCTCAGGTGAACTCAATAACCCCTACATCTACTGACTCACCCACTCACTCATTCATGCAGGTACTCCCACACCCCCTCACCCACCCACACAGACACTCATACACCCATAAAGGTATTCAGACAAGTAATCAATCACTGATACAGACACTCACGAACCCACTCATTAACCCATTGTGGTAAATAAATAAATTACCGGTACTATTTTTCTATGCATTAAATGAAAAGGATAGCTCAATAAATAAGAGGCAGAGTCTGTGGTATCTGAGTCATACGGGCTTTAATTAAGTGGCTCGAGCCAATGGATATCGGGTTCCATCACCTACTAAGGTTCAGGAAGGGACATTCAACATTTCTTTGACATCATACAATATATATAGTAGAACTGTACAGTTGCATTGAATACAGTAGGCGTAACAAGTGACAAACGAAAGATAAGAACATATGGGCGTGAAAAGAAGGCGTGCACAGGGCGTGCACGGAGGTGTGTGATGTAGACGTCACAGAAGTGTCATAAGTGGGTGGACACATGGAGGGGGCTACATGGGCAGCTGGAACCTTTAACCTACTGGTGCGCGCAAAACGAGTCATGACGTGTAACTGGGGAGAGCTGGGGGGCGCTGACTCCTAGCACTAGTAGAGGAGACTAAAGTCTGGGATGTCAGAACGACCTGTACCTATAGCGTATCTGATATCTTGTGTTTGGAGTACATGTTGCTTGATTCTAAAAGTCATCAGGGCAAAGGCTACTTGTCACTAAAAGCTAGTGCATGCATATATTTCTTCATGTATTGCGTGAGCTATGGATCTTCTATGGATACTAATTCAGTAAATTACTTGCATGGAGACAGGAAGACTAGACTGTAGATGGATATGTTTATGCTGTTCGTTAGCTAGGAATGTGAAGCCGGGGAGCTGAACAGATAACTGTAGGCATAACATATTCTTGGCAGGCAGGCCAGGCCGAGCCGGGCACCGCGTTGCAGGGCAGGAAGTAAATGAAGGGTCAGGGATGCGGGCGGGGCTGCATCTCTCGGAGTGTTTCAGGAGACTTGAGGCCTGAATCTGGTGTCCGGGCCCTGTGGGGCCTTAGAAACGGGTGCATCTCGATGATTTAACGTACACCATGTAAATACGTTGGCAACATAGGCCTAAAAGCCTAATTCAGGTTGCTTTCACGGAGGACTGGATAACTGACATATTAACGTTGGACGCAACTGCAAATGCGTCTTTATTTTCGGTCATAAAGGGAAAATGCATATAAATCATACATATATATATTACATGTTGGGGAACACGTAGGGACACATAGCAGGGCAAAATTCAATTTTCCTCATTCCCTCCTTGTTCCCTACGTTCCCTTCAGGAAACATCAATATTCATGAGACCATCTATCTGTTCATACAGCATCATTTGCTCGTCTTTTTTCATTTGGGAATGGGCTCGTGGACGTGAAATACAAGATGTAGCGCACAAGCCGCAAATCGCTGGGCCACATTGTAAACAGAGACAACAACTGAATATGATCATTACTACTACTCCCAGGAATGACAGTACTTTCCATCCCCATGCAGATATTACACTCCAGAGCCAGCAGGACCAAGTCCAGGTGCCTGGATTCTGGTGTAGCTGATGAGCTATTTTATGAAGTCTAGTTATTGCTGAATACACAGACGGTGCGTTATTAGGAATGAAAATGCAACAACTAGATCCGATGACTCTACAAGCTCCGCCCCTATCGGCCAGGATGACGTCAAGGACAAGGCGGTTCTGAAGAACAACAAATCTCATAGCAGACTGCTCTTCTGTTAAGTTACCTAGGGCGGAAGTAGTCTCATTCACTACTGCTTCAAGGGTTCTGGTTAACCTGCGTATTAATTTACTATTCTGGACGGGACCTATGAAGAAAAAGAAACCTTTATTGAAATCCGTATACTGTTCCAATGCAGTTTCAGTCTGATCGACAATTGGGGACTCGATCTCCCTTCTATGTCTGACGTGTACTAGATGGGTATTTCGGTGATAATCGGATGGGGCTAGGAAAACTGGTGGCAGTAGGAATGCAATGTAACAGGTTCCATCCCAATCTAGGGGCAAACGTACATAAGCGGTCTGACCACATATAAAATAGGAATGACGTGAAGCTTTGAAAGTAGACTTCCCTTGGTCACTGTATTCGACCACAGTAGTACAATCACTGTGTCCTAGATGTACTGAACCATTCTTTCTAACACATAATTCGCCTTTCACTGGTAGAACTGTTATAGAAGGCAAGTCTGAATTGGTCTCGGACTGAACATTCAAAACCATGAGGTTAGAGGAAAAATTACCTAGATCATATACTTCATTTTCTAGATCTATCCCCGTCCTATGGGGAAGACCGTCCTTGTCTGGGAAACAGGTTTCATTCATAACTGTATTCAGAAGGGAAACTGTGGACTTGTCGTCTAAAGATGACGTCAATGTAAACCATGCTCCACACGAACCATTGTGTGAAAATGGATAGGGAAAGAGTGGCAGAACTCCCTTCACTGTCTGAAAAGGGGGGAGTCGACCACATACCCAGCAATTAGTGGCATTGCTGGTCTGGTGCGAATAGTGTAACATACGAATAAAAGTATTGTTGCGCATTGCAAGTCGATAGGACAACTCGTGAGGGGGTAGTTCACTAAATGTGTGCTCTACAGTATCATTAGAGGAAAGGTGTGAATGCGAACCAAGAGGAGGAAAAATTACATGTAGCATATAACTTATACATGTGATCATAAGACTCAGAATAAACATAAACAATAATGTAACGATGCATCTGCTTCGGAGATTTTTACAATATTTCATTTTCTTGAAGTTTCGTCTATCTCTCTCACTATGTGGGTCTATCTCATACATGTCAGAAAACCTGTCTAACCGCTTCACCCGAGGGGGACTTAAACAATTAAACACTGTCTGACTTACTAGACCTTAACTTCATTTTATACTCCTGTTGCGGAGTTTTCTCTAACAGGGGAAGTTTAGAGTCAGTATCGGGGCAGTCCTTGAAAAAAGTCTTTGGACACAGTCCATGGAAACGCTTGATGTGACTGGAATGGAGCCAGCCTTTTCTTCCTTCTAGCTTTACGGCGGTCCTTGTGGTCATCAGAACGAGTTTTGGCTCCTTCCAGCGGGGCTCCAGAGGGCTTGAGCGATCAAAATTTCGAACCAATACAAGATCTCCGGGAACGACCTCGTGCGGTTTCACCTGGGTGTTGTCCGGAAAGGCAGCCGCGACCTGTGAACGACAAGAGAGTAGTGCAGACATCAAGGAAGCTAGGTAATCTGTCAGCATGTTACTGTCAACATCGGTGATTTTACGAGGCATAGGTGTACCCCACATGTTTGGGGGACGACCAAAAACTACTTCGTAGGGTGACAAACCAGATCTGGAGTGAGCGACCATTCGCATATAGAAGAGGGCAACCGGCAGGGCTACCATCCAATCTACAACTTTTTCTGCACAGACCATCGCTAATCGTATTTTCAGAGTTTGATTGTGGCGCTCGACGAGGCCAGCTGCCTCGGGGTGTCGTACGCAGTGGAATTTCCACTGGTACCCTAACAGAAGTGATACCTGTTTCATGAGTTTGGACGAGAATGGCTGTCCATTATCTGAATACACGACACGGGGTAAACCGTATCGAGGGAAAAACTCACGTACCAGCTGCTTGGCAGTGGTCGCGGCAGTATAATCTGGGACTGGATATGCTTCTGTCCATCTGGACAAAGCACATACAACTACGAGGACATACTTGAATCCTCAACATCGATCCATCTGGATATAATCCATCTGGAGGACTTCAAAAGGATGGTCAGGAGGATGAAATCCACCTTGTTCCACGGGAACACCTTTACCTGGATTGAACTGACAACAGATCATGCAGGTACGCACTTTCTGCTTCGCTGCTGCTCGTAAATGCTTGTTAAACCAGAGGTTCTGGATGCTGTCTAACATGGCTTTTTCTCCTAAGTGTGCTGGACTGTGTGCTGTATTAACAATGACTTGAACCATAGAGTCGGGGAGAAACCATGTGGCTTTTCCCTTCGTCAACCATCCCTGATCTGTCTGGACCCCTCCTTGTTCAGACCATTTCTTGATTTCGTCTGGAGTAGCATGTGTCTGTATGTCTAGTACATCTTGTGTAGGATCCTTGACTGTCATGCAAGTCGTCAGGACTGAAACGTCTGTCTTTGTCGTGTCAGCTGGAATGTCTGGAGTCTGAGCTGTAAGCTTGGCTGTTCGATCTGCCAGGTCGTTACCCTGGGAAATGGTGTCAGTGACTCTTGTATGTGCCTTGCACTTCATAATGGCTATAGCTGTAGGTAAATGTATTGCTTCTAACAGAGCTTGAATGAGGGGGCCATGCTGAATCTTGGCTCCATGAGAGGTCATAAAACCTCTTTCTTGCCAGAGGACTCCAAAGTCGTGAACGACTCCGAATGCATAACGTGAATCTGTATATATGTTTACTTTCAGGTTCTTGGCTCGTATACAGGCTTGGGTCAGAGCGATGAGCTCTGCTGCTTGAGCAGACAGGGTGTCAATACGATGTGTTTCTATAACTTCGGTTTCAGTAGTTACTGCATATGCTGCCACTAACTCTCCTGTACTTGTTCTCATACATGAACCATCCACATAAAGCGTCAGGTCTGGTAATGCAATCTCCGTCAAGTCTTGTCTTGGCTTCGTCATGGTGTTAATAACTTCCACACAGTCATGTGTTGCAGGGTTTGGGGTAATCGAGGGTAACAGTGTAGCAGGATTTAATATGTTACAACGTCTGATCTCTATGTGTGGCTGAAACAGTGTCAGTTCATATCCCGTCAATCGTGCTATAGTCAAGTGCTGAGTCTGTGTTCGGTTTAAAAGAACTTCCACGGAGTGTGGAACCTGTACTGTCAGGGAGTGTCCTAACACTATGGAATCACTTTGTCTGATAGCTAAAGCTGTGGCGGCAACTGATTTGAGGCACGCAGGCAAAGCCTGGGCTACTGGATCTAATGTGCTAGAAAAATAAGCACAAGGCTTGTGTTGTCCTGCTTGATCTTGTGTGAGAACAGATAATGCTGTACCATCACGTTCAGTGACAAAAAGTGTAAAAGGTTTGCTGTAGTTTGGTGTCGCTAAAACAGGTGCTTGACATAAAGCTTTCTTTAATTCTTCGAAAACAAGTGTATGTTCCTGGGTCCAAGGGAGGACAGTCGATGTCGCTGCCTCCTGTGTTGTCAATTGTATCAGTGGCTTGGCTAGATATGCGTACTGAGGGATCCATTGTCTGCAGTAAGAAGTGAGGCCGATAAAAGCTCGTACCTCCTTCTGTGTCTTGGGCTGTGGAAGATGTGCAATTAACTGGATACGGTCAGGTGTCAACTGTCTACCCCTCTTGGACAGCAAGTGTCCAAGGTATACCACTTGCTGGACACAGAATTGCAGTTTCGAAGGGGACACCTTGTGCCCCATTTCAGCCAGAAAATACAAGACTGTCAGTGACGCACGTTCGCAGTCACGTTCTGTACGGGCTGTAATTAATAGATCATCAACATACTGGAGCAGGGCAGTGTCAGTTGGCATGTGAATACTATCTAGTTGTCGTTTCAGTGCTTGACTGTAAATACTAGGACTTTCCGTGAACCCTTGAGGTGCACGTGTAAATTTATAGCTTCTTCCATTTAAACAGAATCCGAAAAGGAACTGGCTGTCTGGATGGATGGGTACACTAAAGAAGGCGTTCTTGAGATCGATAACAGTAAAGAACGCTGCTTCAGAATCAATGGCAGTCAATAGGGAAGAGATGTCTGGGACCACCGGGTACTGGGGTATAATACATTTATTAAGTTCTCGAAGATCAATCACTAGTCGATAAACTGGAGGTGCATTTGGGTCAGTGCGTTTAAGAATCGGAATGATAGGAGAATTACATACATTGGAGTCAGTTTCTACAACCACTCCTTGAGCAATGAGCTCGTCAATGATTTTTGATAAGGCTGCTACAGCCTCAGGTGGCAGCTTGTATTGTCGGATTCGTGGTAGTACAACTCCTTGTTTCAGAGTAACACGGTATGGTGTAATGTGCATACAACCTACATCAGTTGGACCTTGCGCCCATAAATGCTGTGGTACATTCAGTAATCTTGGATCAAAATCTCTTAACACATAATGTCCTTTAAAATCACGTAAAAACAATCTCACTCCTTCCGGAGAACAACAAATCACTGCACCTAGTTCTTTCAATGTTTTAATACCAAGTAAGTTTTCTGGACATGACTTCGTAAGTAACAAGTCTGTAGTTCGGGACAATGGACCAACTTCTAGGGAAACTGGTTTCGATATTTCATTAACGATAGGCTTTCCTGAAAATCCCAGGGAAACATTTCTTGAGCCTGAGAGAGGAGCCCCTGGAACCTCGTCATGACTGATGGTAGTCCTACTTGCCCCTGTATCAATCAGAAATTTTCTGTCTTTCCCTAATACCTGGCTGTGTACATAGGGACCTTCTTGATCTACAGGAACCTCGATGAGAGGCAAGCCAACCTCTCTCTCTAGGCTGTTTCATGAATACTGCTGATATTCTGGGTAATCTGACTGTGCGTACTGGTACATCTGCTGTGTAACGTGTTGTGTGGCAGCTATAGGCTGCGGTACTGTTACTGTCTGTTGTGCGTTCTGCGGTGGTTGCGTGTTTTGTGGAACATGTTCCTGTCTAGGAGGACGCGGTCTTTCTTTCGTCTTACCAGTAGCTATGTTGTGTTTCAGAACTGCACATTCGTTTATATAGTGACCTGGCTGTTTACAGTAATTGCATGTCCCTTTAACGGGAGCTGCAGAATGACTGGTCTGAGTCGTACCCCTCTTCTGACTATCCACTGGAACAGACTGTGCCACTAGTACTTTCATTTTCGTGTCTTTCATACGTCTCCTTTCATGTTCTTGCTCTTCTCTGATTCGGTTCTGGTGGTACTGTAACATTTGTAACATTTGGGACGGGGTATTAGCTTGCCAGGTACTCTCAACTTTCAGTACTCGATTTTTAACTTGTGGTAAAGAATTCTCTACTAATTTGGTAACAAAAAGATGTGGATACGACTCACTACTTGTTTTCAAGCCGCTATTAATAATGAAACATTTCTCAAATCTGGAATAAAAATCACTAGTGTCTTCGTCTTGTTTCTGTTTACAGGCTGAGATGGCATCCCAGTCTTCCTTTTTCGTGGTTAGTAATCTTGGCAAGACTTGTATTAACAACTCGGGCAATGCTTTGGCTTTTTCCCCGAGACCAGTACCAGGAACTCGTGTGTTATCTTCGTTCTCTAATTCTGCCCAGTCAATCTTTTTCTCTCCCACCTCCCATTCTTTTTCTTTAAGTTTTTCGTATATGCCCGCAGGCAACAGGACCTTTAACATTTTAATGATATCAGGATACGTGTATTCTCCCATACGGAGCATGTCTTTTAATTCACGATGGAATCCTGCTGGATCTTTATCGTGACAGGGCACTAACTTTTTCATTTCCAGTAGTTCTATTTTCGTTAAAGGGGTGTAAACAAATACTCGTTCGAGCGTACCTCCCGTTCCCTTAACAGGATGGACTTCTCGCAAGGGATTCTGTCTGTCTATGTAAAATGTCTTCCTTACCGGGGGTGGAACAGGAACGAAATGTGGAGTCAGGAACGTTCTGTATTTGTGGCGTTGTTCTAAAATGACATTAATCAAATCGGTACCTAGACCTTTCCATCTGTTTAGGAGTAATTCGTCCAATACATTATATAGGGGACCTGGATCAAAATGCTGACTTTCGTAGTGTAATGAGGTGCTGGATCATGTACATACCCACCAGTCGCTGTTCGTCTGGGGATAGTTTCAGAAATGTTTGGGCTACTACTTCGTCTGAAAATGTGCTAGAATTACTAGTCCATTGAACTGCTGATCGGGCTAGTTCCTGTTCATGCATGGTACTAAGCTCACTGTAACCTATTCGTAGTTTCAGAACTCTATCGGTAGCTTGGAATAAATGCTCAAGAGAACACTGTTCTGGTACGGGAGGAAGGAAAGTTTTCTTACATTCTAGGCGTGTGTGTCTGTCAAAAGGTCTCGTCCTACCTACGTATGCTATTCTTTCTGGGTTCTCTGTGTCTACATCTTAGTCTGAAGTGTCATTCTCTTTCTCGGTTCCTCTTGCTGCTTTCTCCCTTTCGTGTATGCCTAGAATTTCTTTACGAATCTTTCTATACATGGATTCTATACAACCTTGTTTACTGTGTTTTCCGTCTGCTATATTGTCACTCCATTTTATCAGGGCCTTCATCTCGTCTTTATTTTTACCAGGCTGGTCTTGTTCTCTTATTAAACAGTTTATCAAAAACTGCAAGATCATATTTTGAGTCTCGACTTTCCTGCGTGCCATAGCCTCGTGAATACTTTCTGGTCCTTCTCCTGTTCTGATGAAATGATATATTCTGTCTAAATGTTCCCTCATTTCTGGCATGATAGCCAAATAACTTGCAACTCGTCGTAGACGTACGGAATATAATATCATGTGATCTTCGCCTGGCACTGGGTCATATCTACAATCAGTAAGGTATTGTTTGAGGGCTGCGTATGTAGCCATTTTTGGCGTACGTTGTAATGCTGCGTCTCTCAGCGTCATTCGTTTTACTTGAGGCGGGGTGATAGGGATACCTCCCCCTGCTCCTCCTGAACTAGAATCGGCAACTAATACTGGGTGTGCCGTCGCTGGTAATGTGACTGGTAAAGTAGGCATACGTAATGTAGGTTGGTCCTGGGTTACTGGCGGATTAAAAGGATTTCCGGGACCAGTGGCTGGTGGAACAGTAATTGCGTTATTAACAGGGTTGAGAGGTTGAACAGGCGGGGTAGGATTCGGATTTGCATATTCTGGGACAGTGTCGTCTAAATAGGAAGAAAGGAAAATTTCAGCTGCGGTCGGTTTATGACGTAGCTTAGTCGGGACCAATGGTGGCGGTAAATTACAGGGTGCTTCCGGGGTCGCCTTAGGCAGGCCCTCGGCGAGAAGGGGATACATGCCTTTAATAAGGGCATTTCTTTGTCTGTCTGACTGTTCTGCTCTAACTCGTTCACCTTCTTCTAGTAATTCCCTTTCTTGGGCTTTTTCTGATGATTCCCTACTTAGTTCTGCTTTCCTGAATTCTTTTTCTGTTCTTTTATGCGATTCTTTACGCCACAATTCTATGGCATCTTTCTGGGATTGTCTGGCTATCTTTTTCCATAATGCTTCCTCTACTCTCATGATGCACTCGGCATCCCAGGTTCCTGAAACAGGCCATCTATATTTCTCTTCCAGATGTTTGGTATAGTCTACCCATAAATCTAAGTACAGTATGGCATCTAAGCCATGTTTATGATACATGAAATGTCCAGGACTGTCCCTAGGTGGGACAGGAACTGATTCTTCGAGTATCCCTTTTCTGGTTCTTACCTGACGTAACTTTGAAAACAGAGGCATATTTGAACGTACTTGAACTTGAACACAATGAACACAGTAATGAAATAGCAAACAAATCATTCATACCACGACATCAAAACACATTAAAAACAGTTCGAACAGGTACTACCTAGTACATCGAAAACATAATACATCGAAAACATAATACTGGAAATCTCGAGAGACTATACTAGAAAACAGAATTTCTGGACGCACTGCTAAAACAGTACAGAACATACCGGTCTCATAAAGAGACACGTCATACCGTATCCACTTAGGTGAACACATCGGACCGGATCTGTGTACCCAAACCCGTCTGGACCGGGCACAAATTAATGAACCCGTCTAGATGCGTTCCCAGCAATGGTACTCACCGGGAAGCAAAACTGAAGGCCTCGGACTGGACTGGACTGGACTGCTACGACGTCTGGTTACTGCTACGCACTACGCATGCGCTTCGGGCTTCGGAAACAGGTGGGCCTCAGGATACCTCGGACCTTGCTCTCTCGGCTTGGGCTCTGGTCGGGACTCTCCGCCTTCCTCACCGCCTCGTCTGGATGCCGGACCGCAGTCTCTGTCTCCTCCGTGGGCCTGAGGGAGTTTAAGCAGGAAAACCTGCAGGTGCACAGTAGGGGTCCGTCACGGCTGTAGAAGGGGTCAGGGGGCCTGCGTTACATCGCCAGCGCGTGGGGAAGGGGCTGGTCCCTATTCGGGCGCCATTATGTGGTAAATAAATAAATTACCGGTACTATTTTTCTATGCATTAAATGAAAAGGATAGCTCAATAAATAAGAGGCAGAGTCCGTGGTATCTGAGTCATACGGGCTTTAATTAAGTGGCTCGAGCCAATGGATATCGGGTTCCATCACCTACTAAGGTTCAGGAAGGGACATTCAACATTTCTTTGACATCATACAATATATATAGTAGAACTGTACAGTTGCATTGAATACAGTAGGCGTAACAAGTGACAAACGAAAGATAAGAACATATGGGCGTGAAAAGAAGGCGTGCACAGGGCGTGCACGGAGGTGTGTGATGTAGACGTCACAGAAGTGTCATAAGTGGGTGGACACATGGAGGGGGCTACATGGGCAGCTGGAACCTTTAACCTACTGGTGCGCGCAAAACGAGTCATGACGTGTAACTGGGGAGAGCTGGGGGGCGCTGACTCCTAGCACTAGTAGAGGAGACTAAAGTCTGGGATGTCAGAACGACCTGTACCTATAGCGTATCTGATATCTTGTGTTTGGAGTACATGTTGCTTGATTCTAAAAGTCATCAGGGCAAAGGCTACTTGTCACTAAAAGCTAGTGCATGCATATATTTCTTCATGTATTGCGTGAGCTATGGATCTTCTATGGATACTAATTCAGTAAATTACTTGCATGGAGACAGGAAGACTAGACTGTAGATGGATATGTTTATGCTGTTCGTTAGCTAGGAATGTGAAGCCGGGGAGCTGAACAGATAACTGTAGGCATAACATATTCTTGGCAGGCAGGCCAGGCCGAGCCGGGCACCGCGTTGCAGGGCAGGAAGTAAATGAAGGGTCAGGGATGCGGGCGGGGCTGCATCTCTCGGAGTGTTTCAGGAGACTTGAGGCCTGAATCTGGTGTCCGGGCCCTGTGGGGCCTCAGAAACGGGTGCATCTCGATGATTTAACGTGCACCATGTAAATACGTTGGCAACATAGGCCTAAAAGCCTAATTCAGGTTGCTTTCACGGAGGACTGGATAACTGACATATTAACGTTGGACGCAACTGCAAATGCGTCTTTATTTTCGGTCATACATAGCAGGGCAAAATTCAATTTTCCTCAGCCATTTAAACACCAACTGACAGACTGGCACAGACATTCAAGCAACCTAGTCACTCACCCATACATTAACTGAGACAACTAATCACTCAGGTATACAGTCAGTCATGCACCCACTGAATCATTCATAAAGGCACTCATATACCCACTGATTCACAAAAACACCTTAGTGTATATATATTTAACACTCATAAACTTTTTTAAAGCACTCGCTGTCACTGGATGATGTCCTCAGTGGTGTCATTGACCATGTCATGAGTGATGTAATATGTGAGGTCAAAAGCAGTGCATTGCGGGGGCACAAGTTTCAAGACCTTGGAGGTCGAAACACGTTGGTGATGATGTGATCAAATAAATAGATTGACAAAGAATCAGACTCCTGGAGTGCAGCATATACATTTCTTTTGGTGGAACACATATGCGGGTCTTGGTTCCACCCGAACTCCAGGAATGACCAAGACAGCGCGAGCTGTGAGTGGAGCCATTTTGTGGTATTTATGTATATACATAAATACCACAAAATGGCTACACTCACAGGACGCGCTGTCCTGGTCAGTGCAGGATTCACTGAAAAAAAACAATAGGTTTCAGGAACTTAATAGTTAGAAATTAGCATTTAAAAAAACCTTAGAAATCCACTGAAAAAACAGGTTTCATGGACATTATAGTTAGTTAGATATTTCACTCGTCAAAACCAGAGAAATGTGGCCATTATAGTTAGTTGAGCTAACTATAATCCGCACCCCCGCAATGCACTGCTCATGATGTGGCATATTACATCACTCATGACATGATCAGTGACATAGCTGATAACATTTCAAATGACATCTCTGAGTGTATCACTGATAACATCAGCCGGTGACTGAGTGTTTCTGAAAAGTTTAAGTATGTTTTATATATATGTATATGTTCACCAAGGTGTATTGAAGAATGAGTGGGTGTAGAAGTGTCTGAATGGGTGATTTAGTGGGTGTGTGACTGACTGTATAAGTCAGTGATTAAATGTGTCCTAGTGAATGCATGGGTGAATGACTAATCTGTGTGAATGTCCATTAGTTTGTCAGTTGCTACATGAGTGTCTACATGGGTTAATGATTGGTTCTCTGAGTACCTGTATTGGTGCCTAAGTGTGTGGGTGGGTATAACTCTCCTCATGGATGTGTGAGTGGGTGATTCAGTGGGTATATGAGTTCATGAGTGCATCTGCGAGGGGCTGGATGGGTGAGTGGGTGTGCGTATGCTGTGTTGGTGAGTGAATGGCTGTCTCAGTGGTATATTTGTGAGTCACTACATATGTGAAAGGCAGTATATATGAGTGTTGGAGTATATAACTGACTATATGTGAGAGTGACTGATTGTGAGAGTGGCTATATGGAAGAGTGTGTGCTTGTGTCAGTGATTGTATGTGTTAGTTTCCATATGAATAAGTGAGGTGGTGTGTGTATAACTGTATAGGTGAGTAAATGGGAATGTGATTGATTCTTTGCATGACTGCATAGGTGTGTGAGTAACTCTATGGGTGAGTGGTGGTATGTGAGTATCTGTATGGGTGTATGAGTGCATATATCAGAGGATGTATTGATGAGTGACTGCATGTATGAGGGACTGTATGGGTGAGTGAGTGGATGTGTGTAGACCTATAAAACAGTGAGTGGGTCTGTACTAACTGGTATTGGTGTGCCTGTGGTTTCGAGAGTGGTAGTCTGTATTTTTGAGTGGGTATATCAAAGGTTATATTAGTGTGTGAGGAGGTGCATCAGACGATCACGTGGATGATGTCATCAGGGATGTCATTTGAGATGTCATGAGTGATGTCACTGACCCTGACATGAGTAATGTAATATGTGACGTCATGAGCAGTGCATTGTGGGGCTGCGAGTTAGAGTTAGCTCAACTAACTATAACGGCCAAATTTCTCTGATTTTGTATGAGTGAAATGTCCAACTAACTATAATGTCCCTGAAACCTGTGTTTTTTCAGTGAATTTCTAAGGTTTTTAAAATGCTATTTTCTAACTATAACGTCCCTGAAACCTATTGTTTTTTCAGTGAATCTCTAAGATTTTTTAAATGCGAATATCTAACTATGCCTACAGAGGTAGGACATGTGCAGAAAGAGGAAGAAAGGTGCAGAAAGAAGCAAGAGATTTGCAGAAAGAACCAACAGAGGTGCAGAAGGGGCCTTGTTGCAAAGTCATCCTGTGCTCTGGCTACCCCCCAACTTTTTGCTGACTGATACTGGTGTTAACTGACTTTGACTGACCCTGGACTCTGCCTAACCAGGCCCAGAGCCAGTGCTATGCTGAAAGACACTTAGAATACAGTGAAAACACCTACATACACCAGGGTACACTACGGATTAGGGTATCCCTGTGATTGGCATGACCTCCCCTGTAAGGCCCTAGTACATAATAGGGCAGGGGGATTAAAACTACCTCTAAGCCCCTAGCATTTAATAGGGCATGGCAGTTTAGAGGTCAGCAGCCCTTTTCTGCACTTGCATGTGTGTACTGCTGAGCATGAGGTCCATTTAAAAGTAGCCCTATGTGTGTAGAAAGTGGCAAGAGAGGTGCAGAAAGAGGCACGACAGGTGCACAAAGAGGGAAGAAGGGTGCAGAAAGAGGCACGAGAGGTGCAGAAAGAAGCAAGAGAGTTGCAGAAAAAAGCAAGGGAAGGACTGAAAGAAGCAACAGAGGTACAGAAAGAGAGAAGAGGGGTGCAGAAAGAGGCAAGAGAAGTGCAGAAAGAAGCAATAGAGATGCAGAAACAGGCAGAAGTGTTGCAGAAAGAGGGAACAGAGATGCAGAAAGATAGAAGAGGGATGCCTAAAGAGGCAAGAGGGGTGCAGAAATTTACAAGAGAGGTACAGAAAGAAGCAAGAGCAGTGAAGAAAGAATCAACAGAGGTGCAGAAGGGGGCAAGAGGAGTACAGAAAGAGGCAAAAGAAGAGCAGAAACAAGCAAAAGAGATACGGAATAGGCTAGAGGGGTGCAGACAGAGGCAAGAGAGGTGCAGAAAGAGGTAAGAGGGGTGCACAGAAAGGGAAGAAGGGTGCAGAAAGAGGCAAGTGGGATGTAGTAAGAAGCAAGAGAAGTGTGGAAAGAAGTAAAAGAAGTGCAGAACAAAACAAAAGAGGTGCAGATAGAAGCATGAGCAGTGCAGAAAGAACCAACAGAGGTGCAGAAAGAGGCAAGAGGAGTGCAGACATGGGTAAGAGAAGTGCAGAAAGAAGCAACAGAGGTGCAGAAAGAGGCAAGAGGTTGTGGAGAAAGATGTAAGAGCAGTGCAGAAAGAACCAAGAGACGTGCAGGAAAAGGGGAAAAGGGTGCAGAGGCGAGAGAGTTGCAGAAACAGATGTAAGAGGTACGGAAAGAGGGAACAGGGGTGCACACAGAGGCAAGAGAGATACAGTAAGAACCAAAAGAGGTACAAAAAGAGGCAAGAGGGGTGCAGAAATGTGCAAGACAGTAGCAAATATAAGCATAGGCAGTGCATGAAATACAAAGGAGGTGCAGATAGAGGCAAGAGGGGTACAGAAAGAAGCAAGAGAAGTGTAGAAAAAAGCAAAAGAGGTGCAAAAAGAGGAAATAGAGGGGAGCAGAAAGAGGAAAGCGGGGTGTGAAAGAGAAACAATGAGTGCAAAAAGGACCAAGAGGAGTGCAAAAAGAAGCAACATATGTGCAAAAAGAGGCAAGAGTGGTGCACAAAAAGGGAAGAGGGTGTAAAAGAGACACAAGGGCGGCAGAAAGAAGCAAGAGGCATGCAGAAAGAAGAAAGAGAGTTGCAGAAAAAAGCAAAGAAAGTACAGAAAGAAGGTACAGAGGTGCAGTAAGAGGCAAGGGGGCAGAAAAAGGGAAGAGGGGTGTGAAAGACACACAAGGGGTACAGAAAGAAGCAAGAAACGTGCAGAATGAAGAAAAAGAGTTGTAGATAGAAACAAAAGAAGTGCAGAAAGAAAAAACAGAGGTGCAGAAAGAGGCAACAGGGGTGCAGAAAGAGGAACATGGTGTGCAGAAAGAAGCAAGAGATGTGCAGAAAGAAAAACAAGAAGTACAGAAAGAAGGAACAGAGATGCAGAAAGAGGCAAGAAGGGTACAGAAAGAGGCACAAAGGTTGCAGAAAGAAGGGACAGAGGTACAGAAAAAGCAGGAGAAGTGCAGAACAAAGCAGCAGAGGTGCAGAAAGAGGCAAGAGGGGTACAAAAAGAGGGAAGAGGAATGCAGAAAGAGGCGTGAGGGGTGCAGAAAGAAGCAAGAGATGTGCAGCAAGAAACAAAAAATTACAGAAAGAAGGTACAGAGGTGCAGAAATAGGCAACAAGGGTGAAAAAAGAGGGAAGAGTGGTGGATAAAGAGGTGCAGAAACAGGCAGAAGTGCTGCAGAAAGAGGGAACAGGGGTGCAGAAAGAGAGAAGAGGGATGCCTAAAGAGGCAAGAGGGGTGCAGAAATTTACAAGAGAGGTGCAGGTAAGCAGTGAAGAAAGAAACAACAGAGGTGCAGAAGGAGGCAAGAGGAGTACAGAAAGAGGCAAAAGAAGAGCAGAAACAAGCAAAAGAGATGCGGAATAGGCTAGAGAGGTGCCGAAAGAGGTAAGAGGGGTGCACAGAAAGGGAAGAATGGTGCAGACAGAGGCAAGTGGGATGCAGTAAGTAGCAAGGGAAGTGTAGACAGAAGTAAAAGAAGTGCAGAACGAAACAAAAGAGGTGCAGATAGAAGCAAGAGCAGTGCAGAAAGAACCAACAGAGGTGCCGAAACAGGCAAGAGGGGTACAAAAATGGGTAAGAGAAGTGCAGAAAGAAGCAATAGAGGTGCAGAAAGAGGCAAGAGGTTGTGGAGAAAGAGGTAGGAGCAGTGCAGAAAGAACCAAGGGACGTGCAGGAAAAGGGGAAAAGGGTGCAGAAAAAGGCACAAGGGGTACAGAAAGAAGCATGGGAGGTGTAGAAAGAAGCAAGAGAAGTGCAGAAAGAAGCAATGGAGGTTCAGAAAGAGGCAAGAGGGGTGTAGAAGAAAGCAACAGAGGTGCAGCAAGAGGCAAGAAAAGTGAAGAAAGAGGCAAGAGAGTTGCAGAAACAGGCATACGAGGTGCAGAAAGAGGAAACAGGAGTGCACACAGAGGCAAGAGAGGTACAGAAAGAACCAGAAGAGGTACAAAAAGAGGCAAGAGGGGTGTAGAAATGTGCAAGACAGAAGAAGATATAAGCATGAGCAGTGCATGAAGTACCAACAGAGGTGCAGAAAGAGGCAAGAGGGGTACAGAAAGAAGCAAGAGAAGTATAGAAAAAAGCAAAAGAGGTGCAGAAAGACAAAATAGAAGGGAGCAGAAAGAGGAAAGCGGGGTGTGAAAGAGAAACAATGAGTGCAAAAAGGACCAAGAGGAGTGCAAAAAGAAGCAACATATGTGCAAAAAGAGGCAAGAGTGGTGCACAAAAAGGGAAGAGGGTGTAAAAGAGACACAAGGGCGACAGAAAGAAGCAAGAGGCATGCAGAAAGAAGCAAGAGAGTTGAAGAAAAAAAGAAAAGAAGTACAGAAAGAAGGTACAGAGGTGCAGTAAGAGGCAAGGGGGCAGAAAGAGGAACGTGGTGTGCAGAAAGAAGCAAGAGATGTGCAGAAAGAAAAAAGAAGTGCAGAAAGAAGGAACAGAGATGCAGAAAGAGGCAAGAGGGGTGCAGAAAGAGGCACAAAGCTTGCAGACAGAAGGGAGAGAGGTACAGAAAAAGCAAGAGAAGTGCAGAAAGAAGCAACAGAGGAGCAGAAAGATGTAAGAGGGGTACAAAAAGAGGGAAGAGGAATGCATAAAGAGGCACCAGGGGTACAGAAAGAAGCAAGAGATGTGCAGCAAGAAAAAAATAATTGCAGAAAGAAGGCACAGAAGTGCAGAAATAGGCAACAGGGGTGAAAAAAGAGGGAAGAGGGGTGGAGAGAGAGGCAAGGGGTGCAGAAAGAAGCAAGAGAGCTGCAGAAAGAAACAAAAGAAGTACAGAAAGAAAGAACAGAGGTGCAGAAAGAGGCAGGATGGGGTGCATAAAAAGGGAAGATGGGTGTGAAAGAGGCAAAAAGGGTATAGAAAGAAGGTGCAGGAAGAAACAAAAGAAGTACAGAAAAAAGGAACAGAGGTGCAAAAAGAGGCAAGAAGGGTGCGGGAAGTGGGGTGTGAAATAGGCACGAGGGGTACAGAAAGAAGCAAGAGAGGTGCAGAATGCAACAGAGGTGCAGAAAGAGGGAAGAAGGGTGGAGAAGGAGATAAGAGAAGTGCAGAAAGAGGGATAAGGGGTGTAGAAAGAGGCACGAGGTGTGCAGGAAGAAGCAAGAGAGATGCAGAAAGAAGCAAGAGAAATGTATAAAGAAGCAACAGACATGCAGAAAAGGGGACGTGGGGTGGAAAAACAGGCAAGAGGTATACAGAAAGAAACAAGAGAGATGCAGAAAGATACAAAAGAAGTGCATAAAGAAGGAATAAAGGTACAGAAAGATGCAAGAGTGGTACAAAATGAGGGAAGAGGGGTACAGAAAGAGGCACAAGGGGTGCAGAAAGAAGTAAGAGATATGCAGTAAAACAAAAGAAGTGCAGATTGAAGGAACAGAGGTGCAGAAAGAGGCAAGAGGGTACAGAAAAAGGGAAGAGGGGTGTGAAAGAGGCAAAAAGGGTACAGAACAAAGTGACGGGGCAGAAAGAAACAAAAGAAGTGCAGAACAAAGAAATAGACATACAGAAAGGGGAAGTGGGATAGAGAAAGAGGCAAAAGGGATAGAGAAATAAACAAGAGAGATGCAGAAAGAAACAAAAGAAGTGCACAAAGAAGGAACAGAGGTGCAGAAAGAGGCAAGAGGGGTGCAGAAAGAGGAACATGGTGTGCAGAAAGAAGCAAGAGATGTGCAGAAAGAAAAACAAGAAGTACAGAAAGAAGGAACAGAGATGCAGAAAGAGGCAAGAAGGGTACAGAAAGAGGCACAAAGGTTGCAGAAAGAAGGGACAGAGGTACAGAAAAAGCAAGAGATGTGCAGAACAAAGCAGCAGAGGTGCAGAAAGAGGCAAGAGGGGTACAAAAAGAGGGAAGAGGAATGCAGAAAGAGGCGTAAGGGGTGCAGAAAGAAGCAAGAGAAGTGCAGCAAGAAACAAAAAATTACAGAAAGAAGGTACAGAGGTGCAGAAATAGGCAACAAGGGTGAAAAAAGAGGGAAGAGTGGTGGATAAAGAGGTGCAGAAACAGGCAGAAGTGCTGCAGAAAGAGGGAACAGGGGTGCAGAAAGAGAGAAGAGGGATGCCTAAAGAGGCAAGAGGGGTGCAGCAATTTACAAGAGAGGTGCAGGTAAGCAGTGAAGAAAGAAACAACAGAGGTGCAGAAGGAGGCAAGAGGAGTACAGAAAGAGGCAAAAGAAGAGCAGAAACAAGCCAAAGAAATGCGGAATAGGCTAGAGGGGTGCCGAAAGAGGTAAGAGGGGTGCACAGAAAGGGAAGAATGGTGCAGACAGAGGCAAGTGGGATGCAGTAAGTAGCAAGGGAAGTGTAGACAGAAGTAAAAGAAGTGCAGAACGAAACAAAAGAGGTGCAGATAGAAGCAAGAGCAGTGCAGAAAGAACCAACAGAGGTGCCGAAACAGGCAAGAGGGGTGCAAAAATGGGTAAGAGAAGTGCAGAAAGAAGCAAAAGAGGTACAGAAAGAGGCAAGAGGTTGTGGAGAAAGAGGTAGGAGCAGTGCAGAAAGAACCAAGGGACGTGCAGGAAAAGGGGAAAAGGGTGCAGAAAAAGGCACAAGGGGTACAGAAAGAAGCATGGGAGGTGTAGAAAGAAGCAAGAGAAGTGCAGAAAGAAGCAATGGAGGTTCAGAAAGAGGCAAGAGGGGTGTAGAAGAAAGCAACAGAGGTGCAGCAAGAGGCAAGAACAGTGAAGAAAGAGGCAAGAGAGTTGCAGAAACAGGCATACGAGGTGCAGAAAGAGGGAACAGGAGTGCACACAGAGGCAAGAGAGGTACAGAAAGAACCAGAAGAGGTACAAAAAGAGGCAAGAGGTGTGTAGAAATGTGCAAGACAGAAGAAGATATAAGCATGAGCAGTGCATGAAGTACCAACAGAGGTGCAGAAAGAGGCAAGAGGGGTACAGAAAGAAGCAAGAGAAGTAAAGAAAAAAGCAAAAGAGGTGCAGAAAGACAAAATAGAAGGGAGCAGAAAGAGGAAAGCGGGGTGTGAAAGAGAAACAATGAGTGCAAAAAGGACCAAGAGGAGTGCAAAAAGAAGCAACATATGTGCAAAACGAGGCAAGAGTGGTGCACAAAAAGGGAAGAGGGTGTAAAAGAGACACAAGGGCGACAGAAAGAAGCAAGAGGCATGCAGAAAGAAGCAAGAGAGTTGAAGAAAAAAAGAAAAGAAGTACAGAAAGAAGGTACAGAGGTGCAGTACGAGGCAAGGGGGCAGAAAAAGGGAAGAGGGGTGTGAAAGAGACACAAGGGGTACAGAAAGAAACAAGAAACGTGCAGAATGAAGAAAAAGAGTTGTAGATAGAAACAAAAGAAGTGCAGAAAGAAAAAACAGAGGTGCAGAAAGAGCCAAGAGGTGTGCAGAAAGAGGAACGTGGTGTGCAGAAAGAAGCAAGAGATGTGCAGAAAGAAAAAAGAAGTGCAGAAAGAAGGAACAGAGATGCAGAAAGAGGCAAGAGGGGTGCAGAAAGAGGCACAAAGCTTGCAGACAGAAGGGAGAGAGATACAGAAAAAGCAAGATAAGTGCAGAAAGAAGCAACAGAGGAGCAGAAAGATGTAAGAGGGGTACAAAAAGAGGGAAGAGGAATGCATAAAGAGGCACCAGGGGTACAGAAAGAAGCAAGAGATGTGCAGCAAGAAAAAAATAATTGCAGAAAGAAGGCACAGAAGTGCAGAAATAGGCAACAGGGGTGAAAAAAGAGGGAAGAGGGGTGGAGAAAGAGGCAAGGGGTGCAGAAAGAAGCAAGAGAGCTGCAGAAAGAAACAAAAGAAGTACAGAAAGAAAGAACAGAGGTGCAGAAAGAGGCAGGATGGGGTGCATAAAAAGGGAAGATGGGTGTGAAAGAGGCAAAAAGGGTGTAGAAAGAAGGTGCAGGAAGAAACAAAAGAAGTACAGAAAAAAGGAACAGAGGTGCAAAAAGAGGCAAGAAGGGTGCGGGAAGAGGGGTCTGAAATAGGCACGAGGGGTACAGAAAGAAGCAAGAGAGGTGCAGAATGCAACAGAGGTGCAGAAAGAGGGAAGAAGGGTGGAGAAGGAGATAAGAGAAGTGCAGAAAGAGGGATAAGGGGTGTAGAAAGAGGCACGAGGTGTGCAGGAAGAAGCAAGAGAGATGCAGAAAGAAGCAAGAGAAATGTATAAAGAAGCAACAGACATGCAGAAAAGGGGACGTGGGGTGGAAAAACAGGCAAGAGGTATACAGAAAGAAACAAGAGAGATGCAGAAAGATACAAAAGAAGTGCATAAAGAAGGAATAAAGGTACAGAAAGATGCAAAAGTAGTACACAATGAGGGAAGAGGGGTACAGAAAGAGGCACAAGGGGTGCAGAAAGAAGTAAGAGATATGCAGTAAAACAAAAGAAGTGCAGATTGAAGGAACAGAGGTGCAGAAAGAGGCAAGAGGGTACAGAAAAAGGGAAGAGGGGTGTGAAAGAGGCAAAAAGGGTGCAGAACAAAGTGACGGGGCAGAAAGAAACAAAAGAAGTGCAGAACAAAGAAATAGACATACAGAAAGGGGAAGTGGGATAGAGAAAGAGGCAAAAGGGATAGAGAAATAAACAAGAAAGATGCAGAAAGAAACAAAAGAAGTGCACAAAGAAGGAACAGAGGTGCAGAAAGAGGCAAGAGGTGTGCAAAAAGAGGGATGCAGAAAGAGGCACAAGGGTTGCACAAAGAAGGGGCAGAGGTGCAGAAAGAAGCAAGAGAAGTACAGAAACAAGCAACAGAGGTGCAGAAAGAGGGATGAGGTGTGGAAAAAGTGGCAACAGGGGTGCAGAAAGATGCTAGAGAGATGCAGGAAGAAACACAAGAAGTGCAGAAAGAAGGAAGAGAGGTGCAGAAAAAGGGAGGAGGGGTGCAGAAATAGGCAAGAGAGGTACAGAAAGAGGAAAGAGGGATACACAAAGAAGCAAGTGAGGTGCAGAAAGAGGCAACTTAGGTGCAGAAAGAGGCAAAAGAGGGGCAGAAAGTAGATATGATTTGCAGAAAGAGGTAAGAGAAGAGCAGAAAAAGAAATAAAGGTGCAGAAAGAAGCACCAGAAATGCAGAAAGAAGCAAGAGAGGTGCAGAAAAAAGCAAGAGTGGCTTATACACCATTCGTACTAATTTAACATGCACATTTAGCAATAAGTAACAGGTGACCATTCTAGGTTTGCAAAAGACCTTCCACGACGCTGTAACATTTGTGACTGCATTTTTGGTAACGTTTGAGTCGTTTGAGCTAGAAACAAGGCTTTTTTTGTTCAAATCTGCAGATTAAGCAGCAGATGATGGATTATGTGGCAAATGCAGAAAGTGTATAATTGTGCGAAACTCGGTGCAGCCAAACAGTCGCATATTTTAGTTGACCTGCTCATACCTCTGACTAGGTCCAAAAGTGCTCCTCAGTGATTCCTTCTTTTTTTAGTCTCATTGAGTTCATAATTAATCTTCTATGGAAACAAGGAAGGCTAAACCTGAGGTTAGCACTCCATAACACCGACTACCATACCACATAATTACTCTCCATAACACATAACCCCACTCTACATAATTCCTATACACTAAATACCACATACTTTCTATCCACATAATTTCACTGCACAACATACCTCATAATTTAATTACATACAAAGTACATCCATTGCGCTCCCAAAAACATTAGTAAAAAACTTTTAGATTTAGAAAGCCAATAGCTCTCACTCTTGCAAATACGAGACCTATTATAGTACAAATGCTTCTTTAACTGATAGTCACATTTGCAGAGTGGTGGAGAAAGGGTGCTGGGCCTCCAACCAGCGCTCAGGAATTCTGCTGTATTGGACTTACATGTGGTACCAGGAGGGCTTCTTGGCCCCCAACGTCCCTCAGGAGTAAAGTGGACTTCATCCCCCAACCAGTACTGTGTCAGGAGGTGTGTTTGCAGAGTGGTGGAGAAAGGGGGTGTGGTCTCCGAAGACCTCTTAGCATTTCCACTGTGTGGGACTTAGTGGAGGTAACAGGAGAGGTATTTGGCCCCCAAGGACAACCTTGGGGGCCAACTACCCCTCCTATTACCTCCCACACAGCAGCACTGCTAAGTTCTTATTGCAAGCCACGCCCCCTTTCCCCACCACTCAGCAAAGTCGCTCCCTTTGCGCGCTCTTGCTTGGGAATTAAAGTCCATTTCACTGCTGGGGGTCCTTAGGGGCCAACTAGCCTATCTGTTACCTCCAGTAAGTCCCACACAGTGGGATTGCTGATTGGTGGACACTGTCCATTTCCCCTTTGCCCACCACTCTGCAAACATACCCCCTGCCATGCTCTTGGTTGGGGGTGAAGTACCCTTGCCTCCAGAGGGTCCCTAGGGGCCAACTAGCCCTCCTGTTACCTCCAGTAAGCCCCACACAGCTGGAATAACCTTGATCAAGTTATCAGAAAAAATGAAATGCGTTGGTTGTTTCTTTAACCTGGGAATGTTTGAAAATTAAAAGACTTTGGAAAATTAATCATCCTCCGAGTGCATTTTTATCTATCTGTACGGATATTGTGGACTTAGTTTGTGGCGTGGCTCTGCCAAGGAATTCTCACCGAAAAGAGAAGCGCCATGGGTCTGAGTGATGGTTGAGCCATGAGATGTGGTTATATATATATATATATATATATATATCGAACAACCTCCATCTCCTCCCGCAATCGCTCTCACTCCGATCACGTTTTGGACACAGACACGGACCAGAAATTTCGGATGCTGGTTAGATTTTATTCAGCTGTCCCCATAACGTTTCGGCCCAAAGCCTTGATCACATGACAGCGTAACCACATTTTACGTGAGTATTTAAAGTGCACAGTGCTCTACTTGATTGGTCAAATTTTTAACCATAAATATAGAGGAAAGACTACTTGTCACAGGCATCACGTTCCTATTCTTACAGGTTCGAAGTAACTAGTACATTACAACTTTATAAGTACTTAGTTCCGCCTTTACAATAATTATGTACACAATAATTTCTGCAATAAATAATCCTGGGTTAAATCCCTGTTAACAATCACCACATATTTACATATTTTTTCTTTTTCAAAATTGTGGGATAAATCCCTTTGGTTGTAGTGATTACACAGGTATTAACCTCCTGGTCTTCCTCTGTGAATTATCCCTAATCCCCAATACGCGTAAAGTGCTTCTATGTGCTTAAAATTTAAAAAAACATTCATATTATTTCAAAGTAGGATTGAGCTTATTGTTACAAATCCTTTCATCTTATCATTTCTGTTGCTGCTCATGTCAGCCCCTTCCTCTCATATTGTGCAATTCATATCATCATTTCCTTTTTCTCAGCTTCCCTTACTATTCATTTTTGAAGGGTTTGACTTCCTCAGAGTTTCTTATCAGAGTATACTGGAATGTTCTACTTCTTCACCTTTTGCTTCATTATTCAGGGATATATCTATGGGCTTTACATCACATTTAGCTGTTATTGCGTTTCACAGTTCTATCTTCTTATATGCTGCCTATCATGATTATCATCTCGGGCCCTAATACTATGGTATATTCATTTTTACATAGTTTTCTACTTATAAAACCATAAATATGCTAAAATATACAAAAATATATATATATATATTTTTCTCAATATATACAATTCAGACGATATAACAAATTCATTTATATACAATATATAAAAAATCTCATTTGTTTTCGTGATATTTGGTTACCCGAGTTTGACCTTAGTTGTATAATCATTTAGTGCAGACATGTGTAAAGATCTTCAGTGAGGTTTAATCCTCCTGGCTGTTTGCTATTAAACTTCAATATGTAATTAGTTTCCATTTTGCGCAGTTTGGTCTCCCTATTACCCCCTCTCCTGCTGGCTGTGATGGCATCCACTACAAAGTATGTCAGTTCCTTATTGTTACTCTGGTGATGTGTTTTGAAGTGACGCGCCACTGGGTAGGTATTATCTTGTGTGGTAATTGCCCTCAAATGTTGCAAAATTCTTCTGTGGACGGGGAGCTTAGTGCTCCCCACATATTTCAGTTTGCAGGGGCATTCCAGAATGTATACAGCGTATTCCGTTTTACACGTGAGTACCTTAGTGATCTGATGTTTCCGTTCACTAAAGCCATCGCTGTATACCCGCTTGTTTACAGCATGACCACAGGCCTTGCAGGTTTTACATTTAAAAAACCCTTGATTGTTTTTGTACCATGATGTGCTGTCAACTATCTCTGGACATGTTACTACTACCCTCTCTCTCATGTTTGGGGCTTTACTGAAAGTTATGGACGCCTTTTTGGGGAGGTTCTGGCCAATAATAGGGTCTTTGCTAACTATAGGCCAATTTTTGTCTATGATTTTGCGCACATCTCTGTGCTGATTGCAATATCCCATTATTATCCGAAAAGATTCAATTTTTGTCTTTGCTATACTGTTTGCTGTCAGTGGGACATTAGATGTCTCAGCCGAGACATCTTTGTGACCAAGCAACTCCTTTCTATCCTTAGTCATTGACTTCTGGATTGCCTGTTTTATAGTGTTTATATGGTACCCACGTTCCAAAAATCTCCGTGTGCTTGCTTCCTGGGCCCTTGTCAGTTCCTCAGGTTCACTACACAGTCTCCTTATCCTGAGCATCTCCCCATACGGAATACTCCGTATCAAATGCGATGGGTGAGTGCTACTTGCGTGTAGTATTGTATTTCCAGCAGTAACTTTTCGGTATAATCTGCTCTCTAGCTTGTTGTTGTGTGTGTATACCTCAATATCAAGGAATGGTACCTGTGTCTGACTCATTGTAACAGTAAAGGTAATATTTAGGTCATTTTTATTGATGTTTTCAATGAATTTTTCCGCTTCAATTTTAGTACCCCTCCACACCACAAACAAGTCATGAATGAAGCGGTACCACGCTGTTACATTCTCCCTCATTTCTTTTTCAAAGGTGGTTCTGAGGACCAGTTCCTCCCAAGCCCCCATGTGTAAACATGCGACGCTTGGCGAAAAACTGGCCCCCATTCCCACTCCCTGACGTTGTTTGTATAAGAGGTTGTTAAATATGAACACATTGTGTTCCAAACAGTATGTTAGCATTCTTATTAACATAATAGTATGCTCTTTGAACTCTTCAGTTCTTCTTGTGAGGTAATATTTGACCGCTTCAATACAATCCAAATGTCGAATACTTGTATAAAGGGCATTTACATCTAGAGCTAGCATCCAATCTCCTGGTTGCCATTCAATGTCATTAATTTTGCATAAAAAGTCTCCTGAGTCACGGACATATGAGTCAAGGGATTGTACAAAATTCTGAAGGAAGTAGTCAATATATATTGACGTGTTTTCCAGTAATCCCCCTATTGCATTGAGGGGGATTACTGCAATTGGGGGATTGTTGAGGTCTTTATGCACTTTTGGAATGAAATATATGCAAGGCATGACTGGATGGTCCACTTTTAGATATTGAAATTCTGAGTCAGATATTAGTTTTTTGCTCTTCCATCGTGTTAGCCAGGAGTGATATTCAGTTTGCATTTCCTTTGCTGATATTGCATTCACTCGCTCATAATGGTTTCGGTCATTTAGCTGTGCATATGCCTCTTTGTCATACATTTCCTTTGTTAGTAAGACCACATTTCCTCCCTTGTCACTTGGTCGCACTATGATGTTCTTGTCCTTATTCAGTTTTGTTACCAGTTGCTCATAATTCATTGTTTGCTGATTGTTTTTGTAGTGCCCCTTATTTATTCGTTTGTGTAACTCTTTGAGGTCATTTATTACATTCTCATGAAAAATGTCGATTCCATCGCGTGGCATAATGGGGCAAAACGTAGACGCGGTTTAAAGGGTGTTAGCCCTGTGTCTCCTTCTTTCTCATTTCTTATGTTGGGGTGCTTACTGATTGTGGCATTGGCTCCGCTCCCTCTGTTTCCCATAATCCGGCTAACTCTTGAGAGAGTGTTCCAGGTTGTTCACTTTGACTCATGTTACTGTCAACAGGACGTTTGTTGGTATTTCTAAGTTTGTGATATTTTCTTAGTTTTAGCTTCCTTGTTGCTTTATAAATATCTGTCCGTGCTGCCACATAGTTGAGATTTGACTTTGGTGCAAATGATAACCCCAATTTCAAAATGTTTTCCTCATTTTTCGTTAATACCATAGTGGTGAGGTTGATTATCGTTTTGTTCGAAGCCTCTATTGTTTCTTGGTCCATTTCCCCCGGCCTCTCCACGTGGCCTGACTCCCGTTTCCACCGCCGCCTCGTCCTTTGCCTCTTCCTTGCGATGTAGCTCTTCCTCCTACGTTGTAGTTTTTTCACGTCCCAGGTCTTAGTGACTGTAGTCTGTCCTGGCATAAAAAATTGATTTCTTCACCAGGGGAAGGTTGTTTCCTTAGTGTGGCAGCCACTGCCTCCCTCTGTTCTGACTCCGATCCACTGCCCCCCTCCGAGCTGAAATCTGATATTGTCGAGTCAGTTTGATCTTTCCGCAGTCTTGTCTGAGGCACCTTTTCATATCTTACTGTTTGTGTATTACCCGACAGCGTGGTACGCATGGAGTCATATCGCCTTGAGAAGGTAAAAATTTGCCCCAATTCAGTCTTTTCGGTCTCTCTGGAACTTGTATGTCTTGCGGTCAATGATTTTTTCTTCCTCTTTTTTCACGCTGATTTTGATTTCTTTTAACAGTGTCTCCTTTTCATCCTCAGGGCCCATTGTTTCTAGTTCCTCATTTATAGCTGATATCTCCTCTAATATTAGTGCCCGATCTATGTCAGCATATTTGATAAGGACAAGAACTTGTTGTCTCGATGCTTCGAGGTTTATGTCAGCCCATTCCTTCAGTAAATCCAAATTGGGATTTTCGTAACTGGGAGCTGTGAGTATTCGAAGTCCCCGAGGTATTCTATTCACCTCAATGTATCTCTGTAGAGACTTCGATTCCCACCATTTACTTTGTTCCTGGCGGGATTTCTTTTCTAAGATTTTAATTTTCTCATGCAGAGAGTCATTTTTGGGGCCACTGGCAGCTTCCGATTTATTACGGGTAGTCGTTGTTATTGTTGACTGACTATCCGAGAACATCGCGCTCGCCCTAGCCTCTCGTTCTTTTACGCTGTCGGCTGACATTTTAATTAGCTGTAGGTTTAGTTGCGGCTGTCCTGTTACACTGCGTACAATACTCTTCACTCACAGGTAACGCCGCGCATATGTTAAAGTCCTTCCTCCCTCCTGTACCTTGTTTGTCGCCTTCGGAATCCTCACTCCTTATCCCGGTACTGCCGCGCCTTCTTTTCGGTGCAAGTTTCTCGGGGGTTATTGGATTTTCCAAACTCGCTCTTCGTACTCGGGGGGGGGGGGTCTGACGCCGCTCTCCCTCACGGAAGTTCCAAACTTGCTCCAGGAAAACCCGGACCGGATACCACTTTAGCGTCGACCAATCAGCTCTTCCCTCTCAAGCTGATTTCGGAAGGGGTCCGTGTAAGCCGTGTGATATCTTTAACGGCTAACTATATCGAACAACCTCCATCTCCTCCCGCAATCGCTCTCACTCCGATCACGTTTTGGACACAGACACGGACCAGAAATAGAAAGCTAATAGCTCTCACTCTTGCAAATACGAGACCTATTATAGTACAAATGCTTCTTTAACTGATAGTCACATTTGCAGAGTGGTGGAGAAAGGGTGCTGGGCCTCCAACCAGCGCTCAGGAATTCTGCTGTATTGGACTTACATGTGGTACCAGGAGGGCTTCTTGGCCCCCAACGTCCCTCAGGAGTAAAGTGGACTTCATCCCCCAACCAGTACTGTGTCAGGAGGTGTGTTTGCAGAGTGGTGGAGAAAGGGGGTGTGGTCTCCGAAGACCTCTTAGCATTTCCACTGTGTGGGACTTAGTGGAGGTAACGGGAGAGGTATTTGGCCCCCAAGGACAACCTTGGGGGCCAACTACCCCTCCTATTACCTCCCACACAGCAGCACTGCTAAGTTCTTATTGCAAGCCACGCCCCCTTTCCCCACCACTCAGCAAAGTCGCTCCCTTTGCGCGCTCTTGCTTGGGAATTAAAGTCCATTTCACTGCTGGGGGTCCTTAGGGGCCAACTAGCCTATCTGTTACCTCCAGTAAGTCCCACACAGTGGGATTGCTGATTGGTGGACACAGTCCATTTCCCCTTTGCCCACCACTCTGCAAACATACCCCCTGCCATGCTCTTGGTTGGGGGTGAAGTACCCTTGCCTCCAGAGGGTCCCTAGGGGCCAACTAGCCCTCCTGTTACCTCCAGTAAGCCCCACACAGCTGGAATAACCTTGATCAAGTTATCAGGGAAAATGAAATGCGTCGGTTGTTTCTTCAACCTGGGAATGTTTGAAAATTAAAAGACTTTGGAAAATTAATCATCCTCCGAGTGCATTTTTATCTATCTGTACGGATATTGTGGACTTAGTTTGTGGCGTGGCTCTGCCAAGGAATTCTCACCGAAAAGAGAAGCGCCATGGGTCTGAGTGATGGTTGAGCCATGAGATGTGGTTATATATATATATATATATATATATATATTCACTGAAAAAAACATAGGTTTTACACATGTTATAGTTAGGAAGTAGCATTTACAAAACCTATGAAATTCACTGAAAAAACCATAGGTTTTACACACGTTATAGTTAGGAAGTAGCATTTACAAAACCTATGAAATTCACTGAAAAAACCATAGGTTTGACACCAGTTGTAGTTAGGTGGAAATTTTACTGATATAAAACCAATGAAATTCCACGTTATAGTAAGTTGGACTCACTATAACTTGCGCGTGTAATGCACTGCTGATGACGTCACATATTACATCACTCATGACATCACTGATGACACCATCCAGTGAATGTGTGTCTTTCTGAAAAATAAATATGTGTTATATATGTATATATTATTGAATATCTTAGTGAATATATATATTACTGAGTAATGCTTAAATATTTAAATATATGTATTAGTGTTTCACTTTGTGTATAAGTGGCTGCATGGGTTGATGAGTAGGTACATGTGTATGTATATAGGTTATTAGATGTTTTTCTTAGTATCAGTATGAGTGTTTGCATGGTTTGGTGGAGGTATTACTTAGTACATAGATGCAAGAATGACTGAGTCTCTGTTTGTATGTGTTTTAAAGACAGCATATGTGAAGGACTGTATGGGTGGATTAGTGTGTATATGTCTGTGTTAGTGAGTGAATGACTGTCTTATTAGTGTCTTTATCAGTAACTACATATGTTTTAATGTAGTATATGTGAATATTGATGTATATAAGTGACTATATGTGAGAGTGAGGGATTGTAAGAGTTCCTGTTTAAATTAGTATGTGTTTCTATAAGTGATTTTTTAAGAGAGTAAGTATGTGTAAGTTTCCTTAGAAGTAAAGTGGTAGTGTGTGTATAGCTGTTTATGCAAATAAATGGATGTTCAATAGTTTATTTGCATGTGTGAGTATGTGTGTGAATAACTTTTGGATGCTTGTCAGTGTGTAACATATGATTAGTGAATATATGTATGAGTGACTATATAGAACTGTTGGTGAATTAGTGCATGTGTATATAGATGGTGGAATTATTGAATTGGTTGTTGTAACTGGTATGGGTATCTCCATTTTTTTGAAAATGTTAGTTTCTATTTTTGAATATGTGTTACAAGGGTTAGATTACAGTGAAAGGAGGTCTGTCACTGTGTCACAAGGATGATGTCATCAGTGATGTCATGAGTGATGTAATATGTGACGTCATCAGCAGTGCATTACACGCGCAAGTTATAGTGAGTCCAACTAACTATAACGTGGAATTTCATTGGTTTTATATCAGTAAAATTTCCACCTAACTACAACTGGTGTCAAACCTATGGTTTTTTCAGTGAATTTCATAGGTTTTGTAAATGCTACTTCCTAACTATAACGTGTGTAAAACCTATGGTTTTTTCAGTGAATTTCATAGGTTTTGTAAATGCTACTTCCTAACTATAACGTGTGTAAAACCTATGGTTTTTTCAGTGAATTTCATTGGTTTTTAAAATGCTAATTCAGAAATATCTCGTGTATACAACCTATTCTTTTGTCAATAAAGGTCTGGCAATATTTTTTTCGGAAACAAGCCGTTTTCTTCACTGTTCAAGTTGCATAGAGACTCCTTGTAAAGCGATACAGAATTAGAAAGTCTGTACCTTGCCTTTTTTTGAACGCATTAAAATTTGTCTGTAAATAAAAATAGCCTTTCTAAACTTTCGTGCGCGACCCGGTGTGCGCACTCTCGGCAACAGTTCTCAATAAAATGGATAGCGCATTTCCAGGCTTTCGTGCGCGACCGACTGCGCGCACCCGCCTATATATTTCGTGAAAACTTTGCAATCTGAACTTATTGAATTTCTTCATAGACCCATCAAAGAACTTATACTACGTCAAAGACACTAAACCTAGGCTTCTTTTTTATTATTATGAAAATTTACATTAAATGGAGCCGAATGTCTTTTTAAACTTTCGTGCGTGACCGAATGTACACACCTTGGTATTTTAAAAAAAAATATAAAAGGTTTTATACTTTAACAATTGTATGCTTGAATCGAGCTCAGAAGATATATTAAATCCGGATGTGTTTGGATTTACTCCTTTTCACGTTTTGAAACTTCGCTGAATTAGACCGCTACTTCCAAATGGCGTACGTGACCAGATACTGTCACCGCCTACACGTCCCGAGACGCGCATGTGAAGTCATGTGACTCGAAAACAACACTTCCAATTGGTTCTTAGTAGTTTCTATTCTGCAATTTACACGGAGGACTCCACCCACTTCCCTCACTATCTTTTGTACTCTCAAAAGAGAACACCGATCAACATCCTTCGGAAGACTTTGCTGAAATGGCTGCCGCCCCGCATTCATCTTCCGAATCTGAAGGAAATGAGCGACTACCTTTAAAAAGAAAAAAGGAATCTTTTATTTGGCAATTTTTCACTTATCCTGAAGAACAAAAGAAAGTGAATGCGCCAAAAGTTACCTGCACGATATGCAATTCGGTTCTCTCAAGAGGAAATCCAAGAAAAAAATATTCCTTTTCCATACATACCATGGTGCGGCATGTCAAACAAGTGCACCCTGTGGAATTCGCACAAGCATCGACAAGAGCCCTGGCCACGCTATTACCATCAGAGGTGGCCAGCACATCTTCTGATCGACGACCTGTATCTCCATCGAGTGCTGTGATGGACTTGAGACAATATCTTGCAAAGGTGCACATGAAATGCAACGAGTGTGGAGAAATTCTTCTGTACGGAGAGCAGAGCCTCATTCTTACTAAACTAAAAATTGAGAGTCATAAATGCCCCAAGAAAAGATAAATTTCTTCATTTCATTTTGATCCTGTGTCACACATGAAAATGTTGTTGCAAGTTTAAAAAATCAAAAACAACATAACACTTGTTTTAAAAAAAAAAAGTTCTTTTCAGAACTAACTCATTCTACCAAAAAGAGCTCCGGGAGCATATTATAAAGGGGGTTTATCTCCGCTTTTTTGGCTTTCGTTCGTGCGCGACCGTGTGCGCGCACCCGCATATATATTTCGTGAAAACTTTGCAATTGCAACTTATTAAATTTCTTCATAGACCCATCAAAGAACTTATACTACGTCAAAGACACTAAACCTAGGCTTCTTTTTTATTATTATGAAAATTTTCATTAAATGGAGCCGAATGTCTTTTTAAACTTTCGTGCGTGACCGAATGTACACACCTTGGTATTTAAAAAAATATATATAAAAGGTTTTATACTTTAACAATTGTATGCTTGAATCGAGCTCAGAAGATATATTAAATCCGGATGTGTTTGGATTTACTCCTTTTCACGTTTTGAAACTTCGCTGAATTAGACCGCTACTTCCAAATGGCGTACGTGACCAGATACTATCACCGCGTACACGTCCTGAGACGCGCATGTGAAGTCATGTGACTTGAAAACAACACTTCCAATTGGTTCTTAGTAGTTTCTATTCTGCAATTTACACGGAGCACTCCACCCACTTCTCTCACTATCTTTTCTACTCTCAAAATAGAACAACGTTCAACACCCTTCGGAAGACTTTGCTGAAATGGCTGCCGCCCCGCATTCATCTTCCGAATCTGAAGGAAATGAGCGACTACCTTTAAAAAGAAAAAAGGAATCTTTTATTTGGCAATTTTTCACTTATCCTGAAGAACAAAAGAAAGTAAATGCGCCAAAAGTTACCTGCACGATATGCAACTCGGTTCTCTCAAGAGGAAATCCAAGAAAAAAATATTCCTTTTCCATACATACCATGGTGCGGCATGTCAAACAAGTGCACCCTGTGGAATTTGCACAGGCATCGACAAGAGCCCTGGCCTCGCTATTACCATCAGAGGTGGCCAGCACATCTTCTGGTGAACGACCTGTATCTCCATCGAGTGCTGTGATGGACTTGAGACCATATCTTGCAATGGTGCACATGAAATGCAACGAGTGTGGAGAAATTCTTCTGTACGGAGAGCAGAGCCTCATTCTTACTAAACTAAAAATTGAGAGTCATAAATGCCCCGAGAAAAGATAAATTTCTTCATTTCATTTTGATCCTGTGTCACACATGAAAATGTTGTTGCAAGTTTAAAAAATCTAAAACTGCATGACACTGTTCCTGTCAAGGTAGCATAGCTGGCGGCCTAGGGGTGGAGGACCGTTGTGCAAATACCCCGGGGAGGACTCTGGATATGCTTGGTCCCTGAGATTCTTCGATGTCACTGCCTTCCACAAATGGCATAAGTCCTGGATGTTCGGTGCCATACTTGAGGGTTTGACCTAAAGACACGTCCTGCGGTGCCCTGGTCCAAAATCAAAAACAACATAACACTTGTTTTAAAAAAAAAAAAAGTTCTTTTCAGAACTAACTCATTCTACCAAAAAGAGCTCCAGGAGCATATTATAAAGGGGGTTTATCTCCGCTTTTTTGGCTTTCGTTCGTGCGCGACCGTGTGCGCGCACCCGCCTATATATTTCGTGAAAACTTTGCAATTGCAACTCATTAAATTTCTTCATAGACCCATCAAAGAACTTATACTACGTCAAAGACACTAAACCTAGGCTTCTTTTTTTATTATTATGAAAATTTTCATTAAATGGAGCCGAATGTCTTTTTAAACTTTCGTGCGTGACCGAATGTACACACCTTGGTATTTTAAAAAAAATATATAAAAGGTTTTATACTTTAACAATTGTATGCTTGAATCGAGCTCAGAAGATATATTAAATCCGGATGTGTTTGGATTTACTCCTTTTCACGTTTTGAAACTTCGCTGAATTAGACCGCTACTTCCAAATGGCGTACGTGACCAGATACTATCACCGCGTACACGTCCTGAGATGCGCATGTGAAGTCATGTGACTTGAAAACAACACTTCCAATTGGTTCTTAGTAGTTTCTATTCTGCAATTTACACGGAGCACTCCACCCACTTCTCTCACTATCTTTTCTACTCTCAAAAGAGAACAACGTTCAACATCTTTCGAAAGACTTTCTTTTCACGCGATAATGTGAAATACTGAGATTGTTACAGGATTTTCTATCAGATATGTGTTCCCATTTCCGTTGAAGCACTAACACCGTGGAAAATTCCACCGATAGCAGTGATATTTTTAACGCAGAGCACCAGCGATTTTTATCACTTAGAAGCCTTCCTATTATGAAGGTTTATCTCCTAAGTCTCTGATTCTCAAACTGTGCAACGCGGCTCCCCTGTGTGCCGTAATAAGGTGCTAGGGGCGCCGCGCACATTCTAGTGTGACTAACCATCCATAAATTCCACGGACATCTCTACCCTGTTATCTGCAATTGTGAACATCAAAAGGAGCTGCGCTACGCCCCTGTAAGAGGCCTCACTCCCACTGCTGCAACGGCTTGGCAGTCCTCCAGATGCACAGGAGGTTCTGTGTCGGTCTCAATACCACTTACGAAATGAAAATAAGCACTGAAGAATATTTATGCTGTAGCAGGAGGAGTACTACATGCTTGCAGAATGCATTCTATTACCTATTAAAAAGTGAAACACCCACGCTACAATCATATAGAATACTTCCTCTAAAGAAGCCTGTGAATAACTTTAAAACATCAGGTTAACCTTTTTTTACTCTCTCATCATTGTTTAAGATAAGTATTTACAATACTATATTAAACAATGCCATGGTTGTTGCTTTTTAATTTTAAAAATCTTGCAATCTTTCACAAACCCAATACTCATGGCTTCTTTTTCGTGACAAAAATATTGTAATATTACATACCTACATAGAATAACAGAAAAAACAGAAAACTACAAAGGCCAAACAGTCTACTAAACGCGGATTTATAACCTATGGGGCAGATTTATGTTAACTACTTCATTCCCAGATATGCACTAGTTAATGTGCACCACAGTATGCTAGTGCTCCGTTACCCATAGTGTGCCACATTTGAAATGTGGCGCACCATGGTACAAAAACACCATACATGCGTAACACATCTGTGCTGAAAAAGTAATACATTGCTAGAGTTGCATCGCAACTGTGATGCAGCTCCAGCAAGGCTCACCAATGCACTATATTCACAATGCTGCGTCAATACCTACGCCTGCTTCAAGCACATGCACAGTTTTGAAACAGCATGGGCCTGAAAGTCACTGAGTGAAATATCATACATTACAGTCAGCCACTTTCAAGACGCATTCCTTCAGAGGAACACTTACCGTTTATTAGAGGTAGATCGTCCGACTCCACCGGAGGACACCCCTAATAAAAAAGACATATATATAAAATGCGGACTAGCCGCTGTATCGTGCTAGCAAACTTTAACTTAAAAATCGTTAGAAAAAACAAAAGGAATCGAGCAAAATCAGTAGGCCACTGATAGGATCTCTTTTTGACCTCGCTAAAATAGAAACATTAGGAACAACCCCTCATGAGAAATATGAAACTAGTGAGAGAAACCGAGCTCGACGCCATGATGGCTGCAAGATAGCTCGGCTCCGCCGCCCAACCTCGCCCAAAATAACGACAAACCCTATGCAAATATTATAAATAAATACAACACACCAGCAAAGTAACAGGGTAAAACGTTTTATTAAATAACTATTTACATGGCAGCCTGCTGCAACATGAAAACAACACTTCCAATTGGTTCTTACTAGTTTCTATTCTGGAATTTACACGCAGCACTCCACCCACTTCTCTCACTATCTTTTCTACTCTCAAGAGAGAACAACGTCCTACATTTTTCGGAAGACTTTGGTGAAATGGCTACCGTATCTCATTCATCTTCCGAATCTGAACAAAATGATCGACTACCTTTAAGAAGAAAAAAAGAATCTTTCATCTGGCAATTTTTCACTTATCCTGAAGATCAAAAGAAAGTAAATGCACCAAAAGTAACCTGCACGATATGTGACTCGTTTCTCTCAAGAGGAAATCCAACAAAAAAATATTCCTTTTCCATACATACCATGGTGCGGCATGTCAAACAAGTGCACCCTGTGCAGTTTGCAGAGGCATCGACAAAAGCCCTGGCCACGCTATTACCATTAGAGGTGGCCAGCACATTTTCTGATCGACGACCTGTATCTCCATCGAGTGCAGGGATGGACTTGAGATATTTAACTATATATGGTCTATAACCTATGGTTTTTTCAGTGAATTTTCAAGGTTTTGTAAATGCTAATTCCTAACTATATATGGTCTATAACCTATGGTTTTTTCAGTGAATTTGCTCCGCCGCCGACCCCGCCCAAAATAACGACAAACCCTATGCAAATATTATAAATATACACAACACACCAACAAAGTAACAGGGTAAAACGTTTCATTAAATAACTATTTACATGGCAGCCTGCTGCAACATCGATCCAAATGCATGACACTGTTCCTGTCAAGGTAGCATAGCTGGCGGCCTAGGGGTGGAGGACCTTTGTGCAAATACCCCGGGGAGTACTCTGGATATGCTTGGTCCCTGAGATGCTTCGATGTCACTACCTTCCACAAATGGCATAAGTCCTGGATGTTGGGTGCCATAGTTGAGGGGTTGACCTAAAGACACGTCCTGCGGTCCCTGGTCCAACCATCACATATACCTCCGCCAGGAGACGGCGTGGGGTGCACTGGAAGGGAAAGGCGGCGTGAACGAGCCTCCCCCACCTCCCCAGGTGGAGGTTTCTCAGCTACACCCCTAAAGACACGTCCTGCGGTGCCCTGGTCCAACCATCACATATACCTGCGCCAGGAGACGGCGTGGGGTGCACTGGAAGAGAGAGGCGGCGCGAACGAGCCTCCCCCACCTCCCCAGGTGGAGGTTTCTCAGCTACACCCCAGCGCTTCACTGATCTCCTTGTCCTCAGTCAAGCATCAATAGTAAGATTTTCATAGGTGAGTGTAGGTTCATAGTTTGCCATCCACAGACTAAAAGCCTGGAGTGGCAGTGAAAAAACCATAACTAGGTAAGAAGGAACGCAGAGGCTGTAGGAAGGACTCTGCATATGCTTGGTCCCTGAGATGCTTCGATGTCACTACCTCCCACAAATGGCATAAGTCCTGGATGTTGGGTGCCATAGTTGAGGGTTTGACCTAAAGACACGTCCTGCGGTGCCCTGGTCCAACCATCACATATACCTGCGCCAGGAGACGGCGTGGGGTGCACTGGAAGGGAGAGGCGGCGCGAACGAGCCTCCCCCACCTCCCCAGCTGGAGGTTTCTCAGCTGCACCCCAGCACTTCACTCGACATAGGTGGCCGGCTCCCGGGGTCCGGCGGAACTTTTAGCCTTTTGGTGACTCTTCCATTCTGGACCTTGTCCCACAATCCGTTTGACCTGAAGACACGTCCTGCGGTGCCCTGGTCCAACCATCACATATACCTGCGCCAGGAGACGGCGTGGGGTGCACTGGAAGGGAGAGGCGGCGCGAACGAGCCTCCCCCACCTCCCCAGGTGGAGGTTTCTCAGCTACACCCCAGCGCTTCACTCGACAAGATGAGTTGCGCCCGCTCCTGCGGCACATTGCCTCGCTCGGCCAGCTGAATTACGCCTGCTCTTGCTATTACAGCGTCTCACCCGCCATCCGGCTGAATTGCACCCACTCTTGCGGTACAGCGACAGGCGGCTGCCACGGAGCTCAGGAAATGGCGGTCGGCTCCACAGACTTGGGCCTGGCCTGCAAGGATGGCTCTGGACAACCCTGGAACTCGGACGCTTGACTGCTACGGCATGGGCCCCATTCCCAAAAGCGTCCCATCAGCCTTGAAGATTCTACAAGAGTCACCGGGCCCCCGACTCCCGCAGAGTTCCGGTAGGGAGCTTCTGCCATGATTGCTCGCAGAATGGCCACGACGTAGCCACGGGGTGCTCTCATGCTGACGCCAGCTTCAGTCTGAAACTTCCAGAAACACTGTAGACTACCAATTCAATCAGTTCCGGTGGAGCCCCAACGACGTATCGCGTTGTTGCATAATGCGTCATATGACACGCCGCGTTAGCGCACCCGGAAGTGCTCCGGTGCGCAAGGCGCGAAGCGCAGCTTCCCGGAAGCAATCCGGGGCGCGGCGCGGAGCGCGTAACGTAAGCATAACAGGTCATGTGACTTGTTAATAAAACTTTTCATTGGTTTAGAAATACTTTTTGTCCCAAATGATGAAAACCCCTCCTTCTTTCCTCTTGGCTCCTGCCCCCTCCCCAAGTCTTGCTCGGCCAGCTGAGTTTCGCCCACTCTTGCGGCCTACGACATGGATACGCCGGGGCGTTATGGATCAGTATGAGCAAATATACACTTGGGGATTCACAAGCAACAACAAGCCTTTGTATTTGGGGCTCTAAATCAACAACAGTGACAGAGAACAGAACCGAACTAAGCACTCAGGGGCTACGTTTAAACATAACATCATCTCCCCAGAGGTACATCACCTTACACACACATGCACTCTGATCTCCTTGGCCTCAGTCAAGCATCAATAGTATGATTTTCATAGGTGAGTCTAGGTTCATGGATTTCCATCCACAGACTAAAAGCCTGGAGTGGGAGTGAAAAAACCATAACTAAGTAAGAAGGAAGGCAGAAACAGAATCTTCCTCTGCAACATCCGGCTCTGCATCGCTACTTACTTATAAATGCAGAAAAAACTCAATTAACACAAGGGCTCTTTTCAGAGCCACCTTATATCAAAACACTCAAACTTCTGATTTATCTCCATTTTCACACTCTTGTAAATAGGTGTGCGCGCCCGAGTGCGCGCACCACGCAACTTTTTAAAAAAAAAAAATATATATTTTCGCCTTTAAGGACCTTACTGCACACCCTGACAAAACCTACACAGCAAAACAATCTCTACCTTCTCCCCTTTCCATGTTCCAACGCTTTGAAATGAACAATATATTTACTCGCAGTGACAAAATGGCGGTCAACACTTCCTGATTTCCTTCGAATCGAACGTTAACAGACGTCACGCAGCAAAAAAAAAAATCCGCTCGCGCGCAGCCGCTTGAGTGCGCGCACCCGTGCGCGCGTATAGATATATAATTGACTTTAACTTTCATTTTCTCAGCAACTACTGAACGGATTTACACCATTCCAAAAAAAGCGTAATCTGCGAGCCGGACTCTACAGTTTTGCCAAATTTCTTATAAATCCATTCAGCCGTTCGACCTGTAGCCGTGTCTAAACGTCCTATGGAAAATAACATGGAGAAAACACGTTTTGGGACCCCCCTTTTATCTCAGCCCCCACTTCACCAATCGCCCCCAAACTTTAAGGGAAGGAGCGCAGCGGACCGAGCCATCTTCTTTAAGAAATTCGCAAAGATTCATCCACCACGGCCAAAGTTAATCCAAATAGAATGTTGAGGATTTCCTATGGAAACTAGGTCCTAACTATAACTACCTACTGGCGACCGCCAGTAGGTAATATAACATTTCTATGGCAACTATGAAACTTATCACTAAGTCTTCTGGATCTGTTCCAAATTTAGGTGCATCCTTGATCCACAGCAGCATATGTATATGAGGAGCACCTCTTCCTTGGTACTCCTTTCTCCAGAAGAAATCCAACACCTCTCCAAGAGGTGGATTTTTCTTGTTCATGATGAAAGATGAAAGACATCATAGCTTCAAATCTATGATTGAAGTACCTGCATACATTCACTGGATCCAAAGAGCACAGATCTCCGGGTGTCTTGAATTCGATATTTTCAATGTTTCCATTTGCCTCTCGTAGAAATTCAAGTAAGTCTTCCCAGCCATACACGGCACAGTTGAGAGTGAGGAACCATGTGGGAGTTCCTAAGTTCCTCAGCATACATTTTAAATCACCATGACGACGGTACCAGTACTCATTAGTACCACGCTGACACGCCATGAGATTAATCAGGTGAGAATCCAAAATACTGTCTTGCACATTGACTTTATCCATAAAGTCACTTGCCGAGATGTTTTGCATCTGTATACCACTTTTCAAGATGTGGTTTACTGTATATGACAGTCCAGACAGATCGCTTTCAAACAGGACATGAAACAAATAGGGAATACATTATCGAAACCTAGGATCTTCTGCATACAATCGTAAAGTCCGGTATTCAGAAGCAGGAATTTGATGAGGTCGCTCATCATATCTTCCTCCACGACCTGTTGGAAATAGCTGTGGGAAACACTGAGCTTCCAAACTTTCCTCCCAAACACTAATGGGACTTCCTTTGGCTTGTTTCATTTGAAACAACTCAATAGCATTCCCCATGACTTCCTTGGAATGCAAAGGATGAACACTATAATGTTCATATATTTCTTCACTTTTAGAGGGTTCTACTTTCTCAATTTGACCAGCACACAAATCGCTATCCTCTTCTTCACTTACTTCCTCTTCTGCAACATATACATTCTTATAGTACTTATTATTTTTTTTCAAATACAATGTTGCCTTTTTGACTTTCCAAACATCCACTAAATCTTGCCATATTTTCTTACTCTTTGTCGGAACCCCATTAACTAAGATAACCAGAGGTTCCTCTTCCACTTTTTCTACTCCAATTGTATAAATGTTTTTCTTCAAATCTAGAGGCAAATAAACAACTCTTCCCTTTAATCCTCTCTGTAAATCTGATGGAGGCAATTTCCCTGTCTTTGGCTCCATTCTTACAATAGCCTGAAAGGGATGGATACTTTGAATCAAAATAGATTCATAAGTATTTAAATCCTTCAATTCAGAAGGAATCTCAACCAATTCCAGATTATTATAAACCGCTCTAGCAGGCATCTGGTTTTGATTTATTTGTTACAACAATAAGTACACACACGTTGATCCGATCCCAAATCAAAACAATTTTCTACCATCAAGTATGTTGCAAAATCCTTCCATTCACTATTATTTTCCATTTCACTTTTTGCATATAAATCCACTAACTTAGTCTGATTCTTATAATAAGTGCGTCGACAACACACACAAATGAAATTAGGCCTCTCACTTGATTTCACCTGAAACGTGGCAATTTCCTTCTGAAAATTATCTGTACTGGAAACCTGTACACTATCTTCCACATTACCCTCTTCTTCTGGGTCAATTTCAACATTCTCCTCTTTACTTCCAAAGTAACAAAACTCAATTTCTTCACAAATATTCTTCACATCTATTTCAGAACCATGCAAAAGAGCAGTGCATAATTGTTTAAACATAATTGCTGGACTCTTAGCATAATACAACATTCTAACTAATTTCCTCACTTTATTATGATGCACTGCTAGCATCCTGAAATGATGAAAAACACTCTGGCATACTCTCCTGGAAAGACAAGCCAGTAAATGACCATGCAAACCTGTCACTTCTCTCACTCTGCAAGGATCTAATTCTTGCAACAACCTCATTTTTTGTTTTAAACTTTTCTTATTAAATGTCCGTACAAAATCACAAAGCAAATTGATGGAATCCTGTTGCACACTGCAAATACTACTACACTTCCAGGTGTACACAGGTCCCTTAGGACGTCTTCCTAAAACCTCATTACCTAACACTTCTTCAGCCTCTGTTGTCACAAGTTTTTCTTTTTCAACTGGACAACCATCTTTCACCTCATAAGCTCGACCACTGGTGTCAACTGCATGCAGCAAATCATTATCCTGGAAATAACTCTCCTTATTAAAAAATGCCTCACAACTTGAACTATGCATCCATTCTCCTGAAAAAACTTCACAAAAATTACTACGATTAACTGTTCTCTTCCATCTACTATTTCTTTTGAAATCATATATTGCCTTGTTTAGCTTCCTAATTCTATTGATTATCAAAATAAATAACGTTCGCTTTATTTCAAATGCCTGATCAATAACTTTCTCAACTTTTTTTTTCTCTTATAAAAAAACACTTTCTGTTGACCTTTCTTAAAATTTTTTAACAAATTGCCAATTATCCTGTTACGGAACATTCGTCTACGAATGTCCCTAAACTGTTGTTTCCTTCTACTATCATGCACAGAGTTATCTCCTGCTCTAGCAGTAACATTTTTGATTGGCCTTTCCTTTCCGTTTAAATTGCTTCTCTTTTTCTGGACTAAAACATTTTCTGTAGTACTACTTTTTTTTCTACAAATGTTTCTTATGAATGATTTCGTTGTCTTACCCGGAGCTTTCTTGGTGACTTGACAAGTTTTTTTTATAGAGGACTGCTGCAACAATTTCTTAAGCTGCTGTCTTTGACGTTTTGTAGCCTTTCGGATTCTATGCTTAGACGCGCATTCTCTAATTTCGAAATGATCTGCAGTTGAATCTGTGGTAAAATATAATAAAAAATGTTATTAACCACTATTACCAAACAGTAAATCAATAACAGTCGTCAAAAATTTAACACACTACTTGTCATTTTTACATAGAATAATTTTTAGTGCATTGGCAAATTTAGTATTCACAAATAGTAGGAAAGAAATGGAATGCTTCTACATTTTACCTGTGCTGTTTTATATGTGAATCTGATCTAATTTTATGAGCATATTTGACTATTTTATTAAAGACACTACACATAACCTGTTTTTGAAGTTGTGTTTAATTTTAAATGAAACGGTTTACATTTTTACTTTTTATTTCCAGTAAATTTTAAAAATAAATGTTTTTAGTTCCATAGGCTCAAGCAGGTCAGCTTCCCACCCTATGTCATACAATTCTGACAAATCGGCATCCTCATCATGTTCTTCATCATCCTCAGGATTTAAATCATCTAAGGGATCTACTTCCACTGACGTTTCAATGACAAGTTCAACGATAAGATCGAGATCAACGGATTGCTCATTATCACTCATGGTTGATGTTGTCGTTATCTTTAAAGAAAGAAAACAACAATAAGATGTTGCAGAGTAAGAGACAAATCTCAGAGACTATAATAGTAAAATTGTTTAACAAGAGTAACATTTTGCAGCTATTATTTAGCCATGTCCAGCGATGCTGAGGAGGTGAGGCCTATGTCCAAGTTTTCAGTTAACAGGACTCATCTCTTTTTAACCTTGGATAAGCCTCACCAACTCTGTGTCCCCTGCTCATACTTAAATGTAAAGGGGCAGATTTATGTTAACTGGCGCATCCCCAGAGATGCACCAGTTAATGTGCACCGCTGCTCTGCCACCCATGGTGTGCCGCATTTACAATGTGGAGCACCATTGAGCAAAAACAGCACAGATGCGTCACGCATCTGTGCCGCAAAAGCAGCACATTGCAGGAATCACGTCGTAAGCGCGACATGTCTACTGCAATGCACAGGAGCAAGCCACACATTGCATGGTGCATCACTCCTTATGCCTGTTTCAAACAGGCGTAAGGATTTGATTCAGCAATGCTATAAAGCTGACTCAGTGAAATCTTCTAAATTTCACTGTGTTAGTTTTACAGGGCTTTCATGCAAATGAATGCCCACCCTGCAACAAAACGCCTATATGAAACCTGACGCAGGTTTCATGTGGCACAGGACTTTACAGCATGACACATCTGCCTAGATGCATCAAGTTGTAAATATGTCGCAACATAGCGCATCTTTTGCGCCGCCGCTACGTCACAAAAGTGACGCACAGCGGCGCAAAAGAGGCACACGGCTATCATAAATCTGTCCCTAACATTTTAAATGATTGATTCAGGATGACGATAAGGTGTGGCCTATCCAGAGGTTTGTTTGAGGTGAGGCCTACTCAGGGTTGCAGATGAAATTTAGGCTTGTTGAAGAATACAGAGGAGATAATACATGTGCAGGCCTACCAATGAAGTGAGTCATGTCCACTGCACTCTTGAACAAAGGTCAGACCTCTTCTGTGTCCGTGAACAGGCCTAAACCTCATCTGCACAATGTGATTCGTAAAGTTATGAAACACAGGTGATGTAATTGAAAAATGTGGAATTTCTTTTCCTCATTTCACAATCACATCACCTGTGTTTCCTTTGCTTAGGTATCTCATTGTGCAGATGCAGTCTAGCATATCAAAGAGTACACAGAAGTTCAGCACTGTATACAACAATTTTGACATTTACAGAAGATTCAGCTTCTCCATGCCCCCTACACATTCCTAAATGTTTACAGTTTAAACAGACGGTATGTTGTTGGAGATAAAGTGAGGCCTGTCTTGCACCATGGTGCATCTTTTGCATCACTGCTGCATTGGTTTCATGTGGCACAGGCCTTTACAGCATGACACATCTGCCTAGATGCATCAAGTTGTAAATATGTCGCAACATAGCAAATCTTTTGCACCGCCGCTGCGTCACAAAAGTGACGCACAGCGGCGCAAAAGAAGCACACACCTATCATAAATCTGTCCCTAACATTTTAAATGATTGATTCAGGATGACGATAAGGTGTGCCCTATCCAGAGGTTTGTTTGAGGTGAGGCTTCCATATTAATATATATCCTTAATATAATAATCCTCTAAGGATGCATACATATTTGCGTAGCGGCCCATGGCAGGAATTTGGCGTGCTCTGGCTCTGTTCCACTTCCAAACACCTTGATCCACCCCCCCCTATTCAGTGGGCTGCACGCTCCGCCCCGCCCAAACCCCCTGTTACAGAGACCCTACCTACGCTCCCTGCCCAGGGCTGCCATGACCCTATACCCGCCCCTGGAAAATGTATAAGACACAGCAACAGTAAAAATCAAAGAATAGGCAACATGCAGAAAAACTGCACAGTAGATAAAGAAACATATGTTTAAGATAACCCCATTGAAAAACATGTAGTAATTTTTTTAATCTGCCATGCATCTGGCCCTCCAGGACCGCTTTGGAAACTCCTGCTTTAAACCTTTACATTTCATTTTCACCACACACACGTTTTGTAAAAACCCATGTAACGGACAACAACTGCATACACAGAAAATTCAGAGCTGGCCTTAGGCATATGCAAGCTGTACACCTGCACTGGATCACCAAACCCCAGGGGCCACCATGCCAATATATATCCTTAATATAATAATACTCTGACAATAGATACATGTTTCTGTGATGGCCCATGCCAAGAATTACGCATCCTCTGGCTCTGTTCCACTTCCAAACACCCTGACCCCCCCCCCCTCTTCACTGGGCTCCGCACTCCGCCCCGCCCGGACCCCCTGTTACAGGGCCCCCTACCTACGCTCCCTGCCCACGGCCACCATGACCCTAGATCCGCCCCTTGAAAATGTATAAGACACAGCAATAGTAAAACTCAAACAATAAGCAACATGCTGAAAAACTACACAGTAGATAATGAAACATATTTTTTAGATAACTCAATTGAATAACATGTAGTAATTTTTTTAATCTACCATACATCTGGCCCTCCACGACCGCTTTGGAAACTCCTGCTTTAAACCTTTACATTTCATTTTTAAACCATACACACGTTTTTTTTCAAAGCTGCATATTAAACGCCTAAACATGTATTTAGTCGTCCACATGCAGGCACTTTCAATTACATGACTTATTTAAGTGGAATCCCTGTAATGTTGCATATCTTTCCAAAAATACACCAGTGCCTATTATTATAACAATTTTTTTTCATTCTTCATCAGTGATATTATTTTTTACATATAATGAAAATCACTATGACTTTTTAAACGACAAAGCTTACGCGGTAAAAATCACTCTGCATTTGCTTCCCTTTAAGAATGTAGTTTATCTACCCCACGCATTTGAACCTTGATGTTTCCATCTGGCAGCGAATTCCGGCCTTGAATCACAAGACATGAACAACAGCCTTATTGTCACAAAAAGAAGTTAGCGTAGCATCTGTTCGCGAACATATCTTTCACTTAGCTAATATTCACAGACAACACCATTCCTTATAAAAGAGTGGCCTTCCTTTACAATTTACTGAGGTGACTCCCTTAATTTTAAACGCATCCTCCACTTCAAGACAGGCTATTTTTTTTATAACTACTAAGCAATGGTTTAGTGACCGGACTGCCAAAAATTATATCAAGTCATTCTGCTACTCTTCACTCCATGCATCCTCCACTTCAAGACAGGCTATTTTTTTTATAACTACTAAGCAATGGTTTAGTGACCGGACTGCCAAAAATTATATCAAGTCATTCTGCTATTCTTCGCTCCATGCTCTGCGACCTATTTCTGTGGACTTCCTGTTGAACTGCCAGTGCTGCGACGTTTGTGTTCCCATCTCGTTTATTTCAAAATGGATGTCCCTCCTGTCTTCGCAAACAAGCCGGAACACTTAGAACTATTTCGCCAGAAGATGCTTGACTACTATGGCATCTTAGCACTCTCGACTCTGAATACTTCATATCGATTATCATTTCGATATTCCTATTTCACCTGTGTACAGCCTGTATTTCATTGCCTGAGCTGTGATTTCATGTGGGCCCTGGACTTATGTCTCTGCAACTTGGTACCTCCTGAAGTGAATTACAATCATCTCATGAATCCATTAATTGATCATGAACAGCTATGTTGCAACGGAGGGATTATGGCCTTTGCAGCGATACAAGGAATTCTAGGTCATTGGAATATATTCGCAGCGGCGCAGGATTTCCTGACAGATAGCTACATTGAAAACCCACCGAGCTGTCCTCTGATGGTACTAGAGGCTCCGATAATAACAGATCATGAATACTGCTTTCCTCTTTTCAATTGGATGGCTGACATGTTTTCGGATCATAACAGTGACTTCCTGTTAGAAGCAGTTGATAATGAGCCTTATTTATGAAGGCCTTGCGCCGCCGGTGTGTCACTTTTTCCCATGTTAAAAGTGACGCACCGGCGGCGCAAGGCCTTCATAAATCTGCCCCAATATACTTCCTCATAAGAGTGTATAATTAATTTTGCTAAACCATATTAATTTTTCATCAACTATACCGTTTGTATTTTATGTACTAGTTGCTATACCGATTACTTTGTTTTTTGCAAAGTCTGTACTCGTATTCGATAAGAAACTTGCCTTGAAAACAGTGCATTTCTGAATAAACATTTCAAATATACACGTTCTCTCTTTTAATCCATAATCTCAACTAAAATGATTGTATATTGAAACAGTATTCATGTGTTCCACGTAACTTCAGCTGTACTAACTTAATATTTTCTTTTGTCGACCTGATTTACTCATACTAGAACCCACAGGCCTATAACAGCCCGTGAACCCTTTCTTAGTAGGTCGGGCACCATGCAGACAGTTGTACCTCTGTAAAAAAATAATTTATTACTCTTACCAAGCACTACCGCAGTTCCGCTTCTCTCAGTGTTAATCACTGCTCCCACGCTTCTACAGACCAGACGCTATGTCGTATTTCACTCCTTATCACGCTTTAATCTCCACAATAACAAACACTTCTCCGCCAGCCACCAGACAACAGAGTGCAGATGCAGAGGCACTAAGTAGTGAAATACAACATACCCTCTGCTCTATGGAAACAACCGATCGGTAATTGTGAAAGAAAACATTCACTAGTGCTTCAAAAAAGCATTTCAATTATATAAATAGTTTTTTCAAAACGTTCCAACTACTTTGATGAGACTATCTGTGTGTGCCTCCACAGCAAAGTTCCTCAACCCGGACTGAAGGCAGACACAGACAGACACACACACAATAAGATAACACAGGGCAACGGAGACGGAAAACAGAAGGGAGATGAAGATGCAGTCAAACAGCAGGAGTGAGAGAGATATTTTTATACTCCGTTTGGTACCTCAATTTACGATCACATTTACTGCACAAATCTGTGTACAACCTCATGGTCAGAACTTTTCATTTTATTTTACTCGACCACCTCCCCCTCTCACCCCAGCAGTGCAAGCCGCGGCCACAAACTACAATGTAATTTTGTCGTCTGTCAGAAAGTTTAAGAATTCATTAAGCATTACCACTTTTTCAAGACGATATCACATGTAATGTACCAACTTTTCATTTTATTTTACTCGACCACCTGCCCTTCTCACCCTACGCCCACCATCGCAGGCCGCGGCCACAAACCGCACTATAATTTTGTCGTCTGACACAAACTTTAAGAATTCATTAAACATTACCACTTTTTCAACACGGTATCACATGTAATATACCAACTTTTCATTTTATTTCACTCAACCACCTGCCCCTCTCACCCTACACCCACCAATGCAGGCCGCGTCCAGAAACCGCACTCTAATTTTGTCGTGTGACAGAAAGTTTACGAATTCATTAACCATTAACATTTTTTCACGACGGTATCACATGTAATTTACCATTTCTCTCTCTATCTGCATTATCTGTCTCTCTGCTAATATCATTTTTTCACTTCATAAACAACTTCTCTCATTATATATAAAGGCTTCAAAATCACACAAATGTAAATGTATTTCGATTTATATAGCGCACGAATCACCCAGGGGTCTCAAGGCGCTTGCTTAGGGAACCCGTCCTGGTATTCCCCTGTGAGATACCCCGGCAGGGTATCCACAAGGTGAAAGCCAGGCATCCCACCGCGAGGGGCCGTAGTGGAGATTAAGCAAGCTATTGCCCAGAGTCGCAGAGTGTGACCCCGTGAGTCGAGTAGGCACCGGAGCGAGAATTGTCGAGTCCGTGGAATTTTGAGCCCGAGACCCGCCGAGGCGGGGAATCGAACCCTGGTCCACGGCCGATCTCAGCTTCCGGGTCTGCCGCCTCTAACCACTGAGCCACGCTTCTCCACTATAATAAATAATTAATAAATAATTACTCTTTATATTAAACATATTTTATACTTCATATTTCACATTTAAATTAAAAATAGTTTTAGAAATACAACACATTATGACAGCCAAATATGAGGTTAGTTTCAAACTATGAGGAAAATCAATCATTGTTTGTGAGTAAACCATATTTTACGGTACATGACAAAACAAACAGTTACAGACTTACCTTTACCAATGCTTTGTACGATGTACAACAGTGACAGTCACAAAATAGATATTCGTTTGACGGAAGTCTCAATTATGCTGCTATCACTGCAACCAAAATTCAATGGCACAGATATCCAGTCAATACAGACTCATATATGTCTCTTCAGCCAATCATATTTCCTCCCGCAAAATTTTGTATTCAAATTTACATTTCAGTTGGTTGTCCCTCACAATATTTTCAATGTCACATAAAAGTCACCCATCACCCACTGCCATCTCTGGCTGTTTCCATGGTAACACCTCATTCTGCACCTGGCTGAAGGCACAGGTCAAAAGTTCATATCTCAACGTTCTACAGCAAACTAACAACACTGTTTTCCCTCCAGAAACACCTGCCTATCCACAGCTCTGTTACATGTCATTTTTTTCACACCCAATACTACTTTTTCTTTTACATAACATTAACATGCAACGTAGTCTTCAATCTTCACGTATTAGAATCAACCAATCATTTTTCGTTTTTCAACCACACCAAGCTTCATCCATTTTTTTATCCTTACTTTCAGCTTCTAACTGCCATTCCACTTCCAGAACCCATCGGAGTACGAGTGCATCTGCCTTGAAAATGAAGGTTTGGCTTTTAGGACACAGCTATATTCACTGGAGTGGAAAATATGCAGCAAGCAGACGAATTTCCAACCTTGATTTACCAAATGTGCAGATAACGTGGATTGGGCAAAGAGGATTAAGATGTCACCAATTAATACCATTGGTGAAAACTTTTATGCATCTCCCAGAACCAGACCTTATAATTGTGCACTGTGGTGGGAACGATCTAGGCACATTGACTGGGGTAGGTCTGGAAATGCTTCTAAAAGACACCTTTCGACAATTGATGACACTTTTTCCTCGAACTGCCTTGGTATATTCCAATATATGCCAAAGACAGAAATGGAATTGGTCCAATCAACATTGTGCACAAATTGCACTTCCACTCTGCACTCTGCACTGCCACTCTGCCCTCTGCACTACCACTCTGCACTGCCACTCTGCACTACCACACTGCCACACTGCCACTCTGCACTGCCACTCTGCACTGCCACTCTGCACTGCCACTCTGCACTGCCACTACGCACTACCACTACGCACTCTGCACTACGCACTACCAGTACGCACTACCACTACGCACTGCCACTCTGCACTACGCACTACCACTCTGCACTGCCACTCTGCACTACGCTCTACCACTCTGCACTGCCACTCTGCACTACGCACTACCACTCTGCACTGCCACTCTGCACTACGCACTACCACTCTGCACTGCCACTCTGCACTACGCACTACCACTCTGCACTGCCACTCTGCACTACGCACTACCACTCTGCACTGCCACTCTGCACTACGCACTACCACTCTGCACTCTGCACTACGCACTACCACTCTGCACTATGCACTACCACTCTGCACTACGCACTACCACGACGCACTACCACTCTGCACTACGCACTACCACTCTGCACTACCACTCTGCACTACGCACTACCACTCTGCACTACCACTCTGCACTACGCACTACCACTCTGCACTGCCACTCTGCACTGCCACTCTGCACTACACACTACCACTCTGCACTGCCACTCTGCACTACGCACCACCACTCTGCACTGCCACTCTGCACTACGCACTACCACTCTGCACTACGCACTACCACTCTGCACTACGCACTACCACTCTGCACTACGCACTACCACTCTGCACTACCACTCTGCACTGCCACTCTGCACTATGCACTACCACTCTGCACTGCCACTCTGCACTACGCACTACCACTCTGCACTGCCACTCTGCACTACGCACTACCACTCTGCACTCTGCACTACGCACTACCACTCTGCACTCTGCACTACGCACTACCACTCTGCACTCTGCACTACGCACTGCCACTCTGCACTACCACTCTGCACTCTGTACTGCCACTCTGCACTACGCACTGCCACTCTGCACTACGCACTGCCACTCTGCACTATGCACTGCCACTCTGCACTATGCACTGCCACTCTGCACTCTGTACTGCCACTCTGCACTACGCACTACCACTCTGCACTACGCACTACCACTCTGCCCTACGCACTACCACTCTGCACTATGCACTACCACTACGCACTACCACTCCGCACTATGCACTACCACTCTGCACTACCACTCTGCACTACGCACTACCACTCTGCACTGCCACTCTGCACTGCGCACTACCACTCTGCACTGCCACTCTGCACTACGCACTACCACTCTGCACTGCCACTCTGCACTACGCACTACCACTCTGCACTACGCCTCTGCACTACGCCTCTGCACTCTGCACTACGCCTCTGCACTACGCCTCTGCACTCTGCACTACGCCTCTGCACTACGCCTCTGCACTCTGCACTACGCCTCTGCACTCTGCACTACGCCTCTGCACTACGCCTCTGCACTCTGCACTACGCCTCTGCACTACGCCTCTGCACTCTGCTCTACGCCTCTGCACTACGCCTCTGCACTCTGCACTGCCACTCTGCACTACGCACTACCACTCTGCACTACCACTCTGCACTACACACTACCACTCTGCACTACCACTCTGCACTACGCACTACCACTCTGCACTACCACTCTGCACTACGCCTCTGCACTCTGCACTACGCCTCTGCACTACGCACTACGCCTCTGCACTACACCTCTGCACAACGCCTCTGCACTACGCCTCTGCACTACGCACTATACCTCTGCACTACGCACTACGCCTCTGCACTACGCCTCTGCACTACGCACTACGCCTCTGCACTACGCACTACACCTCTGCACTACGCCTCTGCACTACGCACTACGCCTCTGCACTATGCCTCTGCACTACGCCTCTGCACTACGCACTACGCCTCTGCACTACGCCTCTGCACTACGCCTCTGCACTACGCCTCTGCACTACGCCTCTGCACTACGCACTACGCCTCTGCACTACGCACTAACACTCTGCACTACGCACTACCACTCTGCACTACGCACTACCACTCCGCACTACGCACTACGCCTCTGCACTACGCCTCTGCACTACGCACTACCACTCTGCACTAAGCCTCTGCACTACGCACTACCACTCTGCACTACGCACTACGCCTCTGCACTACGCCTCTGCACTATGCACTACCACTCTGCACTACGCCTCTGCACTACGCACTACCACTCTGCACTATGCACTACCACTCTGCACTAGGCACTACCACTCTGCACTACGCACTACCACTCTGCACTACGCACTACCACTCTGCACAACGCACTGCCACTCTGCACTACGCACTACCACTCTGCACTACGCACTACCACTCTGCACTACGCACTACCACTCTGCACTACGCACTACCACTCTGCACTACCACTCTGCACTGCCACTCTGCACTATGCACTACCACTCTGCACTGCCACTCTGCACTACGCACTACCACTCTGCACTGCCACTCTGCACTACGCACTACCACTCTGCACTCTGCACTACGCACTACCACTCTGCACTCTGCACTACGCACTGCCACTCTGCACTACCACTCTGCACTCTGTACTGCCACTCTGCACTACGCACTGCCACTCTGCACTACGCACTGCCACTCTGCACTATGCACTGCCACTCTGCACTACGCACTGCCACTCTGCACTCTGTACTGCCACTCTGCACTACGCACTACCACTCTGCACTACGCACTACCACTCTGCCCTACGCACTACCACTCTGCACTATGCACTACCACTACGCACTACCACTCCGCACTATGCACTACCACTCTGCACTACCACTCTGCACTACGCACTACCACTCTGCACTGCCACTCTGCACTGCGCACTACCACTCTGCACTGCCACTCTGCACTACGCACTACCACTCTGCACTGCCACTCTGCACTACGCACTACCACTCTGCACTACGCCTCTGCACTACGCCTCTGCACTCTGCACTACGCCTCTGCACTACGCCTCTGCACTCTGCACTACGCCTCTGCACTACGCCTCTGCACTCTGCACTACGCCTCTGCACTCTGCACTACGCCTCTGCACTACGCCTCTGCACTCTGCACTACGCCTCTGCACTACGCCTCTGCACTCTGCTCTACGCCTCTGCACTACGCCTCTGCACTCTGCACTGCCAATCTGCACTACGCACTACCACTCTGCACTACCACTCTGCACTACACACTACCACTCTGCACTACCACTCTGCACTACGCACTACCACTCTGCACTACCACTCTGCACTACGCCTCTGCACTCTGCACTACGCCTCTGCACTACGCACTACGCCTCTGCACTACACCTCTGCACAACGCCTCTGCACTACGCCTCTGCACTACGCACTATACCTCTGCACTAGGCACTACGCCTCTGCACTACGCCTCTGCACTACGCACTACGCCTCTGCACTACGCACTACGCCTCTGCACTACGCCTCTGCACTACGCACTACGCCTCTGCACTATGCCTCTGCACTACGCCTCTGCACTACGCCTCTGCACTACGCACTACGCCTCTGCACTACGCACTAACACTCTGCACTACACACTACCACTCTGCACTACGCACTACCACTCCGCACTACGCACTACGCCTCTGCACTACGCCTCTGCACTACGCACTACCACTCTGCACTAAGCCTCTGCACTACACACTACCACTCTGCACTACGCACTACGCCTCTGCACTACGCCTCTGCACTATGCACTACCACTCTGCACTACGCCTCTGCACTACGCACTACCACTCTGCACTATGCACTACCACTCTGCACTAGGCACTACCACTCTGCACTACGCACTACCACTCTGCACTACGCACTACCACTCTGCACAACGCACTACCACTCTGCACTACGCACTACCACTCTGCACTACGCACTACGCCTCTGCACTACGCACTACGCCTCTGCACTACGCACTACCACTCTGCACTACGCCTCTGCACTACCACTCTGCACTCTGCACTACGCCTCTGCACTACGCACTACCACTCTGCACTATGCCTCTGCACTACGCACTACACCTCTGCACTACGCCTCTGCACTACGCACTACGCCTCTGCACTACGCACTACGCACTACGCCTCTGAACTATGCCTCTGCACTACGCACTACCACTCTGCACTCTGCACTACCACTCTGCACTGCCACTCTGCACTACGCACTGCCACTCTGCACTACGCACTGCCACTCTGCACTACGCACTGCCACTCTGCACTACGCACTGCCACTCTGCACTATGCACTGCCACTCTGCACTACGCACTGCCACTCTGCACTGCCACTCTGCACTACGCACTACCACTCTGCACTACGCACTACCACTCTGCACTACGCACTACCACTCTGCACTACGCACTACCACTCTGCACTACGCACTACCACTATGCACTACCACTCCGCACTACGCACTACCACTCTGCACTACGCACTACCACTCTGCACTACGCACTACCACTCTGCACTGCCACTCTGCACTACGCACTACCACTCTGCACTACCACTCTGCACTACGCACTACCACTCTGCACTGCCACTCTGCACTGCACACTACCACTCTGCACTGCCACTCTGCACTACGCACTACCACTCTGCACTGCCACTCTGCACTACGCACTACCACTCTGCACTACGCCTCTGCACTACGCCTCTGCACTCTGCACTACGCCTCTGCACTATGCCTCTGCACTCTGCACTACGCCTCTGCACTACGCCTCTGCACTCTGCACTACGCCTCTGCACTCTGCACTACGCCTCTGCACTGCGCCTCTGCACTACGCCTCTGCACTCTGCTCTACGCCTCTGCACTACGCCTCTGCACTCTGCACTGCCACTCTGCACTACGCACTACCACTCTGCACTACCACTCTGCACTACGCACTACCACTCTGCACTACCACTCTGCACTACGCACTACCACTCTGCACTACCACTCTGCACTACGCCTCTGCACTCTGCACTACGCCTCTGCACAACGCCTCTGCACTACGCCTCTGCACTACGCACTATACCTCTGTACTACGCACTACGCCTCTGCACTACGCCTCTGCACTACGCACTACGCCTCTGCACTACGCACTACGCCTCTGCACTACGCCTCTGCACTACGCACTACGCCTCTGCACTACGCCTCTGCACTACGCCTCTGCACTACGCCTCTGCACTACGCCTCTGCACTACGCCTCTGCACTACGCCTCTGCACTACGCCTCTGCACTACGCACTACGCCTCTGCACTACGCACTAACACTCTGCACTACGCACTACCACTCTGCACTACGCACTACCACTCCACACTACACACTACGCCTCTGCACTACGCCTCTGCACTATGCACTACCACTCTGCACTAAGCCTCTGCACTACGCACTACCACTCTGCACTACGCACTACGCCTCTGCACTACGCCTCTGCACTATGCACTACCACTCTGCACTACGCCTCTGCACTACGCACTACCACTCTGCACTATGCACTACCACTCTGCACTAGGCACTACCACTCTGCACTACGCACAACCACTCTGCACTACGCACTAACACTCTGCACAACGCACTACCACTCTGCACTATGCACTACCACTCTGCACTACGCACTATGCCTCTGCACTACGCACTACGCCTCTGCACTACGCACTACCACTCTGCACTACGCCTCTGCACTACCACTCTGCACTACGCACTACGCCTCTGCACTACGCACTACCACTCTGCACTACGCCTCTGCACTATGCACTACGCCTCTGCACTACGCCTCTGCACTACGCACTACGCCTCTGCCCTACGCACTACGCCTCTGCACTACGCACTACGCACTACGCCTCTGAACTATGCCTCTGCACTACGCACTACCACTCTGCACTCTGCACTACCACTCTGCACTGCCACTCTGCACTACGCACTGCCACTCTGCACTACGCACTGCCACTCTGCACTACGCACTGCCACTCTGCACTACGCACTGCCACTCTGCACTATGCACTGCCACTCTGCACTACGCACTGCCACTCTGCACTCTGCACTGCCACTCTGCACTACGCACTACCACTCTGCACTACGCACTACCACTCTGCACTACGCACTACCACTCTGCACTACGCACTACCACTCTGCACTACGCACTACCACTATGCACTACCACTCCGCACTACGCACTACCACTCTGCACTACGCACTACCACTCTGCACTACGCACTACCACTCTGCAATGCCACTCTGCACTACGCACTACCACTCTGCACTGCCACTCTGCACTACGCACTACCACTCTGCACTACACCTCTGCACTACGCCTCTGCACTCTGCACTACGCCTCTGCACTACGCCTCTGCACTCTGCACTATGCCTCTGCACTACGCCTCTGCACTCTGCACTACGCCTCTGCACTATGCCTCTGCACTCTGCACTACGCCTCTGCACTACGCCTCTGCACTCTGCTCTATGCCTCTGCACTACGCCTCTGCACTCTGCACTGCCACTCTGCACTACGCACTACCACTCTGCACTACGCACTACCACTCTGCACTACCACTCTGCACTACGCCTCTGCACTCTGCACTACGCCTCCGCACTACGCACTACGCCTCTGCACTACGCCTCTGCACTACGCACTATGCCTCTGCACTACGCAATACGCCTCTGCACTACGCCTCTGCACTACGCCTCTGCACTATGCCTCTGCACTACGCACTACGCCTCTGCACTACGCCTCCGCACTACGTCTCTGCACGACGCACTACGCCTCTGCACTACACCTCTGCACTACGCCTCTGCACTATGCCTCTGCACTATGCCTCTGCACTACGCACTACGCCTCTGCACTACGCACTACCACTCTGCACTACGCACTACGCCTCTGCAATACGCACTACCACTCTGCACTACGCACTACGCCTCTGCACTACGCACTACGCCTCTGCACTACGCACTACGCCTCTGCACTACGCCTCTGCACTACGCACTACCACTCTGCACTAAGCCTCTGCACTACGCACAACCAATCTGCACTACGCACTACGCCTCTGCACTACGCCTCTGCACTACGCACTACCACTCTGCACTACGCCTCTGCACTATGCACTACCACTCTGCACTCCGCACTACCACTCTGCACTACGCACTACCACTCTGCACTACGCACTACCACTCTGCACTATGCACTACCACTCTGCACTACGCACTACGCCTCTGCACTACGCACTACGCCTCTGCACTACCACTCTGCACTACGCACTACGCCTCTGCACTACGCACTACCACTCTGCACTACGCCTCTGCACTACGCCTCTGCACTACGCACTATGCCTCTGCACTACGCCTCTGCACTACGCACTACCACTCTGCACTACGCCTGCACTACGCACTACGCCTCTGCACTATGCACTACGCACTACGCCTCTGCACTACGCACTACGCCTCTGCACTACGCACTATGCCTCTGCACTACGCACTACGCCTCTGCACTATGCACTACGCACTACGCCTCTGAACTACGCCTCTGCACTACGCACTACGCCTCTGCACTACACACTACGCCTACGCACTACGCACTACGCCTCAGCACTACGCACTACGCCTCTGCACTACGCACTACGCCTCTGCACTACGCACTACGCCTCTGCATTTTGCACTACGCACTACGCCTCTGCACTACGCACTACCACTCTGCACTACGCACTACGCCTCTGCACTACGCACTACGCCTCTGCACTACCACTCTGCACTACGCACTACGCCTCTGCACTACGCACTACCACTCTGCACTACGCCTCTGCACTACGCCTCTGCACTACGCACTACGCCTCTGCACTACGCCTCTGCACTACACACTACCACTCTGCACTACGCCTGCACTATGCACTACACCTCTGCACTACACACTACACACTACGCCTCTGCACTACGCACTACGCCTCTGCACTACGCACTACGCCTTTGCACTACGCACTACGCACTATGCCTCTGAACTACGCCTCTGCACTACGCACTACGCCTCTGCACTACGCACTACGCCTAGGCACTACGCCTCTGCACTACGCACTATGCCTCTGCACTACGCACTACGCCTCTGCACTACGCACTACGCCTCTGCACTCTGCACTACGCACTACGCCTCTGCACTATGCACTACCACTCTGCACTACGCCTCTGCACTACCACTCTGCACTACGCACTATGCCTCTGCACTACGCACTACCACTCTGCACTACGCACTACGCCTCTGCACTACGCACTATTCACTACCACTCTGCACTACGCACTACGCCTCTGCACTACGCACTACGCAGTACGCCTCTGCACTATGCACTACCACTCTGCACTACGCCTCTGAACTACCACTCTGCACTACGCACTACGCCTCTGCACTACGCACTACCACTCTGCACTACGCCTCTGCACTACGCACTACGCCTCTGCACTACGCACTACCACTCTGCACTACGCACCACCACTCTGCACTACGCACTACCACTCTGCACTACGCACTACCACTCTGCACTGCCACTCTGCACTACGCACTACCACTCTGCACTACGCCTCTGCACTACCCACTACGCCTCTGCACTACGCACTACGCCTCTGCACTACGCACTACGCCTCTGCACTACGCACTATGCACTACGCCTCTGCACTACGCACTACACCTCTCCACTACGCACTACCACTCTGCACTACGCCTCTGCACTACGCACTACGCCTCTGCACTACGCACTACGCCTCTGCACTACGCACTACGCCTCTGCACTGTGCACTATGCACTATGCCTCTGCACTACGCACTCTGCACTACGCACTACGCACTCTGCACTACAATGCCGGAAGGGGCGGGGGCGCTTTCCATAAACCCGCAAACACACACACGCGTCTTAATACACTCACAGGTAGACACAGACTCACGTGCAAATACAAACACACAGAACAGACCGCCAAATGAATGGACTGCCGTGCGCGAAAGGTAAATGTTAAACGCGCGCATGATACATGCAATGCAATGGTGAACGCGCTCGCACCATCTGGATTGCATTACACGGGCACTCTGACAGATCCTAATTAAGATTAATCACTCGGCCGTGCTCGTTCGCGCACAGAAAATGCCATACAACTGCAATAAATGACGGACGAATAGTAAATATACCCTATCACGTCAAGTCAAGTCAAGTCATAAAATTTATATAGCGCACTACATACCCAGAGGGTTTCAAGGCGCTTAGGAAGGGGAGGAGGATTATTTGTCAAATATCCACGTTTTAAGCTGCTTTCGGAACGCTAGGTGATTCTGGGTGAGGCGAAGGTAAGAGGGGAGTGAGTTCCATGTTTTGGCAGCCAGGTATGAGAAGGATCTGCCTCCCATGGTGGTCTTGTTGATGCGAGGTACAGTGGCGAAGGCTTGGCTGGAAGAGCGAAGTTGGCGGGAGGGGGTGTAGAAGGACAGTCGAGAGTTGAGGCAATTTGGTCCGATGTCGTAGAGTGATTTGTGTGCGTGGGTGAGCAGTCGGAACGTAATCCTCTTATTGACGGGTAGCCAGTGGAGGTTTTTAAGGTGACCAGAGATGTGTTCGTTGCGTGGGATGTCTAATATGAGCCTGGCTGAGGCGTTTTGGATTCGTTGTATACGTCAAGGCTACTAAATAGACAGCACAGCCAAAACGAATCACTAGGCAGATGCCAGAAAAAACGCCGACGCGCACTAAAGAATCTAAAGAATGTGCCAGCCGGAGCCCTTTCAGAACTTTTTTTTCTTCTAAATGCAGAAGACCTCGGAAGCTCCGCCCCGCACTTCGTGGAGGCGTAGGCCTGAACCCTAAAAAGCGTAATCTGCGAGCCGGACTCTACAGTTTTGCCAAATTTCTTATAAATCCATTCAGCCGTTCGACCTGTAGCCGTGTCTAAACGTCCTATGGAAAATAACATGGAGAAAGCACGTTTTGGGACCCCCCTTTTATCTCAGCCCCCACTTCACCATTCCCCCCCCAAACTTTCAGGGAAGGAGCGCAGCGGACCAAGCCATCTTCTTTGAGAAATTCGCAAAGATTCATCCACCAGGGCCAAAGTTAATCCAAATAGAATGTTGAGGATTTCCTATGGAAACTAGGTCCTAACTATAACTACCTACTGACGACCGCCAGTAGGTAATATATATATGTACGTATCACCTACTGGCAGATCACCAGTAGGTAGCTATAGCTAGCTATCATCTAGTTTTCATAGGAAAAGCATTTTTTTTGACTTGCCTATAACTTTTGCACTGTTTGACTAATCTGCATGAAATTTTCCCCCAAAAGTGTCAAAGTAGGTTCTCTGTGTCATGGAAAGTTTGGGGGTGATCTGTGCAGTGGGGACCGAGAAACAGTGGCGTGAAATAAGAGTGCATTTGTAATGTTAATTCTCATAGCAATGCATTGTCAAATCTACAGCCTGAACCGCTGGACGGAATTACACCAAATTTGGCAGAAAGGTAGATGTTGTTATGCCATTTGTGCTTTTTGTTATTTGTTGCAAATCCGTACAGTAGTTTTTGAGAATTTAAAACTGAACAATATAGCGATATTTCTGACCACGGATATTTTGCTGCCAACAGGAATGCTCAACCTGAACAGAAAGTCGTGGCCACCACTTTATCAATTGGAAATGGTTCCTGGGGCTGAAAGTTTCTGTGAAAGCTAATATAAGGGGTCATGATGGAGGTACTCTGATATCATGTTTGAGAAATGGGGGTGTTAGTGACACAAGCTATATGTCCAAAAGTGATTTTTTTAAATCATGTGCGATATTCGTGATGATGACGCAATCTCCAGCGTGGCCACCTGTGTACTGTCACAGAAGCGTTGTGACTATCACAACGGTTTCATGAATATTGGTGAAAATATACCACAAAATGTATTTCTATCTATATACACACCCTTGCTGGTCACAGACTTATGAATTTTCTCATATATCCACTCAGACGCTCATACACCCATTGACATACCCACTCACACATCCAGCCACATACCTACTCAGATTACTCATGCACCAACTCACATACCCATTCAGGTATTCATGGACCCACTTACAGACTCACTGGGAGAGTGAAGCACCCATGTACAGACCTACTCATAGACTCATGCACATAGTCTCATTCCCCACTTTGAGACTCTTATACCCACTCACACACCCACCTGGGTACTCATGCACCCACTCGCATACCCACTCAGATACACATGCACACACTTACAGACTCACTCAGAGAATCAATCACCCAAATACAGGCCCACTCTGAGACTCATGCACCCACTTAGAGACCCACTCTTGCACTCATGTATGTACTCACAGATCCACTCATACACCCACTCACAAACTCAGTTACATACCCTCTCAGAGACTTATGTACTCAGTCACTCACTCATACACTCAGAGACTCACTCACACACTCACAACTCACAGATATACATGCACACATTCACTCGCCCTCCCAAAGGCTCATGCAATCCAGTCATAGACTCACCCACCCAGTCACAGACCCACTGAGACACTCAAGCATGTACCCATTCACTCACCCGCTCAGGAATTTATGCTCTCACTCACAGACCCATTGAGACACTCATACACCTATTCACAGATCCACTCAGACACTCATACATCCACTCAGACACTCACACACCCATACAGTCACTCACACACCCACTCAGTGACCTCTGAACCCAGTCACTCATACTCAGTGACTCACGCACCAACTCACAGTCCCACTCAGAGACCCACGCACCAACTCATCAAACTATTCAGACACTAACGCCTCCAAAGAAACCGACTTAGACACTCATGTATCCACTCACAGATCAAGTTAGACAGTCCTATACTTACTTACAAATGTAGAAAGGCATTCATGCACCTACCCACAGATTGACTGAGGGATTCATGTAACCAGTCACAGAGCCATTGAGACAATGATGCACCCACTCATAGATCCACTAAGACAGTCACATAGTTTGTTACAGAACCATTGATAGACTGATGCACTGTCTCACAGATCCACTCAAATACTTATGCTGTGAATGAGAGACTTACTGATACAGAGATGTATGCAGTCACAGATTCCACTGAAAGAGTTACACACCGTGTTATAGAGATATTATAGAGTTATTTAGACAGTAATGTGTTTATTGTGTTGGTAATAATCCATTTTGCAGTAATAAGTTTTGAATGTGGTGGTGGCTGAAATTCACTAAGAATTTGAAAAACCTTAGAGATTCACCAAAAAAACAAAGGTTATAGGTATATTATAATTAAGCTGACATTTCACTCCTACAAAACAAGAGAAATTCAGCAGTTATAGTTACCTAGCTAACTATAACTCACCCCCCCACAATGTACTGTTCATGGCCTCACATATTACATCACCCATGACATGATCAGTGACATCACTGATTACTTCACTTTTGACAACAGAAATGACATCTTAAATTACATCACTCATGATGTCATCCAGTGATTGTGAGTATTTTATGAATGTTACTGAGTGGTAAACATGTAGACTAAGGTAACTTGCTGTGGAAGTGCTTGTATGGGTAAGTGAGTGGGTGTGTAAGTAGTGTATAGGTGACTTGACTTGGTGTATCAGTGGTTGTAAATGTGAATCAGTGGGTATGTGAGTGGCTGAATGGGTGTTTGAGCAGATACATAAGTGTCTGTATGGGTGAGTGGCATGGTACATGAGTGGCAGTATCTGTGCATTAATGCGTATTTACGTGGGTGTATGTATGAGTGAGTGGGTGTATGAGTGGATGTATGTGTGAGCAAATGGATGTTTGAGTGGCTGTATGGTTGACTAAATGAGTATGAGAACAGTTGTATACGAAAGTATTTGATTGTCTCAGTCACTCTGTAGGTGAGTGATTATGTGTATAGGTAACTGAATGGCTGTGTGAGTAATTATATAGGAGAGTTAGTGGCTGTGTGAATGACTGTATGGGTGAGTAAGTAGTTGTGTGAGTTGGTGTATGGTTGCCTGGCTTACTGTGTCATTAGATGAGTACCTGTATGAGTGGGTGTGTAAGTGTGTCTATGTCTCTATAACTGAATCTGTGACTGGCTATATTGGTAAGTGAGTAAGTGCATGAGTGGCTGTATATGTGAGTTTGTGGTTCCGTTAGTGGCTCTATGTGTGAGTTAATGTGTTACTGGCTGTATGGATGAGTGACGAGATGTGTGAGTGTTTGTATGGGTTCTGTGAATGAGTTTGTTAGTCATTGTGTTGTAGTGGGCGCATGACATGTTCTATGGGGGTGTAAGTGGTTGTGTCAGTGTTTCTTTGGATGATGCCCTCAGTTAAGTCTTTTGAGATGTCATTTGAGATGTATTCAGTGATGTCACCGACCATGTATTGAGTGATGTAATATGTGAGGTCATAGGCAGTGTGTGGTAAATGAAGCAGCATGGAACAGCAGGTAAGTTGAGAAGTCCAGCACATTGCGAGGGCATGAGTTATAGTTGGCTCAGGTAACGATAGCTGCTGGATTTCTCTGGTTTTGAAAGACTGAAATGTGAGCCTAACTATCACTTCCCTTGTAAACTTTGGGATATATATATATTTCACCTGTCTTTGAGAGCTCTGATATAGATTTTCATGAAGTTGCTTTTACCTCTGCCTCTATATTATTTTTAGTCTTCACTACAGTAATCTTTGCACTTTTGCACTTTATAAACCGTATGTGGTTTAATATGGTGGCACATTGTTAGCACTAGCACTTTATTATATTTTTTAGCCATATGAATCAGTCTAGGCCCACTTGGGAGGAATTATCTTACTGTTGCATTTGACTATAACAGCAATCGCCAATCATTAAGATCAATTGTTGGGGTTGATGTAGGTATGAGAGCTTAATTAACTGATTCAAGACGTGGTTTTACATACAGAAATGTGCACTATGCTAATTTTTAACAAATCTTCTATTCAGTGTCGTTTCTTAGCTCATTTGTTTGCATTTTGAATTTTAATCATGCATTACCTAGTTTAACTATTTAAATATTTAAGTATTTATAAATACCTATACTCTTGTTGCATATAATCACTATGGTCACTATGTATACGAGTATCAATGTGTAACTCTGTTGAGACAACTAGTAGTACTCTTCTATGTCTATGTCAACCTCATTTGAATGTCACAAGAAACGAGTTATGACGGTGGTGCAGAGCATTAAATAAAAGTTCAATTGCACCAGAATTTGGGTCCGCTTTCGTCTGTTCCTGTTTCAAAGCATTTGTTTGTGGCAAAGCAAGAAAAAAGAAATATATATACATATATATATATATATATATATATATATATATATATATATATATATATATATATATATATATATATATACATATATATATATATATATATATATACATATATATATATATATATATATATATATATATATATATATATATATATATATATATATATATATATATATATATATATATATATATATATATATATATATTTATATATATATATATATATATCCATCACACAAAGGTTACTCTTGCGGGGAAAGCCTCTCAATTTCTTGCTTTCCGGTAGCCAGTGAACAAGGGCGTTGGCCCGAAACATGTTTGGCTGGAGCTGATTTGGACAGGGTTTAATCATCGCGCCTGTTGCACGCTCATGAAAAGAACGGAGATTCGCCAGGAGAGGCTTTCCCCGCAAGAGTAACCTTTGTGTGATGGATATATATATATATATATATATATATATGAAGAGTGCAATGAGCACGAAACGCGTCCGGCGTGAATCGACAGGCATGCTGTAAACTGGATCCGCTCGCCGATCCGGCTTTTACCTCATGAAGGTTGCTGCCGTGGATGTCAGTGTGCGTCTCCAACAGGTGGGAACCTTGGAGCTTTGATATATATATATATTCACTGAAAAAACCATAGGTTATAGACCATATATAGTTAGGAATTAGCATTTACAAAACCTTGAAAATTCACTGAAAAAACCATAGGTTATAGACCATATATAGTTAGGAATTAGCATTTACAAAACCTTATTTTACTCACACAAAACCATTGAAATTCCATATATAGTTAGTTGCACTAACTATATATCGCGCATCCGCAATCCACTGCTGATGATGTCACATATTACATCATTCATGACATGGTCAGTGACATCACTGATGACATCACTGATGACATCTCAAATGACATCACTGATGACAACATCCAGTGACTGTATGTTTCAGTAAAGTTAAAATATGTTTTACCTATTGAAGAATGAGTAGATGTATAAGTGTTTGAATGAAGGTTTTAGTAGGTGCGTGGTTGACTGTATGAGTGAGTGATTAAATGCGTCCTACTGAATGCATAGGTTAGTGACTAAACTGTGTGAAAGTTTGCATCAGTATGTCTGTTGTTGTGCAAGCTGCTGCATGTGTTGATCAGTAGCTATATGAGTGGCTATATGGGTTATTGATTGGTTGGCCAAGTATTTGTATGGGAGACTGAGTGTGTGTGTGGCTGGTTGGGAGGTGTCTGACTCTGTGCAGATCAATGTGTACTTGTATCAGTGATTGTATAAGAGAGTAAGTATGTGTTAGTATATGTTTGAAAATGTAAGGTGCTCTATGTTTAACTGTATAGATTAGAAAATGGAGGTGTGATTGATTCTTTGCATGACTGACTAGGTGTGTGAGTAACTCCATGGATGAGCAACAGAGTGTAAATGTCTGTATAGGTGTATGAGTGCATATGATAGTGTTGTAAAGATGAGTGATTGTATGTATGAATGATTGTATGGATGAATGAGTGAATGTATGTGTAGACGTAGGAATCAGTGAGTGCGTATGTAGTAACTAGTATTGGTGTGTCAATGGTTTCAAAAATTATACTCTGTATTTAACACTGGTTGTAACAGAGGTTATATTAAAATGTGAGGAGATGCATTGTATTGTCACATGAATGATATCATCAGTGATGTGGTCATTGATGTCAAATGAGATGTCATCAGTGATGTCATTTGAGATGTCATCAGTGATGTCATCAGTGATGTCACTGACCATGTCATGAATGATGTAATATGTGACATCATCAGCAGTGGATTGCGGATGCGCGATATATAGTTAGTGCAACTAACTATATATGGAATTTCAATGGTTTTGTGTGAGTAAAATAAGGTTTTGTAAATGCTAATTCCTAACTATATATGGTCTATAACCTATGGTTTTTTCAGTGAATTTCATTGGTTTTTTAACAGCTAATATCTGTAGCTGTAAAATGTATTCTTCTTTAAATCCAAAAATATATTTTTTATATGTTTATGAATAATTTTTTTTTTAAATATTTTTTTTTCTTCGTTCCCGCTTCCCGAATCGGGAAGCTTCCCGTTAGCTGACCTTGATGCCGCGAAATAGACCGCGAGCCGGTAAACGTTTCTTTACTGCAAGTGCCGCGTTAGAAAACAACATCGTGACGCCTCCCGTCCGCATGACGTTTCACGTTGTCGCGTGATACGTCATATGACGTGCTACGTTAGCGAACTGGTACACGAAGCGAGTCGCAAAGCGCAGGTTTCTGGAAGCAAACCGGGAGGCCCTGCAAAGCGCTTAACGTAAACAAAGCAGGTCATGTGACTTGGTAATAACACTTTTCATTGGTTCATTTCACTTTTGGTTTCCTAATGATGTAAGACTAGGTCATATAATCTAAAATGAACACTTTTCATTGGTTGAGAACTCTTGTTTTTCCCAAATGATGAAAATCCCTCCTTCTTTCCTCACTCTGACTTTCATCATTGTGAGAGAAAGACCCTTTGTGATCACTGAGCAATGGCTTCTTTAGTAGCTTCAGCTGGTGCTTCCCCACCACCTCCACCACATCCAAGGAAGAGTGGACCACCTGCTCAAGTTATAATTCAGCAAGAAGAGGAAGAAGAGGAAGACGAGGAAGAGCAGGAAGAGAGGCAGTTTTTGCCTGAGGAACCCAGGACGTCTCACCGGAAAGAAAACTTCATTTGGCAATTTTTTAAAATTCCCAAAGGTCTGAAAAAAGTAAATGCAAGATACGTAACTTGCCTTATATGTCAAGATAGACTGTCCAGAGGAACCGAGAAAAAATACAGTTTCGGAAACTACACAATGCATCGCCATATGACTAGGTGGCATCCTAACAACTACAGTGCTGCACAGTTTCGGAACGACCTAGATAATCTCCCTATTATGGCCAGAAGATCTGTTGTACCGGAAGTAACGGGACCAGAGGGCAGGGAGATGGTGCCAAATATACAAATGAGATTTGGTGAAGTAAAACACATCTGCGTATTTTGCGATGGATTCATTTGCTACGGAGAAAGAAGCATCACTCTGATCAACAGAGCTATTGACTATCATATGCAAGTTTGTACGAAACGCCCAAAATAATAAATACTTTTTTTTTGTTTTGTTGCTCCTGTTGAGCCCTTTACAATGAATCGTTTTCATTGCCCCCTCCAAGAAAAACCCCAAAAAATATAAAACTGTTCAGAAAAATTCAAAAAAAGTAAAAAAATGTTCTGAAAAATAATAAAAAAAATATAAAACAACAAAAACAATAAAAAAAAAGTTCTTTTCAGAACTACCTCCCCGTTATTAAAAAATTGGTACAATATTTGGAACTGTGCCAACCTCTATTTCTCTTAGTTCGCTTCCCAGTTCGCTCGCCGGTACGCGAACCGGAAGCGAACCAAAAACAGTAAGTATAAGGGAAGGAAACAGAGACTTATGTTAAAAGAAAGACAGCTATAGGGGAGTAAACTAGAGATACTATTACCCGTAATCCACTGCTGATGATGTCACATATTACATCATTCATGACATGCTCAGTGACATCATCAGCAGAGGATTGCGGGTTTTTTGACAACGTGCCTTATCCACGGTTTAATAACGCTGCCTTTTGCTTTATATAAGTTTTCAAATTGTATGAAATATATACCAATAGGTCGTTATGAACCTTTAGGTAGTGCTTTTCTTCATGAGGTCTGGTCGCTTCCATACACATACAGATGTTTCAAAGATGATCAAGAAGTTTATCTGAATGGAGAGGAATGCACTGAGACGCCAGATCATTCACTAATGTGTAGGCACATACAGTTACACGGTTCATGCAACAAACACCGACCAAATATGGCTAGCGTGTTGCAAGGCACGCCAGTTCCTGCTATCATCCCCACATTCAAGTTGTTGGAAAATGGTAGTTATTTGATGCTCAATAATGAAGATTGTTCTGAGTTAATTAAAAGTATTCCTTTTATGGTAACAGTAAGTGAATGGGTTATTTGCTGCAGAAATGTTCTATTTCCTCCCACACATGAACATAGGGAGTTTTCAATCTGGCCACAAATACCAACCTTGGGAGAGATTTCAACGGCATGGCAAGAATAAGAGCTCTTTTGTCTCAGAGAGAGGTGGCCTTGAGTTCGGCCCGTGAAACTTTCGTGCTTCACATAGCGAACACCCGTACAGAGGTGCAGACCCTTCTCAATTCAGATTTGCCTTTCAATTTCAGCAAGATGGTTCGGACTATCTTTAACGCATCCTCCACAAAGTTGTTACCAGTGGTCTCGTGACTTCATTTGAGAAAATCTTTGGAGTCATCCCTGCTTTCTTTCATTCTATTTTCTCCACTCTGCTTCGTGGATTGGCATTTTTACTTGCATTACCAGCGGACGCTCTTGTGCTTTTTTACATTTTTAAATATGGATGTCCCTCCTATGCAACCTCCCACCCTGCAGCTGCTGACACTGTTCCGCAATCGCATGCTAGAATATTATGGCACAATGCCGTTGGCGATATTAAGCACGGCATATGGATTATCTTTTCGATTCTCCTACTTCACCTGTGTCCAGCCTGTATTTCACTGCCTGACCTGTGATTTCGATTGGGCCATTGATTTGTGTCTCTGCGGACCGGTTTCTCCTGACGTCGACTTTAATCAGCTGATGACTCCTATCATTACTCACGAGTTGGTTTGTCCTGGCGAAAGGATTATGGCTGTGGCATTGATGCATGGACTACTTGGTCCCTGGAATTTACTGGCGGCAGCACAGTCTTTCTTGGAACAGAGCTTTCTTGAAAACCCACCGAGCTGTCCTCTGATGGTGATAGAGGATCCGGTGCTGGGAGAGCACGTATGTTCTTTTCCGCTTTTAAATTGGATGGCTGAACTGTTTTCGGATGAAGACGGTGACTTCCTATTGGAGGCTGTTGCAGCTTATTTTGCATACACAGTTATGTCATAGACCTTTTTCATGTTTGATATGCTGAGTACTAGCATTTCATTGACAATTCATTGACTTATCTGTCAAGTTTTTATTATTTACCTTGCCTATTGGCTTAAGACTCGATAAAGTACTTGGCTGTTTTATTTTTCTTTAGCATTAAATTTTCCTAGTTTTTAATGCTTTACCTTGCGGACCGTCCACATATAAACTTGCAATCTGCTCTCATGAGATGGCACTTCTATTATCTTATTCAGTTCGTTTCCGGATCATGGGGAGGTGTCATCTAGGTCCTGGATATCTTTACACCGTGTTAAGTTAGCATGGGCTCATTACCGGTTTAAACGCCATTTTTCCTTTTTTGCAACTTCTGCACACGACACTTAGTTGTTGCTTTAGCTTTCCACCTAGTAGTTCATCGTGGTTTACATGAGAATAATATGTTATTGCTCTACTATCTGCTTTGCTTGTTAAACTATATCTGTACAGCGAGTGCTAAAGTTTCAAGAACAACACGATACAGAATTGTTATGAGGTCTGATCTCCACGACTTCATACTCATAACATAAGTGCAACTTCTGCCAATTCTGGGCATGAGGCGGGTTTTATATTGCTTTGCCGAACACACATACACAACAGTTGATGCGGTTCACATGAAGAGAGAGCTGGTGTATGCTGATGTGATTCCTTCAAATCTAAGACACTAAAGTATGGGCACGCCCTAAACCAACACAAAGAGACCTTCTTAGCAAATAATATAATATGTGTATTAGGGAGGGTGAGATATAAGCAGCCGCGGGCCGTGGAGGGAGTTACGGTGAGGCAGGGAGGCGGGGAGGGGGAGAAGCAGGGTGGAGCCCTCTCTACCCTGCCCCTCCCCCTCCCCGCCTCCCTGCCCCACCGTAACTCCCTCCACGGCCCGCGGCTGCTTATAAGTGTTGCTAACTCTTATTCATTTACAGCATGTTAACATACTGTCACCATTCGCTTTTTATGTACTAGTAACTATGCTGGTAATTTTGCTACTGATAATATGTGTACTTGTATTCTCCACCCTGCTTCTCCCCCTCCCCGCCTCCCTGCCTCACCGTAACTCCCTCCACGGCCCGCGGCTGCTTATAAGTGTTGCTAACTCTTATTCATTTACAGCATGTTAACATACTATCACCATTCGCTTTTTATGTACTAGTAACTATGCTGGTAATTTTGCTACTGATAATATGTGTACTTGTATTATCTAAGATACTACGCCTGAGAAGACGGCATTAGTAAATAAACATTTCAAATACACATGTGTTCTTCTTAACTCCATGTTCTGGTTTCTAAGAAATATATAACGACCGACTGTTCATGAGTTCCACGTATCCTGAGGTACTATAAGTTCATATTCTGGATTGTCTAAACATTGAGAGTTTGTTATATCCAATGTGACACTGTACCTAGCTTGCTAAGGGGTTTTTGATTACTAACGTGAGTTTTGGGACACCCTAATTCGCCGAGGTTCCAATCCTCTGTCCACAGTTCTGTGTGAGAACAGAAACCCTGCGACAGGGGCACCCCCTGTGGTATATAAATAAATAATACCGGATCTAGGTTTGACTAGGCATAGCAATAACAGATAGCTCAATAAATAAGAGTCAAGATTCGAGGTAGTAGGAGTTTGCAGGTTTATTACAGCATAAAGGACAGGAACAGGACAACCTGCATAGGAATAGGATGGCAGAGCCCGGCAGCTGCCGGGGCTGGATCTGGGATGAGCGCGCTAGCATTTAATAACAATACACGATCATATATACTAAAACAGTTGCATTACAATACATACGATAGGCGGAGCAGTGGGTGGAGCAAAGGGTGTGACGCGTAGCAGTCGCGAAAGATAAGGGTGAAAGTGGGTGTAACAGGGCGTATACATAGATATGTGATGCAAACGTAACAGAATATGTCATGAATGGGGCGGAAACATGGAGGGGGCTACCTAAGGAGCCGGGACCTCTAACCTGATGGTGCGCGCAAACTGGCAATGACGTATTACTAGGAGAAGCTGGGGGCTACGAACTCTGTGTTAGGAGCAGAGACTGAAGTCTGGAGAGTCAGGGCGACATGTACCTAAACAGTATCTAGTATCTGATGTTTAGAGAACATGTTGATAGAATCCAAAAGCTATCGGGGTAAAGGCTAACAGACTCTAAGACTGGAGCATGCATTATTCTACATGTAGTGCGTGATGAAGAATATTAAATGACCATAAATACAGTATTTCTCTTACATGGAGACGTAAAGACTAGACAATGACGGAAACTATTGATGCGGTTCAGTAGCTTAGGAATGCAGAGAAGGAGGACTGAACTGATAACTGGAATCATAACATACTCTTGGCAGACTCAGAGGCAGAGCCAGGCTGAACCGGGCACTGCAAGGCAGGAAGTAAGTGAAGGGTCAGGAACACAGGTGGGGGCTGTATCGCTCCTCAGCGAGGCTCAGGAGACAGAAGCTGAATCTGGTGTCCAGGCCCTTTTGAGGCCTAGAAACGGGAACTTTACAATGAAATAACGTGCACACTGAGAAACGTGGCAATGTAGCTTTACATAGGCCTGATATTCGTAGTATTCACGAGAACTGGAAACTGGCATACTAGAAGTGGGCACAAATATAATTGCGTCTTTAATCGAACATGGGGAATACATATGCATATTAATCATGCACAGATAACATATGATGGAGGACGCGTAAGGACACAGAACATGGCAAAATTTACTTTTCCACATTCCCTCCTTGTCACTACGTTTCCATCAGGAAACATCAATATTCATGATACCATCTATCATTTCATACAGTATCATTTGCTCGTCTCGAATTTTCTTGGAACGGGATTTAGAACGGGACTTGGGACTAGGAATACAAGAGGTAGCACAAATGCCGCAAATCGCAGGGCCACATTGTATACAGAGGCAGCAGCTGAATATGATCGCTACTGCAATACCTAGAAAGGACAAGACTTTCCATCCCCAAGCGGAAATTATATTCCAGAACCAACCAGACCATGTCCAGGTGCCTGGATCTTGGTGTAACAGATGGGCAATTTTATGGAGTCTGGTTATAGCTGAATAAACAGACGGTGCGTTATTTGGAATGAAAATGCAGCAACTAGATCCGATGACTCTACAGGCCCCGCCCCTATCGGCCAATATGACGTCAAGGACGAGACGATTCTGTAAAACGACAAATCTCATAGCAGATTGCTCTTCAGTTAAGTTACCTAGGGCAGAGGCAGTCTCATTAACTACTGCTTCAAGGGTTCTGGTTAACCTACGAATTAGCTTACTATTCTGGATAGGTCCTATAAAGAAGAAGAAACCTCTATTGAAATCTGTATACTGTTCTAGAGCAGTTTCAGTATAATCGACAATGGGGGACTCCCTTCTATGTCTAATGTGTACTAGATGTGTGTTTCTATGATAATCAGATGGAGCTAGGAAAACAGGTGGCAGTAGGAAGGCAATGTAACAGGTTCCCTCCCAATCGAGGGGCAGACGAACATATGCGGTCTGACCACAAATAAAATAAGAATGACGTGAAGCTTTGAAAATAGATTTCCCATTGTCACTATATTTGACAATAGTAGTACAATCGCTATGTCCTACATGTACGGAACCATTATTTCTAACACATAATTCGCCTTTGACTGGTAGTACTGAAATAGCAGGTAAGTCTGGAGTGGAATCAGACTGAACATTCAGGACCATGAAATTCGAAGAATAATTACCTAAATTGTAAACTTCGTTTTCTAGATCTAACCCTGTTCTGTGGGGAAGACCTTGCTTGTCTGGGAAACATGTACTGTTAAGAAAAGACATATCTGTTGAAGATGACGTTAACGTGGACCATGCTCCACACGAACCATTATGTGAAAATGGATAAGGAAACAGTGGCAGAACTCCCTTCGGTGTCTGGAAAGGGGGGAGTCGACCACACACCCAACAATTAGTGGCATTGCTGGTCTGGTGTGAATAATGTAACATGCGGATAAAAGAATTGTTACGCATAGCGAGGCGATAAGAGAGTTCATGAGGAGGCAGATCACTAAACGTGTGCTCTACTGTAACATTAGAAGACTTATTTACATGAGGAACTGAAAAATACAGATAAAACGCATAACTGGTGCAGGAAATCATAATACTGAGAAATAATATGAAACATAGAAAAACGATACATCGGATTGAGTTTTGACTAACTCTCTCACTATGGGGGTCTATTTTATACATGTCAGAAACCGGTCTAACCGTTTCACCTAGGGGAGGACTTAGACAATCAAACTGGCGGACTTATTTTACTAGACCTTAACTTTTTCTTATACTCCTGTTGCGGAGTTGTCTCTAACAGGGAGGGTGCAGTATCATTGTCTTTTGCGGGACAGTCCTTAAGAATAGTACTTTGGCAGTCCTTTAAATCCTCGGAAATGTTCTTTGAAACTGGTTTCAATCCATAAAATTTCTTGATGTGCGAAAGATGCACCCAGCCTTTGCGTCCCTCCAACTTCACGGCTGTACGGGTGGCCAGGAGGACCTGTCGGGGCTCCTTCCAGCGAGGCTCCAGTGGACTTGAACGATCGAAATTTCGCACTAGGACCATGGATCCGGGAACGATTTCATGCGGTGCCACCTCGGTATTGTCTGGAAATGCGGCGGCAACCTGTGAACGACAAGAGTTGAGGGCAGACATCAAGGAAGCTAGGTAATCTGTCAGCATATTACTTGAAACATCGGTAATACTTCGGGGTCTAGGAGTACCCCACATGTTAGGGGGGCGGCCGAAAACGACCTCATACGGGGACAGACCTGATCTGGAATGTGCGACCATGCGCATATAGAACAGGGCGACCGGCAGAGCTATTAGCCAGTCCACACCTTTCTCTTTACAGACTTTGGCAATGCGGATTTTCAGGGTCTGGTTATGTCTCTCTACGAGACCGGCTGCTTCAGGATGGCGTACACAATGGAACTTCCACTGGTACCCTAACAAAAGGGAAACGTGCTTCATGAGTTCAGATGAGAATGGCTGGCCGTTGTCAGAATATACGACCCTAGGGAGTCCGTAACGGGGGAAGAACTCACGAACCAACTGCTTGGCAGTGGTCGCGGACTCGCGGCTGTGTAGTCTGGAACTGGATATGCCTCCGTCCACCTGGACAAAGCGCATACAACTACAAGGACATACTTGAAACCTCGACATCGCTCCATCTGAATGTAATCCATCTGGAGGACTTCAAAAGGGTGGTCAGGGGGCTGGAATCCACCTTGTTCCACCGGGACACTTTTACCTGGATTAAACTGACAACATATCATACAGGTACGGACTTTCTGCTTGGCTGCAGCTCGTAAATGCTTATTGAACCAAATATTCTGGATACTGTCTAACATAGCTTTTTCTCCTAAATGTGCTGGACTATGTGCGGTATTGATAATGACTTGAACCATGGAGTCGGGGAGAAACCATGTGGCTTTACCCTTTGTTACCCATCCCTGATCTGTCTGGACCCCTCCTTGTTCGGACCATTTCTTGATTTCATCGGGAGTAGCATGTAACTGGATATCTATGACATCTTGAGTAGGGTCTTTAACTGTCATACATGTAATCGGATCTGGAGTGTGTGTCGGTGTCTTATTAACTGAAATGTCTGGTGTCTGAGCTGTAAGTTTGGCTGTTCGATCTGCTAGATCATTACCTTGAGAAATAGTGTCAGTAACTTTCGTATGTGCTTTGCACTTCATGATAGCAATGGATGTCGGTAAATGTATTGCATCTAACAGAGCTTGAATAAGGAGACCATGCTGAATCTTGGTTCCATGAGAAGTCATGAAACCTCTCTCCTGCCAGAGCACTCCGAAGTCGTGTACAACTCCAAATGCGTAACGTGAATCTGTATAAACATTAACTTTCAGGTTCTTGGCGTGTATGCAGGCTTGTGTCAGAGCAACTAGCTCTGCTGCTTGAGCAGACAGGGTGTCAATACGGTGTGTTTCAATAACTTCAGTGTCAGTAGTCACTGCATACGCGGCTACTAGTTCTCCTGTACTTGTTCTCATACATGAACCATCCACATAAAGTGTCAGGTCGGGATCTGGTAATGGAATATCTGTCAGATCTTGTCTTGGCTTTGTCATGATGTTAACTACTTCCACACAATCGTGTGTGGCAGGATTCAAAGTAACTGATGGTAACAGTGTGGCAGGATTTAGGACGTTGCAGCGTCTGATCTCTATGTGTGGCTGGAACAGTGTCAATTCATAACCTGTTAAACGTGCAATTGTCAAGTGCTGAGTTTGTGTTCGGTTTAAAAGAACTTCCACAGAGTGTGGAACTTGTACTGTCAGGGAGTGTCCTAATACTATGGAATCACTTTGTCTGATAGCAAGTGCTGTGGCTGCAACTGACTTAAGGCACGCAGGCAGAGCCTGGGCTACAGGATCTAATGTGCTCGAAAAATAAGCACAAGGCTTGTATTGTCCTGCTTGATCTTGTGTGAGAACAGATAATGCTGTACCTTTGCGTTCAGTGACGAAAAGTGTAAAAGGCTTACTGTAGTTTGGTGTAGCTAGAACTGGAGCTTGGCATAGGGCTTTCTTTAATTCATTAAAACTAAGTGTATGTTCAGATGTCCAAGGGAGAACAGTCGATACGGCTGCCTCCTGTGTTGTTAACTGTATCAGTGGCTTGGCTAGAAATGCATACTGAGGAATCCATTGTCTGCAATAAGAAGTGAGGCCGATAAAAGCACGTACCTCCTTCTGGGTCTTGGGCTGAGGAAGACTCGCTATTAACTGAATACGATCTGGTGTCAACTGCCTACCCCTCTTGGACAGTAAGTGTCCTAAGTAGACCACTTGCTGGACACAGAATTGAAGCTTCGAAGGGGACACCTTGTGCCCCATCTCGGCTAGGAAATACAAGACTGTAAGGGATGCTTGTTCGCAAGCATGTTCAGAACGGGCTGTGATCAGTAGATCATCGACATACTGGAGCAGGGCAGTGTCAGTTGGCATGTGAATGTTGTCTAGTTGTCTCTTTAGTGCTTGACTGTAAATACTAGGACTTTCTGTGAAACCTTGAGGAGCGCGTGTGAACATATAGCTCCTTCCATTTAAACAAAATCCGAAAAGAAACTGGCTGTCCGGATGAATGGGGACACTGAAAAACGCGTTCTTGAGGTCTATGACTGTAAAAAATGTGGCTTCGGAATCAATGGCTGTCAATAGGGAAGAGATATCTGGGACAACTGGGTACTGGGGAATAATGCATTTATTAAGTTCTCGAAGGTCAATCACTAAACGATATACTGGAGGTGCATTTGGATCAGTACGTTTCATGACAGGAATGATCGGAGAATTACATACATTGGAGTCAGTTTCTACCACTACTCCTTGAGCCATGAGCTCGTCAATAATTTTGGATAAGGCTGCTACAGCCTCAGGTGGCAATCTGTACTGTCTGATTCGTGGCAGGACTACACCTGGCTTGAGAGTCACACGATGGGGTGTGATTTGCATATAACCAACATCAGTTGGACCTTGTGCCCATAGATGCTGCGGAACATTAGACAATCTTGGATCAAAATCTCGTAATACATAGTGACCCTTGAAGTCACGTAGGAACAATCGTATTCCCTCTGGGGAACAGCATATAACTGCACCTAATTCTTTCAGTGTTTTAATGCCTAATAGATTCTCTGGACATAACTTAGTAAGTAACAGGTCAGTAGTGCGGGACAATGGACCTACTTCTAGAGTAACTGGCTTTGATATTTCATTTACAATAGGTTTTCCTGAAAATCCAAGGGAAACATTTCTAGAGCCTGAGAGCGGAGCCCCTGGAACTTCGGCGTGACTTATAGTGGTCCTACTTGCCCCTGTATCAATCAGAAACTTTCTGTCTTTCCCTAATACTTGACTATGAACATAGGGACCTTCTTGATCTACAGGTATCTCGATGAGAGGCAAGCCTACCTCCCTCTCTAGGCTGTTTCATGAATATGGCTGATACTCTGGATACTCGGACTGTGCATACTGGTACATCTGCTGTGTAACATGCTGTGTTGCAGCGATGGGCTGCGGTACAGTAACTGTCTGTTGTGCATTCTGTGGCTGAGGAGTCTGTGAAACTTGTTCTTGTCTAGGCGGACGTGGTCTTTCTTTAGTCTTACCGGTAGCTATGTTGTGTTTCAGAACTGCACACTCGTTTATAAAATGACCTGGCTGTTTACAATAATTGCAGTTCCCTTTAACGGGAGCTGCAGGATGACTGGCTTGATTTGGTCCCCTCTTCTGACTGTCTTGAGGAACAGATTGTGCAACTAGTACTTTCATTTTCGTGTCTTTCATACGCTTTCTCTCATGATCTTGCTCTTCTCTGATTCTATTCTGGTGGTATTGAAGCATCTGTAACATCTGGGACGGGGTATTAGCTTGCCAGGTACTTTCGACTTTCAAAACTCGATTCTTAACTTGTGGACTTGAATTCTCGACTAGTTTAGTAACAAAAAGATGAGGGTATGACTCGCTACTCGTCTTGAGGCCACTGTTGATGCTAAAACATTTCTCAAATCTAGAATAAAAATCACTAATATCTTCATCTTGTTTCTGTTTACAGGCTGAGATTGCATCCCAGTCTTCCTTTTTAGTGGTTAATAATCTGGGTAACACTTGTATTAATAATTCTGGTAATTCTTTACATTTGTCTCCAAGACCGGTACCTGGTACTCGTGCCTTATCTTCAGCTTCTAGAACTGCCCAATCGATCTTTTTCTCTCCCACCTCCCATTCTTTTTCCTTGAGTTTCTCATATACCCCTGCGGGCAACAGGACCTTTAGCATTTTAATTATGTCTGGATACGTGTATTCTCCCATACGGAGCATGTCTTTCAATTCTCGGTGGAACCCTGCTGGATCTTTATCATGACAGGGAATTAACTTTTTCATCTCTAAGAGTTCCATCTTTGTAATCGGGGTGTAAACAAACACTCGTTCTAGTTCGCCACCCGTTCCTCTAACTGGGTGGACTTCTCGTAACGGATTCTGTCTGTCTATGTAAAAGGGTTTACTTTCTGGGGGTGAGACATGAACAAAATGCGGGTTCAGAAACATACTATATTTGTGGCGCTGTTCTAGAATAACACTAATTAAATCGGTACCTAAACCTTTCCATTTATACTGGAGTAACTCGTTCAGGACATCGTGTAACGGACCTGGATCAGAATGTTGACCCTCATACAAAGTAATGAGGTGCTGGATCATATACATACCCACCAGTCGCTGCTCGGCTGGGGGCAATTTCAGAAACATTTGTGCCACTATTTCGTCTGGAAAAGTGGTAGAATCAGTAATCCATCGGACTGCTGATCGGACTAGTTCTTGTTCATGCCTAGTACTTAACTCGCTATAACCGATTCGTGATTTCAAAATGTGGTCGGTAGCTTGAAATACTTGTTCTAGAGAACCTTGTTCTGGTGTTGGACGATGGAAAGTTGACTTGTGTTCTAGGCGTAAATGGCGGTCTGGAAATCTAGATTTTCCTACATACGCTATTCTGGCGGGATTCTCGTCCTCTACCTCTTCCGCAGAGTCATTTTCTTTCTCGCTTACTTGTGCTGCCTTACGTTGATCATGTAACCTTATTATTTCCTTACGAATTTTCTTGTACATACTCTCTATACTACCGATAGTTCTATGCTTACCGTCGGCTATATTATCACTCCACCTTGTCAGGGTTCTCATTTCGGCTTGATCTTTGGTCGGATAATCTTGTTCTCTTATTAGACAATTAATCAGAAACTTTAATAGCATGAGCTGGACTTCAACTTTTCTTTGGCACATAACGTCACTAATACTTTCTGGATCATTCCCTGTACGGATGAAACGATATATTCTGTCTAGATCTTCTTTCATATCTGGTAGGGTGTCTAAAAACCCGAGCACCCATCTTACACGTATAGAATATAGAATCATACTATCATCACCTGTGACTGGATCATAGCGACATTCAGTAAGGACTCGTCGGATATCTGCAGCGGACTGATATTTGGGCGTACGTTGTGACGCACATTCATGTAACTCGGCCAACGTTTTACGTTGGTGCGGTGGCGGGGTACCAGGAGGACCTCCTCCTGCGGCCCCTAAACCGGAATCATCGACTGATGCTCTTCGTACTAGCGCGGCGGGAAATTGAAATGCGGGCTGAACTTGTATGGCGGGCTGAACCTGGGGGACCGTAGCAGGTACTGCAAGGGGTGCCCCGGTGTCTGGAGGAGCAGGAAGTGCCTGATTTACAGGGACTGGCGGAGCGGGATTTGCATATTCTGGGACTGTGTCGTCCAAATAGGACGAAATGAAAATATCAGCTGCGGTCGGTTTGTGATGTAGCTTGAGCGGAACTAATGGTGGCGGGAAATTACTGGATGCCTCCGGGGTCGCTTTTGGCAAGCCCTCGGCAAGAAGAGGATACATACCCTTAATGAGGGCGTTCCTCTGTCTGTCTGACTGTTCGGTTTTAACTCGTTCACCTATCTCGATTAATTCCCTTTCTTGGGCTCGTTCTAAGGATTCTCTACTTAATTCTGACTTTCTGATTTCTTTTTCGGTTCTTTTATGAGATTCTTTGCGCCATAACTCGATGGCGTCTTTCTGTGACTGTCTGGCTTTCTTTTTCCATAATGTTTCTTCTACTCTCATGATGCACTCGGCATCCCACGTACCTGATACGGGCCATCTATACTTTTCTTCTAACTCCTTGGTATACTCTACCCATAAATCTAGATATAATATGGCGCTTATGCCATGCTTTTGATATATAAAATGACCTGGACTGTCCCTAGGCGGGACAGGAACTGCTTCTTCTAGCAGACCCTTTCTAGTTTTTAACTGACGTAATCTCGAAAAGAGGGACATTGCAAACTTGAATCTGAACACAATACAATACACGAGGAACAATAACAATTGAGAAAACAATTCAGGCATACCACGACATTGAAAATACATTGAATAACATTATGAAGCAACAGTTCGGACAGAATACTACCTGGAACACTGAGAACAGAAACACATGAATTTCTCGAGAACGGAACAGACTAGAATTACTGGATGCGCTGCTGAAACAGCACGGAACATACCGGTCCCATAAAGGGACGCATCAAGACCCGTATCCACCTAGGTGAACACTTCGTTTCAGATCTGCGTACCCAGACCCATCGGACCAGAGACAATTTAGATTGACCCTGTCTAGATACTACCCCAGCAACGGTACTCACCGGGCAGCAAGAACGGAAGGCCTCGGACTGGACTGGACTGCTTCGACGCCGGACGGACGAACTTCGGACTTCTGTTACGGGTGGGCCTCCGGATACCTCGGACCTTGGACTCTCGGCTTGGGCTCTGGTCGGGACTCGCCGCGTTCCTCCACCGTCTCGTCTGGATGCTGGACCGCCTCCTCCGTCTCCTCCGTGGGCCTGAGGGATACTTGAAGCAGAAATATCTGCCGGTGCGCAGAAGAGTTCCGTCACGACTGCAGAGGGTCAGGGGGTCAGCGTGGCTTCACCGACGCGTGGGGAAAGGGCAAGTCCCTATTCGGGCGCCATTATGTGGTATATAAATAAATAATACCGGATCTAGGTTTGACTAGGCATAGCAATAACAGATAGCTCAATAAATAAGAGTCAAGATTCGAGGTAGTAGGAGTTTGCAGGTTTATTACAGCATAAAGGACAGGAACAGGACAACCTGCATAGGAATAGGATGGCAGAGCCCGGCAGCTGCCGGGGCTGGATCTGGGATGAGCGCGCTAGCATTTAATAACAATACACGATCATATATACTAAAACAGTTGCATTACAATACATACGATAGGCGGAGCAGTGGGTGGAGCAAAGGGTGTGACGCGTAGCAGTCGCGAAAGATAAGGGTGAAAGTGGGTGTAACAGGGCGTATACATAGATATGTGATGCAAACGTAACAGAATATGTCATGAATGGGGCGGAAACATGGAGGGGGCTACCTAAGGAGCCGGGACCTCTAACCTGATGGTGCGCGCAAACTGGCAATGACGTATTACTAGGAGAAGCTGGGGGCTACGAACTCTGTGTTAGGAGCAGAGACTGAAGTCTGGAGAGTCAGGGCGACATGTACCTAAACAGTATCTAGTATCTGATGTTTAGAGAACATGTTGATAGAATCCAAAAGCTATCGGGGTAAAGGCTAACAGACTCTAAGACTGGAGCATGCATTATTCTACATGTAGTGCGTGATGAAGAATATTAAATGACCATAAATACAGTATTTCTCTTACATGGAGACGTAAAGACTAGACAATGACGGAAACTATTGATGCGGTTCAGTAGCTTAGGAATGCAGAGAAGGAGGACTGAACTGATAACTGGAATCATAACATACTCTTGGCAGACTCAGAGGCAGAGCCAGGCTGAACCGGGCACTGCAAGGCAGGAAGTAAGTGAAGGGTCAGGAACACAGGTGGGGGCTGTATCGCTCCTCAGCGAGGCTCAGGAGACAGAAGCTGAATCTGGTGTCCAGGCCCTTTTGAGGCCTAGAAACGGGAACTTTACAATGAAATAACGTGCACACTGAGAAACGTGGCAATGTAGCTTTACATAGGCCTGATATTCGTAGTATTCACGAGAACTGGAAACTGGCATACTAGAAGTGGGCACAAATATAATTGCGTCTTTAATCGAACATGGGGAATACATATGCATATTAATCATGCACAGATAACATATGATGGAGGACGCGTAGGGACACAGAACATGGCAAAATTTACTTTTCCACATTCCGACCCTTGCTGGAGCTTCATCACACTTGCGATACAACTCCAGCAATGCGCCACCTTTACGGCACAGATACATCACGCATCTGTGCTGTTTTTGCCCCATGATGCGCCGCATTGTAAATGCAGCACACCATAGGTGACGGAACAGCGGCACAGAATGACTAACACATCCCTGGTGATGCGCCAGTCATCATAAATGTATCCCTATGCTTCTTATCTTGTTAGAGATGAACCGCCATATGTATCATCAAAGTTTTTTGCATTTCCTAAATAGCGAACTTTAAGGAATAAATAGCGATTCTTTACCATTCCTAGTTTGCGATTAGCTATTTGCTAATTACAAATTACCCATTCATTTCCTTCATTTCCATAGGGCGGTTGGACTCACTTTTAGCTCGAACGGCTGAATGGATTTCCACGAAACTTGGCAAAATTGTAGGGACTGGTAGCCCGATGTGCCTTTGCTATGTCTCAAGATATATGCTCCAGTGGTTTTTACGAAAATTAACTTTGAAAAATATATATTGGGCTACATTGGCCTATATATATGTTGGAGCCCAAATGTAGCCCAATGTAGCCCAATGAAGCCCAATGTAGCCCAATGTAGCCCAAAGATGGCCGCCAGACACACAAAAAAACAAATGTAGCCCAAATATCAGCCAGATGTAGCCCAACTATAGCCCAGTGACAGAATGACCAATCAGCTTCGCAAACCTCCGTTACGCGAAGCGGAGCGCTGTTACAGATATATATCTTTTTTTGAACGTTAATTTCTCAAAATCCACTGGAGCACATATATTGAGACCTAGCAAAGGCACATCGGGCTACCAGTCCCTAATATTTTGCCAAGTTTCGTGCAAATCCATTCAGCCGTTCGATTATTATTATTATTATTTTTTTTGCCCCGCGGGGCCCTTTTAAAACCTCCACATCAAACCTAGGGGGTCAGCGAGGATCTACTATGCCCCCTTATGGTTATTTCCCCCTTTGTTTTGGCCTCCTCTTGTCTCTCGATCCTACCGAGAGACAAGATGGCGGCCGCTACGGACTTTTTGGAATGTTGACAGACGCCAGAGAACCAATCAGCTTCGCTTCACAAAGCTCCGTTGCGCGAAAAGTACGCGTCCTGGGACGCTGCCCGGTCCGCTGTTACAGATATATATCTTTTTTTAAACGTTAATTTCTCAAAATCCACTGGAGCACATATATTGAGACCTACAAAAGGCACATCGGGCTACCAGTCCCTACAATTTTGCCAAGTTTCGTGCAAATCCATTCAGCCGTTCGGGCTAAAAGTGAGGCCAACCGCCCTATGGAAAACTCAATGTTAAAAACACGTTTTGGGACCCCCCTTTTTTCTCGGCCCCCCCTTGACGAACCCCCCCCAAATTTTCAAGGGCTGCTCAGAAACAAAATGTGCCATTTTCCTGAAAATTTCAGCCAATTCCGTCCACAAACGCCAAAGTTATTAGACATAGAATTTTCAAAAATCCCATAGAGAAAAAATCCTAACTATATATACCTACTGGCGACCGCCAGTAGGTAATATATATATATATATATATATATATATATATATATATATATAAACACGAGATTTAGCTGGTCCCAAGCCTCAATGTCGGCGGGCTCACGGCAGGGGTAGCCACCCCCTTCAAATTATACACTCACACCCGGCGTGCTCTTCCCTGTAGTCGTGGAAAACGAAGAACAACACAGGAGCCGTGGCCTCTATTCAAGGTGCAGTTTAATGCAGACACAACGTCCTACGCGTTTCAGAGTATACTACTCCTTCATCACGGGCAAAGTTTGTGCATTTCAGTGTAGTTAATAAAGTAAAGTAATATGTCACGTGATAAAAACATAAAGAAAATACTGCGCCTATAATCATTAAACCTTCGGTGATTTTACAATTGTTTTGTAATGTATATTTACACATTCAGGTTCATCTAAACGTTGATAATGGTGGGATTATAAAAACAAAATACGAAATTAAATCGTGGCTGCAACCAAAGCATTTAGCAATTTCAGCATTGTTCATGAAAAACCAGTGTTTGTAATACACGCTCACCAGGTCATAATATTGTCGGCAAACAATGACCAGCTTATTGTAACATTGTCAACGTAAATTAAATAAATATTTGGTCAGTAACACAAAGTTTAATAAAACATTGCTGCTACCCGACTCGAACTTATCATCTCAAAAGACAGCGTTCATACGAACATTCCCTGTCGCTCTGTTGCTTGAGCTATTCGATGACCATGCTCAATATGTGCAATATTCAAGGTGTAATATTCACTCTGAAATGCGCTATCCATATTGATTCACTCAGTATAGAGCCCAAGTGGGCAAACAACAATCTTATTATTTGACACATATTGCAAACAAAAATATTAATGCTGAGAGTACTGCCCTAGTGGGCTAATTATTAACATCGTAAAGTTCTGGATAAAGATTATTCCAAAATTTTCACACTTTGGTCAGCCAATTTTGTTGCCCCAGTGGGCATATGTATTCTTGATTGCTAGTCCCATCCATCATCACTCTTAATTGCATTCGTATTGACAACACCTAAGGCAATGAAAAAGGCAAAGTTCCATTAAAAACCTTGTAATCTCAAAGAACGTTTTACGAAGAAAACACACAAAAATTTCTAAAAACAACTAGCAGAAGGTCATAGTGCAGCAATGTTCTTACAACTGTTACATTTCCCATTTAGTATAAGTGCACTGACAATTCTTCGTCCATATTCAGACCATGGGGCACCATGGTATTAAATCTGATAATGAATTTGGACTCCAATTTCCTGAGCTCAAGTAATCTATTACCACCTCGTTTATTGAGTGGCACACTGTCGATGACTGCAAATTTCACAAGGTTGGCATTACTTTTGTGATGCTTGTGAAAGTGTCGAGCTACAGGGTAAGTCTTGTCATTTTTTCCAATGGCTCTCAAATGTTCAAGTACTCGTTTTGTACCCTTGTGGATCGTGCTGCCTATGTAATACTTGGAACATGGACATTTGAGTGTATAAATTACATATTCTGTATTGCAGTTTAAATGTTTCTGTATGACCCATGGAGCTTCATTGTTGTTAAATTTTATTGATTTAATGCTGTTACTATATTTACAGGCTTTACACTGATTGCAAGTAAAAAAGCCTTTTACTGAATTCGTTTTGGTGGGTTTTGCGATCATGTTACTGCATAGTTGGTCACGTAGTGACCTGGGTTTCCGAAACGTTAAGGATGGATGTTCTCCTATGTGGTCCTTCAAATCATTATCTGTTTTCAGAACATCCCAAAACTTATTAAGGCTTTTTTTCACTTCCCACGCATGTGTATTATAGGTGGTAATAAACCTTATTGTTTCTTTAGATTTAGTTTGGGATTCATCAGGTTTAGGGAATAATAGTTCATGACGGTTAAGAGCTTCTACTCTGGTAATGGCCTCTTTTACAGTTTTGGGGCTATAACCTCTCGTCAAGAATCTATCCCTCATTGTCACTTTCTCCTGTTCAAATTTATCCAATGTACTGCAGTTTCTGCGTGCTCGTAAAAGTTCACCAAATGGTATACTGTGTATAAGATTGCGTGGGTGGCAACTGCCTGCATGTAGTAGGCTGTTGCCCGCCGTTGATTTTCTGAACAAAGAGCTCACAATGGTATTGCCATCTACCTCCAATTTAAGATCTAAAAATTCCATAGTATCTTTGCCAATCTGGTGTGTGAATTGGAGATTCATTTCATTATTGTTTAATTCTTGCACAAATTCAATTGCTTGTGTCTCAGTGCCACTCCATACACAAAAAATATTGTCTATGTAGCGAAGCCAGAGGACGGCGTGGTCTTTAAATAGCCCAATGTTATGGACTACCTGCTCCTCCCACCAGCCCAGGTAAATACCTGCAAAGCTGGGGGCGAAGCAGGTCCCCATTGCCGTCCCCTGGGTTTGCCTGTAAATTTTGTCATCAAAGAGGAAAAAATTGTACTCAAGCATAACTCAATCATTCTGAGTAACATCTCAGTGTGCTGGAGAAAACAAAGCGGTCTTTTCTTGAAGAACTGTCTGCAGGCCTCTAGACCTAAAGTGTGCGGGATACTAGTATATAGGCTACAGACATCTAGGCCTAGCATCAAATAGTTGGGGGACCACTCAATATCACTGATCTTACGTAAGAAATCACTGGTGTCTAAAACAAACGAGGGAAGTGATTGAACCAGGGGCTGCAAGAAGTGATCTACATATTTGGAAGTGTTCTCAAGAGCGCTGCCACATGAGGAAACAATCGGTCTCCCTGGTGGCCTTTGGGCATTTTTGTGTAACTTGGGGAGTAAATATAAAACAGGCAGTTTTGGATATTTACACGCCAAATAGGAAAATTCGTCATTACTCAATATGCAATCCTCTTTCCATTTTGTGATTTGAATGGATACTGCCAACATTGCTTGATCATACACAGATCTAGTTGTTAGGCAATATCTGTTGGTGTCTGCTAACTGTGAGTACCCTTCTTGTTTGTACATATCAAGAGGCCAAATGACAACATTGCCTCCTTTGTCACTTTGCTTGATAACAAATTCACGGTTAGATTCAAGATCATTCAGGGCCTTGCGTTGTTTTTCAGTCAAATTACTTCTAGAAAACATTTTGTGTACCTTGAGTTTTTTCAGCTCATTCACCATTCCTTTTTCAAAACAATTTATTGCTTCACAATTTACTTGGGGTAAAAACACTGATTTCGGTTTAAATTACGTAGCCGCCCTCAGATCTAAAGTCAAATCACTGTTGTCTGCATTGAGGATGGGATTATCAGTTATCCCCTCCACTCCTGCCAATTCATGCACTGTATGTAATGTCTCAATGTCCCTTATTTGTAAATTAATATCATCACTGGCCTGTTCCCCAACATGTTTTTGAGTTTTATGTGAAAACCACTTTTTCAATTTCAATTTCCGTACATAGTGGAATAAATCAATTCTTGTTTCCATGTAATTGAAATTGGAAGTCGGGCAAAAGGATAAACCTAGCATTAAAACCTCCAATACATTGTCATTTAGTTTATAATTAGAAAGATTTACCACAGTCTTGGTCTTCATGGTTTCTTCGCAAATTTGCCCCTTGTTCTTGTTCCCACAGGGCTGTCTGTTGGCATAGAATAATTTGGCTTTTTGCCTCCTCTTCCTCCTCTTCCACGCCCTCTTGCCGGGCTGCCGCTGCTGGCCATAGTATTTGACCTTTCTTTTGCCAGTAGCTCGTACTCCCTTAAAAAACGTGCTTTTAATATTTCGGCATCATTTCTTTGTGCCGGTTCAGCATCACTTTGTATGATTTGTTCAGTTATTTGGGAAATCCTGCTGGTAGAGGCTGAAGGTACATCTGTCCCTACTGCTCCTTGTGTTGAACCTTCATTAGGCTTTGATTGAGTGGTTTGTTCATTTCTTAGTTTGTCAAACTTTTTACCAAAGGTTAAAATTTGGCCATTTTTGTAATCAATTTCGTCTCTTTCAAATTTAGACAACTTCTTCATTTTAATTTTCTCCTCAAGTTTTTCGAGACGCCTATTCATTTTGTCCATCTCTGTGTTAAATTCCTCATCTCCAAGTAATTCCTTTAATTTTGAAATTAACTCTTCACTTTCTTGTGTAAGTTTTGCACTTTCTTTTTCAGCAGATTTGATCAGTAATTTCAACATATTTAATGAACAAATATGATTGTTCTCCATCCACTCTGAAATTAATTCTGGATCGGGTTGTTGGAGTGTTGGGGTTATAAAAATACATAAGCCCCGCGGTATTTCATTACATTCTACATAGTGTTGTAATGCGGTGGCTTCCCACCATTTGGATTGTTCTTTTTTAAGCACTTTCCATAGAGTGTCCCACAGCTTGCGTTTGTCTTTCAAGCTGTCAACAGTAATTTTGGTTACATCATCGCCATTGTCAATGCGAGCAGTTTTGTCAAAAAGCTTAGTTGCCGCTGCCTTCCGCTTGGTGTTTCTTGTGTCTGACATGATTCTGATTACGATATTGTTCAAATTCGTAATACCCGATGGTATTCGGGACTGCACGTTTTGCGAGCAAAACGTGCAGTCCCGAATACCATCGGGTAACCAAAATTGATTTATTCCACTATGTACGGAAATTGAAATTGAAAAAGTGGTTTTCACATAAAACTCAAAAACATGTTGGGGAACAGGCCAGTGATGATATTAATTTACAAATAGGGGACATTGAGACATTACATACAGTGCATGAATTGGCAGGAGTGGAGGGGATAACTGATAATCCCATCCTCAATGCAGACAACAGTGATTTGACTTTAGAACTGAGGGCGGCTACGTCATTTAAACCGAAATCAGTGTTTTTACCCCAAGTAAATTGTGAAGCAATAAATTGTTGAAAAAGGAATGGTGAATGAGCTGAAAAAACTCAAGGTACACAAAATGTTTTCTAGAAGTAATTTGACTGAAAAACAACGCAAGGCCCTGAATGATCTTGAATCTAACCGTGAATTTGTTATCAAGCAAAGTGACAAAGGAGGCAATGTTGCCATTTGGCCTCTTGATATGTACAAACAAGAAGGGTACTCACAGTTAGCAGACACCAACAGATATTGCCTAACAACTAGATCTGTGTATGATCAAGCAATGTTGGCAGTATCCATTCAAATCACAAAATGGAAAGAGGATTGTATATTGAGTAATGACGAATTTTCCTATTTGGCGTGTAAATATCCAAAACTGCCTGTTTTATATTTACTCCCCAAGTTACACAAAAATGCCCAAAGGCCACCAGGGAGACCGATTGTTTCCTCATGTGGCAGCGCTCTTGAGAACACTTCCAAATATGTAGATCACTTCTTGTAGCCCCTGGTTCAATCACTTCCCTCGTTTGTACCAGTGATTTCTTACGTAAGATCAGTGATATTGAGTGGTCCCCCAACTATTTGATGCTAGGCCTAGATGTCTGTAGCCTATATACTAGTATCCCGCAAACTTTAGGTCTAGAGGCCTGCAGACAGTTCTTCAAGAAAAGACTGCTTTGTTTTCTCCAGCACACTGAGATGTTACTCAGAATGATTGAGTTATGCTTGAGTAACAATTTTTTCCTCTTTGATGACAAAATTTACAGGCAAACCCAGGGGACGGCGATGGGGACCTGCTTCGCCCCCAGCTTTGCAGGTATTTACCTGGGCTGGTGGGAGGAGCAGGTAGTCCATAACATCGGGCTATTTAAAGACCACGCCGTCCTCTGGCTACGCTACATAGACGATATTTTTTGTGTATGGAGTGGCACAAGCAATTGAATTTGTGCAAGAATTAAACAATAATGAAATGAATCTCCAATTCACACACCAGATTGGCAAAGATACTATGGAATTTTTAGATCTTAAATTGGAGGTAGATGGCAATACCATTGTGAGCTCTTTGTTCAGAAAATCAACGGCGGGCAACAGCCTACTACATGCAGGCAGTTGCCACCCACGCAATCTTATACACAGTATACCATTTGGTGAACTTTTACGAGCACGCAGAAACTGCAGTACATTGGATAAATTTGAACAGGAGAAAGTGACAATGAGGGATAGATTCTTGACGAGTGGTTATAGCCCCAAAACTGTAAAAGAGGCCATTACCAGAGTAAAAGCTCTTAACCGTCATGAACTATTATTCCCTAAACCTGATGAATCCCAAACTAAATCTAAAGAAACAATAAGGTTTATTACCACCTATAATACACATGCGTGGGAAGTGAAAAAAAGCCTTAATAAGTTTTGGGATGTTCTGAAAACAGATAATGATTTGAAGGACCACATAGGAGAACATCCATCCTTAACGTTTCGGAAACCCAGGTCACTACGTGACCAACTATGCAGTAACATGATCGCAAAACCCACCAAAACGAATTCAGTAAAAGGCTTTTTTACTTGCAATCAGTGTAAAGCCTGTAAATATAGTAACAGCATTAAATCAATAAAATTTAACAACAATGAAGCTCCATGGGTCATACAGAAACATTTAAACTGCAATACGGAATATGTAATTTATACACTGAAATGTCCATGTTCCAAGTATTCCATAGGCCGCACGATCCACAAGGGTAAAAAACGAGTACTTGAACATTTGAGAGCCATTGGAAAAAATGACAAGACTTACCCTGTAGCTCGACACTTTCACGAGCATCACAAAAGTAATGCCAACCTTGTGAAATTTTCAGTCATCGACAGTGTGCCACTCAATAAATGAGGTGGTAATAGATTACTTGAGCTCAGGAAATTGGAGTCCAAATTCATTATCAGATTTAATACCATGGTGCCCCATGGTCTGAATATGGACGAAGAATTGTCAGTGCACTTATACTAAATGGGAAATGTAACAGTTGTAAGAACATTGCTGCACTATGACCTTCTGCTAGTTGTTTTTAGAAATTTTTGTGTGTTTTCTTCGTAAAACGTTCTTTGAGATTACAAGGTTTTTAATGGAACTTTGCCTTTTTCATTGCCTTAGGTGTTGTCAATACGAATGCAATTAAGAGTGATGATGGATGGGACTGGCAATCAAGAATACATATGCCCACTGGGGCAACAAAATTGGCTGACCAAAGTGTGAAAATTTTGGAATAATCTTTATCCAGAACTTTACGATGTTAATAATTAGCCCACTAGGGCAGTACTCTCAGCATTAATATTTTTGTTTGCAATATGTGTCAAATAATAAGATTGTTGTTTGCCCACTTGGGCTCTATACTGAGTGAATCAATATGGATAGCGCATTTCAGAGTGAATATTACACCTTGAATATTGCACATATTGAGCATGGTCATCGAATAGCTCAAGCAACAGAGCGACAGGGAATGTTCGTATGAACGCTGTCTTTTGAGATGATAAGTTCGAGTCGGGTAGCAGCAATGTTTTATTAAACTTTGTGTTACTGACCAAATATTTATTTAATTTACGTTGACAATGTTACAATAAGCTGGTCATTGTTTGCCGACAATATTATGACCTGGTGAGCGTGTATTACAAACGCTGGTTTTTCATGAACAATGCTGAAATTGCTAAATGCTTTGGTTGCAGCCACGATTTAATTTCGTATTTTGTTTTTATAATCCCACCATTATCAACGTTTAGATGAACCTGAATGTGTAAATATACATTACAAAACAATTGTAAAATCACCGAAGGTTTAATGATTATAGGCGCAGTATTTTCTTTATGTTTTTATCACGTGACATATTACTTTACTTTATTAACTACACTGAAATGCACAAACTTTGCCCGTGATGAAGGAGTAGTATACTCTGAAACGCGTAGGACGTTGTGTCTGCATTAAACTGCACCTTGAATAGAGACCACGGCTCCTGTGTTGTTCTTCGTTTTCCACGACTACAGGGAAGAGCACGCCGGGTGTGTGTGTATAATATATATATATATATATACATATATATATATATATATATATATATGTATATTAATATTAGGCCTGGGTGGTAAATTCCGCTCTGTTCGTGGAGTTTGTGGATATTTCTGCACTCTGCGAAGCTCACGGAGGGCAGAAAACTTCACTCTGCATAGCGCAGTGGAGTTTTTTCCCCGCTCGCGAACGGTAAGTTGGTGAGCGCGAGCTGCCGCTCGGGTAGAATTTCTACCCAAGTGGCAGGAAGATCAGCACCAACTTTAGTTCGTGCCGCACTCCCCCGCTTGCGGAACTCCGCGGATTTCTTTTTGTCACTTTCCTAAGTTACGCGTAGCGAAACTCAACGTACTACTCCCAGGCCTATATATAGGTGTTACTATTAGTGACTTAGAGAGAACAATGAACAATATACATGTATGAAACCTTTAAAGAGTTTTTAGGTTTCTCATTTGACCATTCATAGTTATGTGACAGATTTACCCATGGGGCAATTTGAAGTTTGGCAGTTTTAGGGCATACACCAAATAAAGGTAGAATCCAGGCCAACCAGCCTTACAGTTCTCCCTACATTTAGAGCAGGTGGAACAGAATGATTCTTGCTGAAGCTGCTGCATCATCTGGCTCTGCCAGTGGAAACCCTTGACCTGGTGGTATGTCAGCCAAAGGACCAGGGGGTCACATTTGAGTAGCCGTGCAATATTATGGACATTGGCTACTGTCACTAGAAAATGAGAAAATATGCATGATGCATCAGGGAAATTTGTTTTTTAATTTTCAGCAGCAATCATCATCTCTGGGGGTTATTGCCAAAAAGCAAAAGACCATACCAAGAAAGTTGAAAAACCAAGGCAGCCTACTCAGTATTTAAGTGTGATGAAAATGCATCTGCAGCACCTGTCGATGCATTGTCATCACCGTGGTCCCTGCCAGGCTGATCGGATTCTCTAAATGCGGTAGGTAGGCCTTCACCAACCAGCTAAGCCTCCTGCCGAGCACTAAAGAAGCACCTGTGTCGTTAGAAACAGAACAAAATTGATTGTGCACTCACCACACATACACCAAACATGCAGAACAGATCCAGAACATGGAACACTTCTGTTGTCCTTGAGCATCTGTAAGTTCTCATGCTGGACGGCCTTGATCTATAAAAATAAACATCAGAGGGAGAGCAATGGGAGTGCTGGGGTGCAGAGAAAAAGATAATAAAACCAGCAGTTAATGTTAATCCTGACCCGGAGAACTTTGTCCAGTTTCTAAATGGTCTTCCGGAATATTGTATCTAGTTTCCATTTCATTTTCTCTCTCATCATAATAAGACTACTTGTAGTAATTTTATCTTCCAAACTGCGTACAGATTTGAAGGTCAGATCTGTAGTGTTGCGTGTTGTTCAGGAGGACTTGTGTGTGATCAAGTGGTTGAAGCACCATTTGTGGTACAATATCCAAGTCTCAATGCATCACCTGGAATACTGCTACAAGATTTAGAGGCTCCCTCAAGGATATTGTGTGCCAATCTGGAGGCCACCTCTGTTGTACTGTATTGTATACTGGAGCCACAATTAGAGTTGCCTGCCCAGGTCTGGAGATCACTTATGATGTGCTGTGTCAAGTTCTAGCTACCTCCTCTGGCATTTTGTCTCCAGGCTTGGCAGTCACAACTGGAGATCTGTAACCAGGCTAGAAGGTTTATCTAGTGTTGTGCCCGGTTCTGAAGACACAAGCTACAACTTTGAAATCCAAGAGTACCTGGGGCCTCATTTATGAGGCCTTGCGTGAGTTTTGCGCTTCCGATGCGTCACTTTTTGTGACGCATCGGCGGCGTAAAACTTGCCTCCTTATGCGCACTATTTACAAAGTGACGCATCTAAGCAGATGCGTCACTTTGTAAACCCCTGCGCTACATTATACCTGCGTCAGGTATAATGTATGCAGAGGGGGCGTTCACCCGCAAAAAGCCTCGTAATAGTGACGCAGTGAAATCTATGAGATTTCACTGCGTCACTTTTAGGACGCTGTTGCGACAAAATCTTGCGCCTGCCTCACAGCAGGCGTAAGACTGACGCAAGCCCTTTCACATGGGGCTTTCCCCATGTGAAAGAACGCATTGCTGGAGTTGCGTCACTTTTGTGACACACCCCAGCAATGCGTGACTTTTGCGCTTACAGATACGTCAGAAATACTGACGTATCTGTAACTCCTTGCGACATGATGCGTCATATTATAAATATGACGCATCAATCATGTCGCAGGGAGAGCGCAGTGAAAAGTGACGCATCGCTGTTTTCACGCAGCGATGCGTCACTTTTCATAAATAAGGTCCCTGGAGCCTGGGGTGAAGTAGGAGACTGGGATTCCAGACACACCAAGTAGAGGTGCGACAAATATGGTGCAGATTTATGATGAAATCTCACCTGCTTATTTTTGAATTGCTTCTACAGGTTTTGGTACAATGAGCAAATAAAGATGCATGGGAATTAGGCACTGGGCTATTACTAATGGCTGAGATTGATTCAGGTATTTCATGCATCACAGTTGTGTTTCAGAACATCAGCATAGGTTTCTGTAGCTTACCCGCTTCTTTGCTCTTGGTATCTACAGAAAAAGGGTGCACACAAATTGCTAATCCTGGATGCAAAAACTAACATATTATGATAATCCTGCCTGGCACATAGCAAACATACTATTTTTCAAAGGAGGTCTTGAGTAAGGTAAGCAATTAACAGCTTTTCAGCCAGTGGACACATACAACAGGGTCAGTAAAGTGAAATCTATTGGCGGACCCTCAGTGTGTGGCTTGTTATGTTAGGTAGTCAAGCAGGTTATTCTAGTGTGAAATATAAAAAGGAAGACAGCCTGGAGAAGTCTGTAAAATGAAAAGGCATACACAGAAGAGAGTGATGTAACGAAGGAGACATTTGAGGGCGATGAGTGGAGGGCTAAATGATATAAAGAGCGATGAGGACACGGTGATGGTATTGAAGTAAGGTTCAGGTTAGGTAGAGTTGAAGTGAGTTTATAATGAGGTTCAGGTGAGGTTGAAGTATTGGTGAGAGATGTGAGGTGAGGGTGAGGGTGTGGTATAACTGATAAGGGTGAGGTGAGGTAGATGTAAGGTAAGGTGAAGGTAAGATTGAGGTGGGGTGCAGTGAGTGTACAGTGGTGGGGAGGAAGGTTGTCATGGGGTAAGATGAGTTGTGACAAGGGTGTGGGTGAGTGGGAGTTGATTTTGAGTTGAGATGTGATTGAGATGAGAGGAGAGGAGGATGAGACTAAAATGTGATTGACGGGAGCTTGAGCTGCGAGTGAGGTGCAGGCCAGCATCATATGATTTTGGCACTCTTCACACGGCCACCCGATCGATAGGTTTATTCACACAGTGAACAATAAGATGCACTGGGCCCGCTTATATTGAATTTGTTCACATCTTCAATGTGAAGTATATTCACTGCTAGAGTCAATTTTATGTTTGACCCTCCCCATAACCTGCCCAGCAGCCCCGGGTGGCATTTTCCACAGAGTAGATGGTGCAGCACAGCTACCCAGGCAGTGCTGTTGCTGCATAGTTCCACCTCCACTCCATGACCTCAGTACTCCACAACATTTCTTCCCCCTTCATGTGGTCCAATAGTGAGAATTATTACCAGGATGTCAAGTCATGAGGTGCAGGTGAAGAAGGTTTTTGATGAGTTTGATGTGAAGGCGAGGCAAAATGAGGTTGAAGAGAAGATGAGGTGAGAGTGACACAAGGTTGCCTGAGTTCGGAATTGTAATAATGAGGGCTTGAAGTTTAGCATGGTGGGGATGCATTAGGGCAACAAAGTTGCATGGTGAGTTCCAAGTGGCTGCCAGAGTGTTGGCGCACCATGGTCAGATCTGTAAGGCTGATGCACCTTCTCCTCCTTTGGTAATGTATGATTCCACCTTGGAAGGAATCCATCGCGCTCCCATCTCGTGAGCAATGACCAAGTGCCTCCTGTAGAAATAAAACAGGCATGGATTTAGTATTTTAGATTGAAGGTTAAAAAGATAATTATTATCTTTTAGGGCTAACATTCATCTGCAAATGGCAGCAGTAAAGGGGGCCCCACTAACAAATTCAACACATTTGTTTTACCCAGCCCCATGGTGCAAGGCATAGGGACAGAATGCGAGGAAGGTGTTGCTTTTGTGAAGGCAGAAGGGGCTTTTCTGCCCAGCCTACTTTACCATCCTTCTGGTGTACTGTTACAAAAAGTGATGCATAGACTGCTAAAAGCGCCACAATACCAAATTTTGGAAAAAAATACCTTTATGCTAGATATACGCTGCTACTGTTGTAATGAACCACATACCAAATAACTGGAAAACTATGACTCATTGTGCATGGGTGTGCTAAACAACCATGATCACAGGAAGTAAACGTATGCATTCAAAATGATACTGTTTATTCCTATCTGGGTTGAGAAATGAATAGGCGGCTGGTCTCAGCCTGAGCACTGGGTCTGTCCCGTGGCCAGCCCACCATTGCTAGCTCTCTGAACATCCGTCCTGGCTTAACCAGTGCTTGATTTGTGTCAGTGGTTATAGGTGGTGGGGACTGGCACTCATTTTTGAGGGCCAGAGCATAGCAATCAGTAGTACAGTCTGAGCAAGGGGCACTAGCGTGCTTTGAACCAGCTACAGTATATTTAACATGATTCGCGCCCTTCAAAATGTGGTTTATACTGCCTCCCTTGGACATGATTCTGTGTTGCCACTTTCCTGAGGGACTGGGGGAGGTTAATACTAAAGCAAAGCAGGCTCCAACACAGACAAGCATTAGCAACGCAAATATGTCTGACTTTAAAGGAATATTGTATGGTAATGTGAAGAATTACAAGTAAAGAGCGAACAATAGTTTATGTGGAAGAAAAGAACTGTAGAATAATATTGGTGTAGGTGAAAAGGTTGGATAACAGTTGCACTGTCAAGACAAAAATAAAGGGAGGAAGGGCATAAGGAAGAATGAGTGAGAGGGAGGGAAAGAAAGAAAGAAAAAGACAGAGTGAAAGGGGTTAGGTATTTGAGAAAGTGAATGGGTGGAAGGCGATGACGAGAGAGGGATGGATATAAGGATCAGAGACCAATTAAGATAGAGCAAAGAACTCGGAGGCTAATAAACAGGGGTGCTGCTATCACTAGTGGGGTGCCCATGGGTGCGTAGTGCCCACTACCTACAAAGACGATGATCACATTCATCCAAAAAGAAGCAGTTAAGTATTGCAGCTACTATATGTGCATTGTGTTGGCATTTTTCCATGTTTCTACTTCCTGCTCAGGAGAGCAGGATTGTGGTAATTGTAGTGTTACCTTGTGATCATTTGCTACTGAAATAGAACAGTAAAGGGACAGTAGGCCTCGTTTATGAGGAATTAGAGTAGAGCCGTGTCGCACGTCTTCTTGCTGCGCTGCCTTACGCCAACATAAAAAGGGCAGGAAAGCCCATATTGATGAAATACTGTGCTTTCCTGTCCCTTCCCACTCCTCTGACGCACAATTTGCTGCCTAGCGCCAACGTAGGCACTGTTGCACCATTGCACCATGGTGCAAAAGGTGCCTCCATTGCAGGCAGGTTTTTTTTGTGCAGGAAAGGGCACCTTCCTGCACATTAACAATCCAAAAAAGCATTTTTCTTTTTCGAATGCAGCACCCAACTGAAAGAGGAAAAAACAGGGAGAAATAAAAAATATCTCCAATCGTTACACTTGCTCTGGGGAGGCATAAGGTTTTGGCGCTCACCCATGTTTATGTGATTAAGCATACCTAGGGCAACGTGAAAATCAATGGGTGCTGCGTGGGAAATCCCACAGCATCACCCATGGAATGCCTCCTTGATGCAGAGTAAGGCAAGGCAGCGACTTCCACTGCTTTCCCTTACTCCACATCTATGAGGCCGTGCAAAGTGGTTGCAGAGTGGCTTTGCGTCGCCTCAAGGATATAATTGAGAGGCTTGCGCCACCAGAGCGTAAAAAAAGTGGGGCTCTGACGGCGAGGCCTGTTGTAAATAAGCCCCAGAGTGTATAATATTTGTTTCCATATTTTTAAATAAAGCAGCGCTCTCTTTCACTAACTGCTAGGAAATGCTATAATTTTTTAACATTGTAAATGGAAGCATTCTTAAATATATATATATATATCACATCACGAACAGGGCAGAAGAAAATGTGTTATATCCACTTATACATTGTTGTGACCATCGTACTGTGGTTTAAAGCCTCATTCCGATTCACTAATGTTGACAGAAGTAATTTACTCCCATGTGCCCTGGTCACTAGAATTGTCTCTGTGCAGTTTGCCATCAGATCAGGATATGATTCTTCTTGGTCTGTTGTCTTCAGGGGAATATAGTCCAATATAGAATGGCATTGGGATTGGCAGCCTAAGAAATTTTTATAAAACTACATTTTAATTACATGGCAATTTTAAATGATCAAAATACAATTAACGAAGCTCTTTTTTATTTGCATACATTCTTAAATTAGTTTTATTGCTCCCGAAAATAAAAAAAGAAAGGTCTATCTTCTTATTAAATTCTACTTTTTTCTGATGCACGGGGATACCTAATATAATAGCCACCTTGATTTTTGAAGCTAGCTCTTAGGTATCATATCCACTTTCTGCTGGATCTTTAAGAGACCAAAAGATGTATTTATGAATTTAGTTTGCCACCATTTCAAATGTTGCTGGTCCTCTGTCGGCCCAGTTACTAGCCCTATACACGGCCTTAGTCACAGGGGGCCAGATTTACAAGACACTGACGCACCTGTACAGATGCATCAGTTTCCTTGCGTCTCCATGCGAAACCATTGCGGTACCATTGATGCACCGTATTTACAATACGGCGCACCATGGTTTAAGGATTGACTGATGAATCAGAAATGTGACGCATCTGTTGGCGCAAAAGTCACACATTGTTGGAGTCGTGTCGCAAGCACGACGCAAGTCCAGCAATGCACGGGAGGCCTATTCTCTATACACTGCATCACTCCTTACACCTGCTTTTGGCAGGCATAGGGTTTTGATGCAGTGGCGTCCTAGAAGTGAAGCAGTGAAATCTTATAGATTTCACTGCGTCACTTTTATGAGGCTTTCCTGCATGGGAACGTACTCCCTGAATGCATTATACGTGATGCAGGTATAATGTGGCACAGGGCTTTACAATGTGATTAATCTCCCTAGATGTGTAATGTTATAAATGGCTGCAACGTGGCGCATTGTTTACGCCGCCGCTACCTCACAAAAAGTGATGCAACGGCGGCGCAAAAGTGTTGCAAGGGGCTTGTAAATCTGTCCCAGGGTTTGCAGTTTATAGTTTAAATCCAATCTTTACTACGGAGCCCCTGATTTTATGATAGACTTCAAAGAACCTTTCATTTGATTTAAAGACCAACGTTTAGTCTTTTGCAAATGCTTCTTCTATCTGAACAATGATGAGCCTCTGAAACCAAAGTGATCCCATTGTTGGACTAATCCTACCTGCCCGGGCTTAGATGAAAGACCTGCTCTCCATCTTTCATATCTTCCAATTATCATCACCATTGTCTTTCTACAATGTGAGAATGGATATGCATTGCTTTAGAAGTGTTCGCATGCATAACTGCATCATCTTTAAAGGTATTTTTTTCTAAATCATCGCATTCAGAACCTTTATGGTGGGAATTGTGCCTGAATATTGAGGCCCAAATATTGCCTGGCAAAACTATTATGCCCTAAATATCAATTAGAAAACTATCAGCCTGTTTTTGTTAATAATAGGAAATCTACAACCAATGGAGCAATATTTATGTAAACAATACTAAACTCACAATATGATGTCAACCATGCAATCATAAGGTGTAAAGGACAAAATGTATATACATCATTAACAGTAGTGGTGCTAAAAGACACTGCTGTTGCACGCCTATTTGAGTCTTAAATCGCCATGTATTTTGCCCATTTGTTTAAAATCTCCCAGTTGGACTTTTACTGTAACACATCCAAGTAATGATTATCGAACCCCATCCCATGCTGGAATGAGTACCAAAGGAGTACATGTAACTCATTAAAAGCTATTCTTTCATCCACAACTGCTGCATACAGGGGCTTTTGGCTATGAAAGAAACTCCTTACTACAAGATGTTCAGATGAAATCCTTTACTCTGCTTTTGGCCAAATGAAGTCGTTGCTGTGTTTCGGAAATTGTGGGATTAGCTACATATGCCTATGTAGGTAATATGGCATGGATCAATATGGCAAATCAGGTTGCGTATGAGTTTATGAGCGATATGAGGCAGTAACAGGCTGAATCTGGTACATTGCATTGTTGATAATAGGCAATCTTTCCAGAGAACGGAATAAAGAATGTATCTTCTGTTGGGTTGTGCACCTTCCTTAGCTCGGTTTTCCAAATCCCAGGTTTCCTTTTGCCTAAACCCACTGGGATGCGACATGGGCCGGCACCTGATTTCTAAGTTTTGTGCTGCATAACAGCACTTTTCCAACCTCTGTAAAAGAAGCAGGTGAGGAGGGTTTACTTTCCAGTTGTGACCATTACTGGGATGAGCATGTCATCCCGAGTCAGGCCCAGTACCTGGTAAAGCATAATGCGATGCTAATTCTTTTCATTGATCATCATATTTTCTATCTAGTCCACACTACTCTTTTGTAGGTCATTAGAAACTTCACCACTCAAAGAAACTTGCTGTACTTTGTAATCAAATAGCTTCTTCGTTACTAAGTGCTTGGAGAAGTGTAATCTTGATCACATCTGGGATATTGTAGGGGTGCATTATATTCATGCATAGTCAGCACTAAAATACATTCTGTGCAACTAATGTTACTAAAGGGAGTGGAGTATTGCATATTTAAAGTATTACACATGACATACTTGTGTATAGAACATGATTAATTAGGGTTTATGCGACACTTATATATTAATGTAATAGGATAAGTTAACATAGATGTGTCCTATTTTGTGGTTAATACATTCGAATTTGTGTAGTCTAATGTTTAGGCATTTATACATGGAACTAGAATTTATTTCATGCAAGCGTATTTAGAATGACATCTTCAGAATTCTTTGCAATTTATACAAGTATTAAAGAACTGCATTTATTATGTGTGTGTAGAAATGTGCACATATTCTGTAACCCCTCTGCACTACTATAGTTGTCTAGAGGGGGCCTCGAGAAACCTTTTGGTCCATGCTCAGGTTTAGGGTTTAACATGAAATTCAGATTTAATCTTCAATGTAGATTGTGTGTACATACATGTTGTTTCCTCTGCAGGTATGGAAAGAGAAACCCTCATTAGTTAGCATAGAAGGTCTTTTTTTCTGTTAGATAGCAAGGTATGAGAAGACGAAGAAGCGCCATAACTAGCAAGGAGGTGAGCTCTCATGTTAGGAGAGAGGAATGACCAAGCACAAGCAAAACAAATCTGTGAGGCATCTTCAGGACAGAATACTTCATGTAAAGATCTCTGACCTCTAGATTTTAGGGCTCAAAGAAGTGGGTTCTCGCAGTTCATTTACAGAATTTCAAATGCGGAGAAACTGAAGCGCTGTCAATCTACTACAGTTGTAACCACGTTATTTGAAAGAAATATAAAACTGCAGCAGCAGTCAGCAGTCCTGCTCAGCGTTGCACATGTAGTAGGACAGATATCTACACATGAAGTGTCCTCACAGGAAGATGGTCTCACAGATTTGTTTCAGAAGAGACTGAAACATCAACAACTTTACCCATTGTCCCTTTAGTTCGTGTTAAGTTTCAGCGGAGTAGAATTTGTTCCTATGTTTAGGACAGTCTCCATTCTGTATACTATTTGAAATGGGTTATTGTGCATTGATGACTAGTAAATTCTAACTTAGGGGCCAATTAAGACATCAGTCGGAATACATTCTGACCAAATCGGTTTTCGGAATAGTTTCTGACCGACTCTCGTTCGGGGAGTCCGACCAACCAAACACCATTTGGTCGGACTCCCATTGCCTTCAGTGGGAGCCTGTGTTCTGACCGACAACACAGGCTCCCATTGAAAAAAGGTGTGGTTGCATGGATGGAAAGAGGGGACCCCACGGGGCCCATTGGAGGCCTCTGGGTATAGGGGGCCTGCTACAGGCCCCCAAAGTCGGATTCCGACAACGGATCCATGTCAGAAAGACTGATTCAGGAAGGCGGTCCGAATTCGACATCGTAATGACTCGGTGTATCCGAATGCCATTCGGATGCGACTTGGAACCAAGTCGGACAGTCCGAAAGGTTTCCGACCATAATAATCGGTCGGTCAGAAATGTTACCAAGTCGGTCAGATACAAGGCTTACGAATAAGATTCTGACGAACCATTTGCCGTTCGGAACCTTTCCGACCGATATCATAATCAGCCCTTTAGAAGGATTATATATGTTATCAATGTAATGTACTGAAGTATTGTTTGTTTTGAACCCCTATTCAAACTTTCATCTTTTTGAATGAAATATAATAAACATGAACCACACCTAGTTGTGTCGAGTGACCCCTTTTTAATAACAAGGACTAATGCAATTTGATTTGTTCATTTGATGTCGCAAGAAGTCAGAATTCTAACTAAATACTTTTCCAAATACATCCTTTGTAGGCACCATTACCTGATAATCAATACAATTCTAGTCACCACGTTTAACCATCCTAACCATATAATGTTCTGAAAGAATGTCTATGTTTATGTAAGAAGGTCTATGTCATACAGACCCCTCATACTCACCCTCTCCGTGCAAGTATAATAATAAGTTCATGTTACATTTACTGTTACACTTACCAGTTTAGTTCCCTAGCAAAGTGTAATAGTACAGTTGCCTCTCATGCCATGTACCCCACATACTGGCATCACAATTTAGATATATTGTCGTATGCATTCTGATATAGTCATATTGCTGTCAGTATTATAGAAAAAGTATTGTGTTTAAGACAAATGTATTAAAAAGAGAAGTTAATGTTATTATCTCCTTTCCCCTTTCCGTCAGTGAACAATTCCCTGGACATCCACAACTCCTCCTATCTCCCAGAAGGTATTCAGCAGGTGAGTTATGGATGAGGTACAGGTTTTTCTATCAACCTATCCCCTTCCTTTGCTCTTTTTTGTTCTCCCTACCCTTTCTCTTTATCTATAACTATTTTCTCTCCCTACAGATGTCATAGTCTTGAACAACATACCTCTACCCAACTCTAACTGGCTTACACATCATCCAAATACCCCCTCAGCGCTTCACTATCCATCACAACCCCTATATTCAGATGATATTCTGTCAATCCATGAGTCATATTCTTAATGAGAACATAGATAAAAGAAGTGGCATCCCTCTCCACACGCCTATGTGTCTGCAAACACCTGAAACTACTCTCTCTTCATCGGTTGACTCAGTAGCACACTCACTGTGTGAAGTCTCCGATTCTATAACCCCAAATAGTTCCCATGAGTAATAAACTGCTCAAAATACTCTCCCTCAGCACAAAAGATATTAATTACCTGGTAAAACGTAGGAAAATCCTCAATTACTGCGCCAAACTTAATGGTGATATAATTATTTAGCAAGAAACAAAATTAGGACACAAAGAATGCAAATCCTTGACTATGAAGGAATACATAGCTTTTCCGCCTCCCCTGCCAACAAAAAGAAAAATTAGGTCATCACCCTTATAACTGATAAGTAAACCTAGAAATCGGTACACTTCCAATGATAGTGACGGCGGAGTACTAATCACTAAGGTTACAAAACAATGTCACTTCATTCTATACAATCAATATCTATGCCCCAATGGCTGATGGCCCCCATTTATTGGTTACTTTAAACAAACATCTCTGTGAGCACCAAATGACTCTATCATTCTCCATGCAGGAGACTTTAAACTCCCTTGGGCTGCAATACTAGAAAGGAGCTCTGCATGCAAAGACCACATAAATAAGTGAGGATCCTATGTAAAAAAACGTTGCTAGAATGACATTTGGTGCCACCACAATCCAAGAGGAAGGGAATTAACATTTTACTCACACCCACATAACACTCGAAAGAGTAGATTATATAATTGAAAATAATGTACTCACTCCGGCTACCTCTGCCCCAACGATCAAACCAATACTAATTTTAGAACACACATGCATTTCAATGGATCTGCAAATTGGTCACAATCTCAACAATGGAGATTTAACAATGAAGTCCTTAAAGACCATGTGTTTCTATAGTCGACCTAAGTGGGAAGAGTCTGCCCAGAGGTGGATCCCATGCTCTCTATGCCACTGGATTTAAGCTAGCCTAGCTGATGAGGGGGATACCCTGAAACCAGCCCCAGGATGACTGTTATCAGGTCCAGGGACGACCTGGCCAAGCAGTTCTGGCTAAACAGTTTCCATGGGAGCAGGGTCAGGACTGATTTGCATATCGCTGGCTCCAAACTGGGTTGGCATTGTGACTAAAAAAAACTACGGATTTAACCCAGATTTGACCCACTTGTATCTCATTAAAGCCTGGAGAGATGGTGCAACAGGAAGCTCAAATGAGGTGTGAACCCAAGATGAGGTGAACCATGTGTGGAGGCTCCTAGCCTAACACCACTCACGCAAAAGTAAAGATTGAAATGTTATTAATATATTGTCTTGGAATGTAGCAGGCTTGAAATCTGAATCCGGTGATCCTGCATGTGATGCGTTATATACCAATTCGATATCTGCATACTACAGGTTGCTTGGATTCTTTGTATAGGAAAGGATATCTGAACCTTTGCCACCTCCTGTTGATCCCTGCACTCTGTGGCAGGCACCTAAAGGTGCATGCCACAGGGTGTAGGGATGAATGGCACCTTCCATTTCCCTATGGAAGTATGAATTATGGCCGGTTTACGGCTGTAATGCATGCTCCCATAGGTAAATGTAGGAATACGGCCGAACAATGTCCGGTCGCATCCTAATTAGGCGGTCCGGACTGCCGACCAGAGGTCGATCAGTCCCAGGACTGAGACGGTATCGGGGAGATTCAAGTCCGTACAACATCTTAATTGGCCCCAAAATATCAATTAAACATAATACATTATTCATAATGAATGTAATAACTAATTCACTATAACCAACTAATTGCTATAAAAATTTAAATTATTATAGTTTAATTAACTTTACACCCAATTCCCCTAAAAACCAATCAATCTACTTTATAAATGATCAATTATTCATTAAATTTGATAATACATTACAAAAACACTTAAAATTAAAAATTAGATAAAAAAGTTATAACAATTATACTAACAATATTAACACCTAAAATAATATATTAAATAGAACACTCAATTGATTAAAAATATATATTTTTACAGCTATATGAAAGAAAACAATATTAAAAGTAACAATATTCTTGAAAACCATATAACATGCCCAAAAAATATTCTTCCCTACAATAGTCTGTTCCATGATATTTTGGTTGTAACAATATTTAAACGATATTTATGTTCCAAGATATTTAAAAATCAATATTCTATACAAATACCAAGGGAAACTGTGTTTCGTATATTGGGATCATTTGGTTTAAATAGATTGATTCGGGCTGCTTGGTCAGAAAGGATTTGACATATGATGCCAAATACATCGGACTAGTGGTCCGTTTTCCAAGATAGATACATACAGGATTTGGATATGAGTTGCAGGACTCTGGGCAGTTGTTTGAAGCAGTTAAAGAGTGTAATTGCCCGCATCTACTATACTAGATGGAGAGCTGGGTTAGATACTTTCCTTCTTATCATCCTCAGTTACTAATCATCCTCAGTTACTAACTGACACCTTAGATGCATAGGTGACACTATGGGGCCGATTATGATTGCGGTGAATCCGCATCCTCCGGGCCGGCGGAAGCCACCACCGGCCCGGAGGATGCGGATTCACCGCTGTCGTGTTTGTAAAGACCCCCCGCCAGATTAGGATGGCTGGGGGGTCATCGGCGGACGGGGAGACCGTCCGCCGCTTTTCCGCCGTGGTCGCCTTCAGACCGCGGCAGAAAAGCTCTAATATGGTGGCAGTGTCTCTCAGACACCGCCAGCCATATTAGGATTAGCCTTGGGACATGCCTTTCCGCGGCGGCTATGCCGCCATGAAAAGGCATACTGTCTTTTCTTTGGGGGCCCGTTGTGGGCCCCCAGGGTGAAGGGGGGCTGGGGTGCACATGGGGGGTACCTATGGTACCCCCTGCATTTGCATGCACAAAGCGGCAGGCACCATGGGGTGCCTGCCGATTTGTGCATGCAAATGCACTGCATGCAGTTTTAACATTGCGGCGGGTGCTGCTTCAAGCAGCACTCGCCGCAATGTTAAAAATACAGGATGTGACCGCGAGGGTGGCGGTCACATCCTATTTCGCACGGAGGGACCGCCGCTGCCCCTGCGGACGGTCCCTCCACCTCTGGGGTGGCGGACGGACGCAGGTCCGTCCGCCATCCTAATAGCCCCCAAGTTACACTTTTTAAGCCCTCTACCATTTAGTAGAGTCCTCTGTCCCCACACAAAGTCACATGTCTTTTTCATCCCAGGTAAAGATCTGGACCCAACTTTGTGGATCTTCCATTAACTTTAGGGCACAACAGTATCATGAGGAAGCCAGGGCACGAACTCGCTTATGGTCAACTGGGCAGTGCTTCATGGGCTGGTCTGACAGATCAGTGTGTGGGTTGTGTTTTTTAGAGGTTTGTGGGCCCGTTTTAGTGTGGAGTTCCCTGATTTTACCATAAACGTTGCCATGCAGTCTACTGCACCCTTATAGGCAGTGCTGCCTTAAGGCATGGGCATGCTGGGCAGTTGCCCATGGGGCCCACGACCCTAGGGCCCCATGCAGACTGGAATTTAACAGGTATTTTCCGCTAAACATTTTTATTCCTGTGAGTGGTTGTGTAGGCAGGGCCCAGTACACTGTTTGCCCAGTGGGCCTATAATGCTGTTAAGAAGGCCCTGCTGATAGGGTGTCTTTACAAGTTCAAAACGTGCCTGATTTGCAACTGTGAGCCACTGTTTTGGTTTTCTTATACAGCCACTCTTAATTTGGTGCCCGGCCTATTTTTTGTCCCAATCCGACCTTGCGGAAGGCTCAGTTTCACACGACACCGTTCTTGTTCTTTCCCCACTGATCGAAGCGATATCTAAACTAGAACAACCACACAGCGCTGTGGGTGTGTGCATTTCCTGTTGCAGTTTCCCGTCTTGGCCTGTGGTTTCTGAGATCATTTCCCTTTCCAAAGAGAGCTGATTGCAGCGGCTAGAAGAGGCGCGAAGCAGCCCAATGTCTTTGCGTAAGACGGTAAGACACATAAAGATGAGGAAGGTCGGTGTTGTTGACTTGATAGACGTTGAAAATGGCGCCTGCAGGATGAGCTCATGTGTTTGGTTAAAACCTTGCCTACCACGTGGCATCTATGTTTACAAAACATTAATGTTTGGGAATTGACAGGCACCACCCCACCTTGGGGGTTTGGTGCCTTTAGTGGCAGTAACGTGCCAGGAACTCTTCCGGGCAGGGCCGGACTGGCCGTTGCGGGCATCAGGCAATTTCCCGGTGCACCGCAAGAGTGGGGGCCGGTTTTGGGCCCCTGGGGGCCGTTTCTGTTACAGGGCCGTTTTTGCAGCATAGCTGCAAAATCGGCCCTGTAACAAAATCGTCCGAAAACCGGCCCGGCAAAGAGCTCGTCGCACTCCTGACCTCCCCCCGGGAGCCAGCCGAGCACTTTGCCAGGTCTGGTTTTGGTTCCCAGTCCGGCCCTGCTTCCGGGTCAAGCTACCCAGAAGAAGTCGCTCGCCTCAGGGACCCCCGGAAACACGTAATGCAGGGGAAGCACCGGAAACCAGGAATTGGCAGGGAATTAAAAGCCGAGAGGGAAGTAAAGACTCCCTCTTTGTCCTCTCGCCGTCAGAAGTGCAACATCAGAGCGTCGTGAAAGTTACCCACCCACCCATCCCTAAGCTCAGTGTTCTGGTTAGGCGGGGTCCTGGGCAAGAGAAATGACAGGGACTCCGTTTGGCGGTGGCTGCTTGGCCCCAGAACAGGGCGTGCAGTCTATTGGGGGCTCTGGGCTGGCGGGAGAGGGGGCTGACCTGCTGGTGGCCCTGAACTCTCTGGCCCTACCCAGGAAGCCAGCGCTCGTTATAAGTAGTGGTGAATCTACCTGAGGCTCTGTTGGCCGATGGGCGGTCAGCACAAAAGAGAGCAGAGTATCTTGGTTGTGGCCTGCTGGCACAACCCGCGGCAAAGTGCCTGTGGAGAGTCAAATGTAAATACAAATGTTAAAGTGTATAATCCTGATATCTTCTTTGCGTGTTGTGGTGTAATACATAAATCAGTAATAAAGTTGGTCGAGAGATTAACAGTGAGTGAGCCAATGCTGAAATTGGCAGTATCTTAAACTAATAAAGACTACACTGTGAAGACCAACTACAGTCTGGCGTGTTTACTGGTTCTTAACTCACACGGCAGGGCTGGGAGAGAGGTGGTGTTGTGAATTGCACATTGTATGCCGACTATGTAAGAGCTTTTAAATTGTAAATCTTGTATCCTAAAGCAGACTACTTAAATCCAGGCAAATCTGCCTCGTCGCTTCTCCTCCCTCGTCTATGAGGACTCATGGCTGCCCCAAATTCCCTACATCCACCTATGGTGGCTGGTGTCATCTATAAAGCAAATAAAGTAGTCAGTGTGTCCTGGGCCCTAGTGTGAAAAAGTAGATGGACCCCCAGGCTGCTTTTTGACAGCAATAATCAGGGCTCAGTAGGTGCCTCAGGCCTCTGGCCCCGGTGCCACAACACCCGTTGCACGAATGGAAGCTACAATACTAGGACGGTACTGGTCCGGGCTTGTAGAGTGGGTACCGAGTGGGTTTTCCAGTCAGATGGCAATGAGGGAAGACTTCCAGCTCGAGGTCACTGGTAGAGGTAGTGTGGGCTACGGAAAAGGGGCTTCAAGGTGACAGTCAGGGCAACACCCCTGCTCAGCCCCCAGCTGCAGTAGGCCTCAAGTAGAGTGAGGCTCTGTGGCGCTAACTTCGCCCTTGCTAGTTCTGGTTACAGTGTGGCTACCCGCAGGGAGCGGAAGGGGTGATGGCAGGGTAGGTGGCAGTGGCGTAAGGTTTCGAGATAATTGTGTGCACAAAGGTGTTTTGCCTAGCAACACAAGTTTTGTCGACGTGCTCTGTGGTGGAGTCTGCGGGGGGCTTTCCAGGATTTTACCAGCCACCAGCTGGGGAGGTGCTGTTCCAGGCAACTTCTTGGCAAGTATAATAGTCCACTCTTGTCACGTTGGTTTGCATGTTTTCAAAATAGCATATTCCGTGGCTCGCCACTGAAAAGGCCAAATTTAGAGGGGATGCTTCAAGAGAATCTTTAGGTAAGAGGAAATGGGAAAATACCTTAAATAAGCTGCATGAAATAAATAGGGTGTTTCCCCATTGAGGGTGATGTGCAGAGGCAACTGAAGCTTCTTTTCAAGAGTTAGAGCAGAGGGTAAAAAGGCATTCACTTAGGGGAAGCAGGGAGGCACAGGGAGCCGCCATACTGTTGGAGAGAGTGGTGGACTGGAGAGGTGGGGCCTAGTCGTAGCAGGAGGTCCAGTGGAAGTGGGTTGTGTGTTTTGAGTAGCCCTGGTCCTGGTGTGCCCTCAAAAGGACAGACACTTATTGCTATAGGGATAATTATTATGGAAGATGGGTGCCCTGCCCTGTTCAAGTCAAAAGGCTCCTGGCTATGTGTCAGCTGAGGGAAAGAGAGCGAGCTGGCAGAGCTTTGGGCGATTCCATGCACTGGCATGAAGGGTTTGAGTCCTCGTGACTTTGAGGAAGTGACCATCAGAATCACGTGTGGTGCCAAATGCTGGCAGGAGAGGTGGATACATATGGCCTTCCTAACAGACATTGCTGAGTGTGAATGGACTGGTGTGGTGAAGCAAAGGTAAGGGAGTTGGAAAAGTAAGTAATTGGTGTTTTGATGGGTAGAGAGGGTAAACAGAGTTTCTATAACGAGTCAAATTGTGGGTGGAAGCTTGGGAAAGGCTGGTGGATGCCCTGCAAAAGGCCTAGTAGTGAAATGTAACCAGGATGGGTGGAGATCCTTCATTCAAGCTTTTAGTGTTGTTTGGTGCTCTCTATACGAATGGGAGTGAGCTTGAAACTAGAAAAGGGATGAATGCCAAGAGGAGAAAGGAAGGAAAGTCAGCATGCCACCTCAATAGGTCATAGCTTCGAGAGACTGGGAAGCAGAAAGAAGAAGCCCTTCGACAGATATGAGGATGAAAGTAGGGGGGGTGATAGGAAGGGTATTGAATGGGAGAAGTAGTAGAGGGTCCTGTCGGCAGCTCGCAATGGTAAGTAAAGGGCATTATGGTGGATTGAGTACACGAGGAGAGAAGGAAAGGAAAGCCAGAATGGCCACAGGCCGGGGGCCAGTAGGCGTGATGGCAGCAAAATGGCCGTGCATGGATATCACCAGGTATTGAGATCCCAATGATTAGAAAACAACCAAGAAGAGCTGTGTGATGGGGTGAGAAGCACAGTGAATTGGACATACAGTGGTTGCAGATGGGAGTGGAGCTTGGAGAGTCAGTCGTGCAGGTGCTAGGCATGGATTACAGCAAGAATTTTCATCCCAACTATTGGGTGGTGACAGAAGAATCAACAGAATAAGTTTGGATGGGTGCTGAAGCGGGGAGAATAAGAGGTCAAGATGAGGTGAATCAGAAAGGGGATGAGCATCAGGAAGGGGATGAGCATCAGAAGGTTGATGAACATCAGAAAGGGGATGAGCATCAGAAGGTTGAGGAGCATCAGAAAGGGGATGAGCATCAGAAAGTGGATGAGCATCAGAAGGTTGATGAGCATCAGAAAGGGGGTGAGCATCAGAAGGTTGATGAGCATCAAAAAGGGGATGAGCATCAGAAAGGGGGTGAGCATCAGAAGGTTGATGAGCATCAGAAAGGAGGTGAGCATCAGAAAGGGGATGAGCATCAGAAAGGGGATGAGCATCAGAAGGTTGATGAGCATCAGAAGGTTGATGAGCATCAGAAAGGGGGTGAGCATCAGAAGGTTGATGAGCATAAGAAAGGAGGTGAGCCTCAAAAGGGGGATGAGCATCAGAAGGTTGATGAGCATCAGAAAGGGGATGAGCATCAGAAAAGGGATGAGCATAAGAAGGTTGATGAGCATCAGAAAGGGGGAGCATCAGAAGGTTTTTGAGCATCAGAAAGGGGATGAGTATCAGAAAGGGGATGAGCATCAGAAGGTTGATGAGCATCAGAAGGTTGATGAGCATCAGAAAGGAGGTGAGCATCAGAAAGGGGATGAGCATCAGAAAGGGAATGAGCATCAGAAAGGGGATGAGCATCAGAAGGATGATGAGCATCAGAAAAGGGGTGAGCATCAGAAGGTTGATGAGCATCAGAAAGGGGATGAGCCTTAAAAGGGGGATGAGCATCAGAAGGTTGATGAGCATCAGAAAGGGGATGAGCACCAGAAGGTTGTTGAAAATCAGAAAGGGGGAGCATCAGAAGGTTGATGAGCATCAGAAAGGGGGTGAGCCTCAAAAGGGGGATGAGCATAAGAAGGCTGATGAGCATCAGAAAGGGGGTGAGCATCAGAAGGTTGTTGAGCATCAGAAAGGGGATGAGTATCAGAAAGGGGATTAGCATCAGAAGGTTGTTGAGCATCTGAAAGGGGGAGCATCAGAAGGTTGATGAGCATCAGAAGGTTGATGAGCATCAGAAAGGGGGTGAGCATCAGAAGGTTGATGAGCATAAGAAAGGAGGTGAGCCTCAAAAGGGGGATGAGCATCAGAAGGTTGATGAGCATCAGAAAGGGGATGAGCATCAGAAAAGGGATGAGCATAAGAAGGTTGATGAGCATCAGAAAGGGGGAGCATCAGAAGGTTTTTGAGCATCAGAAAGGGGATGAGTATCAGAAAGGGGATGAGCATCAGAAGGTTGATGAGCATCAGAAGGTTGATGAGCATCAGAAAGGAGGTGAGCATCAGAAAGGGGATGAGCATCAGAAAGGGAATGAGCATCAGAAAGGGGATGAGCATCAGAAGGATGATGAGCATCAGAAAAGGGGTGAGCATCAGAAGGTTGATGAGCATCAGAAAGGGGATGAGCCTTAAAAGGGGGATGAGCATCAGAAGGTTGATGAGCATCAGAAAGGGGATGAGCACCAGAAGGTTGTTGAACATCAGAAAGGGGGAGCATCAGAAGGTTGATGAGCATCAGAAAGGGGGTGAGCCTCAAAAGGGGGATGAGCATAAGAAGGCTGATGAGCATCAGAAAGGGGGTGAGCATCAGAAGGTTGTTGAGCATCAGAAAGGGGATGAGTATCAGAAAGGGGATTAGCATCAGAAGGTTGTTGAGCATCTGAAAGGGGGAGCATCAGAAGGTTGATGAGCATCAGAAGGTTGATGAGCATCAGAAAGGGGATGAGCACCAGAAAGGGGGTGAGCATCAGAAGGTTGTTGAGCATCAGAAAGGGGGAGCATCAGAAGGTTGATGAGCATCAGAAGGTTGATGAGCATCAGAAAGGGGGTGAGTATCAGAAAAGGGATGAGCATCAGAAGGTTGATGAGCATCAGAAGGTTGATGAGCATCAGAAAGGGGGTGAGCATCAGAAGGTTGCTGAGCATCAGAAAGGGGGTGAGCATCAGAAGGTTGATGAGCATCAGAAAGGGGATGAGCTTCAGAATTGTGATGAGCATCAGAAAGGGGATGAGCATCAGAAGGTTGATGAGCATCAGAATTGTGACGAGCATCAGAAGGTTGATGAGCTTCAGAATTGTGATGAGCATCAGAAAGGGGTGAGCATGTTTCAGCACTGCAGTCTCAGTGATTCAAGCTAGGGTTTGGAGGACATCGATTGTTTTGATCTTGAAAGGCCAGATGACTCGGTTCCTGGAGTTTAACAGGGTGCAATAGTTAGGATCGTGGGTCTGCAAATGTAATGGGGAATTGAAATAATATAGGAAGACTCGAAGAGGTCAAGAGACAAACGGATATTAGTTTACAAGGTTGTAAATTTATAGGTCTAAGGAGGTTAATGGGGTGTTAACTTGAGCAAGGTGCCCAGGTTGGTGGAGGTAAATACAGATGGAACAGCACACATTGATTCCGGATGGGCAGTTGTAAAATTATTTCCAACAGGTGAATTTTCCACTCTCATACACCAAGGGGTCTAGACCTTTGTTCGTAGTGTTGGATTGGTTTACAAGTATGCTGCAGTGGCTTGAAATGTATTTTCCTGGACAGGGTTAGGCATAAAAGGTTGCGTTTTCCCCCCTTCATTCGAATGGAGAAAGCAGCGCTGGGGTTTTAAGAAAAAAAAACTTGGAATTAAAAGTTGACCTCTTCCTGCATGATGGATAGCTAAAAGGGGCCTTTGTCGACTCCATTTCAAAGGCTGACAAAGATGTTCATGTCACAGGTAGATGCATGAGCCAAGGACGACTTGCAACCGACGAACTTGAGGGGGTTTATTTGTCTTGACTGGGATGAAAGTGAGATTCACAATCACATATGACAAGTGGGGAATTAAGTCTTTACATCGTGATTTGTTGTTTGGGTTGATTTTGATAAGAGTAGACATTATTAGACAGGCGCAGTATTAGGACTTCAGGTCCTGAGGTGGATGGCATTGAAGGCCACACAAAGCTCACATAATGCGGGGGCATGACTTGTGTAGGGTGTGTTTCTTTGCAGGAATATCAGATTGATTGTAGCAATATCATCCAGACACAGTAGTGTTTCTTGTATCTGAAGTTAAGGAAACTGGACAGCAGTAAAATATGATTTGGTGAAAGGTGGTCAGCGGAAGAATGAAATGTCATTGTTCATGGTTTCATGGTACTAAGGGTTGGCATCTGACTTCTGGCGTCTGATGCTGATTTAGCTGTTGGATCATTTGCATACTGGTTAAGACTTGGCGAAGGAGTGACATGTGTCGGTATGTTTGGTGAAGTTAAGTGTTTTGTGTCTCTATGAAAGGGTCAGTAATTGGGAAGAGTTAAAAAGTTAGAAGGTTCTAGTTTGGAGCCACATCAGTAACCAAGGGTCATGGTTCAGGCACTAGACAAGGGTTTGTTTTGGCGCTATTCAAAGGTTTTCGAGGAATGGAAATGCTGGTCTGCATCCTGCTTCATGCATTAGACTGCAGATGTGTGAAACAAACTCAGGTAGGTGAAAGATGGGAGTACAGTTAGTAGAGGAGGGACAAAATGCATATGGCCTTGTAAGGAATGGATACATTTGGAAGTTCTGACAAATTAGGTTTTTTGTGGAGGACGTTTTTGGGAGAAGCAGAGGAGAATGGCTACTCGCGCGCCAAATGATGCATTTGTGGATGAAAGCTTTGACAGGGCTGGTAATTCAGTCAAGCTGAAAGATGCAGTAACTTGTTTTGGGGAGCTGCGGTTAAATTTTATCAAATCCATCTTAGGAAGGTTCAATGAAATTTCTCAAAGTAAGGAAGAAGCTCTCTGTTTCAGATGTTTTAAGATACATGGGGAAAGGTTTACACAAATTTTGTGCTGGGTTAGCGTCACAAAAGTGACGCTAGTCAGCAAAAACTGTTTATTTCGTAATTTACTTTTCAGTGCTAAACTTGTTTGGTGCTGGAAAGTACCCTAAAAGAAATGCACAGAAGCGCAAAGCACTGCTTTCAACTACTTAACACCAAGTGGGCTCCCATACCTTTAGATACAAAACCCTATCTACAAGCAATAGTAGACAGGGTTTAGCGCCACAAGTTAATGCCATTCAAAGGAATCACTGACAGAATATCGACTCACAGAATATCGACCTACAGAAACATCGACGCTGAAATATCGAAGGAAAGTATATCGACATCCTATCTACACAAATATCGAAATCAAAATATTGATGCTAAAATATCCTAATTAAAATTATCGGGTTTTTTTCTGTTCAAACTAACATATGATAAAAAAACATTAATTAAACATATACATAAAATATATAATATATACTTACTTAATAATAACTTTTAATTATTATTTTAATTAATTATAAATGATGTATAAATACTATAAATTACAAATACATCTACACACATAAAATAATAACTTAAATAAAAAGTAAATAATTATTTAAAATATATATATATATATACTTTCAAATATTTAAAATTAATTAAATACTACATCATCTAAAATAATACAAAATAGATTAAATAGATTAATAAATAAAATTACTACATAAAGTCCAAAAAAACTACAGTAATGAAAACATTGTATAGCGTAGAACGTAAAATTACTATTCCCACTCAAGAAAATGCAACAGTAGGAAAAGCGTTGGATAGCATAGTGGTAAAGATTACTATTTCCACTCCAGAGAGTGCAACAGTAGGGAAAGCGTTGGATAGCGGGTGGGTAAAAATTACTATTCCCACTCCAGCAAGTGCAAAAGTAGGGAAAACATTGGATAGGGTAGGGGTAAAAATTACTTTTCCCACTCCAAAGAGTGCAACAGTAGGAAAAGCGTTGGATAGCATAGGGGTAAAAATTACTATTCCAACTCCAGAGAGTGAAACAGTAGGGAAAGCGTTTGATAGCGTAGGGGTATAAATTACTATTCCCACTCCAGAGAGTGCAACAGTAGAGAAAGCGTTGGATAGCATAGGGGTAAAAATTACTATTCCCACTCCAAAGAGTGCAACAGTAGGGAAAGTGTTGGATAGCAGGAAGGTAAAAATTATTATTCCCACTCCAGACAGTGCAACAGTAGGGAAAGCGTTGGATAGCATAGGGGTAAAAATTACTATTCCAACTCCAGAGAGTGCAACAGTAGGGAAAGAGTTTGATAGCATAGGGGTAAAAATTACAATTCCCACTCCAGAGAGTGCAACAGTAGAGAAAGCATTGGATAGCGTAGGGGTAAAAATTACTATTCCCACTCCAGAGAGTGCAACAGTAGGGAAAGCGTTGGATAGCATAGAAATTAAATATAACATACTTATAAATAATGTTTGTATTTAAAATAATTAATAATTTACATTTGAAATAACTCAACATAATTTACAAATACCCATTAATAATTATTAAAAACATAATTACAATTGAATAATGAATTAACATTAAATTAACAATAAATACCAATAAATATTAATTGATTAATATTAGTTACCAAATAATAAATATTGAACAATAAAATATTATTCAAAACAAAAAACATATTTATTATTAAAAATTGATTAGCAGTTAAAACACTTTAAACAATAACATTATTTTTATACCCAAAAATATTTTTATAAAACATTAATTACCAATTATTAAAAAATAATTCCAATTAAAAGAAATAACTTACCAATTAAAAAAATTAATTACCAATTACAAACATTAATTCCCAACTACAAACATGAATTACCAAATAAAAACATGAATTACCAATCACAAACATTAATTACCAATTTTAAAAATAAATTAACAATTAAAATAGTTAATTGCCAATTATTAATTAATTAAAAATGAATTAATTATCAATACTAGTAAATTAAAATAAATCATTACTTAATTACAATTAAAATACTTCCCACCCAATTCCCTTATAAACCCACTACCCGCTACAAAACTTAAACGCAAAAATTAATTAAAATTAATTTGTAATTTCTAAAAAGTTATAATTAATTTAATATATTTAAATTACTTCCCACACTATTCCCCTATAAACCCACAACCCGCTCCAGTACTAAAACATAAAATTGACTTAAAAATAACATTAATAATATATAAAAATAGTACACATATAATTTAAAACAAGTAAAATACTTAACAAAAAACATGTAACACATACATAATAAAATACATCACAATAACTCAAATATCGAAATTAGCAACATTGATATATTTGGTATCGATATTACTGACTTCGATATTACTTACATCAATATAAAAAAATCGATATTACTTACCTTAGGGTCGATATTCTGTCCAACGATATTCTTGACCGCGATATTCTTTACCTGCGATATTTCAGAATCGATATTTCTGTAGGTCGATATTACAAACTCGATATTTAGACTGTACCTCATTGGTGAGCTGCTCGAGGTCCTCTTGTGACTCCTGTGCCTTCAGCCTGTGGGTCCTCTTGAGGGTCTTCTTTGGTTCCAGTGGGCTCTCTGGCTTGCTCAGACCTGCTCTGACTTACCTGGTCATGGAGAGTCACTTGGACCTTGCTGGTACCAACACTGCACCTTGTTCGTCGTCTACATTGTTTGCTGCTGCCATAGCTTGTTGGTGTCCCTGCTAGACACTGACCCCTTGGCCCTCGACATCCAACGTGGGACAGCTCTTGAATGGCTCCTGGTCTTCCACAGTGTCACTTGGTCTGGACAGCTGCAACTTCAAGGGCACCATCAACCGTACATGCATCTCCGACAATGGTGGGCATTCATCTCCTGTGCCTCTTGGTCACTCCTGAGTGGCAAAGATTCTGTCCCCTCTGCTTTCAGGTACTTCTCATCTTGAACCCACCTATTGGATTCCACTGGACTCCTTTGTCTTCTTCTCAAGAGGCATCTTTCCTGAACTCCTCCATTATGGCCTACGGCGGTTTCCGACGTCACTTGACACTTATGCACCTGACTTCCCTGGTGTAGGTTTCCTGGTTCCTGGGGTATCCATGGACGGGGTGACTCTCCAACCTTCCATCTCCCACAAGGTGTCTTCAGAGTCTGCTGGGAAGGGTCCTTGTCCTTTAAAACTGTAACAACAACTTCTGGGTCCATTTTTGACTTGAGTCGTGGTTCATACTCCACTGTTTTAGTATATGGTTTGGTCTACCCCTGGTGACCACTGTGTATTTGTGCTACTTGCGTTCTCTATTTCCGAAGTATTAAGTATATTGTGTTTCTATCTACAAGAAGGAAATAGTGCAATTGTGTTACTGAATGTCTGTAATAAAAAACATATTTTTATAACTACAGTGTGTGATTCTTTTTCACTTAACCTATACCATAAGATTAAGTACTGGTAAAACAAGCTGCTTTGCACTCCTTCTGGACTAAGCCTGAAGGCTGATAGCCACAGTTACCACTTAGAGACCATTCTAAGGTTGTCTAAGACCTCTAAAATCACCATAAGGGTTGTTTGGATTAGTGCAGGGTGCTACATTTACATAAGTGAAAAAACAACACAAGGGCCAATGCTGAGGGATACTTTAAACCATTTTAACTGGAAGTGTTGAATTTAAACAATCACAACCTGCTGCCATTAGCAATGAAAAAAGATTTATTCTTATTTAAATAAGAATAAATCTTTTTTCATTGCTAATGGCAGCAGGTTGTGATTGTTTAAATTCAACACTTCCAGTTAAAATGGTTTAAAGTATCCCTCAGCATTGGCCCTTGTGTTGTTTTTTCAGTATAGTTGGCTCAGCCTAGCTGAGTAAAGTGTCAAGACCCCGGTTGTTTTTTGACATTTACATAAGTGAGCACCATATACTAAGCCAACTTCTCACACTTGTGCTGCAAAATGCTTCCTCTGTGTTCTTGTAAAGCTCTGTTTATTTTAGTGAATTTCAGTGATTTAGCATTTGCACAGTGAAGGCATAGCACTTCTGCCACTCCATCACTGTAATGCAGCCACAGGAAATCCTGGAACCATCTTCCTTTAAAATGCAGAATGTGCTTTTTCTTTGTTTGTTACTGTGTTGCAATCATTTGAATGGGCACAGTGCTGTCTTGCGGTTGGTTTGTTGCCTCGGCTCTTCCAAGTGTTCCCTTGTTATCCTGAAGACTGGTTGTTGTTCCAGAAGAAGCGTTGCTTGATTCGTCTGAGGCAGAGACAACTGGACAAAACGTATCTAGGGCTGGGGTGTAATCACTTGATATTTCTAAATGTGGTGCCCCAACTCCATATTGAATATCAGACTCCAGCTGCAGCATATCATTGCAAAGAATTTTATTAGTTTCTGATTTGTCTGAATATAGATCCACTTCACTTAGCCCTTTCTTTGGAAAGAATTTCTGGATGTCCATTCTAGGAAGAAAGGAAAAATAGGTTTGTAGCAGATGCAATTTGGGGACTTAGAGAATAAGAAGTAACTGTAGTTTAAAAGTGTCATACAGTTTTTTGCGTGCACCTTCAGGTGTAATCAACACAGGGAGTGTTAGTGGTAAATCCTGCCTCCAGCATAAGGATCCCCTCCTAATGTAGTGTGACAGCGAGTGTGTGCAAAGGTTTCCTAGAAGGTCTATCCAGGTGCTTTATAACACTGTTAGTTTTCCACAGCATGAAGAGATTTCTAGTCCACAACTTAACTGACTGAAGTGGTTCAGCAATACATACGAAACTGCAGCATATATTTCACAGTGGCAGAGGAACCTACCTCAAAGATCTAATTTTGCTGAAGATGACAGGCAATGTGGTCAAGCAGGTCTCCAAAACCAAAGTATTTTTGCACTTATAGCAAATAGGAATCTGTTGGGAAACATCATATGACATTGTAAGGTTTTTGATTTTGGTCATAGTAATGCACTTACAGTACTAGAGGATTGTTCAGTGCTCAGCATAGAAAGAGAAAATGCACAAATGATGTGATGCTGAGAAAGGGAGTGCAATATCACAATTTGACCAAAAAAGTACTCTATAGTACACTTACTCATTAGATGTAGTAGTAGCGGTCCTGTTTTGCCATTTTCTTGATCCACTCATTGGCTGCAAGTTGCTGGTCTGATTAAATACTGGATTTTGGTGGCTTGTGGTGCTGCATTTACTTCTGCTCAGGGACTCTGGAGATTTACCACCAGGTAATAGTTCAGGTGAGCCGGAGCTCAACCTGTAGACTTGAAGTTGGAAGAGGCGTTGGTTATGCAATGAGATAGTCCTCCTCAATTAAAATTGTGGTGCAAGTAAATGAAACTGAGGGGCTTGAAACTTGGGGCCATATGCACCTACTTTAGAAATTGTAAGTTTCTAATTGCGATTCCATGGAAGTCACAATTAGGAAATCCAAATTTCAAATGCTCGAAATTCTATAGTGCTTCATTTGCGGTTCCCAGTGAGTAGCAAATAGAGCTACCTCAGTGATATTCATAATGTAGATCGCAATTTGCGACCCATTGGGAATCGCTATAAACACAGGGATGGAGGCCTGCTGGGTACAGCAGGTCACCATGTCTCTGTCTGCTTTCAAAAAAGCAAGGTGTTTTTTTTAAATTCTGCCTGTTTTCCTTAAGGAAAACGTGATGCATTTCAAAAATAAAAATAGAAACTTTAAAGTTTAATTTTCAAAGAGCAGGCAGTGGTCCATGGGAAAACATTTTCGCATGCATTCACAAAGAGCAAGAGGCCCCTTGGGGACCTCTTCCTGTTTTCGTATGGGTTACCACCAAATTGAATTTGGTGGTAAAAATCAAACGTTGTACAACCGCATTACAGTTTATAAAACATTTGTACATGGCAATTGAGTTGCTATTAGGAAGGGGTACCGTGAACACACCCCTTCCTAACACCAAATCACAAAACCCAAATTGCGATTTGTTAACAGGTTACCGAATTGCTATTTGGGCTTTCTACATGCAAAAAAGCATTTTTGTGTTCTATGAGTCAGCCCATTTGCAACTGACAAAAAAGTTTGTACATGTGGCCCCTAATCTTCAATAGCAGTGTGCTGGGCCAAACCACCATCAGAATTAAAGCTCTACACAGTTTTAAGGGCAATTGAATATGGTGCAACACAGAACCAGGAAAGAAAGTAAGGATATATATATATATAAATATATATATATATTTTTTTCTTTGGGAAATTATGTGTGATCTTAGTTTCCTCATATGACAGACTATGAATGGTTAATTAACTGTTTTATACTATGAGATCAGTATATGCTGAACTATTTGAGACAACGGTAACGAGAGGTGGTTTTATTGCACTTTCTCACTTGCACATCCTCTCATATATGAGGTTATGTACAGATTATGGGACTTATGAATTCTGTCCCATTATGTCAAGTACTGTGCCCTATAGGATTCCGCTATGATTACAGTATATATTTTATTGTATATAGAGTGTGTACATAGATGTTCATTTACTTATTTATTTATATATTTATATGGATATATTTATAAATTGTATTTGTGGTTAATGCATTGAAGCAAACAGCGCATTTGAATTGTAAACATTTGTAAAGATTTTGCATTTTTACTCTTCATTATCCATGGTCTCAGTAGAAAGATTACTGTAGTCTGTCTACGTTTTCTATGAATGTAATGCACAACTGTTGTGAATAACGTTGCACGGGTGCTTTTAAAATGGCTTTTCACTCACGCAATGCGTCATGTGATCAAGGTCCAGGTGGGACCGAAACGCGTCATGGCGGCGATGCTGGGTGCTTTAAAATAAATACTTTTGGCACCAAGAACTTTTCTGGGTCCGCTATTCTTCTATCGCTTTGAACAGGAAAACTACAATATATATATATATATATATATATCTGCTCCACTTGCCCCAAAATATCCCAGCCGGGATTCAAAGCAAAATAAGGCACTCACGGAGTCTCTCAATCTCAGCGGCAGTATTTATTAAGCAGACGCGTTTCGGGAGAACGCTCCCTTCGTCAGTGTTTCACAGAGAACGCGCGTAGCAGCAGCATGTTATAACATTTCATTTCCGTTCAAGCGGGCATAGACATGGACATAGGACACCCTATGCGTCTTAATCATGTGCGCCATCTTGTAGTGTCTAATACCCTCATTTGCCAAAAGTGTGTGGATACATTAGACGTTCAACCTTTTTACAAGAATGATAGTTATAATTCATTCTATTAAATGTTGATGGCCATGTGGTTTACTGATAGATCACGTGAACGTGAACAATTTAAACGCAAAGATGCGTGTTCAATGACCCTCAAAATAAAGGGATCATAAATTACCGCCGTGAATCGGCTGAGGCACACTCCCTCTAAATTACATGCACCAATGTGGTGCATAACGACTGCATACCAACTGGTCTGCCTGTCAAAATCTCTTATCCAGTCGCGCGTCACTTCGCCATCAAGCACAACAGCAACAGGGATCTACTTAGATTCTTCTGCGTGGATTATATAGTGGATAATCCCAGAGGAGGAAATAAGTTACAGATGCTCAGAAGGTTGGAATCCCGCCACATATTAGACATGGAAACGAAGGCCCCTGGGGGGCTCAATATGGGGGAGGAGTTATCAACTCACCTGGGCTAGAGGTGAAGAGATTAATAATTTTCTGCTGCAAATGCTTGTGGAATAATGCCGGTAGAGCAAATTGAAACGTTCTGATTCATATTATGGTATGAACTAACTCTGTGGACTGTGATTTGAATTTTAATTTCGATTCTGATTTTGACTTTTGCTTTGTCATTTTGATAATGAAGTGATAATGAAGTGATACTGGGTAATAGTCTTAGGACTTGTTCTGATGATTGAAGCTTTGGTACCGTCTATAATCGATAATGTGTGTGTATCACTGTTCAACCTGCCTATGTTTCTTTGAAAATATGTGGAATAATGGCCATGAGACATACTGATAGATTGAGCAGCCATATAGGCTGCAATGCCGATCCACGGCGAGATTTTGACAGGCAGACCAGTTGGTATGCAGTCGTTATGCACCACATTGGTGCATGTAATTTAGAGGGAGTGTGCCTCAGCCGATTCACGGCGGTAATTTATGATCCCTTTATTTTGAGGGTCATTGAACACGCATCTTTGCGTTTAAATTGTTCACGTTCACGTGATCTATCAGTAAACCACATGGCCATCAACATTTAATAGAATGAATTATAACTATCATTCTTGTAAAAAGGTTGAACGTCTAATGTATCCACACACTTTTGGCAAATGAGGGTATTAGACACTACAAGATGGCGCACATGATTAAGACGCATAGGGTGTCCTATGTCCATGTCTATGCCCGCTTGAACGGAAATGAAATGTTATAACATGCTGCTGCTACGCGCGTTCTCTGTGAAACACTGACGAAGGGAGCGTTCTCCCGAAACGCGTCTGCTTAATAAATACTGCCGCTGAGATTGAGAGACTCCGTGAGTGCCTTATTTTGCTTTGAATCCCGGCTGGGATATTTTGGGGCAAGTGGAGCAGATATTTTGTATCGCGGTGCACCACCGCGACAAACGGCACCCGCCGCAGGAGTGACTCGTGAATGGTGTAACAGGAGCTTTATATATATATATATATATATATATATATATATATATATATATATATATATATATATATATATATATATATATATATCTATACTACTATTATAAAGAGAGAACTTGCACCTTTTGGCCAGGTAAACTCGGGAACCACAGCGCCAATCTGCACACCGATACATCTATGAAAATGTCAGGGTGTGTAGATGGACATAGGCTATATAAATAAAAATAAAAAAGTAAATTAAAAAAATTACGTTTGTAAACAAAGTAGTCCCCTGAAAGTAGCGCCGGCCGGGACCTAGCACTGGGCACGACGCGACGTGCGTGATGACGACAAGGAGGAGGGCGGTACAGTGACGAGCGGCTGTGCAGTGAGGAGGCGGCACAGGTAAGGAGGCAGCAGTAAATGAAAATGTCGGGGCGGGAGGGGGGCGCGAGTGAGTCTGGGCGGGAGGGGGGCGCGAGTGAGTCTGGGCAATGACAAACAAGATATCCTGCTCGCGTCTTCCCCCTTCTTTAGACAGATAATCACCTTTGGGAGGCCGGAGACGTCCAGCCACCCTGGCAGGCAGGAGTACCCGCCTCCAAGTAAGCTGCATTTATCAAACTAAACACTTGATCTGCCCCGGCACATCGGCTGCAGGCGAGGGCCAGGGCACGAGGAAAGTTGCAATTAGGATTTGGGAAGACATTTTATTATCTGAGATCTGAAATAGGTGTTCAGGACTAATCCTGCCTTCTTCCCACTCGGATATGTTGACAGAGCCTTCTGTCCGTGGACTTACTCCAGCTTAAGTGGTAATCGCCAAGGTCGGTGCCAAGGCTTAATGCCTTTCAGAGGGCGAGGACTGGTCAGAGGAAGGATGCCGAGGCCGACATCGGTCGCTGTAAAAAATAAAAATATATAAATTGGTGTCCCTGTTGAACTTGGAAAGATACACGCTCGGGAAATAGGCTTTGGCGCCAGGTCCCCTTTTTTTTGAGGTCTCAGGAAGAAGTGAACAACATGTTTGTGTAGGAAGAAAGGGAACCCAGCCATCACCTTGCACCTTATTGAAAAACACATTTCAACTGCAGCCCTCCTCCTCTGACATATACAAAGTGGCACAGGTGCAACCGGCGCGAGGCTTCTGTCTTTGGAGCACGTGTTCGTCCACCGAGGGCCTGGTTATCAAAAAGCTCTGCCGAAGATGGAAAATAGGATAGCCGTCTTGGTCAAGCTAACAGTAACTTCTCAAACTTAAGGAATATTTATGTGTTTTTCAAATAAATATTGAATGAAAGCAAATATGTATTTCTTATTTGTGCGAATTCCATTGTGTTTTTTTCTGCATTTCTTACTGGCTGTTCACAGAGACATCGAGGACCCCGAAGCCATTAACTGAAGCATATGTCGGGACGGGAGGGAGTCGGTGCGGGAGGGGGTCGGGGCGGGAGCGGGTGTACTGCCCCCAGCCCCTTTCTGCCCCACGCAACGCTGGGGCGGACTGCTAGTATATACATATATATATATATATATAGTTAGGATTGTTTTCCATAGGGAAATCGCAACATTCTATTGGGAATAACTTTGCCGCCGGTTGAGGAATCTTCCTGAAATTTTCCTTAACTTTGCCTCGCGGCGCTCCGGTCCTTCCCTGCAAGTTTGGGGGGGATTCGTCAAGCGGGGGCCGAGATAAAAGGGGGATCCCAAAACGTGTTTTCCCCATGTTAATTTCCATAGGGCGGTTGGACTCACTTTTAGCCCGAACGGCTGAATGGTTTTCCACCAAACTTGGCAAAATTGTAGGGACTGGTAGCCCGATGTGCCTTTGCTATGTCTCAAGATATGTGCTCCAGTGGATTTTGAGTAATTTAGGTTCAAAAAAATATATATATCTATGGCAGCTTACCCGTGAGCTTACCCGTACGCGTACCGTACGCGCACGTACGCGTACCGTACGCGTACCTCTAGTGCGCGAGCTGCATTCTGATTGGCTGCCAATGTCTGTCAACACTCCAAAACAGAACCTGTTGGCAGCCATCTTGTGCCTCGGTAGACTGAGGCACAGGAAAGCAGAAAAACAAACGTGTAGAACTCAAAAAGGGGGCAGGGTAGAAGCATCCTGACCCCCTAGGCCTGCTCAGGGGGTCCCACAAGGACCCCCAAGGCCCAAATTTTTTTTTTTTAAATCGGAAAGTCGCGGGGTACGCTTACGGTGCGCGTACCCGTACGCGTACGGTGCGCGTACCTCATTTTTTTAAAAGAAAAAAAAAAGATTTGGGAGCCTTGTAGAAACACCCTGACCTCCCTAGGGCTGTTCAGGTGGTCCCATACGGATATTAACATATATAAACGATATCAGCTAATAGAATTAGCATTTAAAAAACCTTGCGAGTTCACTGAAAAAAACAAAGGTTTCAGGCCTTATATAGTTAGGAATTAGCATTTAAAAAACCTTTGACATTCACTAAGAAAAAACATAGGTTTCACACCAGTTATAGTTAGGAATTAGCATTTAAAAAACCTATGAAATTCTCTGAAAAAACCATAGGTTTCACACCAATTATAGTTAGGAATTAGCATTTAAAAAAACCTATTAAATTCACTGAGAAAACCATAGGTTTGACACCAGCTATAGTTAGCTGAACATTTTACTCATACACACACACACCCCACACACATACCCCCACACACACACACCCCACACCCACCCACCCCACACATACCCCCACACATACCTCACACACCCACACCTCCACCCACACCCAAACACCCCACACACCCACACCCACACACACACCTTACACACCCACACCCCGACCTACACCGACACACCCCACACACCCCCACCCACACACACCTCACTCCCCCCACACACACACACACACCTCACAGACACACCCCACACATCCCCCACACACACCTCACCCCCCACACACACACACCTCTGACACACCCCCCCACAGACACACACACACCACACACACCTCGCACACACACACACACACACCCACACACACACTCCTCACACACACACACACCCCCACACACCCCCACACACACCCACACACACACCCCACACACACCCACACATCCTACACACACACACCACACACACATACCCCCCACACACACACACCACACCCACCCCCCCCACACACACTCAAGAAAGACAGAGTTTTTTAAAAATGTAGCATTTTTATATAAATTGGAGGTAGTTCTGAAAAGAACTGTTTTTTTATTCTTATTGTTGTTTTATATTTTTTTTATTGTTTTTTTGTACCCCGCGACTTTTAAAAAAAATATATATATTATTTTTTTTGCCTTGGGGGTCCTTGTGGGACCCCCTGAACAGGCCTAGGGGGTCAGGGTGCTTCTACTCTGGCCCCTTTGCGAGTTTCACACCTTTGTTTCACTGCTTTCTTGTGCCTTGGTACTAACAAGGCACAAGATGGCAGCCAGGGACCCCCAGTATGCAAGGGGAATTAGTTCCCCCTCTTCAAACATGCACGGGGGCTGCGTTGCAGAGAGGTGTAAAAAAGGGTGTGGCCTCATTATACCTCTATGCAATGCAGCAATCTGGCGCATCCTGGAGGCTCCTGGTGGGCTAGTTGGCCCCCAGGGACCCCCATTATGCAAGGGGAATTAGTTCCCCCTCTGCAAACGCGCCTGGCGGCTGCGTTGCAGAGAGGTGTAACAAGGGGCGTAGCCTCATTACACCTCTGCAATGCAGCCCCCTGGCACATACTGGAGGTTCCAGGTGGGCTAGTTGGCCCCCAGGGGCCCCCAGTATGCAGGGGGAATTAGTTCCCCCTCTTCAAACATGCATGGGGGCTGCGTTGCAGAGAGGTGTAAAAAAGGGTGTGGCCTCATTACACCTCTATGCAATGCAGCAATCTGGCGCATACTGGAGGCTCCTGGTGGGCTAGTTGGCCCCCAGGGACCCCCATTATGCAAGGGGAATTAGTTCCCCCTCTGCAAACGCGCCTGGCGGCTGCGTTGCAGAGAGGTGTAACAAGGGGCGTAGCCTCATTACACCTCTGCAATGCAGCCCCCTGGCGCATACTGGAGGTTCCAGGTGGGCTAGTTGGCCCCCAGGGGCCCCCAGTATGCAGGGGGAATTAGTCCCCCTCTTCAAACATGCACGGGGGCTGCGTTACAGAGAGGTGTAAAAAGGGCCGTGGCTTAATTACACCTCTCTGCAATGCAGTCCCCTGGTGCATACTGGAGATTCCTGGTGGGCTTTCAGGTCTTATATAGTTAGGAATTAGCATTAAAAAAAAACTTTGAAATTCACTGAAAAAAACATAGGTTTCAGGCCTTATATAGTTAGGAATTAGCATTTAAAAAACCTTTGAAATTCACGGAAAAAACCATAGGTTTCAGGCCTAAATTAGTTAGAAATTAGCATTTAAAAAACCTTGCAAATTCACAGAAAAAACCATAGGTTTCAGGCCTTATATAGTTAGGAATTAGCATTTAGAAAACCTTGCAAATTCACTGAAAAAAACATAGGTTTCAGGCCTTATATAGTTAGGAATTAGGCACAAAAAAGCAGAAAAACAAACGTGTAGAACACAAAAAGGGGGCAGGGTTGAAACACCCTGACCCCTTAGGGCTGCTCAGGTGGTCCCACTAGGATATTAATATATTTAAACGTTATCCGCTAATAGAATTAGCAGTTAAAAAACCTTTGAAATTCACTGAAAAAACCATAGGTTTCAGGCCTTATATAGTTAGGAATTAGCATTTAAAAAAACCTTTGAAATTCACTGAAAAAACCATAGGTTTAAGTCCTTATATAGTTAGGAATTAGCATTTAAAAAACCTTGAGAATTCACTGAAAAAAACATAGGTTTCAGGCCTTATATAGTTAGGAATTACCATTTAAAAAACCTTTGAAATTCACTGAAAAAACCATAGGGTTCAGGCCTTATATAGTTAGGAATTAGCATTTAAAAAAACCTTTGAAATTCACTGAAAAAACCATAGGTTTCAGGAGTTATATAGTTAGGAATTAGCTTTTAAAAAACCTTTGAAATTCACTCAAAAAACTATAAGTTTTAGTGGTGTTATAGTTAGCTGGACATTTTACTCATACAAAACCATTGTAATTGCTCCTATATAGTTAGTTGTACTAACTATATTTTGCGCACCCGCAATCCACTGCTGATGATGTCACATATTAGATCATTCATGACATGGTCAGTGACATCACTGATGACATCTCAAATGACATCACTGATGACATCACTGATGACATCATCCACGTGACAATCACATACACCTTTTCATACACTATTACAATTTTTCATCACTCTTTGTAAAATACAGAGTATCATATTTAAATCCATTGTCACAGCAATACAAGTATCTAAAAATCCACTCAGTGATTCATAGATGTATACACACATCTAATCACTTACCTATGGATTCACTCATACATGCTGTCAATGAACAATAGAACACTATCAAAAATACCTATACATCTATATCGACATTAAACAACAGCACACATCCTTATTCACGTATGAAGTCATCCTACTCACTTATGCAAACAATGGATCATACTTACATATTTACTTAGCAAAACACTTATACAAACACCACTTCTTCTATTCATTTAGATAGTAAGTCATACTTAGTGAATTATAAAATCATTATTACAAGTATACAGTTATCCATACAGTCACTCACACAATCATTGTGTCTTATGTATACTTATTTATATACAACAACTGACACATACACTGCCTTTTATTTTTCTAGTTTGTTGGACCTGTACCTTTGAGAAATATATTTGCTCATCACCACACCCATAAAGAGATTCCCTCACCCAAACTGTTAGAACATGTAGTTTTAACTTCATATATCTACTGAATCAACTATTCACACATCTTTGGACAGTCACACACCCCCCACCGAACCACACACACTTTCACACTCCCATACAAATACTCAGTTAACTAATCAATAACTAATATAGACATTCACATAGCTAGTAACCAACTGTAGAATCTGTTTACACAACAACTGACAAAGTGATACAGATATTCACACAGTTTAGTCACTATCCACTATATTTAGTGAGACATTATAAATTGGTCAAGTAAACAGTCAATTACACTGCTATTAAATCCTCCATCCAAATATTTATTTATATATATCCACTCATTCTTCAATGTAAATTGCTATATATATAATGCATATTTAAATAACGAAGCAAACCACATTCACTGGATGATGTCATCAGTGATGTCATCAGTGATGTCATTTGAGATGTCATCAGTGATGTCACTGACCATGTCATGAATGATCTAATATGTGACATCATCAGCAGTGGATTGCGGGTGCGCGAAATATAGTTAGTACAACTAACTATATAGCAGCAATTTCAATGGTTTTGTATGAGTAAAATGTCCAGCCAACTATAACACCACTAAAACTTATAGTTTTTTGAGTGAATTTCAAAGGTTTTTTAAAAGCTAATTCCTAACTATATAACTCCTGAAACCTATGGTTTTTTCAGTGAATTTCAAAGGTTTTTTTAAATGCTAATTCCTAACTATATAAGGCCTGAAACCTATGGTTTTTTCAGTGAATATATATATATATATATATATATATATATATATATATATATATATGTATATATATATATATATATATATATATATATATATATATATATATATATATATATATATATCTAAATAAAACCAGGACTGACTGGTTGCTGTGTATTTTATATTTAATAAAGCACTGCATTTTTCACCATTTCCATCGAGTGGACAGTACCTTTTTGCACCGGCGGAAAGTGATGGCGAGCAAGGACTTTATATATATATATATATTTATATATATCCAACCAGAAGTTGCCTGTTGTAAGAGGACCACTCACAGGTAAGTTTAAATACTGCTGCAATTTATTGCAAGAAGGCACTCACATAGAAGTGCTTGTTGCGAAATTCTAGTCCATTCACCCGACGCGTTTCGTGTCGAGAGACACTTCTTCCTGGGGCTCTGGGCTGGCAAGGAATGAATCAGGCAGTTTCACAGCACACTTTAATTCATTAGTTCCCCGCCTAGTGGGCGTGGCCATCACCGTGGCCTGATGGTTAATGTAGTGCTGTAGTCATCCTGCAGCGAGCCGTCTTACTTCACCCTCGTAATAATCCAAAAATAAAATCCAAATGGATTTGCAACAAACAGTTCTATACCCTGGAATGCCGCTTGCTCGTCGGGTGGCGCTTCAGCAGGGCTGTGTAACGCACAGTGGGGCTCCTCTTGCGGCTCAGGCGGGGCCACTCAAAATCCAACCAGAAGTTGCCTGTTGTAAGAGGACCACTCGCAGGTAAGTTTAAATACTGCTGCAATTTATTGAAAGAAGGCACTCACAGCGTCATAGTGCTTGTTTAGAAATTCTAGTCCATTCACCCGACCCGTTTCGTGTCGAGAGACACTTCTTCCTGGGGCTCTGGGCCGGCAAGGAATGAATCAGGCAGTTTCACAGCACACTTTAATTCATTAGTTCCCCGCCTAGTGGGCGTGGCCATCACCGTGGCCTGATGGTTCATGTAGTGCTGTAGTCATCCTGCAGTGAGTCGCCTTACTTCACCCTCGTAATAATCCAAAAATAAAATCCAAGTGGATTTGCAAAAAACAGTTCTGCACCCTGGAATGCCCCTTGCTTCCTTCAAAAGCACTCGCCTGCCCTTTCAGCTGACTCGTCGGGTGGCGCTTCAGCAGGGCTGTGCAATGCACAGTTGGGCTCCTCTTGCGGCTCAGGCGGGGCCGCTCAAAATCCAACCAGAAGTTGCTTGTTATAAGAGGACCACTCGCAGGTAAGTTTAAACCAGACCAAATGACAAAAATCCAATAAGTAGAACTTGAGTAATAAATTTTCAAAGAATAAACTGTAAAGTGGCACTTAGAAGCAATAAGCTCATATTTGAGATAACTGTTCGCACCGACTGGGATAAAGTAAAAGATTGAAGCAGACAGCAATGGAGCGCAGTCCAGATACAGGGATCCAGTGAGAACCGCTGAACAAAAGTACCTTAAGCAGGTTAGGTCGACATCAAAGACTCAGAGTGCACCTGAGACGATGAGGCGGTGCCAATCCACTCAGCGGCGGTGATGCGCTGATCCTAATCCACACTGCAGTGGTGATGTATCAGCTCCGATAAGCAGTGTCCTGCGATGCGGAAGTTCGCCATCATTGTCGAGGCGCCTGTCAACAAGAATGCAAAGACCTTGCACCGTGATGTGCATCGCGCATTGGAGGCTCCAAAGCCAATGCAGAGAGGATGTGGCCTAACAGCTAAAGTGGCCAAACTCAAAGCTGGGGGAACATCGTTTCGGTCTCCGCTGGGACGTTCAATATCTGTGATTCTGGGAAAATCACTTAATCTCCTTGTTCCTAACAAAATGAATGTGCCTGTCTGTTTCGCACCTGGTGCTCATGTAAAGTGCTCTGATATCTTCGGGTCGAGTTTGAACTATATGAAGCTAAAAATAAATGTGTTGGGTTTAATCCACTCAGCAGAGGCGATGTGCCGGTTCCAGTCCTCACAACGACGACAATGCGTCGGTGTCAATCCACGCAATAGAGCCGATGCGTTGGTTCTGATCCACACAACCGAGTCGATGGGCCATTTCTGATCTTTACAAAAGCGTGGATGCATCAGATCGACAGAAAATATGTGTGTTCTCCTAGAGCAAACGCCTTAGGCCCACTTCCAAGTCTCCAGGACTGGGGTGACACCACTTGGCATTGCAGACCCCATTTTCACCTCAGCAACTGCATCAAGTATAGCCACGTCAGACAACTCACATGGGCCGACCACTCCATTCTCCATTTCAGCATCTCCAGCCCCTTCACCGCTAACCACAAGATTGCCAGCGCATCACAAGATGGCTGGAACAAAATTTCAGTGACCTGCTGGACAGACACCCTCAACACCTCCAACCAAGCTGCCGCCAGCAACCTGGAACAGGGATTTAGGGACTTCAGCACCTGGATCACCACCTGCATGGACAGAATTGCCCCCATAAATAGCAACAGGCACAGAAGATCCTTCAAAAAGGGCAGCTAGTACACCGAAGAACTCAGAACAGTGAAACGCAACAGCATGCAAATGGAGAGGAGAAGGCACACCAACAAGGACACCTCTGACAGGGCAGTTTTCAGGACCTCCCTCAACCTCAACCACAGCCTGCTGTGGAAAACGAAGAAGAAGGTCCCTAGCTTCTCACACCAAAACTATGGCCAACAACAGCAAATAACTATTCAACATTGTCAAAGAGTTCTCCATCCCTGCAGCCAGCAAAAACAACATCACCCCCTCACAAGAGCTCTGTGACAACCTTGCCAACTTCTTCCATGACAAGATCGCAACCATATACAGAAACTTCAAACACAAACCCACACCCTAGGACTTCCTCGTCCTATAGGCCCTCACCACACCCAACATGAACCATGGATCTGGAACCATCTCTCTACCCAGGACACCACTTCCATCATGAAATCCACTGGCTCCCAATACAGAAGAGATGCCAATTCAAGTTGCTGACCCACACGCACAAAACCCTACACAAAGAAGGACCTACTTTTATAAACCACCACCTCAACTTCCACCAGCCAGCAAGAAGATTGTGCTCCACTTCCCTATCACTCACCCACACGGCCAGCGTCCACCAAAACAAGCGCAGAGGATGCTTCTTTTCCTGCATTGAAGCAACACCATGGAACAGCTTCCCGTGCAGCTCTGGAATATCACTTCAGTTCCAGAATTCTGAAGGGCCCTCAAGACCTTGCAGGTTGAATAATCTCACTTGTACCTGAAAGTGCCTGGACACCATAATGGGTGGTTAGCAGTGCTGTATAAATCCTGATAGATTGATTGACTGATTGAGACTCACAGGTGGCAGAGTACAGGGGCAGAAGCGGTTTTGAAAGTCTTTTATGTCCATGAGACTTCAGTTCAGGAGGCCAGTCAGCAAACCCTTGGAGTCACTCTGGGTCCAGGTGATCCAGGTCCAGTCCTTCTCACCCAGGCTGGGGACCAGCAGGCAGTAGGGCAGCACACAAGACAGGAGTCCAGCAAAACATCAGTTCAGCAGAGTGGCAGTTCTTCACAAGCCGAGAAATGTACTGAAGTGGTAGTGTTTGAGGTCCAGTACTTATATCCAGTTGTGCCTTTGAAGTCGGGGAGACTTTAAAGACAGGCCTTTGAAGTGCACAGAGGTCCTCCCTTCCTGTAAAATTTCCCAGATTATATTACCTAGGGGTCTTGCATTGTCTGAAACATCTTGTCCTGATGATGGTCTCATAGATTCATCACAGCAGTGACCAAAACGTTGACATCTTAACCCATTTTCCTTTAGTTTTTGTTACGATTGAATCCAAAGGACTTTGTTCCTATGTTTAGGACAGTCCCTACTTTGTTGATGTCTGGGCAATGGTTTTTTGAGTACTGATGGCTAGTGAAAGGTCATTATTTAGAACCTACTGCTCCTGTCATAAATACCTTTGAAGTACCCCCTTTTGGCTTTTTGGAACCTCTTGCGTAATTTTTATGTTTCAAATACAATATAAATGATTTAAGTAAATACACTCGGTTGCTGTTGTTTAGGTCTCGCGACCTATCGATGCGCGCATGCGCATCGAGCGGAGCGAGAATTCAAGTGACGAAAACTTCATGAAACCACCAGCTTTTTGCTGGCGTTTTCATGAAGTTCATGTGAACCACGTGTTCAAACATGAACGCGCATCAGCCTCCCTCCCTCCTAATTGCATCTTGCCGCAGAGCACATCAAAGGGCTTCGCCCAGCGTGCGCTCTGCAGCTTCTCGGCTTCTCCTCCCCTAATTGGATTTTTCCTCCCCCTCCCCAGCCAGCTTCCCCCAGGCCGTGTTCCCTCATTAGTGCAAGAACTGCAAGTTTTCCAAACTCCTGGTTTTCCCTCAACTGAGTGACCTATCGCGCCAGAGGCTCCGCATAGGGTTAGCTTTACATATGTCTCCATAAACGCACGTAGTATGACAGAAGGAGAGCATAGCGCGCTCCGACGGCCCTCATGACCCACCGAGGCGCTTGCCACATGGATGTTTTTTTTTCTTTCAAGGCTGTTGCAGTCGTGAGAAAACTCCCTCATACGCCCTATAGCGGTTGTTCGTTTTTAAATTACCAACATCTTGTCTTCGGGTTAGAAACTTTTACATACTTTGTTGTTTATTAATAATTCAATTCAATTCAAAATAGTCTTTATTCGATATTTTTCAATCATGAAAGACATTTTACAATTAAGAAAGTGGTTGTTTTTTATACCCCACCCACTATCCCACAACAAGACAGCATCCACAATGAGTTATTTCATCATACAAAAAATAAGAAAATATAAATATACAAGGTAGAATAAATAACACACTGTCTCATCCTATTTACATTTTTACAAAATCATAAATTAGACCTATTTTAAAAAGACATTTATAAAAGCAGGTATAAAAACAGATTCATCAATACCAAAGTGCAAATTGACAGTAACTAATGCAATGTACATAATTGATCACTTATTAGTATAATGTGTAGATTTGAATAGCAGCAGGCGATAACTTTCCCATTATTACACCAGACTCATTTTTCGTGACCGGATAATCCGTATCCAGTGCAAGAATTTCGACATGGCTATACCTACAGGCTGAGATGTATTAATAATTCATAAGGTGTGTTTTTTTCATGCCTATCACATGTCCCAGTCAAATGCTCCCTTCCTGTAACTCTTCCTGTGTTTTACTTCAATTTACAACTCAGCGAGAGAACTCATAAAATAAAAGTGTCTGGTTTACTTCGACAGCCAATTACAGCTAATGAAAGCTTCTCAGCAAAACAACACAGCGTGGCGCTCTGCATGGAAGGTGCGCCGACAACAAAGCACTTTGTCAAATAGCACGTCTCACGATGTAAATACACATGCCTCTGCTAGCGAATGCTATCACTTGCAGATTAGTGGCGACAGACAAAGGGAGCATTCTTGTCACAGACCTGCTCCGAATGCAGTGGCGTCCCGACCGGAAACGTGAACCCGCGCAGGCTCCAACACGTACACAAAAGACTTTCACTTTTGTTGAACAAGGCTTCCTTTTTCATTGCAGAGACACACAGTGGCCCTAGAAGCTACTCGTCGTTGTCGAAGCAGCGACACACACGGCCCTTCAAGTTCACTGAATTGTGGATATTTTTGAACTGCGTCGTGACACTGACCGTCTCTCTCGGCTGTCCTCTTCCGGAAAATCTGAGCTAATCTGCAGCTGTGGAGAACAAGCATTGGCATTGCCAATAGGTCTCGCTTGTGGGACCTTATAAGTATTTAGTTTTGCAGCACAATATCCTTGTTGCATAATCGGATATTGTGCTGCAAAACTAAATACTTATAAGGTCCCACAAGCGAGACCTATTGGCAATGCCAATGCTTGTTTTTATTTATTCTCTATTTTTTTGTGTAAATTAACTATTGTGCTTCTCATTTACTGCAGATCTCAGTAAGAAACATCTAGGAAGTAAGTACTTGCTACGTTTATATAAATACACTCACTGTTAAATACATCCCTTTTGGCAGCTTTCTAAAAGTGTCCTTTTCAAAATTGCTATTTAAAATCTAACTTCACCATACGTTTGGATTTTAAATTGCGAATCAAGAGATGCCAGACTCAAAAAAATCTATCTTTTCCTAAATGGGAATTACACTTATAAAATGTAATAAGGTAATCCCAATGTTATCCTTTGAAAGAGATGGGTTGTGCAGTAGTGAAAAAAGATCTGAAGGGTTTTCCACTACCAGTCATGTAAAACTTAAGAGTGCATAGACTGCCTTGAAAGTACATTGCACCCTGCCCTCTGGGTTGTCCAGGGCCTACCTTAGGGGTGGCTTATATGTTTAAAAAGGGAAGGTTTGTGCCTGGCAAGAGGTTTATCTCGCCAGGTCTAGATGGCAGTGTAAACTGTACACAAGGGCTCTGCAATGGCAGTCCTGAACCTTGAATAGAGTGGCTAAAGTGCTGCAGGCCTACTATTAGTATTTAATTTACTGGCCCTGGGCACATGTAGTGCACTTTACTAGGGACTTATGAGTAAATTAAATATGGCAATTAATAAGCCAAAAAATAACCAAAAATTCCATAATTTAGGGAGAGACTACATGCACTTTAGCGCTGGTTAGCACTTTAACACTGCTTAGCAGTGGCAAAGTGCTCAGAGTCCTAGGACCAGCAAAAACGAGGTCAGAAAAAGTGGAGGAGTAAGGCGAAAAGTTGGGAAGAAGTTCACCCTCTCAGGTTTAAAACTTAGTAATGTTTTTTAAGAGCCATTCCTCCACGTGTGAAAACAATGCCTGGTGCAATACAATGCTGCTATATTGTTTCTGCCAGTAGGTGGCAATGTCTCCATAAATATTCAAACTGTCTGTTGTGGCCGGGTTATGCTGTCTGTTGTGGCCGGGATACGCTGGTAGTGAAGTGCTGGTCGTAAGAAAGTAAAAGATAAAACGCTGGCAAAAACCGCTGAAAGTAAGTTAAACTCGCCTTACAGTATGCAGCACCAAATGTATATTATAGAAGGCACGACAATGCTTAAAATGCCAATTTATGGGGAACTTTGAGATCAAATTGCGCAGCAACAGCAAACAAGTCTGCCAGCACATTCCACAGTGCAAATAAACAGCTAGTCAAATCACAAATTGTAGTGTTACCCGCTTTGTCAAGTTTCCATATTGTTTTATGATATCCATCCTCAATGTTTTAAAACTTTGTTAAAGTTCCTAATCGTTGTTTCTTCAAAATTACACCCTACGAATTAATTTTACTGCTGAGTTGTACATAGGAAATTTCACATCTGCTTCATGTCGACGACATAATTCAAGATTGACAATGATCCAGGCACAAACATAACAACCCCTGGCAAACCAGTAGGCAACAACTTTGCAACCTGTTAGCTCTGTCCATGGTTTTAGCAATATTCTGTGCAGCATCCCCGATGCTGTGCAGAAACAGCATGACTAAAGAGAAAAATAAGCATTTTTGTTTCGTTTTTATCGATACTGCACAGCTTCGGGGTCCGGGGATGCTGTACAGTATCACTAAAAATAATTTCAAAGCCAGTAGGCCCCATTGGCAAGACCTATTTTCTATGCCAATGCTTGTTATTTTTTTGGTTAAATACTCTAGACTAGAGTGTTCCTTTGTGCGTTTCTCCCAACCTCACTTGTTCTGTGGCACCTGAGTGGCCCTCCCGTGATTCCCTCTGTTGAGTGCAGTCTCGTGTGCTGCTCTCCTCCAGCTCCAGTTGCTCTCACCTAATAATGAAGGGGGCAGAGGGAAGAGAAACGTTACATTGCTTTGCTGCATATTAAACAAGCATTGATGAAAGCAATAGGTTTTGCCTATGTGATTAATAATAAGCTGTTTTATGTTGTAAGTTGCAGCTTGGTGAGCAGTTGTGCAATATAAGTTACTGAAACCTTTTTATTTGAACTGCTGTTAAATATAACATACAGTTAACAAAAAAAGCGCCATGGCATGGACAATAGGGGAAATCTATTGGTTTTGCCAATGCTTGTTTTAAGATAGTGGGTGGATTGATGATGTCAGGCGGTAGCCCCAAACTTTGTGGATCCCACACCTTCCATGCTGAATAAGGTCAGTATTTGCTGTGTGTAAAGAGCAAAGGTGAGCAGAATTATCTATGCAGCCTCGCAGGCAGAAAAAAGGCGATCAGAGTTATCTATGCAGCTACGCAGGCAGAGAAAAGGCGAGAAGACTTACCAATGCAGCGGTACAAAAGGGGGTGGTGATGGACAGTGCATCTGAATCAATCAAACACTCACACCCAGTCAAAAGATCTGGGTTTAATCCATCACCGTTTTGTAGCCCACTCTGCCACCCCAGTTCAGACATGGCTATATGCAAATCAGTCTGACCCTGTGCCTCATGGGAACAGTCCAGCCCGAACTGCCAAGCCATGTCTTTCCTGGACCGGATACAAGCTTCCGAGGACCGGTTTCTGGCATTCCAGCTGTCTTCAGCCCGGCTTGCTTGAATCCAGTGGCAAAGTGAGGAAGGGACTCACGTCTGAGCATACCCTGCCACACTTATGGCGGCCAAAAGCGGTACAAAAGGGGGTGGGGATGGACGGAGCATCTGAATCAATCAAACACTCACACCCAGTCAAAAGATCTGGGTTTAATCCATCACCGTTCTTTAGCCCACTCTGCCACCCCAGTTCAGACATGGCTATATGCAAATCAGTCTGACCCTGTGCCTCATGGGAACAGTCCAGCCCGAACTGCCAAGCCATGTCTTCCTGGACCGGAAACAAGCTTCCGAGGACCGGTTTCTGGCATTCCAGCCTTCTTCAGCCCGGCTTGCTTGAATCCAGTGGCAAAGTGAGCAAGGGACTCACGTCTGAGCATACCCTGCCACACTTATGGTGGTACAAAAGGGGGTGGTGATGGACGGAGCATCTGAATCAATCAAACACTCACACCCAGTCAAAAGATCTGGGTTTAATCCATCACCGTTCTTTAGCCCACTCTGCCACCCCAGTTCAGACATGGCTATATGCAAATCAGTCTGACCCTGTGCCTCATGGGAACAGTCCAGCCCAAACTGCCAAGCCATGTCTTCCCTGGACCGGAAACAACCTTCCGAGGACCGGTTTCTGGCATTCCAGCCGTCTTCAGCCCGGCTTGCTTGAATCCAGTGGCAAAGTGAGCAAGGGACTCACGTCTGAGCATACCCTGCCACACTTATGGCGGCCAAAAGCGGTACAAAAGGGGGTGGTGATGGACGGAGCATCTGAATCAATCAAACACTCACACCCAGTCAAAAGATCTGGGTTTAATCCATCACCGTTCTTTAGCCCACTCTGCTACCCCAGTTCAGACATGGCTATATGCAAATCAGTCTGACCCTGTGCCTCATGGGAACAGTCCAGCCCAAACTGCCAAGCCATGCCTTCCCTGGACCGGAAACAAGCTTCCGAGGACCGGTTTCTGGCATTCCAGCTGTCTTCAGCCCGGCTTGCTTGAATCCAGTGGCAAAGTGAGCAAGGGACTCACGTCTGAGCATACCCTGCCACACTTATGGCGGCCAAAAGCGGTACAAAAGGGGGTGGTGATGGACGGAGCATCTGAATCAATCAAACACTCACACCCAGTCAAAAGATCTGGGTTTAATCCATCACCGTTCTTTAGCCCACTCTGCCACCCCAGTTCAGACATGGCTATATGCAAATCAGTCTGACCCTGTGCCTCATGGGAACAGTCCAGCCCGAACTGCCAAGCCATGTCTTCCCTGGACCGGAAACAAGCTTCCGAGGACCGGTATCTGGCATTCCAGCCGTCTTCAGCCCGGCTTGCTTGAATTCAGTGGCAAAGTGAGCAAGGGACTCACGTCTGAGCATACCCTGCCACACTTATGGCGGCCAAAGCGGTACAAAAGGGGGTGGTGATGGACGGAGCATCTGAATCAATCAAACACTCACACCCAGTCAAAAGATCTGGGTTTAATCCATCACCGTTCTTTAGCCCACTCTGCCATCTCAGTTCAGACTTACCCATGCAGTCACCAGGCAGTGCAAAGGTGAGCAGAATTATCCATGCAACCACCAGGCAGAGCAAAGGCGAGCAGAGTTATCCATTCAGCCACCAGGCAGAGCAAAGACGAGAAGACTTACCCATGCAGTCACCAGGCAGAGCAAAGGCGAGCAGAGTTACCCACGCAACCACCAGACAGAGCAAAGGCGAGAAGAGTTATCCATTCAGCCACCAGGCAGAGCAAAGGCAAGCAGAGTTATCCATTCAGCCACCAGGCAGAGCAAAGACGAGCAGAGTTATCCATTCAGCCACCAGGCAGAGCAAAGACGAGCAGAGTTATCCATGCAGCCATACAGCCAGAGAAAAGGTGAGAAGACTTACCCATGCAGTCACCAGGCAGAGCAAAGGCGAGCAGAGTTACCCATGCAACCATCAGACAGAGCAAAGATGAGCAGAGTTAACCATGCAGCCACCAGGCAGAGCAAAGGCAAGCAAAGTTACGCATGCAGCCACCAGACAGGTTTCCATGACTTGTATTTGCTGCTGTGTTGTGATCAATGACTGGTAGCCAAGGTGTAGTTTGATGTAATTTATTAACCTTGGATGTAGGTTGGTAGATCCATGTATAGCAGCCCCACCAGGAGTCTGTTGTTCAGCCCATACTCCAACTGTCACACCGCACCTCACAGGCGCCCAAATATTCCAATCATCATCACCACACCAACATTCCACACAGAACACTCAAACTGGCCGAGTAGCCAGGACCCAAGGTAGCAGGGAAGAAGCAGGAATACATGAGCAAGATATAACACGCTGATATTGCCTTTCCTCTGGCGGAACCTGTAGTAAGGTGTTCTTGCAAAGCCACTCACTGTGAATTTCTTAACAGCAAGACATGTCACCAAAATATGGTTTGAGAGCCCATCTACTTTAAACATTCCCACCGTGAGCCACCGGGGATGCAAAGTACAGCTCAAATGAAGTTCTTCTTGCACCAAATTTCAGAGCCTGTCTGATATCAAGGTTGCAGAAAGAGATCTATATAGTGGCCTTGGTTTTCTTCGATTGAACTAATTAAACTAACAATCCTCATCTCAATAGTTTTTAAGTAGAAGCCGAGGATCAGAAACATTGAGAGGACATGAAGCGAAGTGGTCACTTTATCTACAGGTACAGAGGTTGGTGTGGAGATGTCTTCAAGGGTGATAGACTTGATTTCTGGTGGGGAACATTACAGTCAGCTCACTGTTTACCTCCACTTAATTTCCAAGACGACAGCGGTGAGTGAGTTGTTGTGAACATATACAGATGTAAATCACTGCAATCATGCTAACAATAAAAGCCATGCTCCATCTGAGGAACTAATCAATACTTTGTTAACTAACAGGAACATTGCATGCAAAGAAACAACTCAATGTTTAACCCCTTCGGTGCGCCTGACGGCCTGATGGTAGCATGTAATTTCTTCAACAAATCCAATCCTAATAAAATTTCCCCACAATTTGCTGTTAACAAAAATGGGGAGTCCACAGTAAAAGGACCAACAGTAAAAGCAAGAGGTTGGGAAATAGGGCACACAACTGGTACGCCTGAAAAACCTACCGAGATATTATTACGGACATACAGGGCTGCCCGGGGACCAGAGAATGAGAAGCAGAGCTATTCATTGCACCTGTATCCACCCAAAAGTTCTCTGCCGAACCATGCAAATCTGCTGTAACATAAGGACCACACTGATCTACAGGAATTTGGACTGGACCCTCACCCTGTCCCTTGCTGTCTTAGCTATAGGACATCCCTGTAACTTCATCCATATCGTAATCGTGATGATAGTACTGCCTTCCCCGGGGGACATCGAAATAATTCTGATCTGAACGACCCCTTGAAGATGCACCAGCTTGAGCCTCATCCCGAGCAACCTCCCCACGGCCCCTTCCACTCGAACCTCACCCTCTAGGTACTTCAATTTTCTGCAACAAATCCGGACACTCACTTCGCCAATGTCCCTCCTTTTTGCAATACGCATACTGATTTGGCCCGAGGGTGCACCACCTCTTCCGATACCCCGCGATCTCTGAGTTGGACCTGTTCCTCGTCCCCTTCCGGACCTTCTTGCAACCTGCTGCAGCAACACCCTTGTTTTCAAATCCATACTCTTCTTTTCCACTTTGTCCTTTTCCTCATTCTCTTGATGCTCGTAATACTGATCCATACTCAATATCACCGAAGGGGAGTCCAAGTGCTCGCTGAAGCTTGCAACTGAGCCGCAATCTCCGGAAGCAAGTACGTGACAAACCTGTTAACAAACAAATGGACACCACCTTCAACTAACAAATCCTGCACACTAAAATCCCAAGAACACCCCCTCAAATTGAGTAAAAAAATCAGACACACTCTCCTCTTTCTTTTGACGACATGCCGTTAACTTATCCCAATCCACTCGCCTGGGTGGAATAAGAGAATGCGTTTAAGTGATGATACGACTTGGCAAAGCCAAAATCTCAATCCTAGGTTTTTCACCGAGCTTTCGCTCCTTGTCCCATGCCTTAATCTCATTCCATGAGCCACCCAATTCCACTCTGTGATCCTGCGTATACACCTGCCTCCATATATCCACCGGCACCAACAGCCCGAAAAACATCTCCATATCTGCTCGGGTCATAACTGACGAGGAGGCGGCCCCTGTTAACTCTTTATAATACACCGTAGGGTTTTTCCTAGGATTCGGTAACTGACTCTTAAGAGCTAGCACTTCACTTCTATTGAACGAGGTACAGTCCCACTGTTCCTGTTGTTGAATCACATCTTCTCCATGGTTACGCTGCTCTGGAATCTCAGGTTGAAAAATAGGATGCACCTCCTTCATCGGAAATCTGAACACGCTAGTTGGAGTACATGAAGTAATCTTTCTCCACAACCGGGTAGCGTTCCAACATTGCCAAGAAGTTCTACAGGGGCCATGCTAGATGAATATACCTAATCTCGAATGTCATAAATAACTTGAGGAGCTGTGCCTCCGATACAATGTTGGCACAAACCAATCAATGCAGCGGACATATGCTGAAGGGGATGCTGTTGTACAAACGGGTCAAAATCTTTCATCACACTCCATATATCCTCCACACTATAAATCCCACATCAGACCGAATCAATGCCCGCTCCATTCGCTCCCGTGCCGCCGCCCAATCCCCTCCATCTGACCCTCTTATCGGTGTCCCAACACTACACAACACCATGGAGGAAATGCCTGGGAAAGACACAAAAGGTATAGATGCAGGTGACAGTGTCAGCAATGACTGTGTGGTGGGTGTAAGAGAAGGAGGAGAAACATGAGCAAAAACAGCAGACACTGCGGGGGTACCTGCAGTCACCACACTCGCATATTGCGAAACTGGAGGGGAGACAAATAAGGCTGGAGCCGAAGCTGTTGAATCTGCAGAAAGACCAGTGGAAAGTGGTGGGGCAAAAGAGGACAAAGACGATGGAACAGCAGGATATATTCTCTGCAGGGCACAGGGAGGTGGGGGACGAGTTTCCAACAGATCCTCTACAAAAGGATCCTCATCCTCTCAAACAGCATAGGACTTATTACATTGCAATCGAAACTTCCTATCTGCACACTCAATACCGTTTTCAGTTTTGTCTTTATCATAAGCTACAGCTTTCTGAACCACTGTTTGCATTGCCTTCTTCCTGGACTCTTTCTCTGCATGTGTATGCCTCTGCTTAGCTTCTTTCTGCCATACCTGCAAAGTATCAAACATTGACTGCCTACCTCTTCTAGCATATAATTTGTCCTGTAAATAATTCAATTTTTGTTCATCAAAGGTACCATCCAGTGGCCATGAAGCTCAGTATTGTCCCTCATATACTTGTGCCACAATGTACAAAATATAATAGGGCCAATACCGTGCTTCACATACATCTAAAAACTCAGAGTGCCTTCTGGAGGCCCAGGCTGCCTTTCCTCCAGCAGATGCTCAACAGAGCAACAGCGGCATCCCAAGCACCACACTTTACTCCAAGGCATCCTAGCATCAGACACATTCACTTCTTCACTCAAACAATGCGCACACACACAATAAAACACACACATACAAAACAGCTCTCCAAGACAGTCCTTAGACTGCATCAAAACAAGATAGGCTCTACCCCCAAGCCTTTTCAAGAATAAGCCAAATTCAGCAAGTGGCCTGGCATAACGTTAAAAAAAAACGCCCTGTATCACAAGGGTCCACAGACCCACCAAACTAATCAAGACAGTGCTGCACTTACCAAGAATTCAAGTGAACTCACCCGGTGCACACAGGTCAAACTAAATTATTCTCCACTGCCGACTCTTCGGACCAAATGGTCATATCCAAGGATTTTGCCTTTCCAGGACCCCAGCAGAGATGACCACTAGATGAGGAGCCACCCGATCAGACAGGTGGGGCAGCTGCGAGAACCAAGCTCTATCCTATGGGGATCCCCGATCCGCCCATCCAACTGGACGCAACCCCGACCCCCACGACCCGACTATGGGCGGGATGGGTCACCTGGTGGAGTTCCTGTTCGGGTGCCAAGTAAAGGAAGTGACCCAACTAGGGCCACCCGGGTCACTCTTGACCTCCTCTAGCCTTCCAAGAATTAAGTGTTGATGTTGGACTTTGGCCCTTAGGGCAGGTTCACCCCTAGACTTTTTGCTTGAAATGGTGACCTGGAGATGGTGATTTTTGGATTCTGCGCACTTTCACTGTGTCCCAGTGGAAAGTGCGTGCGCACTCTGAGTGCATGTGCTGAGCTAGGCCTGCCCGCCCATAGGAATGCATGGGGAATGTATGTGTCCCTGGTAGTTCCTGATGCGTGGGGTGTACAGGCTTGAGTCTGGTATGTGTGAACTCGTGTGAGTGAATGCTGCGCAACGGTGTATGCAGCATGTATGTGTCTAGTAGCGAAGCGCCATTTCTAGACATGGCTGTACGTGTGCTGTGAGGGTGCTGGCGTGTGATTGGCTGGAGCTGGCTGGCATGCCAGGCTCCAGGAAGTCTGGATGGGTCTGCCCGGTGGTGAGTGGGAGATTAGCATGAGTGATGTGTGGGAGGAGTGTACCTGTGTCCTGGATGGGCTGGGTTTTCCCCACACAATGCTGGCTCCGCCCCCCTGTGGTGTGTCTAATGACCCAAGCCCTGCCAGTGAATAGAGAGGGTGGTTGAGGTAAACAGAGTACTCAAGAACCAGCTGCGACTGGTTCCGCCCCCACTCTGCACCTTCAGACAAAGGAATGCACTGTATAAAAATGGGGCTGTGTCCCCACAGATGTTGTTCTCTTCCAGGATCCTGAGGGGGCTGTTGCTGCTGCTGGGCCAGAGGACCGCCACTTGGGCTGTCTCCCTGCCTGGAGACCCAGTGAGCTGGCTCTGGGCCCAGCCTTGCCCCTCTGCCTACTTCCCTGAACTTTGCTGGACTTTGCTTCTGTTAAGCGCCTGGGAGCGCTTTACTTGGGGCCCTAGCGCTTGAAAGCGCTTTCTTTTGGTCCTAGCGCTGAGGGAGCGCTTTATTGGCCTCTAGCGCTGTGAGAGCGCTTTATTTGGAATTGTAGCGCTTGGGAGCGCTGTGATTGCCCCCTGGCGCTTGGGAGCGCCTTATCGACCTTGTAAAGCGAGTGCCCACCTCGCTGGTTTTGAATAATCGAGCGCGTGCCCACCGCGCTTTATGGTAATTAAGGCCGGTGCCCACCCGGCATTGCCCCTCGAGATTCACCGCCGCAGCCCGGGGTGTTTAAAAACGTTGCCGGGCCGCTGCCAAGTGCGACCCGGAAGTGTTCTCGCCGGCCGGCCAATCGGAGAGCGGGCCGACCGGAAGTCCCGCCCCCGCAGCCGCGACCCGGAAGTCAGGCAGGCCGGGGGCAGGAGAGAGGCAGGCGGAAGCTGCTGCCTGCCGGAGCCCCGGGGAGAAGAAGAGCCGCCGGGCAGAGGAGACGCGCTACTCCCCAGACCGAGGGAGCATCTGCAGAAGCCGGTGAGTGACTGCTCAGGGAGAGGGGGGCGTCGGGGCACATTGACGGTGCCCGCCCCTCCCCTCCAGTGCGAGGCTCACGGCGCCCCATTTGTGCAGAGCCCAGAGAGGCTCCCGCCCACATCTTCTTTCGAGCCTGCGAGGCTCCACCGGCAAAGGGGGCATTGGTGTCTCTAGAGTCCCCCGAGTGGGACTCCAACGAAGGGGCAAGTGTTCTTAGAGCCCCGAGGCTCTTGGGGGCATTGCTTGATGTTAATAGCCCTGAGAGGCTCAGGGGGCATCACCTTTATTTGTTTAGAGCCCAGCGAGGCTCAAAGGTGCCACAGTCGTGTTTAGAGCCCTGAGAGGGGCTCAAGGGGCCTTCATTGATTTCGAGTCCCCAGAGGGGGGACTCCAACGGTGGTGCCACATTTGCAAGAGTCCAGAGAGGCTCTAGGAGGGCATTTTGATTTACTTCTGAGCCCAGAGAGGCTCCGCAGTGCCACAGTGGTGGTTCTTGAGCCAGAGAGGCTCCACAGTGCCCTAACTTTCCCTGCACCAGTTGCCCAGCACTTTGTGGGCAACTGCCACGTTTAGGCCCTGACATTGGGACACAGGGACAGTCACAGGTGGTGACTTGTGAGTTTTGCGCAACTGTGTTTTATTGTTACACCTCTGAATGTATTGTTGATGCATCATGTGTTTTCCTCTTTACACCTCTGAATGAATGTTATGCATTGCATCATGTGTTATGTGCTTACACCCCTACAGGTATTGTGATACATAGGTGGTTGTTTTCTCCCTAGTACAGGTGGTGCTAGTGAGGTCCTGTTACCAGTGATTACTGGTTGTGTGCTATTTTGTGCTATATTCTATGTACTAAGTGCTATTTCTGAAAGTGCTACTTCTGATTCCTGACAGTGGTCCAGATGGCCCTGTCTTGTACATATCCCCTGTAAATTCTGCCCGTGCCTATGGCACATTGTAAAGTGTGTGTTTTATCTAATGTGTTTTGGTGTAATACAAAGGCTATTTTTTTATATAACCTTGTGTGGAGTTTCCTTTGTGGTGGGCCTTTGGTTGTTGTTGCTGGGGTGCGTGCGCAAATACTTAGCCTACATCGCCTCCAAGTTTAGCCTTGCTGCTCGCGCCACGTTACCTAGAGGGTGAGTAGGGGTTATCTTGGCGTGTAACTCCCTTGCCCTGACTTGGGTGTGGTGGTCTCTGACTGACTTTGGCGAAAGCCCTGGCCAGCCAGGGATCCCATTTCCAACATTGGCGGCAAGCGGCGGGATAAGGATTTGTGTTTGCCTTGTACCTTAGTAGCGGCTGGCTGCACCACAAAACTCTGCATTTTAGATGACCACATTTTAAGGGGATTGTTTTTTTTTGGAAGTTTCATATTTTCTTCTCCTGAAGGTAGCATTGTGCAATTGTGTCCAGTGCATTTGTTCCCCTGCCCCGCGCCCAGAGTCTGGTACCTGTGTCACTTGTGGTCAGGTTGAGAAGTCAGGGGTGGTAGAAACTGCCTTACTAGTCCGAGGGGGGGGTTGTGTGTGGATGAATGGTGTGTGGCACTAGGCAAGTGAGTGTGAGTTCTCTGGGGTAGAGAGCTTGCTGAATACCTTGTGAATTGTGTACTCCTGTGTTAGCTCAGACCCCTAGGTTCCCTGTGTGATCTCTTCACTAGAACGTCCGCCAGAATGGTGCCTGCTTTTGATGTCTGTGATCTGTTTAGATACAGTATGGGAGAGTTGGTAAGGTTCTGTGAAGAGAGAGACATAGGGGTGGATGAGTTAGACACTCAGTCCGAACTTAGGAGCAGCCTGATCCTATGGCAAAAGTGTCAGTGGGACCTTGAGCGCAGTGAGGAAAGGGCCCGGGCTTCACACCAGGAGGGTGGTGGGTCTGTGGGGAGCCCTGAAGATTCAGAAGAGGAGGAAGAAAATGATAGCACAGGGACGCCAGCAGATAGTGAGGACCCCATAGATAGGGAGTCCCTTGCTGGGTCCAGCATAGGAGGCAGCGCCTCATCCCTTTCCCTGTCCCCAGAGGAGCTGGAAGATAGGAGGAGAGAAAGGGAGCACCAGCTGGCTTTAGAGAGGCTCAGGTTGGAGCATGCCCAGGCTATGGCACAGCTGGGCATTAGAAAGCAACAGCTAGAGACCGAGAGGGTCTTAGCGCAGGAAAGGATAGAGGAGGCTGAGAGGGCCTCCACCAGAGGCGAAGTAGCTCTGGAGGGTAGACTATCCCCTGCGCGCAGTGTTGAGTTTCTGGATCCCCCAGGGAGGGTTGGGTCCAGTGGTGGCAGCTATTTAGATTCCAGTGTAGGAAATCCCAGTCCCAGTTCCCCCAGTCTGGTACCTGTTTCCCAAGAGGAGGAGTATAGGTTGAAATTCAGGGGCAGTAGGAAGCTGCCTCACCAGTCGTGGGAGAAGTTTGAGGATGAATGTTGTGGAGCACTGTGGGCTTGGGTAGAGGTTCACACTGACTCTGATTTTGAAGTCTTGTTTGATCTTATTGTCAAAGAGCAGGTGCTCAGTGGTTGTTCGCCAGAGTTGCGCCAACACCTGTTGCAAGTTGGATTTACTGATACAGAGTTACTGGCAAGGGAAGCCGACCGCTGGGAAAGGGCCAGAGGTTCTCTAGAGTCATTGGTGAGTGACTCCAAAAGTAGTGGTTCAGGGATCTTCCAGCCCAGCGTGGTGGAGGAGGCTCAGTGTAGCCCAGCTAGGTCCCAGGATAGCGAGGAGGGTGTAGGGGCTCACTGCCTGGCTCAGTGGAGCAGGAGTGAGGGGGAGACCAAGGTTCCCCAGACGCCCGAAGCCCTGCCTCAGGACTTGGATGGTTTCTTGAGGGAACACCAGGTTGGGGACCTAGGCTGTCCTGTTAGTCCACTTGAGGAGGATCTCCTAGTGAGTAGAGGACCTGGAGTGTCTGTAACCAGAGCTCCTGTGGTTCTAGAGTCTGGCAGTACCGCTCCGGTAGGGAGGGTACAGGAGTCCAGAGTGAGGAGTGATTGGGGGAGTTCCCCAGTGGAAGGACCAGTGGGTCAGGGACTACCCAGTTGGGCTAGGTTCCCGTGTAGTGACCATGGTGACACCACTTCTGGTCTGGGGGATCGTCACGCACTGTCAGGTGGACAGAGGGCGGGAGATCTGCGCCAGACAGACAGTCACGCAACAGATGTGACATTTGTTAGCCTCAGGGGGATTGCGAGTGAATCCCCAGAAGTCCTGGAGTGCCAGGCAATTGTTCCACCGAAGGTTCTAGACCAGAGGTTGGGAGGCCAGGTTCAGGATCAGCCTGACCTGAAGGGTAGGACGACTGTAACCAGTGTCCTGACCGGTTCTTCTTCCAGAGGAACTTCTCCAGGTGGGAGAGGGCAGACCTCTGGAAGGGGGTGCAGAGGGTGGGAGAGCCCACCTCTGACCCCGGTGCAACCTGAGTGGATAAGTCCTGGGTTGGAATGGCGTTCTAGGGGTACCCCTCGCAGAGGGAGGAGGAACCCTAGGAGAAGAGGTAGGGGGAGGAGAGCCTTCCCCGAGACTCCTGGTCCGCCTGAGGTTGTAGGCCCTCGGCTGGAGTACCAGTGGCAGTCTAGTCCTGTCTTGCAGACAGGAAGAGTGGAAAATGGCTCCTATGTGCCAGGGGTTACTACCCCCCGCTCTGCGAATTGGCATGGACCCGTGGCACCTGGGTGGCCCAGGGCCTGGTCCTGGCCGCGGACAACTTGGGAGTACCAGTGGGGTAGCCCAGTTGGTCCAGACAGTGTGTTGAGAAGGAATCCCATGGGTTCACCGTGGCATAGAACAGGAGGGTGTCCCTGCAGTTGCGGGCCCGCGTCCGTGTTCTATCGCCCCAAGCAGGGAAGTCCATCACGGTGGTGATTGGTCTCCCCTGCGTTTTGGCTGGAAGGGGGTTATGTTGGACTTTGGCCCTTAGGGCAGGTTCACCCCTAGACTTTTTGCTTGAAATGGTGACCTGGAGATGGTGATTTTTGGATTCTGCGCACTTTCACTGTGTCCCAGTGGAAAGTGCGTGCGCACTCTGAGTGCATGTGCTGAGCTAGGCCTGCCCGCCCATAGGAATGCATGGGGAATGTATGTGTCCCTGGTAGTTCCTGATGCGTGGGGTGTACAGGCTTGAGTCTGGTATGTGTGAACTCGTGTGAGTGAATGCTGCGCAACGGTGTATGCAGCATGTATGTGTCTAGTAGCGAAGCGCCATTTCTAGACATGGCTGTACGTGTGCTGTGAGGGTGCTGGCGTGTGATTGGCTGGAGCTGGCTGGCATGCCAGGCTCCAGGAAGTCTGGATGGGTCTGCCCGGTGGTGAGTGGGAGATTAGCATGAGTGATGTGTGGGAGGAGTGTACCTGTGTCCTGGATGGGCTGGGTTTTCCCCACACAATGCTGGCTCCGCCCCCCTGTGGTGTGTCTAATGACCCAAGCCCTGCCAGTGAATAGAGAGGGTGGTTGAGGTAAACAGAGTACTCAAGAACCAGCTGCGACTGGTTCCGCCCCCACTCTGCACCTTCAGACAAAGGAATGCACTGTATAAAAATGGGGCTGTGTCCCCACAGATGTTGTTCTCTTCCAGGATCCTGAGGGGGCTGTTGCTGCTGCTGGGCCAGAGGACCGCCACTTGGGCTGTCTCCCTGCCTGGAGACCCAGTGAGCTGGCTCTGGGCCCAGCCTTGCCCCTCTGCCTACTTCCCTGAACTTTGCTGGACTTTGCTTCTGTTAAGCGCCTGGGAGCGCTTTACTTGGGGCCCTAGCGCTTGAAAGCGCTTTCTTTTGGTCCTAGCGCTGAGGGAGCGCTTTATTGGCCTCTAGCGCTGTGAGAGCGCTTTATTTGGAATTGTAGCGCTTGGGAGCGCTGTGATTGCCCCCTGGCGCTTGGGAGCGCCTTATCGACCTTGTAAAGCGAGTGCCCACCTCGCTGGTTTTGAATAATCGAGCGCGTGCCCACCGCGCTTTATGGTAATTAAGGCCGGTGCCCACCCGGCATTGCCCCTCGAGATTCACCGCCGCAGCCCGGGGTGTTTAAAAACGTTGCCGGGCCGCTGCCAAGTGCGACCCGGAAGTGTTCTCGCCGGCCGGCCAATCGGAGAGCGGGCCGACCGGAAGTCCCGCCCCCGCAGCCGCGACCCGGAAGTCAGGCAGGCCGGGGGCAGGAGAGAGGCAGGCGGAAGCTGCTGCCTGCCGGAGCCCCGGGGAGAAGAAGAGCCGCCGGGCAGAGGAGACGCGCTACTCCCCAGACCGAGGGAGCATCTGCAGAAGCCGGTGAGTGACTGCTCAGGGAGAGGGGGGCGTCGGGGCACATTGACGGTGCCCGCCCCTCCCCTCCAGTGCGAGGCTCACGGCGCCCCATTTGTGCAGAGCCCAGAGAGGCTCCCGCCCACATCTTCTTTCGAGCCTGCGAGGCTCCACCGGCAAAGGGGGCATTGGTGTCTCTAGAGTCCCCCGAGTGGGACTCCAACGAAGGGGCAAGTGTTCTTAGAGCCCCGAGGCTCTTGGGGGCATTGCTTGATGTTAATAGCCCTGAGAGGCTCAGGGGGCATCACCTTTATTTGTTTAGAGCCCAGCGAGGCTCAAAGGTGCCACAGTCGTGTTTAGAGCCCTGAGAGGGGCTCAAGGGGCCTTCATTGATTTCGAGTCCCCAGAGGGGGGACTCCAACGGTGGTGCCACATTTGCAAGAGTCCAGAGAGGCTCTAGGAGGGCATTTTGATTTACTTCTGAGCCCAGAGAGGCTCCGCAGTGCCACAGTGGTGGTTCTTGAGCCAGAGAGGCTCCACAGTGCCCTAACTTTCCCTGCACCAGTTGCCCAGCACTTTGTGGGCAACTGCCACGTTTAGGCCCTGACATTGGGACACAGGGACAGTCACAGGTGGTGACTTGTGAGTTTTGCGCAACTGTGTTTTATTGTTACACCTCTGAATGTATTGTTGATGCATCATGTGTTTTCCTCTTTACACCTCTGAATGAATGTTATGCATTGCATCATGTGTTATGTGCTTACACCCCTACAGGTATTGTGATACATAGGTGGTTGTTTTCTCCCTAGTACAGGTGGTGCTAGTGAGGTCCTGTTACCAGTGATTACTGGTTGTGTGCTATTTTGTGCTATATTCTATGTACTAAGTGCTATTTCTGAAAGTGCTACTTCTGATTCCTGACAGTGGTCCAGATGGCCCTGTCTTGTACATATCCCCTGTAAATTCTGCCCGTGCCTATGGCACATTGTAAAGTGTGTGTTTTATCTAATGTGTTTTGGTGTAATACAAAGGCTATTTTTTTATATAACCTTGTGTGGAGTTTCCTTTGTGGTGGGCCTTTGGTTGTTGTTGCTGGGGTGCGTGCGCAAATACTTAGCCTACATCGCCTCCAAGTTTAGCCTTGCTGCTCGCGCCACGTTACCTAGAGGGTGAGTAGGGGTTATCTTGGCGTGTAACTCCCTTGCCCTGACTTGGGTGTGGTGGTCTCTGACTGACTTTGGCGAAAGCCCTGGCCAGCCAGGGATCCCATTTCCAACAGTTGATTACCCAGTAAAGAATACAAGCAAACTAGTTTTTTCACAAAGTACACTGCAATGGAGTCCAGTCTGACAAGCCTCCTATGATAGCTGACGAGGGACTGACTCTAACCAGCATAGAGTTTCATTATGTATGTTGCGAAGCCCACAAAGACCCGCCTACTATGGAAAAATACTGGTAGCTGTCCTAATACAATGGGGGTACAGAACACAAGTTTACATTCTGCAGCCGGGCACAAGTTATCTGCTATCCAAGGTCGTCTGGCCTATCCTCCCCTCTAGACACGTGGGAGGAGGCCTCTATGTAACAGAAAAGGCATGTGTTAATGAGAAAGTCTCAACATTGGAGAAACGAAACTTACCAAGGACCATTTCTCGTTAACGAGCAAGTAACAGTTTCGATTATAATACAAAATAGCGTCTTCGAAAACTAAAATGGTGGCACAGATCTCAACCTAACTTACATCGTCCATCAGCACCCGCTTTTGTACCGCTTTGGCCGCCATAAGTGTGGCAGGGTATGCTCAGACGTGAGTCCCTTGCTCACTTTGGCACTGGATTCAAGCAAGCCGGGCTGAAGACGGCTGGAATGCCAGAAACCGGTCCTCGGAAGCTTGTTTCCGGTCCAGGGAAGGCATGGCTTGGCAGTTTGGGCTGGACTGTTCCCATGAGGCACAGGGTCAGACTGATTTGCATATAGCCATGTCTGAACTGGGGTGGCAGAGTGGGCTAAAGAACGGTGATGGAGCAAACCCAGATCTTTTGACTGGGTGTGAGTGTTTGATTGATTCAGATGCTCCGTCCATCACCACCCCCTTTTGTACCGCTTTGGCCGCCATAAGTGTGGCAGGGTATGCTCAGACGTGAGTCCCTTGCTCACTTTGCCACTGGATTCAAGCAAGCCGGGCTGAAGACGGCTGGAATGCCAGAAACCGGTCCTCAGAAGCTTGTTTCCGGTCCAGGGAAGGCATGGCTTGGCAGTTTGGGCTGGACTGTTCCCATGAGGCACAGGGTCAGACTGATTTGCAGATAGCCATGTCTGAACTGGGGTGGCAGAGTGGGCTAAAGAACGGTGATGGATCAAACCCAGATCTTTTGACTGGGTGTGAGTGTTTGATTGGTTCAGATGCTCCGTCCATCACCACCCCCTTTTGTACTGCTTTGGCCGCCATAAGTGTGGCAGGGTATGCTCAGACGTGAGTCCCTTGCTCACTTTGCCACTGGATTCAAGCAAGCCGGGCTGAAGACGGCTGAAATGCCAGAAACCGGTCCTCGGAAGCTTGTTTCCGGTCCAGGGAAGGCATGGCTTGGCAGTTTGGGCTGGACTGTTTCCATGAGGCACAGGGTCAGACTGATTTGCATATAGCCATGTCTGAACTGGGGTGGCAGAGTGGGCTAAAGAACGGTGATGGATCAAACCCAGATATTTTGACTGGGTGTGAGTGTTTGGTTGGTTCAGATGCTCCGTCCATCACCACCCCCTTTTGTACCGCTTTGGCCGCCATAAGTGTGGCAGGGTATGCTCAGACGTGAGTCCCTTGCTCACTTTGCCACTGGATTCAAGCAAACCGGGCTGAAGACGGCTGGAATGCCAGAAACCGGTCCTCGGAAGCTTGTTTAACGTCCAGGGAAGGCATGGCTTGGCAGTTTGGGCTGGACTGTTCCCATGAGGCACAGGGTCATACTGATTTGCATATAGCCATGCCTGAACTGGGTGGCAGAGTGGGCTAAAGAACGGTGATGGATCAAACCCAGATCTTTTGACTGGGTGTGAGTGTTTGATTGGTTCAGATGCTCCGTCCATCACCACCCCCTTTTGTACCGCTTTGGCCACCATACGTGTGGCAGGGTATGCTGAGGCGTGAGTCCCTTGCTCACTTTGCCACTGGATTCAAGCAAGCTGGGCTGAAGACGGCTGGAATGCCAGAAACCGGTCCTCGGAAGCTTGTTTCCGGTCCAGGGAAGGCATGGCTTGGCAGTTTGGGCTGGACTGTTCCCATGAGGCACAGGGTCAGACTGATTTGCATATAGCCATGTCTGAACTGGGGTGGCAGAGTGGGCTAAAGAACGGTGATGGATGCAACCCAGATCTTTTGACTGGGTGTGAGTGTTTGATTGGTTCAGATGCTCCGTCCATCACCACCCCCTTTTGTACAACCTAACTTACATAACATCTGCACTTACTAATAATGTATCAGTACAGCAAGGATCTTTTTCAAAATAGCTACATGAATGCTAGCATAATGTCAAGTAAAATACGACTAATATGGGTGTAAAACATTTTAATTCTATCACAAGTGTCAGGAGCACAGAAGCCCTGTGAAGCACTCTGCTTCAGCCTCTGTCACTTGCTCCCCAGTCCAAAGCAATGCAGATCACTACTCATAGTCTTTCCTGAAGTGGTCGGGTTGCAGCAAGGCAGAGCACCAGAGACCTGAACAAATATAAGGGGTCTCCCTGGTTTAAAGGAGAGCGGGAACTGGGGAAAATAACCACACCGAGATCCAGAGACTACTTGGGAAAAGGGCAGCTTAGCTTGGTGGACATCACCAGGTTCTCCATGCATAAAAGTGGCACCACTGCGATGATATGGCTGGATGTTGTAATGTACCTTTTACTCAATGCACTCTCTCTACAGATGTTCTCTCCTTTGCTACTCAGTCTATGATGAGGTCAGATAGAATGTTGATTGTGTTTAGATTGGAAGGGTGAATCAGTTGGTGTGGATGGGCTGAGCAGTGAAGAGCCTGCTCCTGGTGGGGGCACTCTAATGGATCTACCTAATATTTTGTAACCTGTAACTAAGAAGTTATCTTGTGAATAAAGCAGAGATCTTGATCATCTCTGTAACACTGGCGACGATTTAAAGAACCTGCTACTGAAATGGACTTTTGGAATTGGAAAATTATAGGAACTAAAGGAACTTCAAGTAAGTGAATTGAAACTCGTGGATTTGATGAAACTAGGCATCCCAAATGCCCCACCAGTGACCCTGTCAACGGTCTCCCTTAATTAAAGTGTGCCAGTTTCTGTTTGCCTGTTTGTGGCCTTGGAAAATGACTGCCAGTTTCTGCTACGTTGTCCCAGAGAAGATGAGACTCTTTAATTAAACTTTACATGTGCAGCGAATCAACAGGTTGGACAACTGCTGTGACATTATTTTTTTTAAAACTGCACTACGAATTTGAAGATTGAATAATAATGCTCCTGCCATATTAATATCCTTGCATGTGCTCTTACTGGATTAATTGACTGGACCGTAGACTTTCGAATGTGAGTAAGACTTGCCATACATCTTGGAATTGTTATTTAACATCATTTGTTTGTGCAACGGCGATTGCTTAACGTTGGTGTTTACCTTCAAAATTGTCGGAGCTTGAGCGCGTGTTCTCCTCTCGTGAACGGAACTGCTGACTTCATCCATAATACTCGCTGAAGAGTCTTGACATTCTGGATGCCTCTGATGTTACGCGCAAACAACGCATGACGTGTGACGCTTATTCACGTTTTGGTGCGGCCATTTTTTTTTCTTTCGTGTTTCTATTGTAACATCACTGAAGCTGCAATACCGAAACAGCGAGTATGTCTGCATTTTCGAGGAGATGTTTGTTTCCTTATCGACACTATGCGATGGAGGTAATTTGTTCTGCAAGTCATTTTAAATATAACAGTTTTCAACACGCAAGGATTTTAAGCATTTTTAATTTGGGAATTAATTTTAGACTGCGCTGTTTTTCAAGACTTCTTCCAAGTCATTACTTATATGGAGATGGATGTATTGTATGCATCTTGATATGGGGAGTACGTGATGTTTCCAAGCAACCAACAAGGAAAGACGTTTCTGTCACACCCGTGGTAATTTTTGTTAAGAAGCTCGCAGTTAGGTGATTTAATTCACCTTCTAAGTATGGTTTTGTGTGACATTAGAATCTTCATACTTTTGGATGTTATTGATTCGGATTTCCTTATTTACTGGAAAAACTCGGACAATACGAAGGGTCAGCACAAATTTCCTTATTCACTGGAAACAACGCGGACGATCTGATGGGACAGCACAAACTTCCTTATTACTGGAAATAACTCGGACAATTTGAAGGGATAGCTCAACTTTGTAATGTATTTGTTCGAAGTTTAAGTCATGCCTTGGTGAATGTGTACATTCTACCTTTTGTTTTGATGTGCTTGTAGGGTAGTTTGCAGCCAGTATCACTTTTAGCCTGTATGCTGGTTAGTGTCTTATTACTCTTTCTGGAGGTTTTGCAGGCAGACAGACAGTCATTTTATTTTATGGTGGGGAAGTATGGTTGTTGGTAGTGCAGTGTTCTTGATTTATTCTCACCTGAAAGGGTTTTTGAGGTTGGTGTGTGTTTTGTGGTGTTGTGTATATCATTTGCAATTTTTTTTCTTTTATTATGAGGCTGTTTTTTGAGAGTATCTTTGAAGTACGTATTGGACTGTGCGTTAAGGGTATGCACGCTGAGTATTTTTCGGACTGTGTGTTACGGGTACGCACGTGGGAAGTTTACCTCTAGTGTAGCTTCTCCTACTGGTTTTGATGATACCCTGTATGTGGTTTATGCCTCTAGGAGGTGTTTGGACTGTGCATTTTTTGCTGTGCACGTTGGGTTTAGAGTTACCCAAAATATGTTTGACTTGGGTTTAAAGAAACCCATAATTTATTTGCCTTGGGTTTAAGCACTCCCATAATATGTTTGCTTTGGGTTAAGGGATACCCTGGATTTACTTTGGATTTGAAAATACCCATATTCGTTTTTAGAGTTTTGGGGGGATTTTATTACGCTGTTTTGGTATGGGCGGAGTCTTATTCCTCTTCTTTGAAGTAGACCGGTTCTGCCATTAGTTTGTGCAGTTGAGGGTTGTAGATCCCGGTTCTGCCGCAGTTTTGTGCTGGTTTAGTATGTGGCACATTGGGTACTTTATGGAGTGTGACACTATTGTACCCGCGGTTTGGGGTGTGAGTTATGTGGATAGTATCCACTAGTTTTTAAGATTGGATTTATTTATCTTGCATTCTTGTTGTTTGTGATCATTATGAAGGGGAGATGTGTGTAGTAATCTTAGTTATTTCATGCATCCTCCTTTCCCCTCATTTGTATGTTTTACAATTTTCATGCATTTGATTGTTATGATCATTATAGCAAGGGGGTGATGTATAATATTTGTTGTTATTGCATCCTCCTTTGCTGAAATGTGTGTTTTATCAACTAAACACATGTTGAATGTTTTCCATCACTATAAAGGGGGAGATGTGTTGTAATGTACCTTTTACTCAATGCACTCTCTCTACAGATGTTCTCTCCTTTGCTGCTCAGCCTATGATGAGGTCAGATAGAATGTTGATTGTGTTTGGATTGGAAGGGTGAATCAGTTGGTGTAGATGGGCTGAGCAGTGAAGAGCCTGCTCTTGGTTGGGCACTCTAATGGATCTACCTAATATCTTGTAACCTGTACCTAAGAAGTGATCTTGTGAATAAAGCAGAGATCTTGTTCTACATCACCTGGTCTACGCATCTTTCATCTCTGTAACACTGGACTACCGTAAAACATGTCACATGGAAGACTCCTGCAACCCTAGAATACAGCCTTAAATAAAAAGCAACCACCAGATCAAACATATAGTGTATACAACCAACCCTGGAGACATAGAAAATTCACTAGTCGGTCAAAGATACAGCACAGACAGCACAGAAACCTCTCAAGAAGAGCAAGCAGCAGATGAGTAAATACCAATATCAAATACAAAGCGCCGAACCCAAGGCTAGAGGACCCTGGATTTCACTCAACAGACCAAATATCTGTAAACAGACCTAATATCTGTAAACTACCCATGACGATCAAGGAATTCACTGAACACAAACTCACAGACAAACCACCCAGGAGGGTAAAGGAAAGATTTGCTAACAGCACTAGGCAGACCTCAAACCAGACCGCTCTGAAACCTCCCGGGAGGAACAAGGTCACCTCAACTGCTACCCAAGGACCAAGCAACAGGGCAAAAACAAGCCACCATGCGGAAGTAATGATTCTGCAATGCATGGAGGATAAAGATTTTTCAAGAACATAAATACTCGGATCCGGTGTTCTGTTTTACAAATTCAACAGTGTTGTGATTGGTGACCCAAATCTATAAATGAATGCGAGAGGATAATAGCCAATCGCAGACAACTGTCATGTAATTTATGGAAGTGACCAGTGAGCTAGGCTGCAGATCACTGAAGATAGTGTACACAGTAACTTGCCCGAGCGTCCATTTCACTATGCCTTAGAACCTACAGTAACATGCTTTGAAAATTAATAGTAAAAAACACCAACTCAGAACAGCTTTGGTGCACACTCAAATGTTTTACTTTGTCACTTACAGAACTGTGTCGAAGCTGGGCTCCAAGAGTCAAATAAAAACGCATTATAAATTGCTTAACAGAGAAAGCTTGTAAAATGAGATATAAAAAATAGCAAACAAGGGCCTGTTTAAAGAAAATAGCAGCCTTGACCCACATCACAATAATAAAATGTGTCATACCTAGAAATGATGCATGTCCTTGGAAAATCACTTTTTAGTCTTCATGTTCATTTTCAGATCGTTTTATATAAACATATTTAAAAGAACGTTATTGTACGACCACTAGAAACAGATTCAACAAAGTATATAACTGCAATTAATAGTTATTTGATACTTGTATAGCGCACTACTCACCCACAAGGGTCTCAAGGCGCTTGTAGGAATACCGCTGTGGAACCCATCCTGGCTTTCCCTGTGAGGTGTCCACTCCTGGGCACCCCCAAGGTGGATGGCAGGCATCCTTAGCGTTGTGGGGGCCAAGCAAGCTATTGCCCAGAGTTGCAGAGTGGGACTCCATGATTGGAATAGGCACCAAGGCGAGAATTATTAGGTCCGTGGAATTTTTGAGCTCAAGACCCGAAGAAGCGGGGAATTGAACACTGGTCCCGGGCTAGACCTCTGCATCAGGGTCTGCCGCTCTAACCATTGAGCCACACTTCTCCACACATAGTTTACACATCAATCTCTAGCAAACATCCAACAATGTTTAAGCCCTGTAATTATTTGTTTTTCCTGGAGTTCTCGGGGTTGAACAAACTTTTTTGCAGCAATTCACAGATAACAAGAGTCTTTTACAGATCACACTAGTATAGTTTACTATAAACAAAGGCTCACAACCAGTACAGAAGACGCTTATTTGAGAAAGCGCAGCCTAACAACCGGTGGCTCTGCAGGCCTGCAAGGGCTTTAGGACGTTTGAATGAATGCTCTGCAAAGGTAACTACCTCACCGTGCTAGTATCATAAGGTACTGTGATTATCTGCACTCAGGTCCGGCTTTAGGGCAGTGCGACTGGTGTCGCACTGGGCTCTGACCTGTGGAGGGGGCGCTGACCTCAGGGAGGGCACAGTTTTTAGCAATAAGTTATGATTGAAGAGATCAGGGGCACTGTTGCCTGGTGGTATAAGGAGAATCTGGTAGTCATGGAGTGTGGAGGCGCCAAAAATGATTGTCGCACCGAGCGCCACCAACCCTAAAGCCGGCCCTGCCTGCACCCTGAAGGAGAGGCATTTGGTTGTGTACTACCTAACTCCCGCCCCAAACTGCCCGAGACCCAATAATGTGGTGGGAACCCTCCCATCCCCTTCCCCCCCAATCGTAGACCCCGGCCGTATTTATTACAAATGAATAACATTAAAAAATGATGATTATTTACATTATATACAATACGCAGAAATTCCAATACATTTATAGGTACAAGGTGTTCATTGACTACCTTTAACATGTCTCAAATACATATCCATTCCTATCATATACTAATTCCTGAAAAATTATTTACTTTCTGCGTAACCCTGTTAGATCCTACGGCAAGGTCAATGACTGGCAGCCCCTCTCAATCTGAACTTCCCTGTCTCCTACCAGAGCGATGTTGAGAAGGGGGTCCGGCTTACCGGCGAGATACCTCTCCTGGCCCCCCCCTACGCCTAGACCCTCAACTCAATGACGTGACCCTGTAATCATGCGTTCATTCACCCTTGAGCACATGCGCGTGCGGCCCCCCGGCCCCCGCACCCATCCAACCTACCAGCTGAAACTGCCCCTTGGAGTTCTATGAGAGAGACCGCAGACTATGCTCACTAATAATGACCTTACCGCCTGACCAAGGAAACACATAAATACGACAAAAAACCTATGTTTCTGTAAAATTCAAAAAAGGATAAAGATTTTATTCATTACTGTTAGAACTGGGATTTCTGGTTGGCTAAGGTTTACGCCAAAGCCAGGCAGAAACCACCATTCTAGTCAGGGCAAGGGAGTCACACGCCAAGATAACCCCTGCTCACCCCCTTGGTAGCTTGGCACGAGCAGACAGGCTTATCCCGGAGGCAATGTGTAAAGCATTTGCGCACACACACAACAGCAACAACATCCTAGGCACACCACAAAAGGAACTCCACACAAGGTTATATAAAAATAACTTTTGTATTTTCAAAACACATCAGATAGTAATCACACAATATACATTGTGCCAACTGGCACGGGCAATATTCACAAGGGATTATTTACACCAGGACAGGGCCACGTGGGCCACTGTCAGAATCAGCACTTAGTAGAAATAGCACTTCTTGAACTTAGAATAAGTGTAGCACAAAATAACAATTATAGATCACAACCAGTAACCACTGGTAACAGGTAGGTACACATTACACAATACTAATAACCATAGGCCTAGATCACGCAGGGACACATAACCTCTCTAGTATAAACTATACTAGGCAAAACACAACCACCTAAGAATAAAATACATTTAGGGGTGTAGGTCAGAAGCATTACACATGATGCATAGAAACATTCAGAGGTGTAGGTAAGACACATAATGCATAAAACACATTCAGAGGTGTCACAGGCATAATGGCATAGCACATTACACATAACTCACATTTGGGCCTGACCAGTAAAAATACAGTAGGCAATCTCCTCACTAGTCTAAACACATTAGACTCTGCCTCCTAAGAATAAATCATATTTAGGAGCGTAACTCACAGTGAAGTAAATTCTCACTAACATAAACCTACATAGGTAAAATAACCTCATAATCATAGTAACATCACATTGCGCAAAAATCGTATTAGGCAATTACCATTCTAAACACAGTAAAATCACATTGCGCAAAAATCACATTAGGGCCTTGCGCCCTACCCACATACCAGCCCCCCTGGCCAACTGGCCATCCAACAAGGGGATTCAAAAAGCCCTGTGTCCAGAATGTCAGGTTGCGCTGCCAATGCAGTGCCAGTCATGGGTGCGCCACCGGCGCAAGCCTAAATGTTGCAGCTGCCCACTAAGTGCTGGGCAGCTGGGAACAACAACAGGGCCTAAACATTGCAGCTGGCACTAAGTGCTGCGCAGCTGTAGAAGGCCTGGCACCTCTGTGCCATCTCCGTCCCACACAGGGACTCTCTCTCCCTTAGCGCCTAAACGGTGCAGCTGCCCACTAATTGCTGGGCAGCTGGGAATCAGCGAAACTGCAACAGGGCCCTCACTGGCCCTAGGACCAAAACTGCGCCAGACTGAACCATCTGGCTCTGAAAACAAATATGCGCAGGCGGGAGCCACCCGGGGCTCTGATAAATAAAGATGTCCCCCAAACACTAAGGCATCCCATGGAGGAAACAAGGGCCTCTCTACATGCCTATCCTACAACTGAGGCAACCACAGGCCCCTCTGGCAGTAATGGGGGAGCCCCTCGGGCTCTAGAGGCCCCATAAGCTACGACGGTGGAGCCATTCAGGCTCGGGCAACATCTGGAACCATCTGGGCTCGGAAATAAACACATGGCCCCTTAAACTCGGGTGAGCGACCAGCTGCCGTTTTAAATAAATGTGCCCACGAGGCTCTCAAGAAAATATGCCCGCAATTACTGGTGGGCAATGGGCACATAGAGCAGGCTGGCTCCGGGACCAAAATCATGCCTGCCTCGTTGCAGCAGCCCCTCTCGGGCCCTCTGGCCCCTTTTAATTCATCATGGCCACTGCAGGACGGGGCCGCTCAGAAGCGCACATCACCCAGTGCCCTGATCAGGCGCCATCAGCATTCCCCACGGCGCCCGCCCAGCCCTACCTCACTCACCGGGCTGCTCGTTGGGGGCTCCTCCTCACGGGGATGGCGGCACCTCTCTCGACGGTCTCCTCGAGCAGCGCGGGGCTCTCCTTCCCCACACGGAGCCCCGCCTGCACTCTCCCCCGCTCTTCTCTTGCTGCTGGCGGCCCCGGGGCTCTCCACAGCTCACGGGAGCCCCTAGTCGCGGGAGGTCTTCTCTCCTCTCCCGGTCCAGCGGCGGGCGCGAGACCTTCCTGCAAAAACCGGAAGTCCCGCCCGCCGTCAGGCAAAACATCGTCTGACTTCCTGTTTCCACTGCATCCCGAATCCCGGTGCCGCGGCGGTGATTTAACTGGCATAATGAGGGGTGGGCACCCTCGGTATATAAACAATTAAGGCCATAATGCAGGGTGGGCTCCTGCAATAATAAAAATCTATAAAAATAGCGGCCATTATCGGGGTAGGCACCCGAGTCCAAAAATAGTACTGCGGGCACACAAAAGGCAGGAGCGCTTCCCTCCAAGGGAAAACGACAGCGCTCTGCCCAGAAAAAACATAATACAGCGCTCTCAAGGTGCTGGGAGCATAGACAAGCCCACAGGAATGACCCGTGTCACCAGAAGGGCCCCAGAAGCATATGATTCAAAGACAAAGGTCCTGGGGGCAAAGTGAAGCACAGAGGACCCCAAGAAAGAAAAGATCCTCCAGGCAGCCAGGTCCAGCAGGTATCCAGGGGCTGGCAGGGCCCAGGGAGGCAAGCCTTCCCCTGGGCCCAAGCAGCAGCACGCCCCTGGCAGGATTCAAGTCAGAAACAAGAACATTTTTAGAGTGTCACAGCACCCTTTTTATACACCAAAATCCCTTTGTCTAGCAGGGTGTAGGTAATGTAAGAACCAGCTACAACTGGTTATGGGGAACTCCCTTTCACTGGCCAGGCTAGGGACATCAGACGCACCACAGGGGGTGGAGCCAGCATTGTGTGGGGAAAGCCCAGTCCTATTCAGGTCCCAGGTGCAGCCCCTCCCTCACATCAGCATGCTAATCTCAACACTCACCACTGGGCAGACCCATCCTGACTCCTGGAGCCAGGCTCACCAGCCAGCTCCAGCCAATCACACGCCAGACACAAATTACACTAACATGCCAACTTCTAGAAGTGGCACTTCCACACTAGACACACTCATGCTGCATACATCATTGCGCAGCATTCAATCTCACGAGTTCGCACATACCAAACTCGACCCTGCACTCCCCACACATCAGGAACTACCATGGTCACACATATTCCCCATGCATTCCTATGGGAGGGCAGGTCACTCACCACACATACACTGAGAGCTCACACACTTTACACTGTACCACAGTGAAAAAGTGCGCAGAGGCCTAAAATCACCAACACCAGGTTACAGAAATAGGCTAGGAAAAAGCAAATGGTTTCGGGGTGAACCTGCCCAAAGGGCCAGGTCCAACAATAACTATTTAAAGCACCATAAAACAATTTGATATATAGTTGTTCCTGAAAACAAAACAGATGACATATACCAGAGAAAACATATTTTACATGGAAATATCTGCTTTAGGGATGGTGAGTGGGGAAAATAAAAAGTTAAACGGGCCTCCCTCAGGCCCGGAACAGACTACACAGGCGATGTGTCTAGCCAAAGAGGCAGCGGAGCAAAGAGAAAGCCTCTCCAACACCTGAAATGGGGGCAGACCAGTTTAGATCGGTCTACCCCTTACGTTGTGGGGACACTAACCGACACGGAAGCACTTGAAAGTGCTTCCGGCTCGGGACCCCATGCACGCGGATTGGGTGACCCCTTGGGGAGGTTGGGGGGCCGCATCACTATCGTGCGTGGCAGACCCCTCCCTTCCCCGCCTACCGGGGGGGCAGCGTGACCGCCATAATGGCGACAAGCTCGATGCCGAGCTCGCCTATTAAAGTCTCAGCCCACCAGGGAGAAGCCATGGACACTGTGACAACACAGAACACTGACGCGGGCTCCTGACCTCGCCCTGAGCTCTGCTCTGGTGAAGGGTGGTGGTATGGGGAAGAGAGACAAACAGAGAGGAGACGTGCAGAGGAACACTGAAATCAAAGGTAGAACTGGGGCAGGTGTGAATGATGTAAATGAAAGCAACAAGTGACGAGGAACAACAGCAGAGTAAGGGAAGGATACCATGTGATACTGGGGGGAGGAAGAGTAAAGAATGAAGAAAAAATGATCATGGATGCGAAGACTGATAAAGAAAGGAAGGGGTGATAAAGCAAAGAGAGGGAGGATGGTGACAAAGAAAGAGGATAACAGAGGGAAGAATCGAGTGGCAGAAAAGAAGGATGAAAAAGTTTAAGAGACATCAATGTTGAAAAGAGACATGAAATTAAACAAGCGCCTGCCTCAGCAACAATAAGGAGCACTAGATTGAGTGCCTGCCTCGCCAGGGGGCGGGGGGGACTGGTGAGTGTGTGTTGCCCCAGGGGGACTAGTGAATGCCGTGCCAGAACTGGATTCACAAGGTCTCCACTGAGACCAGCACAGCGCGCTGAGCCTACAGTACTCGGGCAGCGATCTAACTTTAAAGTAAAGGTGTAGCTCTTGTTTTTATTTTGTTTTCCTGATTGTTGCTTGAGACGCTTAAAGGAAGTTCCACCAAAGCGGATGAACACAGTACTTTGCTAATGGGAAATTGATAAGGGTAGAATACTAGGAAGAACAGGAAATAGAATACCTACAACCAATAGAAATGAGGAAAAGTAAAGTGACAAGCACAAGGACCGATAAGAAGTGAAGCTGGGATGTAAGTCCCTTTAAAGATTTATTTAATAGAATAGATTTCGCAAACACAGCGCAAGCACAGCGCAAGCGCAGCGCAGGCGAAACCTAAAAAAATGACACAAAGATAGTAGGGGCACAGGAAGCAATTGATTTTGGGGAGTGGTGGTGCAACATGTACACGGTGGGTGTAGTTGTGTGAGGTGAGCAACAGACAAGGGAGAAAGTAAGAAAAAACATGCAATCCATAAAGTGATGGGGTAAAAGACATATAAAATGCAGGTATCATTAGGTCATCACCTTAGAAAATCAGATAGAAGGAGTTTGTCAAGTACTGTGCTTTTTCCTAATTAGTGGAACTCTTCAAAGAAAGCCTTGTGTGCTGACTTTGCTCAAAATCCTGATGAGAACACCCACATAGTCCTGATTCACTCCTTTATAGCTCCTACATGCCTGCCTCTCTGTTAATTAGGGAGATGCCATATTTAAGAATCATTGCTTCACACTGGAGGAAAGAACTGCTACAAAGACAAGATTACATTAGAAGGTCACTGGATGAAAAAAGCTGTCAGTAATGCGCTGGATTGATGCATTCCCCTAAATAAAACCAGTGTGCCTGCAAGTGTTGTGCCTGGAAGTAAAATATGCTTGGAATTAATGCATTGTCCTTATTGGCGAGCAAAGTTGTGGCCGGTGCTAAAACCTGGCAAGTCGAGCAGGGGAGACAACGAAACCAAAGAGTCAATTAAACTTGAAGCCTGAAATTTAATGTCCTTACTCCTACATATGTGCCCCGATGTTTACCCATGTGTTATTAATGGGCAATGAATGGAATGGGGGGACAGCAAACGGCGGGGGAGGGGTGAAGCAACAAGGTGGCAAAGGCTGCACAACCATGGAGGGTAGAGGGGGCAGGGCAAAGTGTGCAATGGATCCATGTGACCAAGCCAGTGGATCTGGCTATATGCTCTCCTCGGCAACTATAAACGCTGTCCACCAATCAAATTAAAGAAGATCCACCCATCAAAGTGACAATGGGCAGATGTGGATGAGTACTTAGGCCACGGGAGCCTGATAAGAGCAAAAAACACAAGGAACACAGGAAAAGAATGCCTACAACCAATAGAAAGGAGGAAAAGAGAAAATGACAAGCACACAAACCAATAAGAAGGAAAGGCAAAGGGAAGGCGGGATATAGTCCCCTTTTAAGATATATTTACTATGTAAGATTTCCCAAGCACAGAGCAAGCACTGTACTGGCGAAACCTAAAAAAACAGTGATGTAAAGATCACACAGCACAGCAACCACAGGTGACCTGCACTCATGGTTGTAAAGATTAAGAACCACAGATGCTTAGAACACTCCTATCAAGAGTCCATGTTTGTTAACCTGTACAGCTCCTAAATATTGTACCTCTGTGGTGTATCCACCTAAATTTGCCAGATGTATATTATACGGCAAAAAGACGGTTAGATTTGGGATTACTGGAATATGCTGTTTCGTGAAAGGCATCAACATTTAAGATAAAAAACACAATTCTTTTACATTTATTATAGTTGAGTATTTATAAACACAAAATAGGATGGTGTTTTCCAGGTACAACACCTGTTTTGCTGAATAAGGTTTACAGGCGGTACATCAAAAGTTCGATTTAACTTTATATAAAATAAATATAGTATGATTCTCTAAATAAAAAAATTAACTGCCCAATGCCAAGCATCAAAAGCCTTGCCATAACATAACGATGGCATGCTTTGTTGTTGTGCAAAACTCAAAGAGAGAAACACACAAACACAACAGAATGACTAAATGTATTCAAAAAAATATGAAGAAAAAAAATATGGCCCAGCAGTTTACCTGCACTTGAGAATCATAAATAGTGATACTACTGGCAGGATGAGCCGGCAGGGAACACTCAAATCACATGTTATTCAGTGACAAGAAACTGTTGGACCAGCCTGCGCTTCACAAATACTAGTGGTGCGATACAATGTGTAATTCCTACCTATTACAGTGCAGCATGTTTGCCTTTAAGCACCTGACATGAACAAATACAAACGTTGATATCGAACAATGTTTGCTCTGACTTCCGTTTTTGACAAAATAAAAACAAGACAAACGAGGCTTAAAATATGAGCAAATGGTCCAGTTAGCCAATGGCTCCTGAAAATGTCCAGTGAATAAAGATCACAAAAACAGTTGGCCTTATAACAGGCTGCGCCTCATTAAAGGATCAACCGCGTTGGTCTTTTCCCTTTTAAAACATTTTCAAAATCGACCACGGGCAATATTTTTTGTTGTTTTTAAATTGCAACAGTGCTCAGTAGCATCACTTCTTCGTTGTGCGGACCTGACCTAAACAGTACACATTTTTAGGCCTGGGCGCAGTTTGCAGATAGCAGAACTCCGCGAAGTGACCAAAAAACTCAGAACCCCTATGCGGAGTTCGTTAAGTGTCAGAGTGCGTTTGGTCATACAGCTTGTGTTGATTTTTAGCACCGGTTTTTGTTTTGCGCTGTAAAATCAGCACAAACTGCGCCATGCACAGCGCAAGAGAAAGCTGCTTCTTTCCTTGTCGCTCAAGTAGATTTCCTACCTGAGCAGCAGCTTTCACAATGCAACTGAAGGTTTCTCAACGCGAGCGGTCGTGACCAACCACGGCCGTCCGTGTTGAGAAATCTGACCGCCCAATCTGCTACGCAGAGTGGACGTTTTCGGAACTCTTTTGCTCCGCAGAGTGCAGAAAACTTTGCTAACTACTTAAATGAAGCAGAGTTCTTTGCCCAGGCCTACTCATTTTCAGGCCTGAGCGGAGTTCGTGGGGTTTTACTCTGCGTAAGTACATGCAGTGACAGAAAAACTCCACAGCGCTACGCAGAGTTGCACCAGCGGAAGAGTATGTTAAGACGAGCCCATAGTATTGGTTCAAATTAGCTTTTGGGCAGAATTTATCTGTTACTGATACTAGTACATTCAGTACACTAGAGCAGATTGCACCTTAGCTGTTTGGCATTTACCATAAAAACTGTGCACTTTCTATTTATATTTTTGCAGTAGTATTTACACACTGTTGTGTTTTTTTGGGTGCATTTACTGTAAAAAAGGTAGTTTGTTGTCAATTTCATTTGCAGGTGTTATGGCCTCACAACAATTTATTGCACAACCTCAGCCATTTTAACAGGCTTCTGCAAGCCCAGTGTAAAATGGCATACATGATTCAGAAACTTTGAAAACTATCTATTAGCCATTGATGCCAGGAGATTTCATCTGGAAAAGAAGAAAGGAATTTTACTAAGTTGTTTAGGAGCTGCTGCTCAGGAAATGCTTGATAAGTTGCCTGAGAGGGAACCGCATGAGGATGAGTCATGGGATGATTTTCAGGAGGCTGTTGCTAGATTGGAGGTACAATTTGGAGAGCAACCTAATGATATTGTTGCAAGATTTAAATTCATTTCAAGGAAGCAGGCTAGTGATGAATCCATCGATTAGTTAATTGTGAACCTCATGATTTTAGTGGGGCTTGCGACTTTGGTGGAAGCCTGGATACTTAACTTCGTGATCAGCTGTTGTTGCGTTGTTTAAAAAGAAAATCCAGGAAAGACACTTGGGCAAATGCAATCTCTCGTTTATGCAGCTAATTGGAGTTGATGAAGGTGTTGAGAGATCAATTGAATTATCAACAATACTTACTTCAGGTAATATGAAAGAGGAAGTTAACGTTAGAGCTTTGTCCCTTGAAGTGAAGAAAGATAAGGGTGGTGACAGTTATTTTCAAGACTTCTCCAAAACTGGTCACTGTTTTTGTTGTGGCTCACTTTCGCATTTTGCTAACACATCCAATTTTCCAGCTGTCAAACACAAATGTTTAAAGTTCGACAAAGTAGGCCATTTTTTCAGGTTTTGTAGGTCAAAGAAGGGTGGGGGCACCCTTGGAAGTAGAACAAGTATAAAAGTACGAGTGTGGCTACTGTACAGGTAGAAAGCGAAGAAGTCAATGTGGGTGGTACGATCCCTGCTGATGGTAAAAACTTGGACAGAGGACCCTTTTGCACCATTAATGTTGGCATGGTGAAGTTAACAGTTATGACTGACTCTGGTTCACCCATTACTATATGGAATCAATCTACTTTTCAGAATGCGTGGTGTAGTGTAGTTAAACTAGTGTGATATTTCACTCAAAGCATTTGGTGTGTTTGACATTAAAATGTTGGGTTGGTTTGAGGATGTACTTAAATTTGAAGGGAGGAAGATTGTAACCAAGGTATATGCGGCAGAAGATGGTAAAGATGTCTTTGGGTTGTTGGATCAAGCCAGACAGGGGATCATTTTAAAACCAGGAGCTCGGATTCCTGTGCAGTTAGATCCTAATTTGGTAGAGGAGGAGCTACATCAGCCCAAATTGGTCAACGCTAGACTGTCTGTTTTGAAAATTGACTCAGTGGGCAGTGAAGATATTGAGGTGTTACTTAGAGAGTACAGTGGTGTATTTAAGGATGAGGTTGGCTGTGTCAGAGTGTGTCACATGGCATTCATTTGAAGGAAAACATTATACCTACTGTGCACAAGGTCAGAAATGCGCCTTTCAGCATACATGATGATCGGTTTTCTGACCGAATATCGATGTAAGAAAATGTAGATGTAAAAAATATCGATAAAAATATATCGACTCCCTATACTTAAACAGGTAAGTACAAAAATATCGGCAAAAAATATTGATGTTAAAAATATAGTTGTGCAAAATATTGATTTTTATATATATATAAAATAAAATAATATATGTTAAATAATAAAATTAATTTAAAAAAAGTATATTTATTATACATTTGAACAAATATAACAAAAGTACTTAAAAAAAGTTAAACACATACGTAATAATTAATATATATATTTACTGTAAAACAATTAATAAACTCATAATTTTAATTTAATAATTTCAAAATTATATAAAAATGTACATATATATATATATATATATATATATATATATATATATATATATATATATATATATATATATATTAATATATATATGTTTTTAATGGCTCTGCAGCAAAGGATCACTCGACAGCAGGCAAGTTAAAAACTTCTATTTATTGCATCTTGAGGGTCAATTAGCTTCCGTTATTTCCTCTTGTCATCCCGATGCGTTTCAGTGCTGTCTGCACTTTCTTCTGGGGAATTATGGCAATGCAGCATTGTGAGGCAGTTTCCGCTGTCTTTAGTAGTACAGTCTCGTAAGTGCTTAGTAGCACGTGATCCCTCACAGTGAATTATGGGATTTATAGTCCTTACTGCCATTCGTTTTATCCCACAGTGGGTTCCGCAAAGACATAGCAATTATCCAAGTTTGCAGTGGTAATGTGCCAATCCACAGCAATACTAAAGTGATGTTCCAGTGGCAATAGGGGCTTGTAAATATGCCCCAAGTCTTCCAAGTTTCATAGACCTCTTCTTGTTGCAAAGGTGGGAAGGAACTCTGTGTTTCTGAGAAACAAGAGTTTGTGGAATTTGAACAAAGACATTCTCATTGAAGGAACACAAGCTCAAATATTAAGTAAAGTCAGGGAAGGCGGTTATGAGCATTCTCAGCATCTAAATGGTGCATCTACTCAAAATGGGGCTGGTGTCCGGAATGTCACTGTTACTTCAGCACGAAATGTCAACAATGGTATCCAGGACTGTGTCGGGAGATCTGGAAGGAGAGTTGTTTTACCTAATAGATATAAGGACTTTCAAATGTAAATGACAAGTTATGGGTTTTTTTATTACTGTTTTTTGTTTTTCAGTTTTGGGAAGAGGAGGTGTTGCATCCATGAAATTGTGTGAGTTTGTGTCCTCTTGCTTGCCGGTATGGTATGGAATGCACTGAGCGCATTCTATCAGGCATTCCATGTGAGGCAGTTGCAGAGCCAGCTGAGGGGAGGAGTCTATGCTGGGTGCAGGGCTTTACGATAACTAATAAACTAAGTTATCTGACTCCCCAATTAACGTCTGTTCATTTCGGACCCAACAAACTTTGTATGCTGTTAGGATCATCATGCCTAATGCAGCTGCCAACGAGCCTACCCTACTGCCTTCATTAGTCTGCTGACCTGGCCATCCACACAGCTCACCATGCAGTGATGCCTCAGCGCCCTGGGCCTCGATTCCTACTTAGGTGGCATCTTGGAGTGGGCTATCAGCCCTGGGCCTTTGCTTTTGACACAGGTGGCCATCTTGCATTGGGCTGCAAGTCCTGGACCTTGTCTCTTACTCCAGTGGCCATCTTGGATTAGGTTGCCTGCTCACAGCCTTCCTTCTTATTCAGGTGGCCATCTTGGATTGGGATGCCAACCCTGGGTCTTAAATCGTGTTCCAGTGGCAATTTTGGATTGGGCTGCCAGCCCCTTCAAACTGTTCTCCTTCTCCAGGAATGGCCATCTTGTATTGGGGTGGCCCATTATCTTCAGTCTTCCCTGCCAGTGTTTTCAGATTTCTTTGATTGGGAGGCCTTTAATTTCTGCACTATGCCTACTCTGCTCATCTGTCTGACACCCGCACCTGCAGGCCTTACCATGATCCTGATGGGGGGTACATCCTCTGCCTGGAATATGTTCCTCAGTGTCCTCACTATGGCAGTATTCCTGACTGTTCTCCGGCCTGTGCAGCTACCTCAGGTGTGTCACCCTGTTAGTCATTGCTTTGATGTGGGCCATCATGACTGCTGACCGGAAACCTGCTTACGAGTACGACACTGTTGTATTCCTGAAACCCCCACTCCCATTTGCCATGTCCAAAAAGCACCACATAGGGGCACATGGGCTGGTTAGATCGAGAAGTTTGGTAACTTCATAGAGGCACTGGATGTGTCTGATGACACCAAAATCATTCGCTATCTCAAAAATCTTACAGGTGAGAATGCCTTTGTCCATTTCTTCCAATGCAACTCTGATCAACAGACCTTTTTAACAGCCCAAGAGGAGTGGTTAACAGCAATTTACATTTTGAGGTACAGTGTGATCATTAAGACTACACAAGAAAAGTCTGAGTAAGTAACTTAAAGTTAAAAGGTTTATTACAAACTCAAAGCCAGACTAATATAAATCAATCTCAAGAATATATTGTAAAAGTGGAAGATGATCAAAGGAAGACAATATAGCGTACAATATTGGTCCTCACCAGCAAAACACAAATAAGAATTTCAGTGGTAGCAATACAAAAAATAAGTTAAAGGATTTGATGACTTAGCGAATGGTTTTGATCCTTCTCCCCACATATGGAAAAGAGATGCAGCATCTACTAAATCTACACTGAACTAAGGATAGGGGAAACCCTACTGAATCAAGGACGCAAAAAAGGCATCAGCATCAGAACCTCGGTGGAAATTCTATAGGTAAGGAGTCATGTATGGCATGAAGCCACACAATCAGAGATGAAAAGAGAGGTCTGTACCTCTCCAAGTCTAAAGGGAATCTGACTATCCCCAAGGTAGATTCAATAATTAAAATGCACAAAGAATATTTAAGAAATATGACCACATACACATCACAGTATTTTTCCAGTTCTCAGAAAAGAACTTGGCACCTTTAACACAACTCCCATATTTTAGTATCGCTTCAAAAGCATCCTTGGATTCCTTACTTCATCCAATAGTACCAACTGGTAACACTCCCTCTGTTGTTCATTCAAATTATTTGATCTCGCCTGTTCTTCCTCACGTCACTGTCTCTGAAATACAATGAATGCCTTTGGTCTGCACCTGCAGAGGAGAAAACATGCTGAAAAATAACTTTCACGTTAGTATTAAATGTCTCGACTTCCAGCTTGGGGCTCACAATCATGCTAACTTAACAGTTTTCTTTCAATGCATTTTATTTCTACAACCTACATATAATCCAATAAATGAAATCTTTAATAAGGAAATCAAACTACTTTATATGGTACTATCATATTTGGCACAGTATACTTATGCATGGATTACTAAGCAAAAATAGCAAGTGGTCACAATTTATAAAGAAAGCATTGAACTTGTGATTCATTCCCACTAATCCCTGGTGAATGCACTGCATTAAATGCATTTTGGCGCACCACCTTACAATCTAAACCTATAAAAGAATCGCATCAGCAATCCAGACATTTCTGACCAAGAAAAACATTAATATGCACACAAATATATATCAAAACACAATATTGATGCAGTTCTATACAGTCGGTGCACCATATCTCATTGGTATTATTGCATCACACAAGTACATAAGACCAAAGGTAAATATATAATATAGCCTAGCCAAATGTAAAAGGGTGGACCCAACATTATGCTACTCCACAGTAGATGGCGTCAAGGAAGCAATAAAAAGAAATTTGAAAGAATAAGCCAACACATATCACAAGCTCAAAGATAAACTCACAAAGAAGTTTGATCCTGCCACTAATGTGGACTACAAACGAAACATGTTTAGAAAAGCTCTACAGCAACCAGGGGAGGCGATGGATGACTTCGTTGAGTGCCTAGACACCCTCATCATACATTCTTTTCAATCCTAAGCCTTCTACAGGCGAAGACTGGGTGAAACACACTCTCTAACTAAAATGCTTGCCAAAACCCGCACAGATGAACATGCTGAGAAACAGGCAGCGCCCATGGAGGCAGGTGCGAGCTCTGTGAAATCTGTACTGGCCAATAGCAGTTATCAACTAGTAAGCAAAGACAAACCCAAATTAGACAGTCAGATGTCCGAAAATTCTGCTACAGGTGTGGACTAGCTTTTCCACATAAAGGAAAGTGCTCAGCCTTCGGACAAGTTTGCAAAGGCTGTGGCAAAGAAAGCAATTAGTTTCTGTATGCCGTGCCCAATCAAAGTACCATTCCCCCCATTTCTGCAGACGCCATGACAAACTGGGCAGTGAGCATCAACCAAAATCAGGCAGAAACTGTGTCACCACTTATGAACTATGCTTACCATGCCCAGAAGCCAACCGCCCATCTCCCTATCTTCTCACTCCACTACTTCACCAACTAGTAATAGCGAGGATGATAGATACCTCCTGATGATGTCAATACAGAGACCGATGGCCTTGCAGCTCACAGTCTCTTTCTCCTTGAATGGATGTCTCCTAAACTGCATAATCAGTACCTCCATCAATGTCATCAGCAGAAGATATTTCAACACCCTCCATGACCTTGTACTGTTGGTTGATATCCGAAGGAGAATACACGTATGGTATGAAGGTGCACCCATACTCTGCCTAGGGAAGTTCACGGCCACCCTTAAATATCATGAGTAAAGTAGCAATGCTACCTTCTGTCTTCCAGGCTGTCTAATACCAGTCCCAAGGGTCCTATGTCTTGATACTACTACTAACATTGAACTCATACAAGTATACACAGGAAGTGATGTCATTCATCATGTTCATCTATCAAATGCTTCAAGCACCTGCCTGGACATTCTCCTGCTTCTGAACGAACAGTCCATACCTTTCATCATTGATAGTGGGGCATCATTCAATGTCATGTCCCTGGACATCAATTTAACACACTTGATTCAGCACCACTCTTGAACACTCCCCCGTAAAAGTCTACACCTTGATCAGGGCCAAAGCACTATACTGCTGTGGTTCCTTCACTGCATCCCTGTCACATGGCTCAGAATCCATCACAACTCCCATCTATGGGCTACAGGCCAAGACATCTAGAGCATGCCTTCTCAGTTTAGCCATCGCAGTGGCAATGGGAATCATCTCCATCAATTTTCACCTTGAGACCGGCCCAACCTCACTCAATGTTTTCCAGCCCCCTTTACTGTTCTCGGTAAACTGAAAAGTACCTATTTTCACCTTCGCATAGATGAGAGTGTGCGCCTAGTGGCTCAGCGACATAGGAGAGTCGTGTTTCATCTACATGAAGTGGTGGAAAAGGAAATCAAAAACTTTTTCAGCCTTGGCATCATTGAGCCATCTGAAGGCCCCACACCGTGGTTGTCTACCATTTTGGTTGTTGTGAAGAAGGACATCCAGGGGCTGTCCGTATATGGGTAGGCATGCGACAGTCAGACAAAGCAATACAAGGGAGCACCACCCGGGTCCGCACATTGCGGACATGATTCACCCAACTTAATGGCTCCAAACTCTTCTCCAAACTAGACTTCAATCGGGGCTACCATCAGAATGAGCTTGAGGAATGGTGCTGATATATAACAACATTTCCACATACATGGGCTACTTCCACTACAAGAGACTAAATTTCATCATCTCGTTCACATCTAAAATTTTCCAAGAAGTAATCTGCAAGATCATCCAGCCCACACTCAATGTGGTCAACTACAGCGATGATGTACTTATTTTTGGAGCTACTCATGAGGTGCATGATGGTGCACCAGACAAGGTTTGTCATCTCCTGTGTGAAGATGGTCTCACTCTTAACTACATCAAGTCTGAATTTCATAAGACAAGTTAAAGTTCTTTGGACACCTCTTCTCGGAAGAGGGCATGACATCTGACCCAAATGAGATTGCTGCCCTTACGTCCGTCAACTAGCCTGGCGATGTTCTCCTTTCTGCTCCTTCTTGGGCATGGCCCGTTTCTGTGTCTGATATAACCAAAACTGTGCCACCATCAGTGCTCATCTTCAACATCTCACAAATCAAGGACTGCTTTTCCAGTGGTTGCTGCACTGTGAAAGGAGTTTTCAACAAATAAAGACTGCCCTAGCCAAAGCCACGGTCATGGCCCACTTCAACCCTAAGTTGCACACTGAAGTGATGGTTAATGCGGGCCTAGTGGAACTGGCACCATCCTGGCTCAGAATGCCAGAACCTCAAAAATTAATTGACACATAGTTGCGTATACCAGCCAAGGCTTGTCTGGCACCAAAAAGGCTTACAACCCTAGAAAGAGAATATGGGACTGCAAACATTTTCTTGTACGGCAAGAATCACCTTCATCATGAAACATCAGGCTCTCCTGACCATCTTAGGGAATCCTAAGGCCAAGATGTCCCCTAAAATCGAGTGGTGGGGAATGCGTCTCCAACAATATGACTACCTGATTGGCCCAAACCTGACAAAGATCACAATCCAGTCAAATACTTCTCCAAGCAACTGCAAGCCTTGTCAAAGACACAAACATACATGGCTGAGGAATACTTACAATTCATAGTCAGTACAAGCATACATGATGCCCTTCCCACTCCTCAGATTGCTGAAGCCACAAGAAATGACAGCACACTGGCTCTTGTGATACAGTTCATCGAACAAAACAAGTGGAAACACAGCACGGAGTGGGGTGACAGCTCTGTGGAGATGAGGACATTCCACAACATCAAGGATGAGCTGGCGGTCACCTTTGAAGGACTAGTCCTGAAAGGATTATGGAGAGTGATCCCTAAAACACTTCGCAAACAAGACATTGACATAGCCCACAAAGGACACCAAGGGATAGTTGCCACCAAGAGGGCTCTCCAGCACAGACTGTGGATTCCTGGGCTAGACACCATGGTAGAGACAGAACTGATAAAATACTGTCTATGTTCTGACTGACAAAAGAATGGGTCCATGTTCCAGCATTTTATTGAATAACTTTGTAACATGATTGTGATGACCTCAACTACTGCTTCTTAAACTAAAGTAGAAACATAACCACAACCTCCCACCTGATACACCCTCGTTACTGCACATAGTAAGTTACAGTGAGCGGTCGTGTTTTCCATGGTCTGCGCATAATTCTTTCCAGTACACTAACTTGAATATCTGCAGAGCACCTACATATTTTTTTCTTTTTGATTTACACCAATCTGAATTTCAGACATACAGCTTCAAATTCCACCACACGTAACGGTTTGATAGGTGCATTTTTACACATGGATTCCAATTCTTCAACTGCAGAATTCATATCTTCCCTTAAGTCCTTTAGTTAATTATGAAACAAAAAATGCTTGGTTGTAGAATCAAATCCACATTTGACATTTTTAGGTCTTGCCTACTAGACAGCGCTAATGCCATCTACTCTGAGGCATAATGTCAGTTTACAGTGGGCTTTGAGCTACCCATTGCTTACCATTGATCGCCTTTATTGTCACTCCTATTTGCTTGCTTTTTATTTGTTAGCTAATGTGGGCATTACTTCCTGTTTTTGAGTGTGCCCCCTCCCAGGAACATTGGTGCATTATTTCTACTGCTTGCTTTTAAAGCACTACTTTTTTCTTTTTGGTTGTGCACTCCGCAACAGTATATGTGTTTCCAGCTCACTCTTTTGAGTGCTTCTTCCCCCACTGCTCTCTGTGTTGCTCTCTACCTCCTGTGTGCTTCACCCCTACTTTCCTTCTACTTCTGGGAAAAAGAGAATCCTGCCACATCTGACACTCTAAAAACTGTTACCCTCCTACAGGATATTAAACTCAACAACACTAACTTACCTGATGACTTCCAAACCCCTCAACTGGTGTGGCTTTTCCAATGCAGTTTATTGTGTAAGCAGGTGTGAAATCCATGGATGATCCCAGAAAGCTATGCATTTCTGAGAAGTAGACACAATTCTGAATTCCAAAAAGGGTTGTATGTGCAGCTCCCTGAAATATTTCCGCGGAAAACTAATCCTTGAAATAAAAAAATAATATAAATAGGTAGAAAAAAATACCAATTGGTGACAATATTTTAAACTATGTCTTTTTTTATCATGATGGACGATTTACACAAACAAATATAATGTTACTTTTGTCAGATCCTTTTGGTAAAAGGATATATTTGGCTTGACTGTTTTCCAAAAACACGGAATACCCAGAGCCCACAACTGAGCTGCAGGTTATAATGATTATCCCTAGTGTACCAACCATGCAGTAATTAATAGGTACTAGCTATTAAATGAAAAATTGTTATATAGTGAACCCAAGTATCTTTGAAATATGCACAAGATACATAATTTAGGAACAGTAGGTATTTGTACACTTCTGAAAATGGGGTTGCCCATACCATCAAATTGCTAACGCGGGATTACTGGTTACTAGTTACCTTACCAGATCCCAAACCAAGTCGACTGGATCGTTGGTACCTGTCATTGAGTAAAAGGCAATCTAACTATAAGTCAATCAATTAAGAACTTACACCACTCTAAATGACCACTGACCAAGATTAAGTTTCAAACATTTAATATAAAGTCAAAGATAACTGAAGATACAAACTTCTCAAGATGAGATTCAAAAGATAAACTGGTATTACTATAAACATAAACTCTTTGAATAGTCTGAGTCTGCAAAACAGAATAATGAGTGCAAGTTCGAAAATCATGAGCGTTGCCAAAATAGATACAAGTTGCAACCTCAAAGTCATTACAGAAAAGAAAATTCAGGTTAGTCTGTCCCTACACTACACTAAGTGACATCCCTACTTAACAAGATCTTTACCCTCTAGGTGTCAGCCGTGGTGACTTCCTAAGAAGATCACGCACTTCTCTTTGTCTCTTCTCTGATAATGGGTCTCTCCTGATCAGTCTATCTGCCTACCCCTCCGCTTCCTTAGGCTCCCAAAATCATCTGCTCTACTCTCCTCCCGGGTCGCTTTCCCTAATACCAAATCACATTTCCGATAGGAACGCCCCTTGGGACGCCCCTCACGTGGTACATCTTTGCGCGGTAAACTCCATGATGGTACCCTTCAAGACCCTCGTTAAAGTTGACCTTGGTTCCCAGGCTTCTTCTCCAGTGCGCTGATACCCCCTGAAATTCCTGGAGAGTCCTACAGGCCTGCGCCAAGTGCCACTGAACAAAGCCCCTTTCATTCTAGCTGATTAGGACCCTCGCACCTGCATACAGATCGTCCTGCAGTGGGCCTCAAATTCCAGACTCCACCATATCTATAGGTCGTAAAGCACATGCGAAGCTCTGTACTGGACACCTCTCGACTTCTCCTCTAACGAGCACATGGCACATCAAAGGAGATGACATTATCAGTTCAGGCCTACTTGATTTACATGAAGCGGGTCCCTGCACTCTAAAACATTTCTTGATTTAAACAGCATTCTTGACTAACATACGTTTTCTTAAAGCAACACATCTATAAAGCATATATTCCCATACTAAATTCGATAATACAATTTTGGAAGAACCACGTTAACCCCACCTCACATTATTTTAGCAGCACGTTTAGATTTTCTGTGAATTGCCATGAGGCCTACACAATATACTGGTTTTCAGAGTTCCATTCAACTCTTACATGATTCCTTCAACATGAGAACGTGAGGTTTTCATATTCATTCCAACATTTCTACATTAATCTCACACAGTTATGATTATCGTTACTCTACTTAAACATTCTATACATTTCACTACTGAATATAGGACACTCTGTATATTTCACTTCTAGATATAAAACACTCGTGTGCAAAACATGTTTAAACTAACTACGTGCTTGTAAATATGGTGCACTTATAAATTTTTCAGACTTGTGCTCTCTCAAAATGATTCAGGAGGTAATTTGCAAAATATGATTTTTCTTGCTCATTGACTTACATTTTAAAGCCTAAATGGAGAGATATTAACTTCATAATAACAAATGGTACACTATTTTGTGTTGTTGTACTTTTGTGTCCCGGGAGCTGGGCTGAGCCACACAACTGAGGAAGTGTTTTGCCAGGAAACTGCATCGTAAGAAGTGTGTGGATCCTCACAGAATCCAGAAGTTTCTGCCATAGAAAAGAGAGGGAAATGTTTCAGCCATGTATCCAAAGTTTGAGGTTTATGAAGCATTGTGAGTAAGTGAGGGGGGTACACACAGGTTACACCCCCCTCGACTCCTCTGTTTGCTCATTTTGCAAAAATGTGACATATTGCTACTGTTCCTATGGAGTCACACCACTACTAAAGTACAGACTTGTACAGGTTGGTTTTGGCATTATCAAGTAGTAATAGGGTCAACTAGTAAATACTAACAGTCCTCTCGCATATCCCAAAAGTGGGGTATGTCCCCCGGGCACTTGATTTTGGTCCTCCGTGAAGCTTTCAACTGTTTAAATAACTTTAATTCACTACGTTAATCCATTGATTCAGGTAGTGTTTAATCTTGTTGTATTCATCACAAGTAGTTTTTCACACAAAACTTCAATTCCCAGAATGCATCATTGGTAGTGCTCGGTTTAACATTCCATTATAATTTTCACTCCCAATGCATTTCGGCCTGGATGCCTTCATCAAGGGGGTTGTCTATCAACAAATAAATGGTTAGGTATAAGTTTACATTATACATTAGGAGACCACATTAATGTTCATGAATAAGGAAAAAATGTTGTAATCGTGCCATGCTGTACATCAACAAAAACGTTTTGTGCCTTATGACGTGTTTATCAGAAGTGCTCAAACGTCAGCCGTTATGTTAAATGTTACGCTCACCTTCGTGAAAAAGCAGAGCAACGGTGAAAGTTTATCCCGTTCAGGTCTGTGCGCGGAAAAAAGTGCTCTACGTGCTCCGTGAAGAACGTAAAAGTCGAGCGTTAACAAATGCATTAAATGTTACGCGTCCAAATACCCTGAGAGTGCCAGGTGCACCTTTACTAAGGCCTCGACATGGTAGCATGATTAGGCTTGAATAATACTTGTCTTTCATGCTACTTCAATGTACTCACTGCGCTAAATCCAACTCCTTACAATGTGTGGGAGTAGGTTGGGGGTGTATGAGGATGCCCTTGTGGCCCATTGCATGGACAGTGCGTACCTTTGAAGACTAGGCTAAGTATGCGGGGTGGACTCCACTAAGTTCCCTAAAGAGCAAATCTCGAGAGAGTAAAGGCCTTAGGGTTTGGTGGACAAGGTGCTCAGTCCAAACATGGCCGATGTCCTGTCCACAATTATGTTTAGTGCATTGACTGTAATGCTTTTGTAATACAGTGCACAGAACATGCACCACATTTTGAGAGAGGATGAATGTGGAAACAGCCGAATGTAAAACCAATCTGGAGTCAGTAGAGACATGGTGGCTCTAATCCATTTTTAGGAAGAAAGGGTCATGAATTGCAGCCCTTCATTCCAAATGAGATGAAAGGATTAAAAAAGATACCCAGCTATTCAAGTGATGGGCTAAGGATGATATGTAGTGATGAACTGACATTTCAGGGCAGAAACCGACTCTTAATCTGTGTACTCCAGTTTATTCAGTTTCCCCGGGGGAAGAGAGTTGCAAACACAGGCTAGGCTGAGATGAACCTTGGAGACAGTAATATCTACTCTTCTGCCTCTTTCGTTGATGCGCACAAGGTCTACATAGGCGATATTGGCAACTCTATTGCTCTGTTGCAGGTATGCAAAAAGTAGAGTGCAGATTGTACAGCCTTGCAACGACCTCCAGAACAGATGAAGTAGAGACTATTGCTTCTACAGCAGTAAAGCGTTCATTAACAGTAGGCCTGGGCAGTTAACTCTGCTCCTTTTGGGAGTTTCTGGTGCTCTGCGCTCCACGGAGCTTGCGGAGTTCCGAAAAACTCAGCTCCGCGTAGCAGAGTTATTTCCCTGCTTGCGCTCACCAACGGTAAGTTGACGAGCTAGGAAAATCCACTGCTAGGCTGCTTCCCAGTGAGATTTCTCAACACGACCAGTCGCTAATGGTTGCCAGGGTTCGCGTTGAGAAACCTTCCATTGGTGTTCAGGAAGCTGCCACTCGAGCAGAACTACTACTTGAGTGGCAGAAAGTAGCTGCGCCCTCTTACATGTGCATGATGGCATTCGCCCTGATTTTACAGAGTGTGACAAGCACCCGGCGACAAAAAGCAGTGCAAACGGCACAAGGTAATGAACTCTGCACCTCGCTGAGATTTTTTGTCACGCGGAACTCTGCGAACTCCACCCAGGCCTAAGTAACAGCCAACTGAAAGTCAAGGAAAGATATCAGTTTTCCCATTTTAGTCTGTCAATAGACAACATATGCACTGCATGTTGCCAACGGAATTAAGTGAGTAGCCAACCTCTTATACCATGTACAAGTTTTATGACTCATATTATGGAGTGAAAAACCTGATCTTTTCTTTTCTTATCCATCCATCCATCAACTTGTTTTAATCAAGTGCACAGTTGGGCTTGTGGACTTCTGCCAACTGAACCCAAACTGTGACCTGAGAAGTGCTCTTATGGTGAAGTATAGTGAGCACATATATTTCCCAGTTTGTTACAACTCAAAGCACTGTTCTATCCTTTTTGGAACTCCGTACAAACAAGCCCCTGAAAGATTCCTTTGTACTGATTTCAAATTGTAGCACAAGCTACAGTGCCAGCTTTGTACAGTTCACTAAACAGCTTGACCCCTGTATAGCAGTCATCTGCATAATGGTTATAAACTTTATGAAGGACAGATTGGACAAGCTGTCATACCATATTCTTAATAGCTCCTAATGTGGAAGGGCAACCTGCAGAATTTATTGTGGATTATTTCCCTGTGTATACTCTCAAGTTCTACACATAACTAATAGAGCTCTCGCCCAACATGTACATCTTGATGCCATAACAAACTCTTTTGATTGGTATGTACTGCCTGAACAGCAGTCGCCTTTGTACAAAATCAAGGAGTTATCAATCGCTATATTCTTTCTAGCAATGTATATCTATAGAAACTTGGCTGACAAATGTTCCACACAAAACATACACAGACATTCAGAAAGAACTTATTTTTTTAATTCTCATTAAAACAGCAAAATATCTGATGTAAGTAAAGCAAAAGGAATCCAGCATACTTTTGATGTTTAAGTTATTTCAATGATATTTATTGCACGTTAGAAAATTTGAAAACTAGGAAAATAATAAAGAAGAATCGGTGTGAAGTGCACATTGACCCCAACTGATATACCATTACCAAGAAAAACGTGAGGCAATGAATATAGTACAAGTATGTTGGTTTAAGAAAACAACCATATATGATATTCGCTCCAGGGAATACAGAAGTACAGTTATTTTTGATTTATTCCTAACACTCAGACATTGCCCTGTTAGTATACTATTTCTTTGTTGAAGTGCACCATTGGTGGCACTTAAACATTGCTCCATTATCCAATGAGAGAGGTCAGTATGTTCTTTCCTTTATTACTATATCCATACATTAAATACTTAAATAGTGTTTCAAGTCTAACCCATATATCTGCCTATTAGGTTTCCCCAGATTATCCCCAGTCCTGAAGAGACTTTCTAATAGGGTCGCAACACCATACACACTTCTACATATATATCATTGATGATCACAGCACTACGTGAGTTTAAAATAGTGCTTCTGTATTCCCTGGAGAGAATATCATATATGCTTGCATACTAAAACCAATACACCTGTACCATATTCACTGTCTCACATTTTTCTTGGCTATGGTATGTCACGGTGCACAGACAGAATATCGAGTTTTAAATGTCGACATACACAAATATCGAGTTGAAAATATTGTGATGCAGAAAAATTGACAGCAAGAATTTCATGGTCAAAAGTATCGACTTGGAGGTAAGAAATATATCGAAGTCATTAATGTCGTTTACAAAAACATAGTTGTTTAAGATATCGATGTTTTAATTAATGTTATATATTTTAGTATGTATATTAAAAGTATGTGAACTATTGTTTTGTATAAGTATTGCTTTTGTTTTTTAATATATTTGTAAAATTTAAGTAGTTATTCATTTTATTTTAATTACATTTTACATGTTTTAGTTCTGTAGTAGGTTGTGGGTTTATAGGGAAATAGGGTGGGAAGTTTTAATATTAATGATTTATTAATTAGTTGTTAACTATTATTAATTAATTGTTTGGTAATTATGTTAAGTGTGTCATTTTTTATGAGCGGGTTCTGGGTTTATGGGGGATTGGGTGGAAAGTAATTTAATTATAATAAATGTATTAATATATATTTTTTTAATTTATATTTTATAGTGTTAGTTGTGGAAATGCATTTATTACTAATTATTTATGAATTGTTTGTTAATTATTATTAATTAATTATTTAATTAATTATGTCAATTGTGGTTTTTTTTAGGAGCGGGTGGTGGGGTTTTAGAGGGGAATAGGGTGGGAAGTAATGCATTTATAATTAATTAATAATTATTGGTTAATTAATGTTAGTTGATTAATTAAAATTTAAATGTGGCAATTGTGTAATTAATTTTAGACGTGAGTTGTGGGGATTATAGTGGTGAAGGGTAGGAAGCAAAAACTTTTAAATTAATTAATAAGTTCTCGTCAATTAATATTAATTCATTATTGTAAAAGTAGGTATGGAAATTGTGCAATGATTTTTAGGTGTGGGTTGTGGTGTTTATTGGGGTAGAGGGTGGAAAGTAATTTATGTTTAATTAATAATTAGTTGATCATTAATATTAATGCATTAAGTCAAAGATTTATGGTAATGGTTTATTTTTATTTTGTGTGTGGGTTTTGGTTTTATAGGGGTAACGTTTGGGGAGTAAATTAATTTTTATCTGTTTCAATTTTGGCTTTTAATTAATTATATTTTTTCAATTGATAATTCTGTAAATTATGGAGGTACCATTTTAAAAAAAAATTAGACGTGTGTTGTGAATTATTATTATTATTGTTATTATTATTATTATTATTATTATTATTAAATTAGTTTTGTAACGCACGCAGCTACCCAAAAAGGGTTTCCCGGCGCCTAGCACAAAATTGCTAGAAAAGAGCAGTCAAGAACCATTTGCGCCTAAAAAAGCCAGGTTTTAAGATTTCTTCAAAAACTGTGGTGCTATAGGGTTGGAAATAAAAAAGATTACATTTTTGTAATAAATATTGTTTTTTATTATAAATAATTTCAGTTAAAAATAGTTTTTTTTTGTAAATTATTATTATTATTTTGTTATCTGTCTAGGTATTTGTTAGATCTTTTTAACATTATAATATGTTTTTATCTTTTGTACATTGTTAATGATTTTATATATGTTTTCTTTTTTGTTTTTTAAAAATGTTTGTGTTGTAGTTGATATTTTGTTGGTTTTTCATTTTGAACTGACTCCAATGGGAATATTAATTGTTACCCCCCTGCTATCCAACACTTTCCCTACTGTTGCACTAACTGGAGTGGGAATAGTAATTTTAACCCCTCCACTATCCAACACTTTCCCTACTGTTGCACTCACTGGAGTGGGAATTGTAATTTTTACCCCTCCGCTATCCAACACTTTCTCTACTGTTGCTTCACTGCAGTGGGAATAGTCATTTTTACCCCTCCGCTAACCAACACTTTCCCTGCTGCTGCACTCACTGGAGTGGGAATAGTAATTTCTACCCTTCCGCTATCCAACACTTTCCATACTGTTGCACTAATTGGAGTGGGAATAGTCATTGTTACCCCTCCACTATCCAACACTTTCCCTACTGTTGCACTCACTGGAGTGGTAATAGTATTTTTTACCCTTCACTATCCATCATTTTCCCTACTGTTGCACTCACTGGGATGGGAATAGTTACTTTGACCCCCTCCGCTATCCAACACTTTCTCTACTGTTGCACTCAATGTAGTGCAAAATGTAAGTTTAAAGACTATTCAATACATTAATGTTTTAGTTTATAATATGTTTTATTAGATTTTATGTTTTAAGTTTTTACATTTTATATATGTATGTTTAATTTTTTTAACATTAAGGGGCCGATTCCGATAAGGTAAAATCCCATACGAATAGCCCTACGGAGCATTTTTCCCGTACAAATCGTATCCTCGAATGTCCCCGTACGTACGATGTAGTACAATGCGTACCCAAAGCAGTTCTCCGTCCGAATCGTACCAAAGCCTGTACGACTCAATGATCCGTACAAATCGCATTCAGAACGCGCAGTACGCGATGTCCGTACGGATGGAAGCATAATTTTCCGACCCAGGAAGTACAATTCGTCCAGTCAACACTCCGTACGACTCTTTTTTTACGAGAGCTCAAAATGTCCGGAAAAGCAGAATTCGACTCGAAGTGCGTGCAAAACGGACCCCCGGTATGGTTCGTACACCCCATGATCGTAGGGGTACGATTCGTATACCTACGATCATGGGGTACGGTTCGTACTCCCCATGATCGTAGGGGTACGATTCGTACACCCCATAATCGTAGAGAACCGTACCCCTATGATCATGGGGTGTACGAACCATACCCCTACGATCATGGGGTGTACGAACCGTACCCTATGTGATTGTGTGGCTCTCCATTCGAATTGCTCATACGCAAAGTTTACCGTACGAATCGCGTACTCATTCCACGGTCCGGATTGTACTTGTCGGGTCGTACGGCATGTTTACGATTCGTACAGTTCACTTTCAGGGTCCGTATCGTACGGATTTTCCCTTGCTTTTCGTACGATTCGGATGTATTTTTTTACTACGGATCGTACTACGCAATTCGGACGGATTTGTACGATTCGTACGGAAACGGCTACGAATCCGAATCGTCGTACGGATTTCTTACCTGAATCGGAATCGACCCCTAAATGTATTTCTTATATTTGTTAAAATGTATATTAAATCAAAATAATTTTTATAAAGTTAATTTTATTATTTAATACATTTAACATCATTTTTTACATTTATAAAAAAATCTATATTTTGTACATCGATATTTTTTACATCGATATTTTTTCCGCTATTTTTATACTTACCATTATAAATATAGAATGTCAATATTTTTGACATCGATATTTATGACTCAATATTTTTGTATGCCGATATTTTGGCTGTCGATATTCTATCAGTAAATCGCATGTCACTTGGTGTCAATGTGCACTTCAAACTGGTTCTTCTTTATTATTCTCCCAATATTTGAATTTTCTAATGTACAATAAATATTATTGCAATACCTGAAACATCAAAAGTATACTGGATTTCTCTTGATTTACATAGAACAGTCATTTTGCTGTATTAATGAGAGTTGAAAAAATGAGTTCCATGTGAACGTCTGTGTAGGTTTCGCTTGGATACCCAAGTTCACAAGGAAATTTGGGTTGCTCCTGGAATATAAACAAATATTCTATGACAGGCAACATTTTGAACAACCAGCCATGGTCTGGGTGGTCTCTGGGCAACGCAACAGAATTACCATTGAAGTTCAGTGCACGGCACACATCAAAAGCCTATGTTTGTTCATGACTGGTGCAAAGCTGGGTGTTGCCCAAATACTATGAGAAGACGAGCTGGACTGTACAGTTGGTTTATGCACTATTCTCATTTTCAGCATTAGGCCCAGAAAATATGTCAACTCCCCCAGCGAAGAGTCCATAGGTGTGCCCTAGAATGAAGTGCCAGAGTGCCTCCATGTTCCCTCAGAAACTGTTTTGTACACATTTATTTGGTGCAGAATTTACTGAAAGAAGCCTTCATTATGGAAAAGATGGAAATATTCAAAAAGCAAAACATTTGCAGTATTGACCCTATATCCAGCATCTGCAAGGTAAGGGGGAATTTGTGGCTGAACAAAATTAGGAGGCTGCCAAGTCAGCATTCTGCTTGTTCTCCTGTGAGCTTGCCTGCCTGCACTCTGGATTGCTCCACCCTGTCACTGGCTCTCCGTTGCATAGATTGTGCTTGTGAAGGAACATCACGACTGCCATGGCCATGTTCCCCATAATCACTGGAAGATGAGTCATCATCACCTAAAAATTACTTCCACATGGTACTACTTAATCCACTCTATCAATTCTGTTTCAGTTTGAGTTAGAACCTTGGAAGCTATCATCCAACAGGTTGGCATCTCTGTTTTCAATCTAAAATATCTCATAGAAATAAGTAAAACTGAGTGTGTGTGTGCGTGTGCATGTGCGTGTCTTATGAACTAAAGGAATGTAATACAATGCTTCAAAAGTAAGAGTATAGTAAGGTGCCTCTTCCAACGTTGTGCTGCCTGGGGTGCCAGCAGTGGCAGCTGGTGACATTTGTAAGTGGTGGGGTGTAAATGACTCCTGAAACGATTCTCTCACAAGGAAAGAACCCATGCCTAAAATTTGATGCTCCAGCAGCCGAGTCACAGCGATGGCCCCAGGAGCAATCCGGTAAAGTCACAGAGGGAGGGTAGTATGAATCCCAAAGGAACAACAGGCTCAGGAGTGAAAACGTGCTGTTTCATAGGGGATTGGGGACGACCACCAGGGAGGGAAAAATCTACCTGTCCCCAAATGAACCAGGCTCAGGCAGCCTGGATGGTGACCAGACATGCCGGTAGACAGCGGTGACTGGCAGAGTCCAGACCGCCACAGGTAAGAAGTTGGCCACATACCGGGTGTGTTAAACTCCACCCAGCTCATAAATGTGTTTTTGCAGGGGCTGGAAAACTCTAGCATACTCATAACCAAGGGCTAAAAGACACCAAGGTCTCAAAAAAGAGTAAAAACAAGCCAACACCTGACCTCAACCATCACTGCGCCTCTACTTGCCACCCTCTCCATTCGGACAATCCTCTGCTGACATAGTGCAGCTGTCTCTGCTCTCACATAACACACATTAAAAAAACACTTGCAATTAAGTTTCATGTTTGCGGTAAGAATTAATTTGCATGTACAGGTAAGCTCACAACAAAGGTCGGCTTCGCAGTTGTGAGTTTAGAATTGCAGTTCAGTTCGAGGAAGAGCAGACCAGCGAGCGTCTTGATGTTTTTCTCGAATATATGGCGTTACAACGAATTCCGTTGCAACGCATGCCTTTACCACGCATGCGTTACAACGGAATTCGTTTTCCACGCATAACATTTACCTCGATTGTTTGCGTGGTGACGTCATACGTCGTTAACAGAAAGCAGAAGTTTATTTTCCGATTTCTCTTAAACGACGCTGATTAAATAAATAACCCGACGTGACTTCAGGTGAGTTTTTTATTTGGGGGGGGAGACCCCCCCAAGCCCCCCTTTTTTTACTTTTTACCTTTACCACATATACCTTTACTACAAACCTCGTAGTAAAGGTATGCGTGGTAAAGGCTTTCGTGGTAACCACGCATGCGTTGTACTGCATGCGTGGTTAACGATTTCGTGGAAACGGCTTCGTTGTAATGGCCGTTTCCCGTTTTTCTCACACTGTTCGAAGAGGAGAGATTACCTAGAAAGTCAGTCCAGTTTATTATTTGAATGTTCCCTGCTCCGCGTGCGCAGTTGGCAACCTCCCTGGGGGCATGGTCTACACGTAGAATATTCTAGTACTTTCATCCCTATTCTTGGGCACCCGGCGCCCCATATGGAGATGGACATCTGCCCAGGTTTGACATCTCCTGCTCCGACTGTGGCTCTAGGTGGCATGTCTCCACTGAGAAAATACATATAAATGTGAGCTGTCACTCACTCTTTGTCCTATAGTGTATCTCCAACAGCTTTCAGATGAAGAAGATACACAAATAATGCTATCCAGCATTCCCCAAGCTCCACATAATTTCCTACGCAACACACTGACATGGAATTTTCGACCCACAGCCAAACTTTCCGAAATGTGATACTTTTGCCAGAACTAACCCACAGACAACACACCTGCCAACTGTTGATACAGTGAGAATATTCTTGTTTTTTATATATAAATCTTTTTATTAACATCTTCAACAAAAATTCACCACATTAATTTAAGAGCAAGAGACAAGACATATTTCGGATTTTTGACGTTAGTTCACAGAGAATCAGGTTGACTTGTACAATATAACAATCAGTGGGTATCAAGAGTCTCAGCGTCATGCAAGGGTGTTGGTGGAGTACAGATATTCCCTCTATATTGATTCGTTTGGATAACTTTATTTCGGTTAATGGACCATAAAAGTGTACATAAAGTCAGGAGATATCACTGGAGGTTTAAAACAATAAATTACATATACAATAAAAACTGGGAAATAAAATTGGATTAAAACAAATAGTTATCAAACGGTACAGTAAAATACATGTATACAAGGTTGTAGGAAACTTCTCCGTCTACGCCACATACTCAATAAGAATCGTGATACAGCAAAGACAATAGGGGTGTGTGTATCATAGCGAAGTACCCTGCAAGCATGGGCACACTGGGTGAAACCTAAGTTCCTACAAAGTGGAATCAGCCAGCATTTCCTTATCGCCCGGTAGGCAGGGCAAAAAAACAGAACATGGAAGATATCTTCTTGTTTGTGGTTACAAGCTGGACAAGCAATGTTCTCCATATTGGCCCATTTACCAGTAAATACCCTAAGTGGGAGGCTGCCAATCCTAAGCTGTATGTAGAGTTTCCTTGCAAGAGCAGGGTAGATTAAGTCCAAAAAATTCTCCATGCTCAGTTCAACTTTCACTTGAAGGAACTCCACCGTCAATCTTCCCAGAGTTGGGCACCTCTGGAGAGATAATAGGTTATAATTTCTGACGTAGCTCAACAGCTCAGCTTTCGTTATCCTTGGGCAGCTATCTGCAGGATTCTCCCACAACTCTGGTAAACCAATTTGTCCACAGAGTGCCCTCACATGTGCAAGCCATGGAATATTCCTATTTTTTAAAACAGCCCATACCTCAGTAAACTCTTCGTTGTAGGATATTAATTCAGGCACGTTCCAGAGCCTCTCCCAATACATCAATGGTCGTGCGGCTGCTACCTCCTCTATGGGTTCTACCCCCAAGTCCAATGTCCCCATATCCCGTTCCATGTCCTTGGGCACCCTCTTGCCACATAAACTGATTTCTCCCGAAACATGCACCAATCTAAGTCTTCTTCCCATTTTCCTAGTGTGGGCATTTGATGGGCCCCCCAGTGCTGTGCAGTGTTCCTTTTCGCAATCATTAGTGCCAGTGTTGCCCACTGCTTGGTGTAAGAGGTGAGGTCCCTGGGTTCCCAGATGTTTAGGAGGTATCTGCACGCTTCAGTCTGAAGGTCGATGGTAAGTTCCTCTTGTAAAGTGCGGTGTATAGCCTGCCAATAGGACTGTGTGTGTACACACTCCCACAAGATATGTATGAAAGTGCCAATCTCCCAACACCCACGTCTGCACTCCCCGCTATCTGCCCTGCCCATGCGGACCAGGCCTGGCCTTGTGGTGTAAATCCTATGTAGAATATTGAACTGATCTAAGCATAGTCTTGCCTGGGCCGCCACCACCCTCGGAGAGGAGACCGCCTCTCGCCAGTCCTCCTCATTCAGTTGTAGGCCGTCTCTTACCCATTACTGCCTAAGAGATTGTAGCGGATCCTCCATATTGTTTATTCGTTTTTTGTAAATTAGGGAGATGGTTTTTTTGGGACGCTGTCCATCGAGTAGCCTATTCTCCAAAGGGGAGGCTTCCAGAAGTGGGGACTTGCTAGCGATGTTAGTGTGCAAGGCATGCCAAATTTGGAGATACCAATAATAGTCAGTAGCGGCCAAGGCTATATTGAACGCCATGTAATCTGCGTAGATTTAAGGCAGTATTCTGATGAGGCATTATACTTGACTGATCGGGGTGCACTAGGGTGTCGATCACTTTTACCAAGCGAGTTGCCAATAGTTTTGCCAGGATCTTGGGCTCTGCGTGGAGCAGCCATATTGGTTTATAAGATGCACAGCTGGTTTTGGGCTTACCCTCCTTATGGACGACTGCGATGTTTGCAATCCTTTGATCAAGGGAAAGCATCCCCATATCTCTGCTATCTATGAACATCCAGCGGAGGTATGGGGCTATCTTGTCCAATCTCAATTTGTACAATTTGATTGGTATGCCATTGGCCCCCGAAGCCTTCCCAGATTGCACCCCCTGTATCGCCTGGACCACCTCATCGTCCATAAAGGCGGACTCAAGATACTCAGTGTTGTCGTCCGAGAGGGTGAGAAACCTGATGTCGTGAAGTAGTTCTTTATTGTCTACTTCTGTGTACTTCTCAGGTGTACGGTAAAACGTCTTGTAATAATCGGCAAACTGGTCGGCTATTTTCTGCGGGTCAGTTATAGGATCAATGTGCTCGGCCTGTAACTCGGGTACCAGTCAGGCAGCCCATTCCTTCCTATCCAACCATGCGATTAGCTTCCCTGCCTTGTATCCGTGTTGGTAAATGCTGCTCTGCGTATCCCTACTCAGCGCCCTGGCTCTGTCCGTCGCTATGCTTTTGAAGTCCTCTTGTTTTAAAGTAAGGAGATGTAATTTTTTGGGTGACACAGCCTGCTCTAAGTCTTTTTCTACTCTGAGTATTTCATCTTCTGCTCGCACTAACTCATTCTGTTTGTCTTTATTCTTGCCCGCGATCAGAAAAAGGGCTTCTCCCTGGATAACTGACTTGTAGGCTTCCCATAGTGTCTGTGCTGAGTCTACAGTCCCCTAATTTTCTTGAAAATAATTATCTGTGGCTTGCACTAATTTCTTTTGAGTTTCCTGGTCACATATGTACCATGAGTTAATGGGAGCTACTCTCCCAGCACTCCTTTGGCCAAGGATCATCTTCATCCATACCGGGGAATGATCCGAGATGCTCCTACCCAGGTATCGGATCTCCCGGATATTGAATACCTGTACTGCCGGGACAAGGATATAATCAATACGAGATAGACTATGATGGGCTCCTGACAGGAAGGTGTATTGGGTCCTATCTGGATTACATGCCCTCCAGCAGTCCACCGGTCCCATAGACTCAAGGAACTCCGGCAATCATCTGTGCGCGCGTCTTATGTCCAGTGGTGGAGAACGATCCAGCACTCCGGACACCACTGCATTGAAGTCCCCTCCGATCATTAGGAGGCCTATTGGGAGTGACAAGAGTATGGCACCCAGGTCATTGAATGCTTCACTCTAGAGGCCCAGCGGAACGTACATTCAGACATATGTAGTCGTCTTGCCCTCCCATAAACCCGAGACACCAAAATATCTGCCCCGGTTATCGGACCACAAGGGTTGCACCGTGAAGTGGAACGATTTCTTGATTAGTATGCCCACTCCCCGCGACCCGGTGGTGAAGCCTGCGTGTGCCACCAATCTATATCCTCCTTTGTTCATTGCCTGGCATGTGTTCCCAATAAGATGTATTTACTGTAGGAGGACAATGTCTGGGGCCTGACACCTGATGTACTGGAGGACCATGCCATGTTTAAGCTTGTCCCCAAGTCCGTTCACATTCCAGCTGAGGACTCTAACTCCTATATCCCACTGTGTACCCATCAGTTCTGGTGCATAACAATCGCTCCTGCTCAGTATCACATGCTGGTGGCGTCGAAAATACAAACTCTACATACATTTCAAACCTCAACAACGCAATCTTACCCTCCCGTCCTCCCCCCTCCCTGTGCCCCTGCACTCCGGGCCTCAAACTGCCCATGATTCTACCTGTAAAGCACCTGTTGCCCTACTAAATTACTAACAGTAGAAAAGTGGGGTACGTGGTGCCCCCCCATTCAAACCACTAGTGATAAAGTTGTGCATCCCCTCACTTCCGATTTTTTTCCCCCCGAACAAAGTTACTCCAAAGGAAGGCTCCTACATTCACAGAAATAATCATCAACCCACCCGCCGGTACCCTGATGCCCTGTTAAAGTCAATATTGTTATAGAGCCCCACATCAATTGTGCATGCATCACAAGTCCGCACCCCACCCCCTCCAAACCTCATTACCCCAGTGTCCAATGAAGTGACGATCAATGAGTCTCCAGCCAGTCCACCACCGCCTCTGGGTTCTCAAAAAACCAGGCTTTTCCGTCCACTGCCACCCGAAGCCTGGCTGGGAACAGCATGGCGTATTCGTAACCTTTGTTTCTCAGCACCTGCTTAATCCCCAAAAAGGAGCGTCTTTGCCTTGCACCAACTGGGTGAAGTCTGGAAAGAAAGTTATCTCCGCATTTTTGTATTTCAGGGGTGGTCCCGTCCGGGCATGCTGGAGTATCACATCTCGATCACGGAAGTTAAGAACCCTGGCTAGGATAGGTCGAGGGGGGGGGCCCCGGTTTCAGCCACCCATCGGGGACCCCATGAGCCCTCTCAATGACGACAAACTTCCCGAGCCCCCTGGGATGCAGGTGTTTTAGGAAAAGTTCCTCTATGAAGAGATCCGTGGCCTGCCCCTCCGATTTTTCCGGGACACCCAAGATTCGCATGTTGTTGCATCACAGGCGCCCTTCGTAGTCTTCCAGCTTGGTTTCAGCAAATTTCCGGAACTGTTGTATTTCTTTGACAACCGTCTGCAGCTGGGAGGCATCTTCTGCCAAACTTGTGGTGGTGTGTTCCACTTGTTTGATCTGTTCGTTATTTTTGTTTAAGTCCGCCCGGATCAGGTTGACCTCCACCATGATGGCGTACATCTTGTGCTCCAGTGAAGATTTAATTTTGGCGATTGCTTCTATGACGTCCTTGAGCGTGGGATCCGGGTCCACCTCCACCGCCGCTCCACCGCCCCTGCTTGTGGGGGAAGGTTCAGGTATCGATGATATGGGTAATGTGTACCTGTCCAACCTGGTCTGCTGCCCAGGCTTGCTGCCCCTACTAGACGACATTGCGTGTTGGTTGGCGTCCCAGGCTCTTCGATGATAGACCCCCTCAGCGACAGGACAACCGGGCGGTGCCAAGCACTGAATGCAGATTTGCCCCTTAACCGAGTCTTGCCTGCTGCCTCCCTAGGTACGGTTTTGCAATCAGAAGGAGGAGAGGTGGGCCATGGCAGTCGTGGCATGCAACCCACTCCAAGGCCGCGTTCTGGATGAGCCCATCAGTACTCCGGTATGCTGAAGCCAGAAGTATTATAGTTAGTTATGCTGTGCGGTGAGGGGGAGCAGCAATGCCAGTTGTGTGAATGGGTGATTTGGCAGTGCTCCCTGGGTAAAATTGGGCTGTATACCACTTCACTCCCGGTGCCGGTGGAACAGCACATCAGAGCTGCTCCCACAAGAGCCACAGCAGTCCCAACACTGTATAAGCACTACGGAGAGGCAGCGGAGGAAAACCCAATGGCAGACCTCACTGCGCGCCTTCATGCTGCTGGTATTATAGCGCGGTGGGCGCCATCAACTCTGTCAAATCTGCGCGGTCCCCCGCCTCCACAAACCCTGATCTCTGCACTCCGCCACGAGCCTCAGCGGGTACAGCCTCATGGACAACGATCAGGGCGAGGGCCTCAATGTCACATTGCAGGCAGAGGCCCCCATACAGCACCTCCGCTCCTCACGGTGTCAAATTGCCACAGGCCGATAACCGCCACTCCCCCACTCTCACAGGTCCTGCCACAGTTCTTCTCGCCTCCACCTCCGATGAGAAGAGGCGAGGGGGGGAGTATTCACTCTGAGTGGCTCGCGGGCTATCAAAGGGTGGCGGCGGATGCAGGTCACTCCGCTCGGGAGCTCAGGGCGATACCTCCCCTCGGAGTCCAGGCAAGTCCCCGAATCTCCGCGCACCACTTAGACCTCCAATCGGTCCTCACCCACCGGGTCTCCTACTCAAGCTCTGCGTCCGCCGGTTCTGGGAAGCATTCCAGGCGCTCTCTGGACGAGGAGCCACGAAGATATCTTAAGCAAAATAGGAGGGCACGCACACCGCGGCCGCCCCACTCGAGGCCCCGGCTTCAGCTTCTCGGGCAGGCCTCTCTCAGATCGCGGCCAGTTCACAGCCCTGCAGTGATGTACCGGGCACTTCTACCGCAGGGTCGTGGTCCGGGAGCCCTCCGATACGTGGACTGCACACCGTATCCAGGATACATGTGTCGGATAGACGTGTGGATGGAATGGGGTAGCTGAGCTCTGCTAAGCCACGGCCATTGCACTTCGTGGCTTAGCCACGCCCCCAGTGAGAACATATTTGAAGGGGCCATCCAGTGAAAACAAGACAGTTCTAATCTCCTTACCCAATCTCGCATGATCAGCAATATGGTCACCATAAAGCTCTGTCGAGTGATGATGGCTGTTTGGTGGTTTGAGACCTGTAGTGGCATCATTTTTATGGCTCCTTGTAAGATTAGTTTTGTGGCCAAATAAAACGCATTAATAGCCTATTTGTGCATATGCGGCCTTAAGGATTGGTTCTGAGACTGCAGTGTTCAGATGTCTGCACCTCTCCTTGTGTATTTCGGTATTTAAATATTTCTGGGTCTTGAGTATGTGTGATCAGCACAAACGTCTGCTGAGCACGAAATATTCTAGTATGTGTAGAATTAAATACTCACCAAAGTATTCTAGAAAGAAGACTTATCATAGTCACCCTAAGAGAGAGTGGTAACAGTAATTAAAATAAAAAACTTACCTTCCTCAACCTCCGGATCAGCACCGCTGCCGCCTAAGCTCCTGCCTACCCGTGCTCCTGGCCACGTTTTGCCTCGGCAGCCTCCCTCCCCTAAGCCAATCACAATGCTGCAATGGCCACTCCTCCCCCTGCCCTCGAGCAGGACCGCCCACCTGCCCGCCCCCAACAAGGCATTTCAGGCGCTTCTGCTTTCTCGCAGTGTGAGAAGCAGAAACATAAAATGGTAGTTTTACCATTTTATGTTTCTGCCTTCTCACCCTGCGAGAAAGCAGTGAGGCAACGCCCCCACACCCCAATGGAGGAGCCGCCACTGGGTGCCAGAAAAGTCCTGAAGTAGTGTAATTTTTGCTCCCCCTTACATGTCATAAATATACAAAATATACGTGCACATAGCACTAAATACTTTGTGTGTCCTAACAGTATTAATTTAAAGGGTTGCACTTAAATCCAGTAGTGACGTTCATTCATTGTAGAACTAGAAATGCATAAACACTATGGGGTCGATTCCGATCCGGTAAAAAGTGCTCCGAATCTACGTACGGAGCGTTTTTCCCCGTACGATTCGTACTCGTCAACGTCCCCGTACGAATCTGCAAGTACGATCCCAACCAAAAGCGTCACTCCGTACGACTCGTAAAAAACTCCGTACAAATCGAAAGTCCATACGAGTAGCAGTCGTCTGACGCTCCACGCTACGTCCGAACGTAAATAGAGCACGTCTTCGGAACCAAGAAGTATGATCCGTGTTGAAGACACTCCTTACGGCTCTTTTGCTACGAGAGCACAAAACTGCCGTAAAACCAGAGTCCGGCACGAACCGCACCTCGGTACGCGACAAACAAGACATGAACGCCATCGTCCGTGTCATCCCAGTCCTGTACGCCCACCACTCGTACATGGAAACCGACGACGGCGCAGACGGTGAGTACAACCAACCCCAACAACTGAAGTATACCTGTACGTGGCGCCACACGCGCACATCACCATTGTCAGCCTGTAATGTCTGGGTACGTAGCGCCACACGCTACAGCATATCACCTTTGTAATGGTGGCGCAACTACGTCATCCACCTCGGGGTACACAACGCTACCGCATATCACCAGTGCAATAGTGAGACGTGCCGCACCTACGTCATCGACCTCGGGGTACGCTACGCTACCGCATATCACCAGTGCAATAGTGAGACGTGCCGTACCTACGTCATCGACCTCGGGGTACTCTACGCTACCGCATATCACCAGTGCAATAGTGAGACGTGCCGCACCTACGTCATTGACCTCGGAGTACGCTACGCTACCGCATATCAACAGTGCAATAGTGAGACGTGCCGCACCTACGTGATCGACCTCGGGGTACGCTACGCTACCGCATACCACCAGTGCAATAGTGAGACGTGCCGCACCTACGTCATCAACCTCGGGGTACGCTACGCTACCGCATATCACCAGTGCAATAGTGAGACGTGTGTGACATACGTCATTAATGTATGTGTATGTTGCGTCACATCCAAGTGATGTGTGTGAAACACACCCAGCAGTGCCCAGCATGACAGTGTGTGTGTGGCTAAGACCCCCAGCTGTGCCCAGCAGTGCCCAGCATTAGAGTGTGTGTGTGGCTAAGACCCCCAGCAGTGCCCAGCATGAGAGTGTGTGTGTGGATAAGACCCCCAGCAGTGCCCAGCAGTGCCCAGCAGCATAGGGTGTGTGTGGCGAAGTCCCCCAGCAGTGCCCAGCAGCATAGGGTGTGTGTGGCTAAGACCCCCCAGCAGTGCCCAGCATTAGAGTGTGTGTGTGTGGCTAAGACCCCCAGCAGTGCCCAGCATTAGAGTGTGTGTGTGGCTAAGACCCCCAGCAGTGCCCAGCAGTGCCCAGCATGAGAGTGTGTGTGTGGCTAAGACCCCCAGCAGTGCCCAGCAGTGCCCCGCAGCATAGGGTGTGTGGGGCGAAGACCCCCAGCAATGCCCAGCAGCATAGGGTGTGTGTGGCTAAGACCCCCAGCAGTGCCCATCATTAGAGTGTGTGTGTGGCTAAGACCCCCAGCAGTGCCCAGCAGCATAGGGTGTGTGTGGGTAAGACCCCCAGCAGTGCCCAGCAGCATAGGGTGTGTGTGGCTAAGACCCCCAGCAATGCCCAACAGTGCCCAGCATTAGAGTGTGTGTGTGGCTAAGACCCCCAGCAGTGCCCAGCAGTGCCAAGCATTAGAGTGTGTGTGTGGCTAAGACCCCCAGCAGTGCCCAGCAGTGCCCAGCAGCATAGGGTGCGTGTGGCTAAGACCCCCAGCATTGCCCAGCATTAGAGTGTGTGTGTGGCTAAGACCCCCTGCAGTGCCCAGCATTAGAGTGTGTGTGTGGCTAAGACCCCCAGCAGTGCCCAGCAGCATAGGGTGTGTGTGGCTAAGACCCCCAGCAGTGCCAAGCAGTGCCCAGCATTAGAGTGTGTGCGTGGCTAAGACCCCCAGCAGTGCCCAGCATTATAGTGTGTGTGTGGCTAAGACCCCCAGCAGTGCCCAGCATTAGAGTGTGTGTGTGTGGCTAAGACCCCCAGCAGTGCCCAGCATTAGAGTGTGTGTGTGGCTAAGACCCCCAGCAGTGCCCAGCAGTGCCCAGCATTAGAGTGTATGTGTGGCTAAGACCCCCAGCAGTGCCCAGCATTAGAGTGTGTGTGTGGCTAAGACCCCCAGCAGTGCCCAGTAGCATAGGGTGTGTGTGACTGAGACCCCCAGCAATGCCCAGCAGTGCCCAGCATTAGAGTGTGTGTGTGGCTAAGACCCCCAGCAGTGTCCAGCAGTGCCCAGCAGCATAGGGTGTGTGTGGCTAAGACCCCCAGCAATGCCCAGCAGTGCCCAGCATTAGAGTGTGTGTGTGGCTAAGACCCTCAGCAGTGCCCAGCAGTGAAAGCAGAAACATACCATGGTTAACCTCATTGCCATCAGGAAATAGACACTTGTAACAATACACAAATGTGAACATCACACCAGCTCCCAGGCACACAGCAGTCAAAGCCATAATCAGAAAACCAAAAGTACTGAACCAAAAATCAAAAGCTTTATTCAGCCGCATCCAAAGATAACACGTAAATATAAGTCCCTGCTCATAGAAGGCCAATGGCCAGTCCAAACAAATTTGAAAGAAGGTTGTGGCATCCTGGATTTTGTCACACCCACACTTGCCTGCACATAGAGAGTTCAATTGTCTGTGGAAACAGTGGGGGCATCGTCTTGGGAATCCTCCGGCACCGCAGGGACAGGAGAGGGAAGGACAGGTGTAGTGGGTGCAGGTGGTGTGGATCCCTCCACACTGGCCGGTTCCTCGCCAAATGTGGCTACATATACTTAGCTGCACACTTCAGCCAGTTCAGAAAAACTACCACCTGAACCCGGGGACACATTGGGGGTGGAGGTAGAGGGCTGTGAGTCTGTTGTCGTGGGTCTGTGGGTGCGTGTGTGACGTGTGTCCCCTCTCCCTGTGGGTGTGCCTACATCCCCTTGAGATTGGGTGCGTGGAGATTTGCGCTTCTTCTGACGTGTGGGTGTGCTGGGTGTGTCTGTTGTTGTGCCTGATCTGTGGCGTCTGCGTGTATGTTGGGTAGGTATGGGAGAGGCGGAGGTGGATGGGTCTGAATGAGGGGGGGGCAGATGCTGCTGGGTGGACAGTGCTGCCGTCAGTGATGACTCTATGGCAGCCACACTCCGACGTAGATCAGACATGGCAGATGACATGCCCTCCATGAACGACAACAATTGTGTCATTATTTGTGTATGTCCATGGAGGACAGTCAACATGGATGTCTGACCTACTAGAATCTGCCGGAGTAGGTCCATAGACTCAGCACTGAGGGCAGCAGGGGAGACAGGGGCAGGGGCTGCGGTGCCGGGAACAAAGGAGACTGGGGGCTAGCACGAACCCTAGGGACCCTAGCAACTGGGAGGGTGGAGATGGTACTGGAAGAAGAGGGCACAGCCAAAGATGTTGAAGATGGCATAGCTGCATATTCCCCTTCCTCTGGAGAGTCTGAATCCGAGCCGTCAGCATGGTAGGAGGTGTCGTGCTCATGGGGTCCGGCCGTCTGACTCTCCTCACCCTTGGTGCCCCTGCCTCCCTCTGACTCCTCAAAGCAGGTGGCACTGTCGCTGGGTCCCTCTGCCTGGTCCACGCCTGTGTCTCTTCCAGATTCTGGTGATGATGCTGTTGGCAAGGAGAATAAGAAAAACATATCAGTCACCTGTACACATCAGACATATCAGCTACAAATCATTTGGGCACATTTCTAAACATGGCATGCATCATGAGTCACATTCCACTTAACTCTGCACAATGCTAAGCCTAGTCTTGGGCAATTGTAAGAGACACAACGTTCAATGTATAGTAGGATACAAGTAACAGCCAAGACAAAAACTTGTATGAGAGACACAATGATGAGCCACTGCCTCACAACAGGATAGCTGATGATGAATCACAGTACATTTGCCCACCCAGCCACCCAAATCCAGACCTGGTTATGTCTGATTCGCTTTGACCCTGTGCCACATGGGAAAAGTCCTCCCCGAACTGCCATGTGATGCCATCCTGGGACCTGAAACAAGTGTTCCATCACCTCACACTGGCATCACAGCTGTCTACACCCAAAGTCACATTGTGTGGCTGACAATCAATATTATTTACAAACAACATGCAACAGATTTTGAGAATATGCACACATGCACTGCCCAGTGTGAGTATGCACAAGCCAAAATTTTTGCACATGTACATTGTGCAACTGTGGCTAACACATGACAATTAGAAAGTGTACCATGGACAAAGGCCACTGAGGCTGTCTCGTGCAGAAAACACATGTTGTGACTCAAGATCCGTGCCAAAATATGAAGAAGGGCAGACACAGTGCACAAGTGGTGCTACATGTAAGGTAACAACAGGTGTCACAGACCCACCTCCAACATGATGATGTGCAAAGGGATATGCATACTAAGACATTGCGATTCAGAAAAGGGGGTGGTGATGAACAGAGTGTCTGAATTAAGCAGACCACTCTTACCCAGTCCAAAGATCAGGGCTTGATCCATCACCGTTATTTAGCTCACTGCCCCATCCCAGCTCAGAACCTGGCTATATGCAAATTAGTCTGTCCCTGGCCCAGTGCATCATGGGAACAGGGCAGACCAAACTACCAAGCCAATTCTTCACCAGAAAGGAGACAAGCTACCGGGGACCGGTTTCTGGCATTTCAGCCTCGTCGGCCCGGCTTGCTTGAATCCTTATGGAGCAGTGAGCAAGGGACTCATGTCTGAGTATACCCTGCCACACCTATAGTGGCCAAAAACGATTCAGAAAAGGGGGTGGTGATGAACAGAGTGTCTGAATTAAGCAGACCACTCTTACCCAGTCCAAAGATCAGGGCTGGATCCATCACCGTTATTTAGCTCACTGCCCCATCCCAGCTCAGAACCTGGCTATATGCAAATTAGTCTGTCCCTGGCCCAGTGCATCATGGGAACAGGGCAGACCAAACTACCAAGCCAATTCTTCACCAGAAAGGAGACAAGCTACCGGGGACCGGTTTCTGGCATTTCAGCCTCGTCGGCCCGGCTTGCTTGAATCCTGATGGAGCAGTGAGCAAGGGACTCATGTCTGAGTATACCCTGCCACACCTATAGAGGCCAAAAACGATTCAGAAAAGGGGGTGGTGATGAACAGAGTGTCTGAATTAAGCAGACCACTCTTACCCAGTCCAAAGATCAGGGCTTGATCCATCACCATTATTTAGCTCACTGCCCCATCCCAGCTCAGAACCTGGCTATATGCAAATTAGTCTGTCCCTGGCCCAGTGCATCATGGGAACAGGGCAGACCAAACTACCAAGCCAATTCTTCACCAGAAAGGAGACAAGCTACCGGGGACCGGTTTCTGGCATTTCAGCCTCGTCGGCCCGGCTTGCTTGAATCCTGATGGAGCAGTGAGCAAGGGACTCATGTCTGAGTATACCCTGCCACACCTATAGTGGCCAAAAACGATTCAGAAAAGGGGGTGGTGATGAACAGAGTGTCTGAATTAAGCAGACCACTCTTACCCAGTCCAAAGATCAGGGCTTGATCCATCACCGTTATTTAGCTCACTGCCCCATCCCAGCTCAGAACCTGGCTATATGCAAATTAGTCTGTCCCTGGCCCAGTGCATCATGGGAACAGGGCAGACCAAACTACCAAGCCAATTCTTCACCAGAAAGGAGACAAGCTACCGGGGACCGGTTTCTGGCATTTCAGCCTCGTCGGCCCGGCTTGCTTGAATCCTGATGGAGCAGTGAGCAAGGGACTCATGTCTGAGTATACCCTGCCACACCTATAGTGGCCAAAAACGATTCAGAAAAGGGGGTGGTGATGAACAGAGTGTCTGAATTAATCAGACCACTCTTACCCAGTCCAAAGATCAGGGCTTGATCCATCACCGTTATTTAGCTCACTGCCCCATCCCAGCTCAGAACCTGGCTATATGCAAATTAGTCTGTCCCTGGCCCAGTGCATCATGGGAACAAGGCAGACCAAACTACCAAGCCAATTCTTCACCAGAAAGGAGACAAGCTACCGGGGACCGGTTTCTGGCATTTCAGCCTCGTCGGCCCGGCTTGCTTGAATCCTGATGGAGCAGTGAGCAAGGGACTCATGTCTGAGTATACCCTGCCACACCTATAGTGGCCAAAAACGATTCAGAAAAGGGGGTGGTGATGAACAGAGTGTCTGAATTAAGCAGACCACTCTTACCCAGTCCAAAGATCAGGGCTTGATCCATCACCGTTATTTAGCTCACTGCCCCATCCCAGCTCAGAACCTGGCTATATGCAAATTAGTCTGTCCCTGGCCCAGTGCATCATGGGAACAGGGCAGACCAAACTACCAAGCCAATTCTTCACCAGAAAGGAGACAAGCTACCGGGGACCGGTTTCTGGCATTTCAGCCTCGTCGGCCCGGCTGAAATGCCAAGTTCTGAGCTGGGATGGTGCAGTGAGCTAAAAAACAGTGATGGATCAAGCCCTGATCTTTGGACTGGGTAAGAGTGGTCTGCTTAAATCAGGCACTCTGTTCATCACCACCCCCTTTTCTGAATCATTTTGTCTACCATAAGCGTGGAAGGGTATACTCAGATGTGAGTCCCTTGCTCATTGCACCATCAGGATTCAAGCAAGCCGGGCCGACGACGCCTGAAATGGCAGAAACCGGTCCCCGGAAGCTTGTTTCCTTCCCAGTATAAGAATTGGCTTGGTAGTTTGGTTTGCCCTGTTCCCATCATGCACTGGGACAGGATCAGACTAATTTGCATATAGCCAAGTTCTGAGCTGGGATGGTGCAGTGAGCTAAAAAACAGTGATGGATCAAGCCCTGATCTTTGGACTGGGTAAGAGTGGTCTGCTTAATTCAGGCACTCTGTTCATCACCACCCCCTTTTCTGAATCATTTTGTCCACCATAAGCGTGGAAGGGTATACTCAGATGTGAGTCCCTTGCTCATTGCACCATCAGGATTCAAGCAAGCCGGGCCGACGACGCCTGAAATGGCAGAAACCTGTCCCCGGAAGCTTGTTTCCTTCCCAGTATAAGAATTGGCTTGGTAGTTTGGTTTGCCCTGTTCCCATCATGCACTGGGACAGGAACAGACTAATTTGCATATAGCCAAGTTCTGAGCTGGGATGGTGCAGTGAGCTAAAAAACAGTGATGGATCAAGCCCTGATCTTTGGACTGGGTAAGAGTGGTCTGCTTAATTCAGGCACTCTGTTCATCACCACCCCCTTTTCTGAATCATTTTGTCCACCATAAGCGTGGAAAGGTATACTCAGATGTGAGTCCCTTGCTCATTGCACCATCAGGATTCAAGCAAGCCGGGCCGACGACGCCTGAAATGGCAGAAACCGGTCCCCGGAAGCTTGTTTCCTTCCCAGTATAAGAATTGGCTTGGTAGTTTGGTTTGCCCTGTTCCCATCATGCACTGGGACAGGAACAGACTAATTTGCATATAGCCAAGTTCTGAGCTGGGATGGTGCAGTGAGCTAAAAAACAGTGATGGATCAAGCCCTGATCTTTGGACTGGGTAAGAGTGGTCTGCTTAATTCAGGCACTCTGTTCATCACCACCCCCTTTTCTGAATTACTAAGACATTGCAGCATAGGAGTACATGTGAAAAACAATCAATAGCCAAAGCGCTGGTCAAACGTGGAGTAGGGCAAGGCATGTAAAGAAGCAACAGCTGAAACTGGGCCATTCTTATGCCAAAGCATGAAGTGCCTGTCTGACCACACCACTCCAACTGTGGGAGTGTTACCATGCCTCGGAGCACTGCCGGTAGCATATGACACACATGACAACAAACAGACATGTACCTACCCCCTTCTTGCTGCTGTCCCTCCTGCAACTGCCTATGGAGGTCTGGGAACACCACTTCCAGGACCCGGAGCATGTGGGGGTTGAGGTGGTGGGTGCCGCCATGCCGGCGTGGAGCTCCTAGCTTGAGCTGTACCCTGGCGATGCGGCGGGTCCAGTACCGGATGTCCTGCCACCTCTTCCTGATGTTACTGAGCCTCCTGCGAGGCCCCCCCTCACTCCTGACAGCCCTGGCGATGTCCAGCCAGATGTCACCCTTCTCATAGGCATATACCTGTCACAAATATAAAGTGAGACAACATCAGTACACCTGGTCCCTGTCCCAAAGACACACACTTGCACCAAATAGAAGATGACAACAGGGCATAGGATGCTGACATCACTTGCTTCATTGTCCATGTGTATGTGGCCTGTGAGCAAACAACAATGCACTACACGCGATAGAAAGGCTACAGATGCCATAAGGGGTGCAAACGACTCTTTGAGCATGGCACACACTGAGCAATAAATGCTACATATTGGTGCACTGCAGCATGTGACATGCTGGCACACACCCCACTACACCAAATAACCATCTTCAGACCACACATGCACACCCTGGCACAGCTCATCTGCTTGTCATTGTCAACAGTGTATACAACATCACGTACCATATGTCACACCTGCGTAAGATGTGACACAGGCCTCAAGCTAACTGTCCAAGTCATGCACACGGCGCAGCATACTTGTCTCATCACATGGGTATAGCTGCGGCATATGTCATGCACCAGTCTTGCAAAACATCACCAACACAATTTTCCTGGTGACAAAGATCTATCACACTCTTCAATGTACATCACTTCAAAGCATGCTTTTGTCCAACAGGCACAAATGTCATGAACAAATTCATCTACAGTGAGTACATTCATCTGTCATTTGTGGGTGAACACTGCAGTAGCTCCGGAAAACATCCAAAATGAACATGCAAGGTGTGGCTCAGCAGAAAGTCTGATTCACATTGCAGTCAATGTCACAGTTAGCACAATGCTGAGGAGCAGTAAACACTATTACACCACATCATTAACTGCATGTGTGAGACCACACTGTACACACCGGCACTCACTCAAAACAACATAGCATCTCTTAACAATACATACACAATGGCTGTAGTGTCACACACACAACAGGTGCACAGCCCAAGGTAGTGCACACATGACTCACCTGCTCCTCTGGTCTCCCATATAGCTTGCTGTAGTTAGGCAGGAGGGCATCCAGCAGGGCCTTGTTCTCCCCCTCACTGAATGCAGGTGCCCTCTCCATGCTCAGCTAATCAGGGTCCAGAGGATACAGAGACAGCAGCTGTGTTGTCCACTCCAATGTTGTGCAGGCAAGTGCCCTCTCACAGCCACATGCTGGCTTATATCTGTGCTGCAGAGGGTCTGTGAGTCCAAGGAGTACAGTGTGATAGGCCAGAATAGTTTGCATCCTATGTATCATCCAATACCATGACACATAAGGCCATGACACACATTTGCATGGTTTGAAAACTGAGCGTGAGCTCAACAACAACTTTTGCAACATTGTATAGTTTTGCCAAGCTGAATTTTCCAGAACACCTGTAGGACAGTCTCAAATCTCTGTTTCCTTGACAACCTGGCTACATTCTAACCCTTCCAATGTTCCCCTAGATGTTCCCTATGTATTTTCTGGAATCCCCGCACAAGTACGGTGCGATTGCCGTCGCAAATGCAACTCATTCAATGGTGAAACGAGCCGTACACACGCACGTTCACTTGGCGTACGCTCTGCTCGCGTATAGCTACAATGCAATAGGGAAACGAGCCGTACACACGCACGTTCATTCGGGGTACGCTCTGCTCGCGTATCACTACAATGCAATAGGGAAGCAACCCGTACAAACGCACGTTCATTCGGGGTACGCTCTGCTCGTGTATAGCTCCAATGCAATAGGGAAACGAGCCGTACACAACACGTTCATTCGGGGTACGCTCTGTCGCGTATAGCCACAATGCAATAGGGAAACGAGCCGTACACACGCACGTTCACTTGGGGTACGCATGGCTCACGTACTGCTACATTGCAATAGGGAAACGAGCCGTACACACGCACGTTCATTCGGGGTACGCTCTGCTCGCGTATAGCTACAATGCAATAGGGAAACGAGCCGTACACACGCACGTTCATTCGGGGTACCTCTGCTCGCGTATAGCTACAATGCAATAGGGAAACGAGCCGTACACACGCGTGTTCATTCGGGGTATGCTCTGCTCGCGTATAGCTACAATTCAATAGTGAAACGAGCCGTACACATGCACGTTCATTTGGGGTACTCTGCGTTTGACATGCACAAGTGAATGCATGTGTAGGCTGCGCACATAAGCTCATTCATGTCAACATTGGGAGAGTTATAAAAGGAAATCACATGGCAGGGATGTAGGTGTAGGCTCATGTTGAGGATGTGGATGTAGATATTTGCATGGCATCCTTACATCAGCAGGCCCTATGTGTGGCAGACAGTGATATAGCACAGGGAATGTGATACTGTGGCACAGTGGGTGTGGGAAGAGATGTAACATCCAGAACATATTGTGATGCACATCCACACTGGTATACCACAACATTCAGTACAGTCATCTGTCACATGATGATAGCAGCATGCCCACTGGCACATATGTTAAATTGACGCCCAGCATGACTGTGTGTGACCACGTCATGTGTGTGTCATGTGTGAAATTGTGCATGCTGTTTGTATACTGTCAAGTTCATCTGCTGTAGGAGCATCTATGATGGGTCTTTGCCGTAATGACAGGGTTACACATGTACGCACACCATGCCACTGGTGCAAATCAACCGCTCATATGTGTGATGGGATTATAGACCATTTGTCCACGAACATACATATCTGCTGTCTGATAATGTACATGTTGCAGTTGTAGCAAATGCACACCTCAAGCACAATATGTCTGATATGTGCAAATGATGGCACATGTGAAGTGGGTGTGTGCATTGCTGTCAGCTGTCTGGATGTGCAGACAACCTCCTCATGCACTTCACGTGACGTGTGTCACTGACATGTGTCCTCAATGTGTAGGCCACGCCACACTCATAAATGATTAGATGCGTTGAAGCAGTGTTGCATGTGCCATGTCCATTGTAATTGACATTGTCTGTAAGTTGTACCTTTTTCTTCCTTTATATGTTGTGCAGGGCATCCCCTCTGGCAAGGCCGTTGCCAGACTTGGAAGCCATGAGGGAACGTGATTGCATACGGCGTTACCGCTTCACACGACAGTTGATCAAGGACCTGACGGACAGGCTGGAACCACACCTCCAACCACGACACAGGTATCCAACTGCGCTGACACCCAAGGTAAAGGTGATGGCAGCACTACATTTCTTTGCCACAGGTACGTTCCAATTTACCATAGCTGATGTGGGGGGGATGTCCCAAACTATGTGCAGCAGGGTTTTACGGGATGTATTGGTAGCCATGTTGGTGCACATAGATGAATTCATAACATTCCCTACTCCTGCACAGTTGACAGATGTCAAGGGGAAATTCTATGGCCTGGGACGCATGCCACATGTAATTGGTGCTATTGATGGAACACATGTTTCTCTGGTGCCACCACAGGCTCAGGAGCAAGCGTTCCGCAAAAGGAAACATTACCACTCGATAAATGCCCTGGTGGTGTGTCTTGCCAACATGCTGATCTCCCATGTTTGTGCACGTTTTCCAGGATCCTGCCACGATGCATTCATCATGAGGCGTAGCAGGGTACCACAGATGATGCTGCAGCTGCGCAACCATCGGGCATGTCTTGTTGGTGGGTAAAGTCTGTTACTCATGTATGTCTGTATGTCATTATTTCCTTGACTGTATCATATTACACACTCATTTCCATGATGTCAATTTGCAGGAGACGCAGGATATCCAAACATGCCATGACTCATGACTCCGCTACGCAACCCCAGAACGGCTGCAGACCAGCGGTACAACAATGCTCATGGGCAGACCAGGCGGGTGTAGAGCGAATATTTGGACACCTGAAGAGCCGGTTCAGGTGCCGGGACAAGACAGGCGGAGCCCTCCAATACACCCCACTCAAGGTGTGTGACATCTTCACCGTGTGCTGCATGCTACACAACATGATGGGTGGTGATGGACAGAGTATCTGAATTTAGCAGAACACTCCTACCCAGTCAAAAGATCAGGGCTTGATCCATCACCGTTTTTTAGCTCACTGCACCATCCCAGTTCAGAACCTGGCTACATGCAAATTAGTCTGACCCTGGCCCAGTGCATCATGGGAACAGGGCAGACCAAACTACCAAGCCAATTCTTTACTGGAAAGGAAACAAGCTTCCGGGGACCGGTTTCTGGCTTTACAGCCGTCTTCGGCCCGGCTTGCTTGAATCCTGATGGTGCAGTGAGCAAGGGACTCACATCTGAGCATAACCTTCCACACTTGTGGTGGCCAAAACTATTCAAAAAGGGGGTGGTGATGGACAGAGTATCTGAATTAAGCAGAACACTCCTACCCAGTCAAAAGATCAGGGCTTGATCCATCACCGTTTTTTAGCTCACTGCACCATCCCAGTTGAGAACCTGGCTACATGCAAATTAGTCTGACCCTGGCCCAGTGCATCATGGGAACAGGGCAGACCAAACTACCAAGCCAATTCTTTACTGGAAAGGAAACAAGCTTCCGGGGACCGGTTTCTGGCATTACAGCCGTCTTCGGCCCGGCTTGCTTGAATCCTGATGGTGCAGTGAGCAAGGGACTCACATCTGAGCATACCCTTCTACACTTGTGGTGGCCAAAACGATTCAAAAAGGGGGTGGTGATGGACAGAGTATGTGAATTAAGCAGAACACTCCTACCCAGTCAAAAGATCAGGGCTTGATCCATCACCGTTTTTTAGCTCACTGCACCATCCCAGTTCAGAACCTGGCTACATGCAAATTAGTCTGCCCTGGCCCAGTGCATCATGGGAACAGGGCAGACCAAACTACCAAGCCAATTCTTTACTGGAAAGGAAACAAGCTTCCGGGGACCGGTTTCTGGCATTACAGCCGTCTTTGGCCCGGCTTGCTTGAATCCTGATGGTGCAGTGAGCAAGGGACTCACATCTGAGCATACCCTTCCACACTTGTGGTGGCCAAAACAATTCAAAAAGGGGGTGGTGATGGACAGAGTATCTGAATTAAGCAGAACACTTCTACCCAGTCAAAAGATCAGGGTTTGATCCATCACCGTTTTTTCGCTCACTGCACCACCCCAGTTCAGAACCTGGCTACATGCAAATTAGTCTGACCCTGTCCCAGTGCATCATGGGAACAGGGCAGACCAAACTACCAAGCCAATTCTTTACTGGAAAGGAAACAAGCTTCCGGGGACCGGTTTCTGGCATTACAGCCGTCTTCGGCCCGGCTTGCTTGAATCCTGATGGTGCAGTGAGCAAGGGACTCACATCTGAGCATACCCTTCCACACTTGTGGTGGCCAGAACGATTCAAAAAGGGGGTGGTGATGGACAGAGTATCTGAATTAAGCAGAACACTCCTACCCAGTCAAAAGATCAGGGCTTGATCCATCACCGTTTTTTAGCTCACTGCACCATCCCAGTTCAGAACCTGGCTACATGCAAATTAGTCTGACCCTGGCCCAGTGCATCATGGGAACAGGGCAGACCAAACTACCAAGCCAATTCTTTACTGGAAAGGAAACAAGCTTCCGGGGACCGGTTTCTGGCATTACAGCCGTCTTTGACCCGGCTTGCTTGAATCCTGATGGTGCAGTGAGCAAGGGACTCACATCTGAGCATACCCTTCCACACTTGTGGTGGCCAAAACGATTCAAAAAGGGGGTGGTGATGGACAGAGTATCTGAATTAAGCAGAACACTCCTACCCAGTCAAAAGATCAGGGTTTGATCCATCACCGTTTTTTAGCTCACTGCACCATCCCAGTTCAGAACCTGGCTACATGCAAATTAGTCTGACCCTGTCCCAGTGCATCATGGGAACAGGGCAGACCAAACTACCAAGCCAATTCTTTACTGGAAAGGAAACAAGCTTCCGGGGAACGGTTTCTGGCATTACAGCCGTCTTCGGCCCGGCTTGCTTGAATCCTGATGGTGCAGTGAGCAAGGGACTCACATCTGAGCATACCCTTCCACACTTGTGGTGGCCAAAACGATTCAAAAAGGGGGTGGTGATGGACAGAGTATCTGAATTAAGCAGAACACTCCTACCCAGTCAAAAGATCAGGGCTTGATCCATCACCGTTTTTTAGCTCACTGCATTATCCCAGTTCAGAACCTGGCTACATGCAAATTAGTCTGACCCTGGCCCAGTGCATCATGGGAACAGGGCAGACCAAACTACCAAGCCAATTCTTTACTGGAAAGGAAACAAGCTTCCGGGGACCAGTTTCTGGCATTACAGCCGTCTTCGGCCCGGCTTGCTTGAATCCTGATGGTGCAGTGAGCAAGGGACTCACATCTGAGCATACCCTTCCACACTTGTGGTGGCCAGAACGATTAAAAAAGGGGGTGGTGATGGACAGAGTATCTGAATGAAGCAGAACACTCCTACCCAGTCAAAAGATCAGGGCTTGATCCATCACCGTTTTTTAGCTCACTGCACCATCCCAGTTCAGAACCTGGCTACATGCAAATTAGTCTGACCCTGGCCCAGTACATCATGGGAACAGGGCAGACCAAACTACCAAGCCACCCCCTTTTTGAAATTATTTTGGCCACCATGAGTTGTGGAAAAGTAAATTTTGCCATGTTCTGTGTCCCTACGTGTCATCCATCATATGTTATGTGTGCATGATTAAATATGCATATGCATTCCCCATGTTCGATTAATGACGCAATTACAGTTGTGTCCACCTCTAGTATGCCAGTTTCCAGTCCTCGTGAATACTACGAATATCAGGCCTATGTAAAGCTACGTTGCCACGTTTCTCAGTGTGCACGTTATTCTATTATAAAGTTTCCGTTTCTAGGCCTCAAAAGGGCCTGGACACCAGATTCAGCTCCTGTCTCCTGAAGCCTCGCTGAGGAGCGATACAGCCCCCACCTGTATCCTCGACCCTTCACTTACTTCCTGCCTCGCAGTGCCCGGTCCAGCCTGGCTCAGTCTCTGAGTCTGCCAAGAATATGTTATAGTTCCAGTTATCAGTTCAGTCCTCCTTCTCTGCATTCCTAAGCTACTGAACTGCATCAATAGTTTCCGTCATTGTCTAGCCTTCACGTCTCCACGTTAGAGAAATACTGCATTTAATGGTCATTTAATATTCTTCATCACGCACTACATGTAGAATAATGCATGGTCCAGTCTTAGAATCAAGTTAGCCTTTCCTCTCCTGACTTCTAGTTTATATCAACATGTTCTCTAAACATCAGATACTAGATACTGTTTAGGTACATGTCGCCCTGACTCTCCAGACTTCAGTCTCTGCTCCTAGCACAGAGTTCATAGCCCCCAGCTTCTCCTAGTGATACGTCATTGCCAGTTTGCGCGCACCATCAGGTTAGAGGTCCCGGCTCCTTAGGTAGCCCCCTCCATGGTTTCCGCCCCATTCATGACATATTCTGTTACGTTTGCATCACATGTCTATGTATACGCCCAGTTACACCTACTTTCGCCCTTATCTTTCGCGACTGCTACTCGTCACGCCTTCTGCTCCACCCACTGCTACGCCTACTGCAATGTAATGCTATGTGTTTGCGTTATGTATATATGCTCATGTATTGTTATTAAAAGCCAGCGCGCTCATCCCAGATCCAGCCCCAGCAGCTGCTGGGCCCTGTCATCCTATTCCTATGCAGGTTGTCCTGTTCCTGTCCTTATGCTGTATTAAACCTGCAAAAACTCCTACTACCTCGAATCTTGACTCTTATTTATTGAGCTATCTGTTATGATATATGTCTAGTCAAAAATAGGGTATTATTTATTTATTTACCACATAATGGCGCCCGAACAGGGACTTGCCCTTTCCCCACGCGTCGGTGAAGCCACGCCGACCCCCTGACCCTCTGCAGTCGTGACGGAACTCTTCTGTGCACCGGCAGATATTTCTGCTTCAAGTATCCCTCAGGCCCACGGAGGAGACGGAGGAGGCGGTCCAGCATCCAAACGAGACGGTGGAGGAACGCGGCGAGTCCCGACCAGAGCCCAAGCCAAGAGTCCAAGGTCCGAGGTATCCGGAGGCCCACCCGTAACTGAAGTCCGAAGGTCGTCGTCCGTCGTCGTAGCAGTCCAGTCCAGTCCGAGGCTTTCCGTTCTTGCTGCCCGGTGAGTACCAGTACTGGGGTAGTATCTAGACAGGGTCAATCTAAATTGACTCTGGTCCGTGGGTTGGTGGTACACAGACTCACAAACGAAGTGTTCACCTAGGTGGATACGGGTCTTGATGCGTCCCTTTACGGGACCGGTATGCTCCGTACTGTTTCAGCAGTGCATCCAGTAACTCTAGTCTGTTCCGTTCTCAAGAAATTCTTGTGTTTCTGTTCTCAGTATTCCAGGTAATATTCTGTCCGAACTGTTATGTTATGATGTTGTTCAATGTATTTCCAATGTCGTGGTATGCCTGAATTGTTTTCCCAATTGTTATTGTTTCTCGTGTATTGTATTGTGTTCCGATTCAAGTTTACAATGTCTCTCTTTTCGAGATTACGTCAGCTAAAAACTAGAAAGGGTTTGTTAGAAGAAGCAGTTCCTGTCCCGCCGAGGGACAGTCCAGGTCATTTTATGTATCAGAAGCATGGCATAAGCGCCATATTGTATCTAGATTTATGGGTAGAGTATACCAAACAGTTAGAAGAAAAGTATAGATGGCCCGTATCGGGTACATGGGATGCCGAGTGCATCATGCGAGTAGAAGAGGCATTATGGAAAAAGAAAGCCAGACAGTCACAGAAAGATGCCATCGAGTTATGGCGTAAAGAATCTCATAAAAGAACTGAAAAGGAAATCAGAAAGTCAGAATTAAGTAGAGAATCCTTAGAACGAGCACAAGAAAAAGAACTAATCGAGATAGGTGAACAAGTCAAAGTCGAACAGTCAGACAGACAGAGGCATGCCCTTATTAGGGGTATGTATCCTCTCCTTGCCGAGGGCTTGCCAAAAGCGACCCCAGAGGCATCCAGTAATTTCCCGCCACCATTAGTTCCGATCAAGCTACGTCACAAACAGCTGATATTTTTATTTCGTCCTATTTGGACGACACAGTTCCAGAATATGCAAATCCTGTTCGCGCTCCACCAGTCCCTGTAAATCAGGCACTTCCCGCTCCTCCAGACACCGGAGTACCTGTTACGGTACCCCCGGTCCAGTCCGTCATACAAGTCCAGCCTACATTTCCATTTCCCACTCTGCCAGGACGAAGAGCCTCAGTAGACCTAGACTCCAGTTTAGGGGCCGCAGGGGGAGGTACTCCTCAAACCCCGCCGCCACACAAGCGTTTAACGTTATCCGAATTACATGCACAAGCGTCACAGCGTACGCCTAGACATCAGACTGTAGCAGAAATAAGAAAATCCCTTGCCGAATGCGGCTATGATCCAGTCCCAGGCGAGGATAATATGGTTTTATATTCATTCCGCGTAAGAAAGGTGGCCGAGTATCTAGTCACCTTACCGAATATGAAAGAAGATCTAGACAGAATATATCGTTTCATCCGTACAGGGGATGATCCAGAAAGCATTAGCGAGGCCATGTCTCAAAGGAAGGCCGAGATCCAGCTCATGATATTAAAGTTTCTGATCAATTGTCTAATAAGAGAACAAGATTACCCGTCTAAAGATCCGGCCGAAATGAAAATCCTGACAAGGTGGAGTGATAATATAGCCGAGGGTAAGCACAAGACCGTCGGTGCTATGGAGAGTATGTACAAGAAAATCCGTAGAGAAATAATAAAATTACACGAACAGCGTAAAGCAGCACAAGTAAGCGAGAAAGAAAGTAACTCTGATACTGAAGAGGTAGAGGACGAGAATCCCGCCAGAATAGCGTATGTAGAAAAATCTAGATTTCCAGATCGCCATTTACGCCTAGAACACAAGTCTACTTTCCATCATCCAGCACCAGAACAAGGTTCACTAGAACAAGTATTCCAAGCTACCGATCACATTCTGAAATCACGAATCGGTTACAGTGAGTTAAGTACCATGCATGAACAAGAACTAGCCCGATCAGCAGTCCGATGGATTACTGATTCTACCACTTTTCCAGACGAAATAGTGGCACAAATGTTTCTGAAAATGTCCCCAGCCGAGCAACGACTGGTGGGTATGTATATGATTCAGCACCTCATTACATTGTATGAGGGTCAGCACTCTGATCCAGGTCCGTTACATGATGTCCTGAACGAGTTACTCCAGTATAGATGGAAAGGTCTAGGTACCGATTTAATTAGTGTCATTCTAGAACAGCGTCACAAATATAGAACGTTTCTGAACCCGCATTTTGTTCATGTCTCACCTCCAGAAAGTAAACCATTTTACATGGAGAGACAGAATCCGTTACGAGAAGTCCACCCAGTTAAAGGAACGGGTGGCGAAATGCAGCGAGTGTTTGTATACACTCCAATAACAAAGATGGAACTCCTCGAGATGAAGAAATTAATTCCCTGTCATGACAAAGATCCAGCAGGGTTCCATAGAGAACTAAAAGACATGCTCCGTATGGGAGAATACACATACCCAGATATAATTAAAATGTTAAAGGTTCTGCTGCCCGCAGGGGTGTATGAAAAGCTCAAGGAAAAAGAATGGGAGGTGGGAGAGAAAAAGATCGATTGGGCAGTTCTAGAAGCTGAAGATAAGGCACGAGTACCAGGTACCGGTCTTGGAGATAAATGTAAAGAATTACCAGAATTATTGATACAAGTTTTACCCCGATTATTGGCAACTAGAAAAGAAGACTGGGATGCAATCTCAGCCTGTAAACAAAAGCAAGATGAGGATATTAGTGATTTTTATTCTAGATTTGAAAAATGTTTTAGCATCAACAGTGGCCTCAAGACAAGTAGTGAGTCATACCCTCACCTTTTTGTTACCAAATTAGTCGAGAATTCAAGTCCACAAATTAAAAATCGAGTTTTGAAAGTCGAAAGTACCTGGCAAGCTAATACCCCGTCCCAGATGTTGCAGATGCTTCAATACCACCAGAATAGAATCAGAGAAGAGCAAGAACACGAAAGAAAACGTATGAAAGATACGAAAATGAAAGTACTAGTTGCACAATCTGTTCCTCAAGACAGTCAGAAGAGGGGTCCGAATCAGGCCAGTCATCCTGCAGCTCCCGTTAAAGGGAACTGCAATTATTGTAAACAGCCAGGTCATTTTATAAATGAGTGTGCAGTTCTGAAACACAACATAGCTACTGGTAAGACTAAAGAAAGACCACGTCCGCCTAGACAAGAACAAGTTTCACAGATTCCTCAGCCACAGAATGCACCACAGACAGTTACAGCACCGCAGCCTATTGCTGCAACACAGCATGTTACATCGCAGATGTACCAGTATGCACAGTCTGAGTATCCAGAGTACCAGCAGTATTCATGAAACAGCCTAGAGAGGGAGGTAGGCTTGCCTCTCATCGAGATACCTGTAGATCAAGAAGGTCCCTATGTTCACAGTCAAGTACTAGGGAAAGACAGAAAGTTTTTGATTGATACAGGGGCAAGTAGGACCACAATTAGTCACGCCGAAGTTCCAGGGGCTCCGCTCTCAGGCTCAAGAAATGTTTCCCTTGGATTTTCAGGAAAACCCATCGTAAATGAGATTTCAAAGCCAGTTACTCTAGAAGTAGGTCCATTGTCCCGCACTACTGATCTGTTACTTACTAAGTCATGTCCAGAAAACCTATTAGGCATTAAGACACTGAAAGAGTTAGGTGCAGTTATATGCTGTTCCCCAGAGGGAATACGATTGTTCCTACGTGACTTCAAGGGTCACTATGTATTACGAGATTTTGATTCAAGACTGTCTAATGTTCCGCAGCACTTATGGGCGCAAGGTCCAACTGATGTAGGTTACATGCAAATCACACCCTATCGTGTGACTCTCAAGCCAGGTGTAGTGTTACCACGAATCAGACAGTACAGATTGCCACCTGAGGCTGTAGCAGCCTTATCCAAAATTATTGACGAGCTTATTGCTCAAGGAGTGGTTGTAGAAACTGACTCCAATGTATGTAATTCTCCGATCATTCCAGTCATGAAACGTACTGATCCAAATGCACCCCCAGTATATCGATTAGTGATTGACCTACGAGAGCTTAATAAATGTATTATTCCGCAGTACCCAGTTGTCCCAGACATCTCTTCCCTATTGACAGCCATTGATTCCGAAGCCACGTTCTTCACTGTCATAGACCTCAAGAACGCATTTTTCAGTGTTCCTATTCATCCAGACAGCCAGTTCCTTTTCGGATTTTGTTTAAATGGAAGGAGCTATATGTTTACACGAGCTCCTCAAGGTTTCACAGAAAGTCCTAGTATTTACAGTCAAGCACTCAAGAGACAACTAGACAACATTCATATGCCAACTGACACTGCCCTGCTCCAGTATGTCGATGATCTACTGATCACAGCCCGTTCTGAACGTGCTTGCGAGCGAGCATCACTTACAGTTTTGTATTTCCTAGCCGAGATGGGGCACAAGGTGTCCCCTTCTAAGCTTCAATTCTGTGTCCAGCAAGTGGTATACTTAGGACACTTACTGTCCAAGAGGGGTAGGCAGTTGACACCAGACCGTATCCAGTTAATAGCGAGTCTTCCTCAGCCCAAGACCCAGAAGGAGGTACGTGCTTTTATCGGCCTTACTTCTTACTGCAGACAATGGATTCCTCAGTATGCATTTCTAGCCAAACCACTGATACAGTTAACGACACAGGAGGCAGCCGTATCGACTGTCCTCCCTTGGACATCTGAACATACACTTAGTTTCAATGAGTTAAAGAAAGCCCTATGCCAAGCTCCAGTCCTAGCAACACCGAACTACAGTAAGCCTTTTACACTTTTCGTCACTGAACGCGAAGGTACAGCATTATCTGTTCTCACACAAGATCAAGCAGGACAATACAAGCCTTGTGCTTATTTTTCGAGCACATTAGATCCTGTAGCCCAGGCTCTGCCTGTGTGCCTCAAGTCAGTTGCAGCCACAGCCCTAGCTATCAGACAAAGTGATTCCATAGTCTTAGGACACTCCTTGACAGTACAAGTTCCACATTCTGTGGAAGTTCTTTTAAACCGAACACAAACTCAGCACTTGACAATTGCACGTTTAACAGGTTATGAATTGACACTGTTCCAGCCACACATAGAAATCAGACGCTGCAACATTTTAAATCCTGCTACATTGTTACCATCAGTTAATTCAAATCCTGACCCACATGACTGTGTGGAAGTAGTTAACATTATGACAAAGCCAAGACAAGATCTGACAGATATTCCGTTACCAGACCCCGACCTGACACTTTATGTGGATGGTTCATGTATGAGAACAAGTACAGGAGAACTAGTCGCCGCGTATGCAGTGACTACTGACACTAAAGTTATAGAGACACACCGTATTGACACCCTGTCCGCTCAAGCAGCAGAGCTAGTTGCTCTGACACAAGCCTGTATACATGCCAAGAACCAGAAAGTTAATGTTTACACAGATTCACGTTACGCATTTGGAGTTGTACACGACTTCGGAGTGCTCTGGCAGGAGAGAGGTTTCATGACTTCTCATGGAACCAAGATTCAGCATGGTCTCCTTATTCAAGCTCTGTTAGATGCCATACATTTGCCGACATCTATCGCTATCATGAAGTGCAAAGCACATACGAAAGTTACTGACATTATTTCCCAAGGTAATGATCTAGCAGATCGCACAGCCAAGCTTACAGCACAGACTCTAGACATTCCAGTTAATCAGACACATACTCCAGATCCGACTACATGTATGACAGTTAAGGACCCTACACAAGATGTCATAGATATCCAGTTACATGCTACTCCCGAAGAAATCAAGAAATGGTCCGAACAAGGAGGGGTCCAGACAGATCAAGGATGGTTAACGAAGGGTAGAGCCACATGGTTTCTCCCCGACTCTATGGTTCAAGTCATTATTAATACCGCACATAGTCCAGCACATTTAGGAGAAAAAGCTATGTTAGACAGTATCCAGAACATTTGGTTCAACAAGCATTTACGAGCTGCAGCCAAGCAGAAAGTCCGTACCTGTATGATATGTTGTCAGTTTAATCCAGGTAAAAGTGTCCCGGTGGAACAAGGTGGATTCCAGCCCCCTGACCACCCTTTTGAAGTCCTCCAGATGGATTATATTCAGATGGAGCGATGTCGAGGTTTCAAGTATGTCCTTGTAGTTGTATGCGCTTTGTCCAGGTGGACAGAAGCATATCCAGTCCCAGATTACACAGCCGCGACCACTGCCAAGCAGTTGGTTCGTGAGTTCTTCCCCCGTTATGGACTCCCTAGAGTCGTATATTCTGACAACGGCCAGCCATTCTCATCTGAACTCATGAAGCATGTTTCCCTTTTGCTAGGGTACCAGTGGAAGTTCCATTGTGTACGCCATCCTGAAGCAGCCGGTCTCGTAGAGAGACATAACCAGACCCTGAAAATCCGTATTGCAAAAGTGTGTAAAGAAAAAGGTGTGGACTGGCTAGTAGCTCTACCAGTCGCTTTATTTTATATGCGCATGGTCGCACATTCCAGATCAGGTCTGTCCCCGTATGAGGTCGTTTTTGGCCGCCCCCCTAACATGTGGGGTACTCCTAGACCCCGAAGTATTACCGATGTTTCAAGTAATATGCTGACAGATTACCTAGCTTCCTTGATGTCTGCCCTCAACTCATGTCGTTCACAGGTTGCTGCCGCATTTCCAGACAATACCAAGGTGGCACCGCACGAAATCGTTCCAGGATCCATGGTGATGGTCCGCAACTTTGACAGATCAAGTCCGCTGGAGCCTCGTTGGAAAGAGCCCCGACAGGTCCTCCTCACCACCCGTACAGCCGTGAAGTTGGAAGGACGCAAAGGCTGGGTGCACCTTTCTCATGTCAAACTTTTTAATGGACTGAAACCCGTCTTAAAGAACATTTCCCAGGATTTGAAGGATTGCCAAAGCATTGTTCTCAAGGACTGTCCCGCAAAAGACATTTCTACAACCCCTCCCCTGTTAGAGAAAACTCCGCAACAGGAGTACAAGCTAAAACTCCGGTCTAGTAAAATAAGTCAGTCAGTTTGATTGTCTAAGTCCTCCCCTAGGTGAAACGGTTAGACTGTTTCTGACATGTATAAAATAGACCCCCATAATGAGAGAGTTAGTCAAAACTCAATCCGATGTATCGTTTTTCTATGTTTCATATTGTTTCTCAGCCTTATGATTTCCTGCACCAGTTATGCATTTTTCTTGTATTTCCCAGTTCTTCATGTAAATAAGTCTGCTAATGCTACAGTAGAGCACACGTTTAGTGACCTGCCCCCTCATGAACTCTCTTACCGCCTCGCTATGCGAAATAACTCCTTTATCCGCATGTTACATTACTCACACCAGACCAGCAATACCACTAATTGTTGGGTGTGTGGTCGACTCCCCCCTTTCCAGATACCGAAGGGAGTTCTGCCACTTTTTCCTTATCCATTTTCACATAATGGTTCGTGTGGAGCATGGTCCACGTTAACGTCATCCTCAACAGATATATCTTTTCTTAACAGTACATGTTTTCCAGACAAGCAAGGTCTCCCCCACAGAACCGGGTTAGATCTAGAAAATGAAGTATATAGTCTAGGAAACTATTCTTCGAATTTCATGGTCCTGAATGTTCAGTCTGATACTACTCCAGACTTACCTGCTATTTCAGTACTACCAGTCAAAGGCGAATTATGTGTCCGAAATAATGGTTCCATACACGTAGGACATAGTGATTGTACTACTATTGTCAAGTATAGTGACAGTGGGAAATCTATTTTCAAAGCTTCAAGTCATTCTTATTTTATTTTTGGTCAAACCGCATATGTTCGTTTGCCCCTCGATTGGGAGGGAACCTGTTACATTGCCTTCCTACTGCCACCAGTTTTTCTAGCCCCACCTGATTATCATAGAAATACACATCTAGTACACATTAGACATAGAAGGGAGTCCCCAATTGTCGATTATACTGAAACTGCTCTAGAACAGTATACAGATTTCAACAGAGGTTTCTTTTTCTTTATAGGACCTATCCAGAATAGTAAACTGATCCGTAGGTTAACCAGAACCCTCGGAGCTGTAGTAAATGAGACTGCCTCTGCTCTAGGTAACTTAACTGAAGAGCAATCTGCTATGAGATTTGTCGTTTTACAGAATCGTCTCGTCCTTGACGTCATACTGGCCGATAGGGGCGGGGCCTGTAGAGTCATCGGATCTAGTTGCTGCATTTTCATTCCAAATAACGCGCCGTCTGTTTATTCAGCTATAACCAGACTCCATAAAATTGCCCATCTGATACACCAAGATCCAGGCACCTGGACATGGTCCGGTTGGTTCTGGAATATAATTTCCGCATGGGGATGGAAAGTCTTGTCCTTTCTAGGTATTGCAGTAGCGATCATATTCAGCTGCTGCCTCTGTATACAATGTGGCCCTGCGATTTGCGGCATTTGTGCTACCTCTTGTATTCCTAGTCCCAAGCCCCGTTCTAAATCCCGTTCCAGGATAATTCGAGACGAGCAAATGATACTGTATGAAATGATAGACGGTATCATGAATATTGATGTTTCCTGATGGAAACGTAGTGACAAGGAGGGAATGTGGAAAAGTAAATTTTGCCATGTTCTGTGTCCCTACGTGTCATCCATCATATGTTATGTGTGCATGATTAAATATGCATATGCATTCCCCATGTTCGATTAATGACGCAATTACAGTTGTGTCCACCTCTAGTATGCCAGTTTCCAGTCCTCGTGAATACTACGAATATCAGGCCTATGTAAAGCTACGTTGCCACGTTTCTCAGTGTGCACGTTATTCTATTATAAAGTTTCCGTTTCTAGGCCTCAAAAGGGCCTGGACACCAGATTCAGCTCCTGTCTCCTGAAGCCTCGCTGAGGAGCGATACAGCCCCCACCTGTATCCTCGACCCTTCACTTACTTCCTGCCTCGCAGTGCCCGGTCCAGCCTGGCTCAGTCTCTGAGTCTGCCAAGAATATGTTATAGTTCCAGTTATCAGTTCAGTCCTCCTTCTCTGCATTCCTAAGCTACTGAACTGCATCAATAGTTTCCGTCATTGTCTAGCCTTCACGTCTCCACGTTAGAGAAATACTGCATTTAATGGTCATTTAATATTCTTCATCACGCACTACATGTAGAATAATGCATGGTCCAGTCTTAGAATCAAGTTAGCCTTTCCTCTCCTGACTTCTAGTTTATATCAACATGTTCTCTAAACATCAGATACTAGATACTGTTTAGGTACATGTCGCCCTGACTCTCCAGACTTCAGTCTCTGCTCCTAGCACAGAGTTCATAGCCCCCAGCTTCTCCTAGTGATACGTCATTGCCAGTTTGCGCGCACCATCAGGTTAGAGGTCCCGGCTCCTTAGGTAGCCCCCTCCATGGTTTCCGCCCCATTCATGACATATTCTGTTACGTTTGCATCACATGTCTATGTATACGCCCAGTTACACCTACTTTCGCCCTTATCTTTCGCGACTGCTACTCGTCACGCCTTCTGCTCCACCCACTGCTACGCCTACTGCAATGTAATGCTATGTGTTTGCGTTATGTATATATGCTCATGTATTGTTATTAAAAGCCAGCGCGCTCATCCCAGATCCAGCCCCAGCAGCTGCTGGGCCCTGTCATCCTATTCCTATGCAGGTTGTCCTGTTCCTGTCCTTATGCTGTATTAAACCTGCAAAAACTCCTACTACCTCGAATCTTGACTCTTATTTATTGAGCTATCTGTTATGATATATGTCTAGTCAAAAATAGGGTATTACTTATTTATTTACCACAGAGTGTGGAAGGGTATGCTCAGACATGAGTCCCTTGCTCACTGCACCATCAGGATTCAAGCAAGCCGGGCCGAAGACGGCTGTAATGCCAGAAACCGGTCCCCGGAAGCTTGTTTCCTTTCCAGTGAAGAATTGGCTTGGTAGTTTGGTCTGCCCTGTTCCCATGATGCACTGGGCCAGGGACAGACTAATTTGCATATAGCCAGGTTCTGAACTGGGATGGTGCAGTGAGCTAAAAAACGGTGATGGATCAAGCCCTAATCTGTTGACTGGGTAGGAGTGTTCTGATTAACTCAGATACTCTGTCCATCACCACCCCCTTTTTGAAATTGCTACACAACATGGCAGTGGAGGAGGCCGTGCCACTCATCCTATATCCTGAGGAGCTGGAACATCCCCCTGTGGAGGATGAAGGACTTGGCCAGGATGCCAGTGACGAGGAGGTTGAAGATGATATCCGGAGTCAGCTCATCCGCAACTTCTTTTCATAATGGTGAGTCCTAGGTGCATAAGTTATTCATTAAGTTATTTTGCAGAGTTTTAGATAGCGCGAACTAGACCCGAACCTAATCGTGTATCAGAGCGCTTTACATAGCACCAGTTACGTTACATGAGGACACACATTAATTTTTATTAGGCACGGGGAGATTAGGTGATTTGGCCAGAATCACAGGAGGTTTTGGCGTCGTTACCGAGACTCGAACACAGATCTCCAGGTCCGAGGTCGAGCGCCCAAGCCGTTAGGCCAACTGTTCACGCATGTACCATAGAGTTGAATGGGTAGCATGCTGTGTGTCCAGCTGACTGTATGCAATGTCACTTTGATGTTTGTTGTGCAGTGTCACACAGGTGCAGATGTACTGCCACACACAGACGTGCTATGTGTGAACTTGGAATGTACAATTGTAGCACAACCTTAGTCAATTCTACATTACCATGTCTGAATGAAATCATTATGTACTTGACCCCTTGTGTGCCTCTCATTCCCAGGTCGCCCTGCCTGTTGTCCGTTGGTGTCATCTTGGTCAGCCTGCTATTGCTCATGATGATAGCAACGTCAGCAAAATCAACGGACCATGCATGGACATGTGGAAATGTCAGTTTGGGTAAGGACTCATATAAGGCTTTTTTGCGTTGGTATGTTTCAATTGTGTGGTACAGGTTCATGCGCAAGTTGTTGGACCATGCGTACATGCAACAACATCAGGTTTCCGAATTCATGTAGCTCCACTCCCATGACAGGATAGTCACCCTATCTGACAGTCATCTGTTGTTGAGTTTTGACTCTGGTGAATGCATCAATGTGTGTAAACATTGACACTGAAACATTGCATATACCATGGTTGGACATTGTGTGGGAGATCACAACCACGGACTCTGTGGGGGATTGCAGCCTCACTGTGTGCAGCAGGATGTGTCTGGATGATCCCCTAAACCCTGTGGGCCAGTACCCTTTGGTTTCCCAAAAACCATGTTGTGTAGGTGTGGGCCGGTGTATGTCCCTCATGTTAAGACAACTGTTGTGTGAGTCTCTTTGCATGGATGCATTGCCCCTTGTGCCAGTATGTCATGTCACTGTCATGTCGTTACCTCAGTGCAGGTTGAGAATACTGCTACGCTTGCTTTCACAGTGAGTTGAAGTTCACTTTCCATTCCCATGATGCCAGGTATGTTGGGCTGATGACATTAGAATGGTGGGCTGAATCACATGTAAATTATTCCGTGGCACCAGTGGAGTGAGGTTAATCACATGGTTCCGTTGTCCCGTGCTGCATCTCATGGTGACCGTAGGGTTCTTTCTGTGGCCTAACTCCTCATTACTTGCTTTAAAATTCAATTCCACCTGCTTGTCATGTTTAGCACAGTGAGGCTCATTTGCAAGAGCAACAGACTGGCTCCAGAGGGGCTTCATAGGATGTAGTTCATTATATTCATCATCATATGAGATGCTTACAGCTGTTGTGGGTGATGTCAAGTTTGCCTTCATGGCCCTTACGGATACACAGGGCCAACTAAAGATATCTGATTTTGCGTAAGTAGCACTGCCATACAATTTGATGTATTGTTTTGGGACAAATCATCATACACTGTGACTTAGTTTTTGTCAACATGGATCTCATTGCATAGTAGCAGACTTGTGAGCGTTACACCTGATTCTAATAGGTGACAGACAGGACTATATTTTATGTGTCTGTGTACATGCATCTGATCTTATGTCATAGCATTATGTGTGATCTCAAATAGGGTACAGTGGTTACACTTCACAGGTGTGACTGGTACAGTGTATCTCATGAGGTATTTGTTGAATCTGTGACATGAAAATTCAATCGTAATGCTTGTTTGCCTCTGTTTCAGATCTCCCTCCCTGCAGTTCCCATCCTCTCCTTCCTTCGCCTGATCACCCTTTTGTGTCTGTACTCAGACCAAGGGGCTATTTGGAGGTGGAACCCTTTCAGCATTGCACCACTCTGATGAGCAAAGGTACGGACAGTCCCTGGCAGTCGTGTGGAGAATCTTTATGCAGAATTACAGGTGACATCATTGCATGCCTGTTATTGTGTTCTTGGCAATGCCAATGGCCATGTACATTGGATAATGCTGCATGGCCTTCCAAGGAACTTCATCATGTTGTGTATGACGTGTGATTTCCACTGAACATTGTGCCTCCTTGCTGTCAATGCACATGTCTTTCTAATATGCATGTATTCAATATGGCATAATGTAAAGTAAGAGTTCATATGTGGATACGTGTACAGTGACAACATGCATTGTGTTGGTAAAGACAAAACTTTTATATTGTGCGTGTGGTAGATGGCTGTGTAAGTGCTGTTTACCTTGCTACCCACTAAGTGCAGACTACACCTGCTGACGCTGTGTGTCCTGTGCCCCACTTGGCCCTAAGGGGCCTGATCCTGTGACCGTGATATTTGGTGATTACTCTGCCATTTTGCTTGCAGTGACCCAGAGTCACCCAGACACATCCACAGCCACAATGCAGCTCCGAGTGGCCAGATCCTGGACAACACACGCCTACAGGATACTCCTCCTTCCATCCATTTGTAGAGCATGCTCCTGCCAGCTTACACACAGAGAACACCAGACGTTCATCCACCTGGTATCACGATACCTCAAATTCACCAATCACGGCTTCTCTGCCTGTGTGTGCAACCCCTACTGGCAAGACTATGCTGCCCCACATGACAGTGTGTCTACGTACAACCAGGCAATGTGCCTCATACAGCACCCACACACCTTCCATCTGCACAATGTAGTATAGTGTTACCTTGTCAACACCACAGCAGCACACCTCGCCTTCCTTACAGTAACGTGGCAGTACGCAACCTCAGCACACCACTTCAACATGGACGTCAAAGACAGTCAAATAGCCACCGGGAACACACACCAAAACCACGTCTCTTGGGTGTGGTGTGATGTGGCCGGTCTGGTGATGAGACTTCTCAGACGTGGCAAGGCGCTCTGGATGCGTAGCACCCGTCACATGGGTTTGGTTGTTGTAGCTGCAAAGGGAGCGGTCACGTGATCAGGTGAGCTTGTAGAGAGCGCAACTGGCCATTGCCCACAGTTTGTCCTGCCACCCAAGGCCTGTGCACCATTCATCACATCTACAGTACAGCTGCATGCTGATGATAGTTCTCATACATCAGGACACAGATGTTGTTACTCTCTACGTGGACACCTACATTTTAACCCTGAACTATACACCTACAAGTGAGTCTCCGTGCCTGTCTGTAATTGCAGTATTTCTAGCCAAACCCCCTACAGCATTTAGTAACCATCACGGGTGTGTATTTGCATCCATGTATTTTGTTATTAGTAAATTTCGACCTATGTGTGTCCTCAACCTGACTCAGATCCAAGTGTGTGGATGGCTGTGGTTTGTTCAATTGTCTAGCATTTCATATATTTCCACACACATATGCTTCAGACTCTGGGTACAAGATTACTACAACAATGCATATGATGTTTCACAGATTTATTAGGTGATCTTGTGCAGGAAACGTGAGTAGGTGCCGTACAAAAATGGGGGAATCCAAAGTTCACAGCTGGAGATGAGATGCCTTACAGTTTGTAGCGATCTCGATGTCAAGGGGTTTACAACCATACCATTGTTGTGGTCGCCGCTGCTCTCCTGTTAGACATGTAACGAGGGGGAATTACTGGAAGACTACAGCAACCAGCATGCCTAGGGATACGTCACATGGAGGCTCAGGCCGGAACTTACAAAAGCACTTCCTTCACGTTGGGAAGGTGTTTACCAATCAACCTGATTCTGTGGGAAAGGCGGATGGTGTTCCCCGCCGAATTTCCGCTTGAAGATTGAAGCCGTCGCAGTTCCAGACATCTAGTTATTTTCGAGACTGAAATCACGCCAGGTATTTTAGCGGAAGGAGAGCGGGCTCGCCTCCTCCGCGTTCGCTTTGCACCTGTGCTTGAAGTTAGAAAAAGAGAAGCCGCGGTGTAGTGCGAACGCGTTGTTTTGCGTTCACATCGCATTTTGCAGAGTGAGAAAGGTTATTGCCTTGAGCGCGTCTGCTGATAAGACGCGCTCTGTGTAATTTCCTGTTAGCAGTATTCAAGGGGAGCGGCCTTGTTTACTTTATTTTGTTGGTAACCTTTGATTGCTGTGCCTGGTTATCACGCTCACTCATTTATTGGACACTGTGGCTCTAGTTAAGTTTGGGAATCGATTCTGTGATCACAATCACCAAAAAGAACAATCATGAACATTAGCATTGTGTTTATTTTAACAACGCTATCACATTTGGAAAAGGACAATTCTTGAGTGTATTGGATCTTATGGTGATATTGCGAATCTTCACGTTTCCAGCAGCAAGTACAGACTGCTCATTCTGTGGTATACCCTGTACCAGCTACAGGCAAATTGCATTGGACTATTATTCCCTTGTTCATTATTTTTACTTTTTGTTTTGGGATACAAGGGATCAGAAATACCTCGTCTGGCTGTATAACTTTCTGGTAAGAAGTGATAAGACATTGAGCATACAGATATAGGTAATCAGAAGAGAACAGGTGTGATATATTCTGCTTTGTCATCCTCTTCTGCAGTGAGGAAGTCCTTCCTGGTACCTAGCAGTTTTCTTGACCAGACCTTGAGGGAATTACAGAACCTACAGCTAGTTTTTTATTTTATCCACTTCCCTTTTCCCCGGGGCACGGGTCCACGCAGAGGGTGTACAGACTCCTTTGTTGGGGTTCATGTCTAGAGGAATTGGGGGGCCTATCTTCGGACATCGTCTCCGCTGGTCACAAGGACAAGGTTAGTGGCATTTATATGTACTTGGGCTACTGACAATCCCGACAGATTGGTAAGCCCACGTATACAAGCCCGGCCTAGATGATGGATGTTAATGTCGTGTTGGCCTCTGTGGTGGAAAGCTTGGCAGCTTTGCAGCAGGAGGTACACACTTCAAGAACTGAGAACCAGATACTACATAAGGAAGTGGGCTCCTTGCGGAGAGAGGTAGCAGGATTGACTCGTAAAAGTACTGGAGGAATTCCATATATTAAACCAGCCACACTGTCAGCTCCTGTGTCGACTAGTCAGTCTAGGAGCAGAAGGGGGTGGGTTTTTTGTATCTTCTCCTGCCACAGTCCCTCCTATTGACCCTGTCCACACAGTACATGTCTTACAAAACATGGGAATACCGTTGGCACCCCCTGAAAGATTCTTTGGGGACCCCAGGAAGTTTGAGACCTTTCTCAACCAGTGCAGACTACATTTTCTATGCAAACCGGGAGTGTTTCAAGATGACCCAGCTAAAACAGCATTTATGATGTCATATATGGGTGGCAACACGGCGAGCTGGACTATTCCTTTACTGGAGAGAAATGACCCTGTGTTGCACAGCTTTCCTGATTTTTGTTTAGATTTACGGAAACTTTTTGATAGAAAATCCCACATGATGGCCCTTGACAGGGAACCGTTAACACTGCGTCAAGGCTCCCAAGACCTGTTGACCTACATTACGTCTTTCAATAGGCTAGTAGTAGAAACAGACTGGCCTCCTGAGAAAAGAATTACTCTGTTCTACCAAGGATTGAGGGGGGAGCTCAAATATGTTCTGGCACAAGTAGTCCAGCTTCCTAATACCTGCGAAGAACTCATAGATCTGACTGTTCAGTTGGACCACAGACTCCTCGATCGAAAAGGGGATAGAAACCGGGGAGATGGTCGGTATGTGTATCCCCGTTTCAAAAGCTCTACAGAAAATCGACCCAAGGCAATAGAAGGCACAGAACCTATGCATATAGGACGCATTTGTGGCCCTCTTTCGCAGGAAGAGAGGGAGAAGAGACGGAGGTTGAAGCAATGTATGTATTGCGGTAAAGGAGGACACTTCATCAAGGATTGTAGAGCCAGAAATGCATTACCCGGACGCCCATTTGTGCCCCGTGTTCAGGCACTTGTTCTGACAGGAGAGCCGGCGGAAAACTAAAGAACCCAAATCAGGAAGAGGGCTCTGCCTTGGGTTATCAACCTTCAACGATCTCACCAGTGCTAGCTAATACGTTACATCCTGCTGTCGCACACATGAATCTCAAAGTAACGCTGTGTGTAACTTCCCACGTTGCATTGGATATAGATGCCTTGCTTGATTCCGGCGCCACTGGGAATTATATAGATCAAGAATATGCCATGAAAAACGGAATCGTTTGCGAGAAGAAGGAAAAACCGGAGCTGGTGAAAGCAGTCGACGGCACCGTTCTGTCTTCTGGTCCTGTGTCTTATCCTACGTGTTCTTTGTTGATGCAGACCAGCCAAAATCATCAGGAGTACATTCAGTTCGATCTGATTGACGCACCTCAGTTCCGGCTTATCTTGGGTATGCCATGGTTGACCCTTCATGATCCCAAAGTAAGCTGGGCGGCACTTACCATTACCTTATCATCAGACTACTGTAAAGAACATTGCAATCGGGACCTTCCTGTTAACAACATCCCTGGAATAACGCCTTCAGTGTGTCTGGCGATGGGAAGCTATCAAGAACACTCTTGTTGTGCTACCGTTCTTCCTGTGGAGTACAAGGAATATCTCCCTGTGTTCGATCAACAAAAGGCGACCACCTTGCCTCCGCATCGGGTATATGATTGCCGTATTGCACTGGTACCCGGAGCAGACATTCCGTGCAGTCGAGTCTATGCCCTAACTGAGAAGGAAACACAATATCTAAAGACTTACATCGAGGAAAATCTTGAAACCGGCTTCATTAGACATTCAACATCACCAGCCTCATCCCCTATGTTTTTCATACCCAAAAAGGATTGTGCCGAATTAAGACCTTGCATCGATTATAGAGCAATAAATCGTGTGACAATCAAGAACAGATATCCTCTTCCCTTAATCCCTGTGTTGATGGACCAATTGAAAGGAGCCTGTTATTTCACCAAACTCGATCTGCGTGGAGCATATCATCTGGTCCGGGTCCAAAAAGGGGATGAGTGGAAAACTGCATTTCGAACAAAATTTGGGTTGTTTGAATATAGGGTGATGCCCTTTGGGCTGTGTAACGCCCCTGCCGCGTTTCAGTTCTTTATGAACGAGGTGTTGCGTGGCTGCTTGGAAACCTTTTGCGTCGTATATATAGACGACATCCTGGTTTATTCTTCTACTCTTTCGGAGCATGTAACCCACGTGAAGGCTGTACTTGACAAATTACAGCAGAATTCGCTGTATGCAAAACTTGAGAAATGCTTGTTTCACGCTCAGGAGGTTTCATTCCTTGGGTATGTAATCAATGCACAAGGCTTTCAAATGGACATGAATAAAGTGGATACCATCACTAATTGGAACACCCCTCGGAATGTCAAATCGGTGCAGAGCTTTCTTGGCTTTGCAAATTATTATAGACGATTCATTAAGGATTTTTCTAAAATAATACATCCGATTTCCAGCCTTTTGAGGAAGGGTACCCCCTTTGTGTGGAGCGAGGAAGCAGCCAAGTCGTTCCAGTTCCTAAAGAAGCAGTTTACCCAGGCTCCAATCTTGCGTCATCCTGATCCGCAAATGCCATTCGTACTGGAAGCAGATGCATCTCAATGTGCTGTGGGAGGTGTGTTATCCCAAAGACATCCTGAGACGGGCAAATACATCCGGTTGCCTTTTTCTCAAAAAAGCTCACGCCATGCGAAATAAACTATACCATCTCAGATAAAGAACTTCTTGCTATAAAGAGAGCATGTGAAGAATGGCGCCATTATCTCTTGGGTGTGGTGCATACTGTGGAAATTTACACGGATCACAGAAATCTATTGTTTCTGAAGACCGCCAAGGCTCTAACACCACGGCAATTACGTTGGACATTGTTCTTTTCTGACTTTGATTTTATTATCAAGTACAAACCTGTGTCGCAAAACGGGAAAGCGGATGCCCTTTCCCGCTTAGGAGAAGCAGACGAGCAGCGGGAAACCGAGGACATTGAGCCACCTTACATATTGACGGAAGTGGGTGATCCGACTCCATCTGTAGCCCTACTGTCCTCACAGGACTTCCTGGAAGACGTGAAGATTGCTTTGGCGAACATGGATGTACAGGAATGGATCCAGGCAGATCCGGAGCATCGTGTGGAAAAGGATGCTCTTGCCTATCATGACATGGCCTTATTTCTCCCAACGGAGGCATTGCAACAGCAAGTGTTAGCATGGACCCATGATTCTATGTTGGGGGCCATATGGGAACGTATAAAACAATTGCCAGTGTGGGCCGTTCCTTTTGGCGGCCCCGAGTACAAGATGATGTGCGACAATACATAAAGAACTGTGCAATATGTGCGCAAGGAAAATCTATCCATGCAAAACCTGTGGGACTCCTTAGACCTTTGCCTATTCCTCCACAACCCTGGCATACGCTTTCTATGGATTTCATCGTTGAGATGCCACCCTGTGATGAGAAGACCGTGGTTCTGGTTGTTGTTGACCATTTGACAAAAATGGGGCATTTTGTACCACTGACTGGATTGCCCACGGCTGCTGAACTGGCTGAGGTGTTTCTTCAGCACATTGTACGGGCCCATGGTGTTCCTAGTGTTTTGATTATGGACAGGGGGACTCAGTTCACGTCTCGATTCTGGAGAGCACTTTGTAAGACATTGGATATTGATGCCCGTCTTTCCTCCAGTTACCATCCCCAAACTGATGGTAAAACTGAACGTCTGAATCAGACGCTGGAACAGTATCTCCGATGCTTCACGCTGCAAAATAATAGGGATTGGACTACCTTGTTATGGATGGCGGAATTCGCCTATAACAACACTGTGCACACAACTTTGGGTTGATCAACTTTTTTTTGTCTCCAGGGCTACCACCCCAACATTCTTCCTTTTGATTGGCCTGTTCGCTCTCCTGTGGGAAGTATTCATGAACCATGAGAACAAAATAGAGTCTTGACTCCTACCCAGCAAGGCTAAGTCAAATGTAAACTGAACTAACGACACAACTGCCAGTACTGGACTAACTTAATTTCTAATACCCAAGATCTGTTATGAATAAAACATATCAGTCTGATGTAACATTTGTTACTAGTTTATTTTAATACTTTTTAAAAAAAAAATCTTATTTTTTCAAAAGAATTTCTTGTGCATATCCCAAATATATACAAAATATACAAATAGATACACATTTTTACAAAACAGATCATAAGCCACTATACAACACATCCACACTGATTCTTTCACACAACAGACATACCACTACTATTCCTATAAACAAAACAGATACCTCTGAGGTATGGGACCGTGTCAATTAAAACATTTTATTAAATCATATAATGCAGTATACATTTGTCATTTATAATGTTGAAAACACAAAAATCTGGTCAGAACAGATCATATTGTGTTAGACTGAGTATTTTAGATTCCTATGACTGACACTGGACCCACGGGTCGACGCGTTTCGAACCCCCTATTGCGGGGTTCTCCTCAGGACCAAAACACGATTTCTACAAGACAAAAAACGATTATACCAGGTTAACCTATCTGAGGACAAAACTTGCGTTTATACACAGCCACCAACCGGCTTAACACCGCCTACCTTAATTCTCCTGTTTGTGTTGTCACCACATAATCAAGTGTGGAGTTATCCCAAATGGTCTACACATAAAAAGACGAAAAAATGACATTTATGACAATCTATAGTCTCTTTGTAACATTCATTAAGTGTGGGCTGTACCAGTAAAAAAGCTCACCTTCGCACTTTGTGGTGTTGGCTTTGGGTACCTAAATGAAAGATCAGAGTCAGCAATGTCTGCTTAAGGTTTAAACATAATGGGATTGCTTGAAGCAAGCTTTGCTGGTCATGAACACTTACCCGGTCTTAGCGTGGTTGTCCCTTAGCCGGGATTTTTCGTGGCGTGGATTGGAGCAATTCGTGGCTTCAGCTATTTATATTATGCTTCGTGGTTCCCACAAATGAACTGCAAAAAGAATCGAAATTACTCATACCGCATCTACCGCGTCGGCGTGTGATTGCAGTAAACAAATTATTCATCAGGGAGCGTTCTTACTTGTGCCGCCGAGCGTTCACCTCCACAGACGAAAACGGCGCGTTGTCAATGGGTTCGAAAGAGCCTACTTCCTGATTATAGTAATAGTCATGTGATCGCACCATTTCTTAAAGGGACATGGACCTATAGGCGATTATTGTGACTTTTGAAGCATTTCTGTTCGACGAATGCATTTGGATGTGAAGTCTAATGTTGGACCGGGTTATAGTACTGGATGTCTTACGGACTGAAGTATATTTGCTTGTAAACTGGTTACTAATGTTGAGAAAGCCCACGCAAAGCATTCTGGTAATGGCAGTATGAATCAGTTGTAATTCTGATATTGCAGATGGAACACATTACCTAGGTGAGCAGAGGATTGGTAGACACTGTTAACCAGGGGTCCCCCTGTAAATCTCATAAATTTCATTTAGCCTTGTTATGGCCGTATTATATTTCATTATTAGAAATGCTTCGCGCTGAGCCAGTTTTAATTCCATATCACCTCCTCGTGAATCATGTTCAATTTTGCAGATGATCGTCCAGCGTAAGTCATTTTCTTTATGTTCATGTGCACACCAGTGTTGGACCAAGGGTGCATTCAGTACCTGTTTTCTGATTCTTGACTTGTGCTGGGTAATTCTCTGTCTTGCCTCCTGTGTCGTTTTCCCAATGTAAAGTTTTGGACATGGGCACCAAATCCCATACACTATGTTTTTTTGTTAAACAATTGTTGAAAGTCAAATGTTTCCAGTAAATTTTATCAAAAGTGAAAACAGTGCCTTCTTCCGTTGATTCACAGCAGGTGCAGTTTCCGCATTTGTGGTGCCCAACCACTGGGGGTAAACCCATCATGCCTCTTAATGTCAATTTCGGTTCTCGTGGCAGAGCTGCTCTCACGATATGATTGGCCACGCTTTTTTCTTTTTTGTATGCGAAAAGAGGAGGGTCCGATAACTCACAATGGAGATTTTTCACTAGATGCCAGTTTTGCAAGACCAACTTGCATAATTGATGTGTATTAGGACCAAAGGTTGTGACGCAAACAATCCTTTTTAATTCCTGTTGTGTTCTCTTTTCCAACAATGTCTCTCGAGGGACCCACCAAGCCCTCTTCAGAGAGTGTTTTAAAAGTTTTTTTGGGTATCCCCTTTTGAGTAACCGATCTTTTAGACTGTTAGCATGTATGAAATATTCCTCTTTGCTGGAACAATTCCGCTGAATTCTTAAAAATTGGCCGAAGGGTAAGTTTTGTTTGAGGCTCCTAGGATGATGGCTGGTAAAATGTAATGCCTTATTTCTGTCAGTGGATTTACGAAATAAAGTTGTGCCCAGTGTGCCCTCTGTTGAATATACTTGGACGTCCAGACACGTAATGTTCTTATTAGATGCAATGTAGCTGAATTTTATGTCTTCCGTCCTCATATTGAGCCATGTCATGAATTCTGTTAGTCACAAATGAAAAAGACGTCATCTATATATCGCATATATTTTGTGATATATTCAGCAAATGGGTTGTTGTTATATATGAATCTGTCTTCATATAAACCCATGAACAGGACAGCTAATTCCGGTGCAAAGGGACAGCCCATTGCTACCCCCTTGATTTGATAAAAAAAACTCTGTGTCGAATTGAAAATAGTTTTTTTGCAATGCAAATTTGGCCAGTCTCAAAATGAAATTGGTTGGGACTCTGCTGGGTTGCTCCTATGGGTCCAAAAAGAACTCCAAAGTTTCTAACGCTTGTTCTTGGGGAATTTGCGTGTATAAAGACACGACATCCATTGTAACCATCAATTGGTGTGACTCATCAAATTTGATGGATGTTATTCGGTTAATAAATGCTGTTGTGTCTTTTAGATGCGCCGGGACTCTATCTAACATTGGTTTTAAAAAATGGTCGATATATTTTGATGTTGGCTCTGTGAGAGATTGACATCCTGAAATTATTGGACGGCCAGGGGGTTCGTTTGGATCTTTATGTATCTTAGGCAGGACATAAAATATAGATGTCCTGGGATTTTTATTTTGAAGGAAAACAAATTCTTTTGGTCCAAGTACTCCAAGGTTAAAACCTTCCTGCAGGATACTGAAAAGCTCGTTTTGTAATTCCTTCACCGGGTTGTGATTGATCTTTCTGTAACACAATGGATCGTCAAGCTGCCGTTTAACCTCCTTCTTGTACCTGTTGATATCCCAAAGGACAACTGCACCCCCTTTGTCCGCCTGTTTTATTATTAGTGATTTATCATTTTTTTATGAAAACATGGCATCCTTTTCACTCTTTGGTAGATTAAATTTGACAAATTGTTTCTTCTTTTCAAGGGCATTTATCCCTGATAATATTGCTCTCTCAAAGGTAATAACCTCCTTGGGGGTTCTGTTAGTGGGTGGACAAAAGGTGGATTTTGTACGAAGTCCAGTGGTTTTGGTGTTTCTTACTTCCAGGGGGCCTTTAAAACAAGTTTCCAGACGTATTTTTCTGCAGAATTCACTCGCTTCCAACTTCATTTTTACAAAGTCCGTAGGTCGAACAGGCACAAAGGAGAGACCCTTTTCAAGCACTGCTATTTCGGGGATTGATAAGACTCGATCCAATAGATTGAACAAAGATGACGTTGTTAACTCCTGTAATATTGGCGTCTCGTCCTCATTTCCCATGGTTGATTTCCTTGGCGCGAGCGGCCTCTTCCCCGCTGTTGGCCTCTGCCTAAAAAAGGCTGGGGATTTTGTTGTTGGTTTTGTTGGTTACTCCTAAGAGCTGAGTTGTTCCTTGAATCAGAACTATCTGTATCTCCTCCCGATAAGGAGGAGGTATCCGAAAATGTTAGGAACTTATTTCTTGAACGTCCCTGGTTGTCCTGGAAAAACCTTCTTTGTATTGGTCTAGTATAAAAGTCCTGCTGAAAGTATGGGTATATTGCCTCTAAAGAGAAATTCTTTTTATCCAGTTCGAACTTGTTTCCTTTCTGGATTACAGTATAGTCCTTGAATTCTTGGATTTCCTTTTCAATTTTTTCCAGAAGGTTTTTTGAGTCTGTGATTAGTTGGTCATTTTGTATTTCCGTTTCTAACTCAGCAATTTCTTGGAGTTGTTTAAGGGAGATCCTATGTGCCGTTTCTACTGTAAGGACCATCAGGTCCCTACTGCACTTAGTTTAAATCCCACTGAATCCTTTTTTATATTCAGGGTCGTCAATAAACACCATAGGGGTGTTACGAATTTGTAAGCCCGATGGAATTGTCCCAGCTTGTAGATGTAGCACCAGGAAATGACCATGTAAATCAGTCCTTATCTGTTTTTTCCGCAGTCTAATTAATTTGTCCGATTCGTTTTGAGTTTTTGCAGTGGAGCTCAAGGTGGCAGAGGCAAAAACCGTTTTTTTGCCTCTGCCACCTTGAGCTCCACTGCAAAAACTCAAAACGAATCGGACAAATTAATTAGAGCTGGGACAATTCCATCGGCCTTACTTCCTGGTTCCTGGCAGATCCATCCCGTATTCCATGTGTCCCTGTTTCAACCCTGTCCTTCCGGTATGAGATTGCCCGATAAGCCCCTTCCTGTTGAGGTAGATGGTCAGGAAGAATATGAGGTACAGACTGTCCTTGACTCCCGGTTGGTTAGAGGCAGGGTCCAGTATCTGGTAGATTGGAAAGGCTATGGCCCCGAGGAGAGGACCTGGGAACCTGTGGACAACCTACATTGTCCGGTGCTCTTGGAGCAGTTCCATGCTCTGTATCCGGGCAGGCCTGGTCAACCACCGGGTCGGCGGTCCTCGAGAGGGGGTTCTGTAGCGATCTCGATGTCAAGGGGTTTACAACCATACCATTGTTGTGGTCGCCGCTGCTCTCCTGTTAGACATGTAACGAGGGGGAATTACTGGAAGACTACAGCAACCAGCATGCCAAGGGATACGTCACATGGAGGCTCAGGGCGGAACTTACAAAAGCACTTCCTTCACGTTGGGAAGGTGCTTGCCAATCAACCTGATTCTGTGGGAAAGGCGGATGGTGTTCCCCGCCGGATTTCAGCTTGAAGATTGAAGCCGTCGCAGTTATGGACATCTAGGTATTTTCGAGACTGAAATCACGCCAGGTATTTTAGCGGAAGGAGAGCGGGCTCGCCTCCTCCGCGTTCGCTTTGCACCTGTGCTTGAAGTTAGAAAAAGAGAAGCCGCGGTGTAGTGCGAACGCGTTGTTTCGCGTTCACATCGCATTTTGCTGAGTGAGAAAGGTTATTGCCTTGAGCGCGTCTGCTGATAAGACGCGCTCTGTGTAATTTCCTGTTAGCAGTATTCAAGGGGAGCTGCCTTGTTTACTTTATTTTGTTGGTAACCTTTGATTGCAGTGCCTGGTTATCACGCTCACTCATTTTTTGGACACTGTGGCTCTAGTTAAGTTTGGGAATCGATTCTGTGATCACAATCACCAAAAAGAACAATCATGAACATTAGCATTGTGTTTACTTTAACAACGCTATCACATTTGGAAAAGGACAATTCTTGAGTGTATTGGATCTTATGGTGACATTGCGAATCTTCACGTTTCCAGCAGAAAGTACAGACTGCTTATTCTGTGGTATACCCTGTACCAGCTACAGACAAATTGCATTGGACTATTATTCCCTTGTTCATTATTTTTACTTTTTGTTTTGGGATACAAGGGATCAGAAATACCTCGTCTGGCTGTATAACTTTCTGGTAAGAAGTGATAAGACATTAAGCATACAGATATAGGTAATCAGAAGAGAACAGGTGTGATATATTCTGCTTTGTCATCCTCTTCTGCAGTGAGGAAGTCCTTCCTGGTACCTAGCAGTTTTCTTGACCAGACCTTGAGGGAATTACAGAACCTACAGCTGGTTTTTTATTTTATCCACTTCCCTTTTCCCCGGGGCACGGGTCCACGCAGAGGGTGTACAGACTCCTTTGTTGGGGTTCGTGTCTAGAGGAATTGGGGGGCCTATCTTCGGACATCATCTCCGCTGGTCACAAGGACAAGGTTAGTGGCATTTATATGTACTTGGGCTACTGACAATCCCGACACAGTTTCAGTCAACAGAGTGAAGGCCAAGGTGCGTGGCATCATTGGGCAGACTGTGACCAGCAAGTCCATGTGGGAGAGTTAAATAGGTGATGCTGTTGCACACAAGGGCAATATGCCAGGCAGGTGTCCTGGGAGTTGTGCATGGCCCATTGCCTCTCAACGTCTTTGCCCTGGACGACCCACCTTCCTTGGGGGACCCTCACATGCAGGCCTTGACGATGCATGGGATGCTCCGTCAGAGAGTTCCTCCTCCTCCTCCCTCCCTGTGGCTGGAGTATGGCTTGGCCTTGAGGTTTATGGCCTGGTGACACAGGGAGGGTGCTGCATGTTGGCGGACATCTGACGGAGAGATTGGGTCATATCCCGATGCACCGTCAGGAGCTCAGCCAGTGTTGCCTCCACCGGTCCATGATGTCGTACTTGCCTGGCATGTTGCTCGGCCTGCTGTTGTTTCAGTTCGTTGAGGGTCTTCACTACCTGGCTGACCTCACTGGTGTCCCGCCGGTATGCCTCCAGGATGGTACTCAGTTGAGACATACTCGTGCCTGCAGATTCCTGGCCAGAATCTCGTGTCCGCCTTGCGCCACTCCCACCACCCTGACCCACATGAGCACGGCCTGCGCTTGTGGGCACATCGGATCGACGGGACCCCAGAGTGTTGGCAGGGTGGATGTTGTCTGCCACCTCCAGGGTGCCCGCCGAAGGGTGTCCCTCATTTTCAGACTGGCTCTCTGGTGGATCATGGGCAGGGCTCTGACCTGTCTGCTGGGATGTGGTGGGAATGGGTCTGGTGGTTGGCACAGATGTACCTGATCCAGTTGCTGCAGGGGTTTGGGGTCCAGAGTGGCAGGTTGGTTGGGGTCATCCACGGTGTGTTGTGAGGCATTGCTGTCGGTGGGGTCAGGGTCCTGCTGAGCCTGGGACTGGGATCCTTCTCCCCCCTGTTTGGGGGTGGTTTCCACACGTTGCCCTGTGGGTGTGAGAGACAGACACTGTTAATGCACTATCATGACACATATTTTTTTGTTCCACGTTGTCAGCATCACAGTTAAACCTGCTTTATATTGTTGCCATTGTTCACTTGAGTATGTGTATGTAGTGGGATCCAATTAACAGGTGCTCAGGGGTATTAGCCATGTTCCATTTTCTGGAGAATGACTGACACAGCCATTGCTGTGGCTTGTGTTGCCGGCACGACGCCGATGCAGCTGTGCTCGGTTTGAAGCAATATTCACAATACAGTGTAAATCCTTATGCCAGCGTCAAGCATGCACAGGGTTTGACAAGCACAACGCTAGAGGATTGCGCCCACAGGGCCCGGCACCCGCCCCTTCATACGTAATCAGGCGTGTGGGCGGGGGGCCCTGGAGGCCCCCCGCTCAGCAAATTGCTTCCGGGTCTAATGACGCACTTCCAGGTGTGAGAGGGCGGAGACCGGGGCCTATTTAGGTTCAGGTCACTGTAGGCACCGTCTCTTTGTTTCCCTCCTCCTCCGGAACGGCTGTGCTCGCGTGTGGTGTGGCACACACTCCATCCCTAGAAAGTGTAATTTAACTTTAACTTGTCCCGGTCCCGGTCCCTGTGAGCAGCGGAGTACGAGCGAGTGAGGAGCCGGTACAGCTGAATCCATGAACAAAGGAGGCGGGGTGAGAAGCGCTGCGTGACCGTACAACTCAGAAGGTGAGGAGTCGTGTGTGCTGGGGGGGCCAGTAGGCAGCCGTGGGGAGCGGGCAGGGTATTATTGGTAGGGTGTCTGTTGGGTCCTTGTGCGCTGATTCCTTGCCGAGCTAAGCGGCGAGCCTGGGAGGGGCAAGGCGCAGGCTGTGGGTGCGGAGCTGCATAATTGCGGGGCAGCAGCGCTCGGACATTTCAGAGTTTGTTTAGCACAGGACAGGCCGGAACGGAACAGACAGAGGCGCATAGGGCGTATATAGCATGGGGCTGTTGACAGAAGTTATTTCCGGTCATTTTGGTGCCAAGGGATAGAAACAAAGCTTGATAAGCAGCTCAGTGGCGCGATAGGCTCCAGGGCAGTGAATTACTGCGCTAGAAGAGCAGGAGGACAGAGCTTCCATGCCAGCTAAGAAAGTGAGCCATGGGAGAAAAGACAAGGACCCTGAGATTGCCAAGCTCCTTAAGTTGTTGCTGGCAAAGCTGGGCATATACAGTGACGTGAGTGGTTATGAGGAGATGGTGACCCAGGAGGAACCAGTGCCAGGGGGTTTGGGGGACCGGCCACACAGGGAGGGAGTACCACCCAGAGCAGCCTTCCCCCCTTTGGTAAAGAAGCCTAAGGTGCAACGCAAGGTGAAGTGGGGTGCTAGTAGAAAGAAGGACACAGCGCAGGGACCAGAAGCTGGGGATGCGAGTCCAGTAGGTCCCATCACCCCCCCGCCCCAAGTGTTATGCCTGCCCCCCCCCCGCAACAGTTTGCAGAACAGGGGATTAGAGGGGGGAGCACCCCAGTAGACCCAGCGGGGTCAGTCCTTGATGAGATTAGGGGAGCCCTGGGGGCATTAACGCCAGTCCAGACATCAGTAGTGCAAACCAGCAGGAGTACTGCAAGGGGGATGCCATGTTAGTGTAAGAGACAGAGCCGATTTTCTTGGATTCAATTCAGCTACTTTTGATGGGTGTTGCTGTTCCATGATGGCCAAAGGTTTCCAACCCCCCTGGACCAGTACACCCACTTCTAGCTCATGGCTTTAGAACGTGGCACTTCTCCAGGACGCATCACCTTGTCACTACCCATGTCCATGGTGCAAGTTTAGTGCATCCACTACGTTCATGAGATGGGTCGAGTGCATTGTGTGAGAGGCACAATGGACTTGAGAATCTGCACTGTGCATGTTAATTATGTATGCGTAATGATATCAGTGATTGTTTTGTTGGTACCTGACAATTGTGACAGCATTCCACTCCTTTGCCTGTCCCCAGGGGATAAGTTTCTGTAAGGGTTGTGTGTGTGACAGGCCATGCTAGTTGTTTGAGTCTGATTTGCAAGCGTCCATCCTTCGTGGTTTGGCGGTGCCCCCATGTTGCATGCTGCAGCCATGATCGTGGTTGTGGGTTCATGCACAGGATGTCTGACCTTGTCCTGGTATGTGTGTTTGCACTGGTCACAGGAGGGCTTGTGCTGCCTACACCAGGGCCCATTGTCTGCTATCATGTGCGTAATTTCACACTCCCTGTGCATTGGGCATGGTGCTTGGGTGTGTACCTGGGACATATGGGATGAGGGTAGACTCCTACCCTACACCTTACACATTATCACCCTCCCCCTTACAACCACCCCCATACCGTTGGGCACTGCAGGACTCATATCCACCCCACCCCCATACTGTTGGGCACTGCTGGTACTCATGGCCACCCACCCCCATACCGTTGGGCACTGCTGGGACTCATATCCACCCCACCCCGATACTGTTGGGCACTGCTGGTACTCATGGCCACCCACCCCCATACCGTTGGGCACTGCTGGGACTCATATCCACCCCACCCCCATACTGTTGGGCACTGCTGGTACTCATGGCCACCCACCCCCATACCGTTGGGCACTGCTGGGACTTATATCCACCCCACCCCCATACTGTTGGGCACTGCTGGTACTCATGGCCACCCACCCCCATACTGTTGGGCACTACTGGGACTCATATCCACCCCACCCCCATACTGTTGGGCACTGGTGGGCATCCCCCCATATTACATGAGTTGTTTGTATACTCACCAGGCTCCACAGCTCCTTGCATTCCGTGGACTCCCACCGATGGTAGCAGGGCCATGACTTTCTCCTCCCAGGGCTGGTATTGTGGAGGTCTGCTGGGACCACCACCTCCAGTGTGGTGTGCTGAGGCATAGTCCTGGTCCATCTTCTTCTTGACCATCCTCCGCAGATCATACCACCTGGCCTGACATTCCTGCCTGGTGCGCCTGATGGGTGTAACAGCATTGACCCGGTCTGCGATCCTCTCCCACAGGCGTGTTTTTTGAGCTATGCTGGTCTGTCTGACCAATGCGCCAAACAGCTGTCGCTCCACTCTGATGACTTCATCTGTAAGGACCTCCATCTCCGTGTTAGTGAACTTTGGATTCTTTGGTGTATTCATGGTGTGGGGTGTATGTGATTGAGCGGATGATGGTGTGTATGGATGGGTGTGTGTGTGTCTGTTTGTGAAGGGGGTGTTGTGGGTGTAGATGAGATAGGGTGTATGTGTGAGGGTTGATGGGTGCAGTTGGTGATGTGCTGGCAGTGTCTTCTTTTTGCAAATAGGTATGTTGCAAAGGATGATGGGTTGTATGTGTGGACCCTTTTATTGGTCAATTTGTGGGTGTGGCTTATTTTGTATTAGTGGTGGGTGTGTTATATGGGGTGGGTGTTACTTGGGCCCTCTGTTTGCCTGTTTGTATGTGGCCAGGACATTGTTTCCCAATGGTGTGTACACAGGAGACATGTTTTGTGTTTTGTGCGACTCGTTTGCCGACTCCTTGTGCTGGTTTCGGGGTTCATGTGCGCTTTATAATTGTTATGTGTGCGGGTCGTATTTGTTGGTGCGTGTGACTAATACGGGCAGTTGGCCGGCAGGGGGGTTCGTGTACGCTTGTTCAGGGGGGTGCGGGTCGTATTTGTTGGTGCGTGTGACTAATACCGGCCGTTGGCCGGTGGGGGGGTTCGTGTACGCTTGTTCGGGGGTGTGCGGGTCGTATTTGTTGGCGCGTGTGACTTATATGGGCCGTTGACCGGTGGGGGTCGTGTACGCTTGTTCAGGGTGGGTGTGCAGGTCGTATTTGTTGGTGCATGTGACTAATACGGGCCGTTGGCCTGTGGGGGGTTTGTGTATGCTTGTTCGGGGGTGGTGTGCAGGTCATATTTGATGGTGTGTGTGACTTATACGGGCCGTTGACCGTGGGGGTCGTGTACGCTTGTTCGGGGGGGGTCATATTTGTTGGTGCGTGTGACTAATACGGGCCGTTGGCCGGTGGGGGGGTTCGTGTACGCTTGTTCGGGGGGTGTACGGGTCGTATTTGTTGGTGCGTGTGACTTATACGGGCCGTTGACCGCGGGGGTCGTGTACGCTTGTTCGGGGGGGTGTGCAGGTCGTATTTGTTGGTGCGTGTGACTAATACGGGCCGTTGGCCGGTGGGGGGGTTCGTGTACGCTTGTTCGGGGGGGGGTGCGGGTCGTATTTGTTGGTGCGTGTGAATTATACGGGCCGTTGGGGGGGGTTCGTGTAGGCTTGATCGAAGGGTAAACGGTTCGTATTTGTTGATGCGGCTTGCTGTTATGCGATATTTTCCGTACGATTCATTCTTCATGAGCGACTACTTAGGTCCGTACAAATCGCGTACTGGGTTGCCGAAGTGCATCGTACTTGTCAGTTTGTACGGCTGCTTTACGAATCGTTCGGTTTGATTCCCGACGCCTAATCGTACGGGTCTCCGATTGCGGTTCGTACGGATCCCTGAGAATCGTACGGAGTAAGACGGGAATGGATCGTACTTCGCAGTTCGGAGGGGATTTTTCCATTCGTACGGCTATGGATACGAATCGTATGGCGGTATTTTTTCCAGGATCGGAATCGACCCCTATGTGTGCATTAAACTTTTTAACATAAATTTGGCCTTCAAAGATGGGATACACCATCCTCACACTATTTGACTGTATTTACTTTGGAAACAAGAAAGATTTATGTAAACGTGTGCACTAATGATTTCTCATTAGTATTCATAATGCAGGTTTTAGTCAAAATTATATTCATGCCTTTAAGTTATATTTGATTGAAAATGCAACTTGAATCTAAAGCTGAATGTATGTACTTTCATGTGTTATTTATTTATAGTTGTATGTGCAGACATAACACATATTAATGTGCACCATTGAATTATATGCTTGAATGGACTCAAGTAGAGCTGTATTTCTTTCTGCATAAAATACTGTTTTTGTGTTCTGCTTGCAGGCCTTTTTTCTTTGCAGGTATGTTCACATAGTTTGTTAGTTTGAGAATAGATGTAACTCTGTACTAGCAATAGAAAGTCTGAGAAGAAGACCTTGACATAGAACATGGAAAGGTAGAGAATTAATTGACTGTCTCTATTCAGTAATGTAGTGAGGTGTTGCAGGTGCCCAAGGATGATGTTGTTCTCAGGACTGGCCTGGGAGAATATACTAATGTTGCAGCTTACAATGTAAGAATGGAAAGGCAATGGAACCCCTGATGGTGTGATCAAGGTCTGTTACCCAGAAGATTCATTTGGTATTAACTGGTGTTGTCACAGTTTGATGTTGGCCACTCATCCCTTGGACATTGAGAGGTTTAGCCCTCTATGATTACCCCTTTGGTTCTTTGCTGATTGTGGCTTAGACTAACACTTATTTCACTATCCCTAGAAGACTTTTGACTTTTTGACCGAGCTTCTGAAATGCTGAAACCTCCCCAGAACATCCCGCACATTCCCGCATATATTCTCTTTTTCTGCAATTCCCCCAACTTTTAAGACTCCTTCTGATTAACTCACCTTTGATAGTTTTAGTTTTAGACTCTAAATTAGATGACTTTAGACATAACTTTTGTGTAAGAGAGATAGTATTGGAGACTCTTCTCTGATCACTAGATAATGCTGATAATTTTTTGTATTGCTGAGATTGAACTTCTTGTTTGTCTCCCACAGATGCGCCTGAACTTCTTGAGGTTTGAATATCCAGTTGGTATTTTGTATCTTTACAGCATGGTATTGAGATTCATTTACATTAACTTACCTGCTAACTTGTAATAAAACTTCTTGACTTGGTCCTTATTGTGTAATGGGTTACAATGGTAATTAGATGTGGTTAACCAAGTGATAACTCCCTTCACCTCTCAGTCATCAAAGAAAGATTTGTCCAAATGCGAATGATAAGATGTTAGCTCAGCGCTGGATCAGTCCTGTGCCACATAAGACACAAACATAATGGCTGCCAAATCTTTAATTTCCTGGTGGGGGGCTGATTGTGCCATCTTCCCAGGCTGTTCGGCTCACCCATGGAAAGGAAAAATAATAAATGTTATGTCTTTAAGGGGCGTGGTCGACACATGCCAGGGAGGCCACTGCGTCCTCATATATTGGAGGTGCCTTGTGGGATCCCTGCTCATTGATTCCATAGCACCCATGATCCACCGGCAGGGACATGCTTGAAAAATGGTTCACTGGAAAGGAGATAATCTTTCTTTTCCAATGGCTCTCCAAACATTATGCTACCTAGTGGAGCCAGAAAGACCCAGGGCAGCACAAAGGCAAAAACAAAATAGCCACAAATATTCCCTTTCCTGGGTGTCTAGGGATCCTTGGGAAGGGAACATTAATACATTTTATTTTGCCTCAAAGGGGAGAATGGGGGGTCAAAAGATGGCACAACATTCCATGCCTGGTGTCTAGTGAGATTCCTGCTTGTGGATTGCAGTGCACTTTCCAGCGATGCTTCCCTCAAACGTAAAAGTGGCAGCTGGTGGGATGTTATGGACGGTTTCTATTGGTTGTAGGATGTTGTTTGCGTTTACTACTGTATTCATGGGAGCTATAATTTGTTTTTGAATGTTAGGGAAGTCTTCTTTGCTGCTGATGATCTGTAAAGTTAAGAGAAGCATAATAGCAGCCTCAGTGTCTAGACATAGAATCTATAAAAGAATGTTACTGAATGAAAGAGGAGCTTACTGATAATAAAGTGTAGAGACTAGACACTCCTGAGGTTTTCAACGCATGCAGCTGTCTGTCCCTCTTTTTGACCACAGTGTTTTGTAGGGGTAGATGGTTGTAGATATTCCATTGTTATGCTTCAAGGATACTAACAACTCTCTCCAGCTCTTTGTCCATGCTCCTCGCCAACACACAAAACAGCTACTGAGATAGAATTCAGTATATCAAGGACAGAACTAACAAGGTGCCCTAAAAGTTAAGCTGTATGTCAAACAGTTTCCAAATGCTTCAGCTCTATAAATTCTTGACAAATGGGTGATCAGTCTAATGCTTGAAACTAGCCATCAGAAAAAAACTTCCTGAAGAGCACCACAGCCTTTCCCACCTATTACTGTTCAAAGGACAACTAAGCATCACCCATTATTCCAGCCATATTACAGTCCCATCATACTAGGCCCACCATGCCTCTATAGGCATATACCAGCCCCTTGAAAATCAGGCATGGTCCTGCACCAATAGGAACAACCCTCCCTAAGCGCCCAGGCCAGGTTCTGTCCAGACAGGAACACCATCAAAACCAGACCAGTTTCCAAATTGTTCAGCATTTTTCTTTTGGGTTTCTCTTTTATCATATCTCCCTCTCTGGGCCTTCTCACTGATTCACTCCTTACACTGAGGCTTCATTCCCCTGTTCTCTCTCAGTCAATGTCTCGGACTTTCTTTCACCCACCTTCATGTTTTATAACACCACCATTAACCCTCTCTGGGGCATTATTTTGCTCCACCACATCTAGTATCTCTGGCTTCTGTTTTTTCTCTCTGCAGGATATATGTTGATTCTCTGCGCAAGGAAATCATATTTGTATCAGTGCTCTTTATAATACTCATTTAATTCATTGATTCTCTGTTGGTTGGTTATTGCCCTTTCTATCCTACTCTCCAGATCTCTTGTTCGCTCTTGTGGGTCTCTTTTACTCATTGTGTTGCCAGCTTATACTGCTTCTCTTGGTCTTATAGGCTAAGTTTACATTTTCTCTTTGGGGCCCTCTTTCACCCCTGTTTATGTAGTATTCTTTCATCCTCTATCTCACAAGTACATTTGTTTTCTCTGTGGCAATCACACCCTTTCCCTAGCTCTAATTCTGTGTTTTTATCATACAGAAATGTATGTGGTCGCATGGCATTTTTTTTAGTAGGGGGACACTGGGAAGTGTTAAGGCCCCCATGGCTCCTGCCAGCACCCTAGCAAGCATTCCATAGTGGGTACCTGTTGCAGCCAGCTATTTTTTCAAAGTGGATGCCCACCGGGGCATCCACAACAGCACAAATCTGGAAGGGTAACCATGTGCTCCCTCCTCAAAATGTAACATTTGAAGCAAGGGGATATAGTCCCCTCTCCCTCAATTAAGTATATCAGACCTGGGGAATGGGAATTCCTGGGCCTCATTAAGGCTAAAAAAGGCTCAGGCAAAAGGGTGGGGTAGGAGCACATTCTCCACTCCCCAGCAAAAATAAACAGCTGACCGCTCCACCCTGTCCCACTCCGACCCACCTCGGAGGGTTGGATTGAAAAAAGTGGGACCACATGGTTTTTTTCTGGAGCCACATATCTGTGGAATAAATCAAAAACGTTAGGTTCTTGGTCCGGGGAGGGGGGGGGGGGGCGATTCAAACACACAGACCTCAGGGGGCTTGGAATCCATATCCTGCCCCCTATATCTTTTTTTCTGGCCTCATTTAGGACAGATGATTGTATCTCCGAGTCCTCTTGCTGCCGCCACATCTTTACATTTTGAACCATAATTTCTCAAAACCTGCTCAACAGAATTACACTAAATCACAGCAAGCAGAGTTCTGGACCAAGATGTAGATTTCTGCCAAATTTAGTGTAAATCGGTTCAGCCGTTTTGGTTGAAGATTTGTTAAATTTTCCTATAGAAAATTGCATGTGAAAAATGTGTTTTGGGACCCCCCTTTTTCTCAGCCCCCACTTAACAGACCACCCCCAAAACCTTCCAGAAAGAAGCTGAGGTGGAAGAGACCTTGTTTGGAAGGACTCCTTAAGATTCATTAAACAGCACCAACGTTATAAGCAAAACAAAAAATCTATCTGCTATGGAAATGTGCTCCTAACTGTAATTACCCAGTGGTGACCCCCACCGGTAAATTATAGACAGACAGACAGACAGAGATAGATAGATAGATAGATAGATAGATAGATAGATAGATAGATAGATAGATAGATAGATAGATAGATAGATAGATAGATAGATAGATAGATAGATAGATAGATAGATAGATAGATAGATAGATAGATAGATAGATAGATAGATAGATAGATAGATAGATAGATAGATAGATAGATAGATAGATAGATAGATAGATAGATAGATAGATAGATAGATACCCTTTCTTCACATTTGGTCAGCAACTATAACTTTTCACATTATGTGTCATACTGCACTTGTGTTCTTTCTAATGTATTAGTCTACCCAGTTTTATAGTATTATAGAACTCAGAAGGATGGAAGGTTTAGTTGATATTTCTGGTGTTCAAAACGTAGACCTGAAGATCACAGAGCGTCTTTTCTTTTGGTCTCTCATGCACTTTACCTTTTTTGTCCGTTAGCCCATTATTATCTTGTAGCTGCATCTCTCTTTTCATCTTCTCTTTCTGTGATTCACTTCCACTTCATTTCCTGTCAGTTCTCTCACTCTAGCTCTCTTGTTCCTCACCTTATAGACATACAAGCTTCACCTTTTTCCTCCATTCTCTGTCACATTCGTTCATTTAATCTCTCTCCCAATATCTAGCTCCTCTTGTTCTTTTACATACCCCTTTCCTGCCCCTCTTATCCGTTTCCCTCTCACGCTCTACCTTTCTGCCTGCTCTCTTCTTTGACATGTTTCATGCATTTTTCCACCACTTTCTCCCACTTCCCAATCACCATTGTACCTTCTATTTTTTTTCCTGCTCTGATTGACTCTCAGTCTTTTATTTCATCTTACACAGTGTCTCCTTCATTTCCTTCTAAGTGGGTCATGAGGATAGCGGGTGGATCGCTAACGCCCGTATGGTGGTGGCGATCCGCCCGCTGAAAACCTCCGCCCGCAATGATTTTTCCCCTGCCACATTACCATGGCAGGGGGGACCCCGTCCGCCGGTTTTACGCCCTGTCGAAGAGTCGACCGGGTGGAAAATGCTACTAACATGGTGGCGGTGTCTGGGAGACACCGCCCTCCACATTAGCATATATGCGGGGTTTTGCCTTTGTTGCCGCCACGGAAAAGCAGGTGGTTTTCGCCATTGGGCTTCTGGAGGGTGGGGGTGCACATGAGGGGTACCTATGGTACCCACTTGCATTTCAATGTACAACTTGGCAGGCACCGCGCAGTGCCTGTCACGTTGTGCATTGAAAGGCACAACTTGCTTTTGTGGCATTGCGGCGGGCGGTGCTTTCATCACCGCCCGATGCAATGTTACAAACGCGCGATGTGCCTGTCAGTGTGGCGGACTCATCCTAATTGTGTGTGCAGGACCGCCGCAAGCATTGCGGGCGGTCCCGATTACCGGGGGTATGGCGGGCGGAAAGTCTACCCACCATACTAATGACCCCCTAAGTGTTCAAACTACGTCTGGGTAAATGCTTCACTTTTAACAGGAGTCTAATGAAACTTTTAATAATATCGACTACAAAATCTCATTGTAGTACTTTACTAAGATGTCACATGACCACAATAGTTGCATCGCCTCACAAATTGGGATCCTTCTTAATATATGAGTATGTACAGATTTTAAACAACATAATACCATCTGAAGAAACCAAAAACTGCTATGTATGCATCACACGTCTAACAACTGCATACTTGCATCTCACTTCCAATAAGCACTGGCCAGAGCTTTGCCTGCTTGGGGCCTAGGCACTGTCTATGATAGAGCTGTTATGCTTGGTGAAAGAGATGGGGCTATCACTAGGACAGCAGGTACAGTGGCACCATGTCCAGAGCCCTAAGGAGCAAATTGAACCCTAATTACTGAAGTTTACCATCTCAACTTCAACCAACTGGACCATTTTCCTTGCTTCCACCAGGGCCCATGGCATCTTTGCTACACTCCTGCCTGGTGAAGGTGCAGTTGAGTAAAGAGTCCAGGAACAATTCCCTGTTCCCTGTCTTACCTTCCCTGCTTGAAAAGAAAGGCTTAGAATCATGTGAGACATGGGCAGTGCAGTACTTGTGACATAATTGGTGCTGCTACTCAAAGTGCTGCTCAGACACCCACGGTTGTACTATAAAATGTCAGAGCGTGAATTGCAAGGGTGCAGAGTCCCTAATCCACTTCAGGCCTTTTTAAATCACTGCCAACCACTCCCTGCCATGTTATATCACTCTTATAGGTGTCTGATGAACACATTGAAGAGTTCTGCTGGGCCATGCTCCAACTCTTTTGGAAAATGTAAAAAGTTTGTATTTAAGCTGGCAGAGGTTGCATGGGTCAGGCCACTGGCAGAGCATGGGCATGAGGAGCTGTCACAGGGGGGACCCACAGCAACAGGCTGGTCTGTGGTAGTGCCTCCAATACTGTTCTAGTGGTGAATGGTGGGGTGTTTTGGGCTAGCTCACCGGCCTTCTGCCTCTTTTTGGGTGCCTTCAACCCCACGTCTGAGTGTTTTTAGTAAAAGTGCACCGAATACCATGGCTTGGAGTACTTTAGCCTTGGTAACTGTTTGGAGCTGCACAGAGCCTCTTAGTGGTCGGGACAGAGGAACAAACACCAATATGCTCCCCAAGAAGAAGAACCCATTCTGCCATGACCTCTTTGCCTATTGGCAGAGGCTCCACTCCAAGACGTGGGCTGCAGATCTGACGGGCAATAGTCCCAACATGGCACTCACCAAACCGCACTAGCTGGACAGCCTCTGCAGCTTTAAGGCTGAACTGAGGGAGAAGCTGGTGTAAGACATGTTTCTGGGCCTGGCAGACCTCCAGATGATCTTGCCACGAAGATATCAGACCTCAGGACAGATGTGGACTCCGTGGGCCAACACGTGCTGAATGCGGGCGGAACGGGTGTAGATATTTCCAACCGCCCACTCCGAGACGGTGCAGAGGTGATCTCTGCTGGAGGGATGGTTGTGGGAGGCCATTGATAAACTGGAGGACCTGAAGAACCGTTCAAAATGAGGAAACCTAAGGCTCAGCAGTATCAGCGAGGAGATACTGAATGTAAACCTCAAAGCCTTCATGGTGGGCATGATTTCAACCTTGATGGGGGATGCCAAACCAGAGGTGAGCGTCGACAGGGTCCACTGTGCCCCCCAGCAGCAGTCCCAGAAGGGACATCGAGACGTTCTTGTCAGATTTCACTATTTTTCAGAGAAAGAGGCGGTCTTGCTGCAGGCCAGGAAAATGAGAGAGGTGACATTCCAGGACTATATATGCACAATTTATAAAGATGTCTCCCAGCTCACAAAACAGCATACCCTATTACTCACGAACTTGGAGTCCACTATAGGCGGACATACCCTTTTGGCTTCTCTTTTGAGATTAATGTCAAGCATCATACTGTCACGGAGTTCCACAGAGCTGCAGCCCTACTGGGCATTCAGTTAGAGGATGCTCAAAGGTGAAAAAAACTCCAGGAGTCCAGAGATGCGCGACACAGAATGCACTCTGGCACCGTGGCACCAGCGATGGTCCCATGATTGTAGAGGAGAACATCCGCTGGATAGTGATCAGGCAGATCCCTAAATCAGATTCTATGAGAGACTCATGGCTTGAGACAGTCATGGCCCAGGGGATCAAGAACTGCGTTTGGATTGGGGACCATCTTGGCCTCTGCACCTGGTGGTGGGTTTGATGATCGTATGCCCTGATTTTCTCCCTTTGGCTTGCATGCATGATGTGGTGAACCATGAGACAACAAGGTGGCAGCAGATGAACAACCTCCAGTCCCTGGACATGATATGGTTGCAACGGGTCTGAACTAGGGCTGTCTTGGACATCAGCATTGCCTGTGGGGAGCGAGAGAGAGACCTTGGTTCATCCTTTGGGGCAAATAGTCTTTGAGGATGACAGTCTACTTGCCCCTACCTGCATCACCACCGAGGTGGCTGTAATCCCCGGATATCGTTTCTGGGGTGGCACAGAGCTATCTCCATTATTGTTCAGAAGTTATGTTCTTATTTTTGTTATGGGTTGGTTTTCTGTTTTGGGAAAGGGAGAGGGGGAGGAAACAGTTGAGGTCCATGATCAATAATGCTTCTACTACTCACACCACATACCAATGCTGTCTGTACGAACATGGTGCCATTTCAGTTAGTCACACTTAATGCAAAGAGGCTCAACTCTCCTAATAAACGGGTGTGATCTGGAGATGCCTCTGTGATACTAATCCAGACATTATCTGTCTTCAGAAAACTCATCTTATGTACAAAGACCAGGGGAAACTCAAATATCCCGGCTTTCCTATGACGTATTATTCCTCAGCCAACACTAAACAGTGAGGAGTTACCATCCTTATCCACTGTAACCTGTCACTCTTGTCATCTGAAGAGTTATATGTGCTAGCCTGAGGGTCTAAGCCAGGCGAAAGCCTAACCCTAAAATAGCGGTCAAGGGAGTTCAGGCATTAGAGGCACCTATGAGGGATGACACCACCCCTATCTCCACACTGTATTGAGGTCAGCCTCTTGGGACAGAACTAGATCTATCCTACATCGACTATCAGCGCAGCTGCTGTCTATGCTCTTGTGTCGGTGGTGGCACGTTGCTGTACCTGAACCAGTAATGGGGATCCTGAAGGAAAGTGGAGAACCTTCGACCAGCTCAGGAGAGATGAGTACCTGAAAGCTAGAGGTTGAGGTGGGCGGCGTTTCCCAATAACACCAGGACTGGTGCGGCTGATGGAACTATGACAATGCCCTCCGGCGGAAACCTTATATGTTATACTGACCGTGGTGCCCAAGCAACATCGCCGATGCCCGGTGGAGCTGTTCTGGCAGCTACAGAGGAGATCTACTTTGGTTTCACCCCTTAGCCGTCACATACCAAGCCGGACATTGGACATTGTTTTACCGCGTCCCTCCATGATCCTTGTGGCTGACTCCCCTTCCCAGCCCTACCTGGCCTTGTTTGGTTTTTCCTACACCCCTGTCTCGAACCCTCGCCCCCACCCTCCCTCATGCTCCAGGTAACTCGTATATGTTTTTCGTTTTATGCTATGGTAACTGATGTCACTTTGTGCAACTTTTCTTATGTAAAGCGCTCCGATACCTCCGGGTCTATCCAGCGCTATAAAAACCTCTTCAAATAAATAAATAAAGTAAAGTAAAGTCCACATTTGTAAAGCGCACAATCACCCACAAGGGTCTCTAGGCGCTGGGGGCCGTCGGGAAGATTAAGCGAGCTATTGCCCAGAGTCACATGGTGCTGGGCTAACCTGCCGCCGGAGCCGGGGATCGAACCGTGGTCCCCAGATTCCAGCGTCAGTTGCCCTGGCCGCGGCGCCACACCTCTTCCTAAATAAAGACATGAAGCCTGACAGACATGGCAGCTATATCATACTGGTAGAGATATATTACCCTACGATATAAGCTTTTGTGACCAGTTTAAAAAACTATGAATTTTATTCAAGTTAGGCCGCCTCTACTGTATTTACAGTTTTTAAACTCACCCACAGTTTGTTTCTCTCTTGTATGTTATCTCTCAGGGGTTTTTAAGCAAGTGTGATCATGTAGTTATCCATTTTTGTTTTTAACACCTTAGGAGCTTCGTAAACAAACCTCCCCAGTGCTGCGCTGTCCATTATCCAGTGCTGAACTGGACGTCCAGCGGTCGCACGCAGCACTGGGGAGGTAGTGCTCGTCACGACCGTTGGACGTTCGCAGCACTGAAGGGGTTAACTGACTTGTCTTTTATGATTTTAGTTTTAAAATCGAATAAAGATTATATGATACTGGTAGAAACACTAAATGGACAGTTTATCACAATTGTCGCGGCCATTTGTGCGTAAGGCATTCCAAGATGGCTTTCTCTTAAGCTTCCTAGACGACTTGGTGGAAGTAGCGAAAGGAGATATCATTCTCTCCTAACTTAGTGGCCGATTAGGATTGCGTTTTTTCCGCATCCTCCAGGCCGGCGGAAAAAACGCTGCGGAGCCTTCAAAGACCCAGATTAGGATGGCTGGTGGGTCAGGAAGACCGTCTGCAGCTTTTCCGCCACGGTCGCCTTCTGACTACGGCGGAAAAGCTCTAACATGGCTGGCGGTGTCTATCAGACACCGCCAGGCATATTAGGATGTTGGTGGTCCTAAGCCTCTCCACAGCGGCATTTCCGCCGTGGAAAGGCATACGGTCTTTTCTTTGGGGGCCCGTTGCGGGCCCCCAGGGGTGAAGGGTGGGTGGGGGGTGCACATGGGGGGTACCTATGGTACACCCTACCTTTGCGTGCACGAAGCGGCAGGCACCGCGCGGTGCCTGCCGCTTTGTGCATGCAAATGCACTGCTTTCATTTTTAAAAATACAGGATGTGACCGCCAGGGTGGCGGTCACATCCTAATTTGCACGGAGGGACCGCCGCTGCCCCTGTGGACGGTCCCTCCTACTCTGGGGTGGCGGACGGACGCAGGTCTGTCCGCCATCCTAATCGGCCCCTATATGAGGTCTGGGACCTGACCAGGGACAGAGAGGGAAGTGGGGGAATGATCATGGGGGACTTTTCTAAGCAAGTGAAGAAAATACTGAGAGACTTGGGGTTACGGGATGCTTGGCGTGAATTTTATGAGCTAGACAACATTTATGCAATCTACTCCCATATACAAGGCACACACTCCTGCATCAATTATATTCTAGTGAGCAACCCCATGTCTGTCTGTTAAAAGAAGCAGAGATTGGTCCAATAACTGCCTCTGACCATTCCCTGATCAAGGCTAAGTTTGACCTAGGACTGCATAGGCATTGGGGTTATTGGTGGCTTTATTCCTCCCTGCTGAGAGATCCAGTTGTCTGTGAGGACATGTAAAGCAGATTGATGAATATTTTGAGCTAAGCGAAGGGGGAGAGGCACTGATTCCTGGTGTCTGGAATGCCTTTGATGTGCCTCTCAGCGGCCACTTTATTGCGGCTGGGGCTGGACGAGCTAGGGTCCGTAAACTGGAGATCCAGCAATTGGAAAGCAAAGTACAGGGATTAGAAACAGAATGGACCACACGCCGTTTGAGGTGCTCCACATGTGCCCTTGTAGCTGCGTGAGGCCAGCTTCAAATGTATCATATGAATAAGGTCAAACTCTCACTCCTTCACTGTCGCAAATGGGCATATGTGTTTGGAGACAAAGTAGGCACCGAGGTCACCCAGATCCTTTGGGGAAAACAGGAAAAAGACAATGTTAAAGAGATCATTGATAATATGGGGTAGCCTGTAAGGGAGGATTTAGAAAAGGTGGAAGAATTCAGTTGATTCAATGAAGAGTTGTACCAAGGCTAGCCCCTCCCATTCTTCCACTGGAAGATGTTCCTGGACCAAATCCATCTTCCCACACTATCGAGCACCCAACGGGAATCTTTGGAAGGCCCCATTATACCAGAGGAAATATGCCTCGCCATTATATTTCTGAAGCTTAATAAAACCCCAGGCTACAATGACCTCACTGACTTTTTTCACAAGGCATATGTGGCCCAACTCACCCCAATACCGGGAGACCTTTTTAAATACTGTGCAACCTCGGGAGAGGTCACACAGACAATGGAGGAGGAGAGGTCACACAGACAATGGAGGAGGAGAGGTCACACAGACAATGGGGGAGGAATGGTCACGGTTAGCCCAAAATCCACCAAGGACCCTCGCCAGTCCTCCTTGTATCAACCAATATACTTGCACAATGTGGATGCCAGATTGTTTTTACAAATCTTGGTCACTCGCCTTAACAGGGTACTGCCTAATCTGGTCTATACTGACTAGAGTGGATTAATTCAGGATCGCCAGGCACATGAGGACCTTAGAGTGGCCACCTACTAGATAGAGAAGACATCTCTCAAAGCTATTGCCACCTTCTTCCTCTCTTTGGATGCAGAGAAGGCCTTTGATAGGGTGGATTGGACTTTTCTGCACCTGAGACTCCACAAGATGGGCCTTGTACCCACTTTATAAAGATGGTCTTTGCAAGTTATTCTCGTCCCAAGGCCAGGATTATCCTGAACGCCACCTTTCATCCTCCTTCTCCCTTTTTAGGGGTACGAGACAGGGGTGTGCTTTCCCTGTTATTTGCACTTTTCATAGAGCCTCTTTCATGTCTAATCCGACAGTTGCGGGCAGTGACAGGGACACAGTTTGGGTCACAAGAACATAAGATCTTACTTTATGCAGACAATGTCCTTCTCACCCTGGGTTTGCCGAGCATATCCTTACCTCAGGTGGTGACCTTATCACAAGCCTTTGAGGTAGCCTCGGGCTACAAGATTTATTTTGACAAATAGAGATCCTCAACCTTAAGATCAGTGTGGAAAATCGGGCTATTTTGACGACACAACAGCCATTTTGATGGGCTAAATCCTCTATCTTTTGTTTGGGGACTAAGTTCATGCATTCAATAAGTGAACTCTTTCAGGCTAAATACCTCCGACTGGTGACCAATATTATGAAAGACCTCCATGCTTGGAGCACACCGATACTTTCATAGCTGGGCTGCATTATTCCAACTTAAAAGAATGTTCTTCTATGCCTTCTTTACCTATTTAAGGTATTCCCGATATGGCTGTATCCAGCTTATTTTAGGAATAATCAGTGATGATTGTTGTCCTTTGTGTAGAGGGGTAAGAAGCATAGGTTCTCCCAGATGCTTCTGACCGTACTACAGGAGATAGGAGGTGCCTGGAGATGCCCAGCATTCCTCAGTATCACACAACGGAGCAGCTGTGGGTGGTTGTGAGCTGGTCCACACTGGCATCAGATAATAATTGGTGTAGGATGGATCACGTGATCACACGCCAGGCCCTACGGAACTTAGTATGGTTGGACAAATGATGCAGACCCCCTAACACTTACATCAGCAACCCTGTCTCCACCACCTTCCGCGTGTGGGACAGTTATATAGAACATGCGGGCCTAGCTTTCTTCACATCTCCCTACACAATGATCCATTATAATCCTACATTTATGCCAGCTGTGGAGGGCCAGACCTTCGGCAATTGGAGAGCGGGTGGTGTTCAAAATGCTCTCTTCAAATTACTGCTCCAAGCTGAGACCCGCCAGACCTGGCGCCATAATAGGGAGGGGAACCGGCTCCTCAACTTGCAGGACACACATAAGTACTGTTAAAGGCTCCCTAAAGACATCAACTCCTCTTCGGCATCCATCTTAGAGAGGGAGATTGATAGGTTTTGCATTTCCCGCCCCTCAATTCACATAACATGATGACGTATAAGTTAGCATAGTGTGTCTAACCGAAAGATGTGTTGCATATGTATTTAGGACTAATTGGTTATTTTCGTGTTCCAGTTAGCAATTTCTTAGCTTAGCTCCTGTGCCGCCATCTTGGGAACATTTCTCCGCGACCTGACTGCAATGCCCCCTCCCTTATGAGCGGAAAATCACTGGTCTCAGAGTTTCTCGTCTTGAGTTAGCATTTGCAGAAAACTAACAACGAAAATGTGTTTCTTTTCTATCAGTAATGTTCCCATGCCCGGGAGGAGCGGAGTCTCGGCTCCGTGGCCTTGGGGGTGATAAACAGAGCCATCCTCCCGCAGGTGCAGCGGCTTCATGTGTGCGCTCATTGTTCACCATTTTTCCAGTCCTGTACTTTTCCATTAGGGGCGTGACTAATGTTGCTGTAACGTGTTATAATGTATTGTTGTCTTGAGAACCGGCAGTCCTCTCGGTTCACTCCTTGGAGTGAAGTCCTGACGGGGCCTCTCTAGGCCTAATAAATGTTTTCTAATTCTTCTCCACTTTCTGGCTGGCTTACTTTATGGGAATGATATCTGAGTGAGGTAAGTTTGCTCAGGTGGTTTTGAGCCACGCTTATCAGAGATACACTATAAAGTTTGGTATGGTTGGTATTATGCACCCACAGGCTTAACCGCAGGTATTTTAATGCCCCCCCCATGTTGCTGGAGAGACTGAGGAGCCCTTGGTGAGGAGCTGCATATATGGTGGGATTGCCAGTCATGTGACCATTCTGGGGGAGGTTGTTGCGGCTTTTCCACAGTCTACTATCTTATCCGTTGCCTCATATGCCTGAGGTGATGCTCCTGAGGCTTCAGCCACCAAACTGCAGGGTAATGATGACCGATGAATGGAATCTGAGCCTCCAGCGCTTGGGGGAGGTGAAACTAGCAATAGTACAGAAGTGGAAGCGAGCGGAGTGCCCAGCACTGACTCAGTGGTATGATGAATTATGGACTATACTTGCTATAAAACAACTAATTTGTAACATAAATGGTACACACATAATTTTCAGTCTCAAGTGGAAGCCCCTCTATGACCACCTACGCAGTGGACTCACAAACACAACTCTGGCACTGCACTGGAGAGCACTGGGACTCTTTCACTGAGACCTTGGGTGGGATCACTCATTGACTTTTCAATGACCCAGCCCATGTACAGACTGAACTGTGACACACTGTTAACAGACCGACCTTGGAATGGGACGTGGTTGCTTAATGCTTCAGAGTGGACTCTATAGGGCGGAGTCGCCCACTGCAGCTGGTGTTAGCAGAGGGCTAAGTGGATGTGGTCCTTAGGGGAAAGGTTGGAAGTTTGTACTAGAGAAATCCTCACAGTTCTTTCTCTTTTGATTATACTGTTTGCTTCGGTGTGACTGCCTATAGCATACCACCCGTGCTGGAACCCGCCTCACATAAGGGGTTGGGCCAGTCAATTCTCCTGATGTACCCAAAAAGTTAATAAAAAGATTTGAAATAAAAAATTGTATCTGGGGAAAAATGTGATCACTGGGGCAGAGACTACAGGCTGTTGTGTAGTGCGTGACCGTAGTCATGAGTTACCAGATAGAACTACCATGTCAAGGTGGGACGGTCGGGGGGAATAGCTTCAGCAGCGTGTTTTGGGCCGACACCTCTCAAATGTATTCTTGGTTGGTAGTTGAGTCTGGAGGCCCTGAGTTGGGTCTGCTGTGTATGTATCAGCTTTTCTCTTAGTTTTCATTTTTCTAAGAGGTTTTAACTTGGTCATTTTTTGGATCAGTATCTTAAATATATGGTGATCAGTTTACCAAACAATTTGTAACTCTGCACCCACAGAAGTGTGCAAATGTACTACTTTATGGAATTCACAATCAACGGCACTAGTACGTTTGGAAACCTGCCCCAGTCTCAAATATCCAGGCATACTATTAGCAATCAAACACTCAAAAGGGCATCAGATTAATGCTTGAAAATAGTCAAACCAGTGGCAATCGCTTGGAGTCGCATTCCAATCCATCATTTTTCATCCACTATGCCACTCTAGAGAGAGCCCCCCCCTATTGCAAATCAGTACTGCCCCTTGTTCTCATGGAAAAAGTCCATCCCAAACCTTGGTCATCATACCCCTCCACCCCAAAGCTCACTCCTTTTTTTTGTTAGGAAAATGGAGATTCACTCCCTACGCCCCCCCCCCACCCCCCCACCAGAATCTCACTGAATGAGCTGCAATACACTTTTACGGCTTACTTTTACAACTCCCCCTGCTTGCAAAGATAGGACCCTTTTTCAGCTTCTTAATACAGTAATGGTGTCCACTTTTTAGGTCTCGCCTAGACGAAATCAAAAGCGAAGCTTTTGCTGTCTAGGGCGAGACAACTTATGTTATCACTTTTGGGGGAATGTGGACAGCAGACTGTCACGCGCTTCTCCTGCCGGAGATTTGACCTCGTGGGCGCGCTTTTGCGTCTTGGCTGCTTGTAACGTGCATGGCGGTGCGCGCGCTACATCGTCAGTTTCGCTTTTTTTTTTCTTCAAAGGGGCTGGCGTCAACACGTCTTGCGCGCACACACAGAGAGACACACACACTAGCACACACAGAGACACACGAGCGCACACACACGCACACATACAGACACCCCCCCGCCGCCTCCACCCCCCAAGGGTGAGATGTCCCCCCCTCTTTCCTTGCAGTCACCGGAGAGGTCGCCGAGCAGCAGGAGGCAGGCGGTGAGCAGCAGCGGCGGCTCCATGGCGCTCGGTCCGTCCGTCTGTCTGACTGCCGGCGCGTGCCCCCTTTCGGCCTCCTATACAGATGCGTAAGAGAACAAGGACCAGTGCGTCCCTCCTACGAACTGAGCGAGCGCGCGCGTGCCCGCCCGCCGCAGAAAGAGAGTACGGACAAGGACCCAGGTCTAATATCAGCTGCGCACGACCCGAGGCTGAGAACAGCGAGCAGACCAGGGCCATGGAAGTAGAAGAAGGACAAGGGCCGCGGGGCCGCCTGCGCTCGTGTATCGCTTTGTGTGAGCACAGAGGCAGTCTACGCTGCCAGGTAACAGTGAGCAGTAAGCCTCACCCCAATCAGCTTCAGATGCACTTTGTCACATACTGCCTTGTGTTAAGCTTCATGTTAATGTCATTCAAATACAATAGGAGTCCCTTGCCTAATTTTCCCACGATGACTTTGTAAACCCGCATTTAAGCATTTATTTGCGATGTTTACATTGACTTTTGCAAATGTGTTTTGCAGAACATAGATAAGCTGCAGACGCCTTTAGTTTGCTGCTTTTGCTGACACACGATGACGACGGTGGAGGTGACGCATGGGCAAAGGTGGTTTTAGTTCTGTGCAGCGTAGGGGCAGGAGTTCTTTTCACAAGTTCCACTCTCTACAGTCAACTCCTTCCACGTGCCTACCTATCTTAGACTTCGCACTTAACAGCCTAGTGCTTGTCCACCTCCTTCTGCTGTTATTACCGCCATACCAACTCTGCCCCGTCCGTACGCACACCACTATCTAGTAATAATCTTACACTTTATACAAAACATCTAAGACACTTAATTAACAGCTCACCCCCCCAACTTGCATCCAGACAAACTCGTAAAGTCAGCTCCGTCATGCAGCTTTGCAATGTCTTTGCCCGTGTACAGCACATAGTCTCTTGCCTCTCAAACAGCACTGCTATTCTTGCCACAAAAGCTTTGCGTTTGCATTACAACGTCTGCTATTGTTCACTCTGAATACTCACACTATTAATTATTAACTACGTAATGAATGCACTTTTCACCATCTTTACCGTGTGCTCAAAGAAACGTTCTCACGCGTCCCATAACAACTCTGCAGTACCTGTATGTATCTGTTAACATTGCAAAAGTATGCATGACACAAACTAGCCCGTAAAGTGTCTTCTTTCCCAAAAGTAACTGCACAGTCCAAATCTTAATCAGCATTTCATCAGTAACAATACTTCAAAAGTAAAATCACACCCTTCCTCCCATTACTTAACAAAACAGCATATACAACAACACAAACATATGTCTCTCGTGCTTCCTTGCTACTGCACTTTTGCCATAAAGTACACCTCCAGCTTACAGCAACTTTGTTCTACCGCTACGTCATCTTCAACAACGCCTCCCCCCTCCCTCCCCCGTCATCCTTTCTTTTCATTGCCCCTCGCACTCCAGGACACCTTGCTCATAACTTTCTTCTGTAGTGCATTAAACGCTTTTGTCACCTCTACAACACCCCATCTGAAACATACACTTCTAGCTACAAGCATGAACACCTTCTCTACTTTTACAGCATCATGCGCTCCTCAGCAACAGCCCCATATCCGTAGCATTCACCAAGCAGCTAAGACTTCCCAAAACATCGGTCTTTTATCATATCGCTCAGCATGACCCTCTCTAGCAAACTCCAGCAATACTCTCTTCTTGCATGTCTAGCAAGCCTAACGCAAACTTTTATAGCTGCTTCGCATCACCGCCTGCCCCCTTTCATGTCCTTCAGCCATCAACACCAAATGCACGCTAGCACCAACTCGCCTAATAAAACAGCACACCTTCTAATTCTACTCTCCCTGGCCACTATCTCTACATGCCCTCCTTTATTTCCCTTTCCATCTTGTTCACGACAACTGCCTGCACAGCAACTGTGCCAACAACCCACATTGAAAAAAACAGTATGACAAGCTTATTATGCATCAGTTATTGCATTACAAATGCGATAGGTGTCACATTTACAAAATGTTAAACTATTGCCAAACTAAATGACTAAACTATTCACTTTGCTAGTTTCTAAACCAACACATACTAAAAAATGTGTCATTTACAATACCAATAGCTCAAACTTTCCGAATGCGAGACCTATTGCATTGCAAATGCTTGTTTAATTTGGTGCCTAGGTCTATTTTCTATTCCAGTGCCGCCTTGCTTGAGGTCTGGCACACAGAGCCCCTCGTTGAACTCACTTTTCCTTTTTTTCTCACTAAACTCTACACCAGTTATTATTAACTTCTATCTGCGTTTATAACATCAGGTCTGTGAAATATCTCCACACCCATCAAGTCGAGAGATTAGCAGCGTGGACTTCTGTCACAGTAAGATCAGGGTGGAGGAGGCAACCACTTCCTGTGCACGCTTGCACTCACTTACACAGTGCTTAAAGCAGAAAATACAAAGATCTGTCAGAGCATCTCTTTCGATGCTGCAAGCGCACGTACTAGTAAAACGAGAGGCGTTATCAGATAAACACTGAAATAATTTATAGATGGCGCATTCTTTATCAGGCCGTGACGTACTAGTTATCGGGTCAAACATTGCAGATAGACAGTTGTTCAGTTTGCTGGTGAATGTGCATGTGGAATTTGCGGCCGGCTGGACATGTGATGCATGCACGCGCAGGGCTGGAGCAGAAGCCAGTTGATCCTTGGATGGAGTCTGAGCGCGTGAGACGCGCATGATCAGTGCGTTGTAAGAAGCGCTCTTATCGATAGGATTCCGGTTTGCATTGAGGCAGGGGGCTGAAGCGTGAATGCAGTTAGGAGGGCACTGGGCAGGATTCTTTTTTGTTCACGTGCAAGAGTTTATTCAAGTTAGCATATACATTTTGCAATGTACAACAAGCAGGTCTGTACTGTTCGCTAGGAAGGTGCTCCAAGGTCTACAATTGTACTGTGTCTACTCTGGATATTGCTTTCTTACAGCTGGTGGGGGCCGGTGCTTTTTTCCCCTCTTGAGACATTTCCAGAGAGCTAAAGAGGGAAAATGCACAAAGGGGAAAGAAGGAGAAGGTGAAAGAGAATGATGAAAAAACGTGAGAAAGCAGGAACTGGCAAGTGTCAGATAAAGGGGCAGGTAGTGTCTAGCAGAGGATTGAAGAGGCCAGAGGTGGATTCATGACTACCTATCGATGGCGGCCGCGGTCTTCTGAGCAGAGCTCTGAGCACTGGCACTTATTCTCCAACAAATTAAACACAGACTCTGGATCAGGGCCGGATTTGGAAACCAAAGCAGCCCTGACAATTTTGTAGGACCAGTGACCCCGCATGCCCCACCCCCTGGAAAAGGTGGAGAGGGTGGGGGTGCAAGTGTGATGCACTACTGCTTTTGCTACCGGGGCGATATTGCAGGTCCTCTGCAAAATAGCCTGCCAGTAACAAAAAAACAAATGCAAAAACAACAATTGATGGATAGAATGCAGAACAATTTCATACACTCACCCCAGTACAGATATCTGTGCCTAAATCCATCGTTTTTTTGCTCACCATGACATTTCGGTTTGAAACCAGCCATATGCAAATCAGTCTTGACGCTGTGCCCTATGAGAACAGTCCAGCCGGAACTGCCAAGCCAGGTCCTCCTGGACTGGAAACAAGCATACTAGGACCGGTTTGGGGCTTTCAGCCCTCAGCCAGCATAGCTTGATTCCAGTGGCATGGAGAGCACAGGACTCACGTCTGAGCATACCCGTCCAACTCGGGGTGACAAATACAAAAACAATTGATGGACGGAATGCAGAACAATGTCATACATTCACTCCAGTACAGAGATCTGGGCCTAAATCCATTGTTTTTTTGCCCACCACGCCATTCCGGTTTGAACCCAGCCATATGTAAATCAGTCTTGACCCTGTACCCCATGGGAAGAGTCCAGCCCGAACTGCCAAGCCAGCTCCTCCTGGACTGGAAACAAGCATCCTAGGACCGGTTTCAGGCTTTCAGCCCTCATCAGCCAGGATAGCTTGATTCCAACATTGCGTCCATCATCTTGTGTGTTTTGCTGTTCGCCCTATGTGGGAAGGGTATGCCCAGACTTGGGTCCCATGCTCACTACGCCACTGGAGTCAAGATATCCTGGCTGATGACGGCTGATAGCCAGAAACCAGTCCTAGGGTGCTTGATTCTGGTCAAGGGAAGACATGGCTTGGCAGTTCGGGCTGGACTCTTCCCATGAGGCACAGGGTCAAGACTGTGAGAAGTTGGCCTGGTATATGATGTTCACTATTCTAGTGAGCACCTTGCACCAGTCCAAACAACCCTTATGGTGATGGTTGTAAAGTCAACCTTATAGACCAGCTATCCTAGTGGTAACATGGACAAAAGCAGTCTTAGGCTAAACTCAAGAGGGCATGTGAAGCCAGCTGTTTTACGATATGCAATCCCTTTAATACCAAATGAAAGGACACCACACAGGTTATATATTCAAAATATATATGTGTTTATTTCTAAATCAATCTTCTGAACTCTTTATGAGGGCAGAGGCACAAGCGCATAACAAGTAACTCAATATAACATACAATAATTTGCACAAATATAGATAGGCCCTGGTAGCCCGCTAAACCATATACTAAAACAGTGGTATAAGAACCACGTCACGAACAATTGAAAGGCCTAGCGCCTTGGGAATCGCTGGGGCTACACTGGACTAACAGTTGTTAGGGAGCAGGAGGCCCACAGGATATGAGTTCAGTGTCTAATTGCGCACGCGTGCACACATATAAGTCAATGGGTGCGTAAAGTTAGAAAGTTAAAGAGTTAGGAGTCTTCCGACTGGACCAGAAGCTAACCACTTAAAACTAGGACACTAGGAGAGTTAATATTCACAGGAGCACCGCAGTACTCGCGTTACCTCACCCACAGGAAGCGGGTGCATAGGTCCCAAAGTGTGTCGTGTTTCGTCGTGGAGTTCTATGGAGCCTTGGAGAAAAGATGCTGCAGGCGACCAGGAGAGAAGAGTCCGGTTGGATCCAAGGGTGGATGAAGAGTACCTGAAAGCAGAGGGGACAGATTCTGGGTCACTAGCCAGTGACCAGGAAGGAACCAGGAAGGAACCAGGCGATGTCGGGAAGCAATCAGGTGCTGTTGTGAAGCTTGTCTCCGCTGCCACGTGGACCAGGAGGTGTCGACGACAACCAGGAGCTGGGCACGGACTGTCCAACAAAGGTTCTCACTGTTGGCGGTGTCGGTTCTCGAATCGGAATCAACAGGCCTTGGCAAATGCAACCCACGCAGGAATCAAAGATGGCTTCTGGGTCAGACCAGCAAGGTCTGATGGGCTGCTCCTTTTCAGGGGAGCAAGGGCCAATCTGGAGCAACCAGACCAGCATTGGAAATTCAAGGTTTCGTCGTCACAGAGGCCACTAGCCAACAGGCAAGTGATCGGACAGACGCGTGAAGCAGGAAAATGCAGAAGGGCCCCACGCAGAACTCGTGGAGTGTGGAGGGCTGATCTCCGGTGCAGTTGGTGCTCGGGGCTGGGGCTTCTCAATCACCAATGCACAACTTCGAGGGTGCCTCAGAAGTTGCACGGAAAGCAATTCGCTGGCTTTCCAAGATGGCCGGTCCCACATCTTGCGTCGCATCCACGGGTCTCAGCTTTGCTGTGGCTGTGGATCGGGCTGAAGAAAGTCTGGAAGTCTAGGTCTTGTCAGGCTCTGTGCTCAGACTCCAGCGGGAGCGTTGACAAAGCAAACCATTGATCGCTTGATGGTGCCTGCTTGTGCAGGGTGGTCACTCCTTGACCACAAGGGAGATTCTTCAGTCTTCTACGTCGAGTAGGATGTCGAAGGTCCAGAGTTTCGTATCAGAGTTTCAGTCAGGATAAATCTAAAGTCTTGGGACTCAGCTCCTACCTATATACCAGATCTAGGGGCTGGATTACCTGCTAGGTCCCTCCTGTGGGTGGGACCCAGGAAGGGGGTGGTTACACCCCTTTCAATTTGTCCAGTTTCGCGCCAGATCTGGGTCTGGAGTGCCCCAGCACCGGTTGGAACTGGACTATGCATGGGACACCTTGTGTGCCCCAGGCAGTGTCTCATTTCATTCAGCCCTCCCTGCCCCAATACACTATAGCCTGTCTGGGGTGGTGCTACCACCTCCCTGTGACAGGAAACCTATTGTCCAGAGTGCAGAGTGCAGAGTCCCTAATCCACTTCAGGCCTTTTTAAATCACTGCCAACCACTCCCTGCCATGTTATATCACTCTTATAGGTGTCTGATGAACACATTGAAGAGTTCTGCTGGGCCATGCTCCAACTCTTTTGGAAAATGTAAAAAGTTTGTATTTAAGCTGGCAGAGGTTGCATGGGTCAGGCCACTGGCAGAGCATGGGCATGAGGAGCTGTCACAGGGGGGACCCACAGCAACAGGCTGGTCTGTGGTAGTGCCTCCAATACTGTTCTAGTGGTGAATGGTGGGGTGTTTTGGGCTAGCTCACCGGCCTTCTGCCTCTTTTTGGGTGCCTTCAACCCCACGTCTGAGTGTTTTTAGTAAAAGTGCACCGAATACCATGGCTTGGAGTACTTTAGCCTTGGTAACTGTTTGGAGCTGCACAGAGCCTCTTAGTGGTCGGGACAGAGGAACAAACACCAATATGCTCCCCAAGAAGAAGAACCCATTCTGCCATGACCTCTTTGCCTATTGGCAGAGGCTCCACTCCAAGACGTGGGCTGCAGATCTGACGGGCAATAGTCCCAACATGGCACTCACCAAACCGCACTAGCTGGACAGCCTCTGCAGCTTTAAGGCTGAACTGAGGGAGAAGCTGGTGTAAGACATGTTTCTGGGCCTGGCAGACCTCCAGATGATCTTGCCACGAAGATATCAGACCTCAGGACAGATGTGGACTCCGTGGGCCAACACGTGCTGAATGCGGGCGGAACGGGTGTAGATATTTCCAACCGCCCACTCCGAGACGGTGCAGAGGTGATCTCTGCTGGAGGGATGGTTGTGGGAGGCCATTGATAAACTGGAGGACCTGAAGAACCGTTCAAAATGAGGAAACCTAAGGCTCAGCAGTATCAGCGAGGAGATACTGAATGTAAACCTCAAAGCCTTCATGGTGGGCATGATTTCAACCTTGATGGGGGATGCCAAACCAGAGGTGAGCGTCGACAGGGTCCACTGTGCCCCCCAGCAGCAGTCCCAGAAGGGACATCGAGACGTTCTTGTCAGATTTCACTATTTTTCAGAGAAAGAGGCGGTCTTGCTGCAGGCCAGGAAAATGAGAGAGGTGACATTCCAGGACTATATATGCACAATTTATAAAGATGTCTCCCAGCTCACAAAACAGCATACCCTATTACTCACGAACTTGGAGTCCACTATAGGCGGACATACCCTTTTGGCTTCTCTTTTGAGATTAATGTCAAGCATCATACTGTCACGGAGTTCCACAGAGCTGCAGCCCTACTGGGCATTCAGTTAGAGGATGCTCAAAGGTGAAAAAAACTCCAGGAGTCCAGAGATGCGCGACACAGAATGCACTCTGGCACCGTGGCACCAGCGATGGTCCCATGATTGTAGAGGAGAACATCCGCTGGATAGTGATCAGGCAGATCCCTAAATCAGATTCTATGAGAGACTCATGGCTTGAGACAGTCATGGCCCAGGGGATCAAGAACTGCGTTTGGATTGGGGACCATCTTGGCCTCTGCACCTGGTGGTGGGTTTGATGATCGTATGCCCTGATTTTCTCCCTTTGGCTTGCATGCATGATGTGGTGAACCATGAGACAACAAGGTGGCAGCAGATGAACAACCTCCAGTCCCTGGACATGATATGGTTGCAACGGGTCTGAACTAGGGCTGTCTTGGACATCAGCATTGCCTGTGGGGAGCGAGAGAGAGACCTTGGTTCATCCTTTGGGGCAAATAGTCTTTGAGGATGACAGTCTACTTGCCCCTACCTGCATCACCACCGAGGTGGCTGTAATCCCCGGATATCGTTTCTGGGGTGGCACAGAGCTATCTCCATTATTGTTCAGAAGTTATGTTCTTATTTTTGTTATGGGTTGGTTTTCTGTTTTGGGAAAGGGAGAGGGGGAGGAAACAGTTGAGGTCCATGATCAATAATGCTTCTACTACTCACACCACATACCAATGCTGTCTGTACAAACATGGTGCCATTTCAGTTAGTCACACTTAATGCAAAGAGGCTCAACTCTCCTAATAAACGGGTGTGATCTGGAGATGCCTCTGTGATACTAATCCAGACATTATCTGTCTTCAGAAAACTCATCTTATGTACAAAGACCAGGGGAAACTCAAATATCCCGGCTTTCCTATGACGTATTATTCCTCAGCCAACACTAAACAGTGATGAGTTACCATCCTTATCCACTGTAACCTGTCACTCTTGTCATCTGAAGAGTTATATGTGCTAGCCTGAGGGTCTAAGCCAGGCGAAAGCCTAACCCTAAAATAGCGGTCAAGGGAGTTCAGGCATTAGAGGCACCTATGAGGGATGACACCACCCCTATCTCCACACTGTATTGAGGTCAGCCTCTTGGGACAGAACTAGATCTATCCTACATCGACTATCAGCGCAGCTGCTGTCTATGCTCTTGTGTCGGTGGTGGCACGTTGCTGTACCTGAACCAGTAATGGGGATCCTGAAGGAAAGTGGAGAACCTTCGACCAGCTCAGGAGAGATGAGTACCTGAAAGCTAGAGGTTGAGGTGGGCGGCGTTTCCCAATAACACCAGGACTGGTGCGGCTGATAGAACTATGACAATGCCCTCCGGCGGAAACCTTATATGTTATACTGACCGTGGTGCCCAAGCAACATCGCCGATGCCCGGTGGAGCTGTTCTGGCAGCTACAGAGGAGATCTACTTTGGTTTCACCCCTTAGCCGTCACATACCAAGCCGGACATTGGACATTGTTTTACCACGTCCCTCCATGATCCTTGTGGCTGACTCCCCTTCCCAGCCCTACCTGGCCTTGTTTGGTTTTTCCTACACCCCTGTCTCGAACCCTCGCCCCCACCCTCCCTCATGCTCCAGGTAACTCGTATATGTTATTCGTTTTATGCTATGGTAACTGATGTCACTTTGTGCAACTTTTCTTATGTAAAGCGCTCCGATACCTCCGGGTCTATCCAGCGCTATAAAAACCTCTTCACATAAATAAATAAAGTAAAGTAAAGTCCACATTTGTAAAGCGCACAATCACCCACAAGGGTCTCTAGGCGCTGGGGGCCGTCTGGAAGATTAAGCGAGCTATTGCCCAGAGTCACATGGTGCTGGGCTAACCTGCCGCCGGAGCCGGGGATCGAACCGTGGTCCCCAGATTCCAGCGTCAGTCGCCCTGGCCGCGGCGCCACACCTCTTCCTAAATAAAGACATGAAGCCTGACAGACATGGCAGCTATATCATACTGGTAGAGATATATTACCCTACGATATAAGCTTTTGTGACCAGTTTAAAAAACTATGAATTTTATTCAAGTTAGGCCGCCTCTACTGTATTTACAGTTTTTAAACTCACCCACAGTTTGTTTCTCTCTTGTATGTTATCTCTCAGGGGTTTTTAAGCAAGTGTGATCATGTAGTTATCCATTTTTGTTTTTAACACCTTAGGAGCTTCGTAAACAAACCTCCCCAGTGCTGCGCTGTCCATTATCCAGTGCTGAACTGGACGTCCAGCGGTCGCACGCAGCACTGGGGAGGTAGTGCTCGTCACGACCGTTGGACGTTCGCAGCACTGAAGGGGTTAACTGACTTGTCTTTTATGATTTTAGTTTTAAAATCGAATAAAGATTATATGATACTGGTAGAAACACTAAATGGACAGTTTATCACAATTGTCGCGGCCATTTGTGCGTAAGGCATTCCAAGATGGCTTTCTCTTAAGCTTCCTAGACGACTTGGTGGAAGTAGCGAAAGGAGATATCATTCTCTCCTAACTTAGTGGCCGATTAGGATTGCGTTTTTTCCGCATCCTCCAGGCCGGCGGAAAAAATGCTGCGGAGCCTTCAAAGACCCAGATTAGGATGGCTGGTGGGTCAGGAAGACCGTCTGCAGCTTTTCCGCCACGGTCGCCTTCTGACTACGGCGGAAAAGCTCTAACATGGCTGGCGGTGTCTATCAGACACCGCCAGGCATATTAGGATGTTGGTGGTCCTAAGCCTTTCCACAGCGGCATTTCCGCCGTGGAAAGGCATACGGTCTTTTCTTTGGGGGCCCGTTGCGGGCCCCCAGGGGTGAAGGGTGGGTGGGGGGTGCACATGGGGGGTACCTATGGTACCCCCCTGCCTTTGCGTGCACGAAGCGGCAGGCACCGCGCGGTGCCTGCCGCTTTGTGCATGCAAATGCACTGCTTTCATTTTTAAAAATACAGGATGTGACCGCCAGGGTGGCGGTCACATCCTAATTTGCACGGAGGGACCGCCGCTGCCCCTGTGGACGGTCCCTCCTACTCTGGGGTGGCGGACGGACGCAGGTCCGTCCGCCATCCTAATCGGCCCCTATATGAGGTCTGGGACCCGACCAGGGACAGAGAGGGAAGTGGGGGAATGATCATGGGGGACTTTTCTAAGCAAGTGAAGAAAATACTGAGAGACTTGGGGTTACGGGATGCTTGGCGTGAATTTTATGAGCTAGACAACATTTATGCCATCTACTCCCATATACAAGGCACACACTCCTGCATCAATTATATTCTAGTGAGCAACCCCATGTCTGTCTGTTAAAAGAAGCAGAGATTGGTCCAATAACTGCCTCTGACCATTCCCTGATCAAGGCTAAGTTTGACCTAGGACTGCATAGGCATTGGGGTTATTGGTGGCTTTATTCCTCCCTGCTGAGAGATCCAGTTGTCTGTGAGGACATGTAAACCAGATTGATGAATATTTTGAGCTAAGCGAAGGGGGAGAGGCACTGATTCCTGGTGTCTGGAATGCCTTTGATGTGCCTCTCAGCGGCCACTTTATTGCGGCTGGGGCTGGACGAGCTAGGGTCCGTAAACTGGAGATCCAGCAATTGGAAAGCAAAGTACAGGGATTAGAAACAGAATGGACCACACGCCGTTTGAGGTGCTCCACATGTGCCCTTGTAGCTGCGTGAGGCCAGCTTCAAATGTATCATATGAATAAGGTCAAACTCTCACTCCTTCACTGTCGCAAATGGGCATATGTGTTTGGAGACAAAGTAGGCACCGAGGTCACCCAGATCCTTTGGGGAAAACAGGAAAAAGACAATGTTAAAGAGATCATTGATAATATGGGGTAGCCTGTAAGGGAGGATTTAGAAAAGGTGGAAGAATTCAGTTGATTCAATGAAGAGTTGTACCAAGGCTAGCCCCTCCCATTCTTCCACTGGAAGATGTTCCTGGACCAAATCCATCTTCCCACACTATCGAGCACCCAACGGGAATCTTTGGAAGGCCCCATTATACCAGAGGAAATATGCCTCGCCATTATATTTCTGAAGCTTAATAAAACCCCAGGCTACAATGACCTCACTGACTTTTTTCACAAGGCATATGTGGCCCAACTCACCCCAATACCGGGAGACCTTTTTAAATACTGTGCAACCTCGGGAGAGGTCACACAGACAATGGAGGAGGAGAGGTCACACAGACAATGGAGGAGGAGAGGTCACACAGACAATGGGGGAGGAATGGTCACGGTTAGCCCAAAATCCACCAAGGACCCTCGCCAGTCCTCCTTGTATCAACCAATATACTTGCACAATGTGGATGCCAGATTGTTTTTACAAATCTTGGTCACTCGCCTTAACAGGGTACTGCCTAATCTGGTCTATACTGACTAGAGTGGATTAATTCAGGATCGCCAGGCACATGAGGACCTTAGAGTGGCCACCTACTAGATAGAGAAGACATCTCTCAAAGCTATTGCCACCTTCTTCCTCTCTTTGGATGCAGAGAAGGCCTTTGATAGGGTGGATTGGACTTTTCTGCACCTGAGACTCCACAAGATGGGCCTTGTACCCACTTTATAAAGATGGTCTTTGCAAGTTATTCTCGTCCCAAGGCCAGGATTATCCTGAACGCCACCTTTCATCCTCCTTCTCCCTTTTTAGGGGTACGAGACAGGGGTGTGCTTTCCCTGTTATTTGCACTTTTCATAGAGCCTCTTTCATGTCTAATCCGACAGTTGCGGGCAGTGACAGGGACACAGTTTGGGTCACAAGAACATAAGATCTTACTTTATGCAGACAATGTCCTTCTCACCCTGGGTTTGCCGAGCATATCCTTACCTCAGGTGGTGACCTTATCACAAGCCTTTGAGGTAGCCTCGGGCTACAAGATTTATTTTGACAAATAGAGATCCTCAACCTTAAGATCAGTGTGGAAAATCGGGCTATTTTGACGACACAACAGCCATTTTGATGGGCTAAATCCTCTATCTTTTGTTTGGGGACTAAGTTCATGCATTCAATAAGTGAACTCTTTCAGGCTAAATACCTCCGACTGGTGACCAATATTATGAAAGACCTCCATGCTTGGAGCACACCGATACTTTCATAGCTGGGCTGCATTATTCCAACTTAAAAGAATGTTCTTCTATGCCTTCTTTACCTATTTAAGGTATTCCCGATATGGCTGTATCCAGCTTATTTTAGGAATAATCAGTGATGATTGTTGTCCTTTGTGTAGAGGGGTAAGAAGCATAGGTTCTCCCAGATGCTTCTGACCGTACTACAGGAGATAGGAGGTGCCTGGAGATGCCCAGCATTCCTCAGTATCACACAACGGAGCAGCTGTGGGTGGTTGTGAGCTGGTCCACACTGGCATCAGATAATAATTGGTGTAGGATGGATCACGTGATCACACGCCAGGCCCTACGGAACTTAGTATGGTTGGACAAATGATGCAGACCCCCTAACACTTACATCAGCAACCCTGTCTCCACCACCTTCCGCGTGTGGGACAGTTATATAGAACATGCAGGCCTAGCTTTCTTCACATCTCCCTACACAATGATCCATTATAATCCTACATTTATGCCAGCTGTGGAGGGCCAGACCTTCGGCAATTGGAGAGCGGGTGGTGTTCAAAATGCTCTCTTCAAATTACTGCTCCAAGCTGAGACCCGCCAGACCTGGCGCCATAATAGGGAGGGGAACCGGCTCCTCAACTTGCAGGACACACATAAGTACTGTTAAAGGCTCCCTAAAGACATCAACTCCTCTTCGGCATCCATCTTAGAGAGGGAGATTGATAGGTTTTGCATTTCCCGCCCCTCAATTCACATAACATGATGACGTATAAGTTAGCATAGTGTGTCTAACCGAAAGATGTGTTGCATATGTATTTAGGACTAATTGGTTATTTTCGTGTTCCAGTTAGCAATTTCTTAGCTTAGCTCCTGTGCCGCCATCTTGGGAACATTTCTCCGCGACCTGACTGCAATGCCCCCTCCCTTATGAGCGGAAAATCACTGGTCTCAGAGTTTCTCGTCTTGAGTTAGCATTTGCAGAAAACTAACAACGAAAATGTGTTTCTTTTCTATCAGTAATGTTCCCATGCCCGGGAGGAGCGGAGTCTCGGCTCCGTGGCCTTGGGGGTGATAAACAGAGCCATCCTCCCGCAGGTGCAGCGGCTTCATGTGTGCGCTCATTGTTCACCATTTTTCCAGTCCTGTACTTTTCCATTAGGGGCGTGACTAATGTTGCTGTAACGTGTTATAATGTATTGTTGTCTTGAGAACCGGCAGTCCTCCCGGTTCACTCCTTGGAGTGAAGTCCTGACGGGGCCTCTCTAGGCCTAATAAATGTTTTCTAATTCTTCTCCACTTTCTGGCTGGCTTACTTTATGGGAATGATATCTGAGTGAGGTAAGTTTGCTCAGGTGGTTTTGAGCCACGCTTATCAGAGATACACTATAAAGTTTGGTATGGTTGGTATTATGCACCCACAGGCTTAACCGCAGGTATTTTAATGCCCCCCCATGTTGCTGGAGAGACTGAGGAGCCCTTGGTGAGGAGCTGCATATATGGTGGGATTGCCAGTCATGTGACCATTCTGGGGGAGGTTGTTGCGGCTTTTCCACAGTGTACTATCTTATCCGTTGCCTCATATGCCTGAGGTGATGCTCCTGAGGCTTCAGCCACCAAACTGCAGGGTAATGATGACCGATGAATGGAATCTGAGCCTCCAGCGCTTGGGGGAGGTGAAACTAGCAATAGTACAGAAGTGGAAGCGAGCGGAGTGCCCAGCACTGACTCAGTGGTATGATGAATTATGGACTATACTTGCTATAAAACAACTAATTTGTAACATAAATGGTACACACATAATTTTCAGTCTCAAGTGGAAGCCCCTCTATGACCACCTACGCAGTGGACTCACAAACACAACTCTGGCACTGCACTGGAGAGCACTGGGACTCTTTCACTGAGACCTTGGGTGGGATCACTCATTGACTTTTCAATGACCCAGCCCATGTACAGACTGAACTGTGACACACTGTTAACAGACCGACCTTGGAATGGGACGTGGTTGCTTAATGCTTCAGAGTGGACTCTATAGGGCGGAGTCGCCCACTGCAGCTGGTGTTAGCAGAGGGCTAAGTGGATGTGGTCCTTAGGGGAAAGGTTGGAAGTTTGTACTAGAGAAATCCTCACAGTTCTTTCTCTTTTGATTATACTGTTTGCTTCGGTGTGACTGCCTATAGCATACCACCCGTGCTGGAACCCGCCTCACATAAGGGGTTGGGCCAGTCAATTCTCCTGATGTACCCAAAAAGTTAATAAAAAGATTTGAAATAAAAAATTGTATCTGGGGAAAAATGTGATCACTGGGGCAGAGACTACAGGCTGTTGTGTAGTGCGTGACCGTAGTCATGAGTTACCAGATAGAACTACCATGTCAAGGTGGGACGGTCGGGGGGAATAGCTTCAGCAGCGTGTTTTGGGCCGACACCTCTCAAATGTATTCTTGGTTGGTAGTTGAGTCTGGAGGCCCTGAGTTGGGTCTGCTGTGTATGTATCAGCTTTTCTCTTAGTTTTCATTTTTCTAAGAGGTTTTAACTTGGTCATTTTTTGGATCAGTATCTTAAATATATGGTGATCAGTTTACCAAACAATTTGTAACTCTGCACCCACAGAAGTGTGCAAATGTACTACTTTATGGAATTCACAATCAACGGCACTAGTACGTTTGGAAACCTGCCCCAGTCTCAAATATCCAGGCATACTATTAGCAATCAAACACTCAAAAGGGCATCAGATTAATGCTTGAAAATAGTCAAACCAGTGGCAATCGCTTGGAGTCGCATTCCAATCCATCATTTTTCATCCACTATGCCACTCTAGAGAGAGCCCCCCCCCCCCCTATTGCAAATCAGTACTGCCCCTTGTTCTCATGGAAAAAGTCCATCCCAAACCTTGGTCATCATACCCCTCCACCCCAAAGCTCACTCCTTTTTTTTGTTAGGAAAATGGAGATTCCCCCACCCCCCCCACCAGAATCTCACTGAATGAGCTGCAATACACTTTTACGGCTTACTTTTACAACTCCCCCTGCTTGCAAAGATAGGACCCTTTTTCAGCTTCTTAATACAGTAATGGTGTCCACTTTTTAGGTCTCGCCTAGACGAAATCAAAAGCGAAGCTTTTGCTGTCTAGGGCGAGACAACTTATGTTATCACTTTTGGGGGAATGTGGACAGCAGACTGTCACGCGCTTCTCCTGCCGGAGATTTGACCTCGTGGGCGCGCTTTTGCGTCTTGGCTGCTTGTAACGTGCATGGCGGTGCGCGCGCTACATCGTCAGTTTCGCTTTTTTTTTTCTTCAAAGGGGCTGGCGTCAACGCGTCTTGCGCGCACAAACAGAGAGACACACACACTAGCACACACAGAGACACACGAGCGCACACACACGCACACATACAGACACCCCCCCGCCGCCTCCACCCCCCAAGGGTGAGATGTCCCCCCCTCTTTCCTTGCAGTCACCGGAGAGGTCGCCGAGCAGCAGGAGGCAGGCGGTGAGCAGCAGCGGCGGCTCCATGGCGCTCGGTCCGTCCGTCTGTCTGACTGCCGGCGCGTGCCCCCTTTCGGCCTCCTATACAGATGCGTAAGAGAACAAGGACCAGTGCGTCCCTCCTACGAACTGAGCGAGCGCGCGCGTGCCCGCCCGCCGCAGAAAGAGAGTACGGACAAGGACCCAGGTCTAATATCAGCTGCGCACGACCCGAGGCTGAGAACAGCGAGCAGACCAGGGCCATGGAAGTAGAAGAAGGACAAGGGCCGCGGGGCCGCCTGCGCTCGTGTATCGCTTTGTGTGAGCACAGAGGCAGTCTACGCTGCCAGGTAACAGTGAGCAGTAAGCCTCACCCCAATCAGCTTCAGATGCACTTTGTCACATACTGCCTTGTGTTAAGCTTCATGTTAATGTCATTCAAATACAATAGGAGTCCCTTGCCTAATTTTCCCACGATGACTTTGTAAACCCGCATTTAAGCATTTATTTGCGATGTTTACATTGACTTTTGCAAATGTGTTTTGCAGAACATAGATAAGCTGCAGACGCCTTTAGTTTGCTGCTTTTGCTGACACACGATGACGACGGTGGAGGTGACGCATGGGCAAAGGTGGTTTTAGTTCTGTGCAGCGTAGGGGCAGGAGTTCTTTTCACAAGTTCCACTCTCTACAGTCAACTCCTTCCACGTGCCTACCTATCTTAGACTTCGCACTTAACAGCCTAGTGCTCGTCCACCTCCTTCTGCTGTTATTACCGCCATACCAACTCTGCCCCGTCCGTACGCACACCACTATCTAGTAATAATCTTACACTTTATACAAAACATCTAAGACACTTAATTAACAGCTCACCCCCCCAACTTGCATCCAGACAAACTCGTAAAGTCAGCTCCGTCATGCAGCTTTGCAATGTCTTTGCCCGTGTACAGCACATAGTCTCTTGCCTCTCAAACAGCACTGCTATTCTTGCCACAAAAGCTTTGCGTTTGCATTACAACGTCTGCTATTGTTCACTCTGAATACTCACACTATTAATTATTAACTACGTAATGGGGGAACCGCTTTCACTTACCTGCCGCCACCGCCGAGAGTCACACCACGCCAGCAGCCTCACCGAAGGAAGCCGCCCACCGCCGAGAGTCACACCGGGCACAGCAAACCGCGCCGCCGCTCCGGGAGAACCACAACTCCCGGCAGGCATCGCGGCGGCGCGACGGAGTGACGCGGAACGCGCCAGCAGGGCGCAGGGCGCACCGACAGCCCGTTAAAGGGAGGAGGAGACCCGCGTCGCGGGACGCGAGCGGGACGCCCGGGGCTAAGCCCGGGCAAAGGGCGGGCCCTCTTAGGCCCTCAGAGGCCCGAGGAGCCTGGCCTGGGCCAGATACCCTGCCCGTTTGTAAATAGCCAAAGGACATCGAGACTGCAAAACTGTAAGTTGGCTAAAAATAATAAGTTGGTGCCATATATTAGTGTGAATATCTGAGAACCTGTTGTATTGAAACAGGGACTGGTCTTTGTTCATAATTCTTTCCTGTTGTATAGTGGGTCATTTGTGTGACTCGCTATGAATCACCCAGAGACCAGAAGCAGGGCAGCCGCTGGGGCAAAGAAATTAACCGGTACCCTAGATGACTTTATAGTACGTACGAACGCCCTTATCGATGAAGGGATCATACTGATGGACAGAAGGGTGTCCCAAGACTTAGCCATGGCAAAACGTTCCTCTCTGGGCCATATTGCTCAAGTTTGCACACCCAAAAATGTATCCGCTCCAAAAACACTAGTAATGGTACACAAGGAGCAGGGTTCTGATTTATCAGCCTCACAGGAAGGTCTGGAGGCAACCCCAGATCTTTCCTTGCTGCTGGAAAATGGCCCTGAGGCAATAGAAAATGATACATTAGATAGTACCCTAATTGAAAGGGGGAGGAAGGAGGGGGCAATTCCTAAACAAAAGCTCACTAAGACGACCACTCGAAAAGGTAATAAACCCCAGACTATCAAAATCCATGACCCAATTCAGTTGGATCAAACATTGCCGAATGAGAATACTAACTTAGATGCTGCCAGTAATATTAATGACACCGTAGGGGGACCTCGGGTAAGCACGGGTATAACAATAAGCCTGCCAGATGAAACTATACTGGATAGTAGTTTGGAGGGAATTTTGGACCAAAGTGGGGTAGTTGAGAACCAAGCAGGAGGGGGAGAGGACTGTAGTAGCCTAAGCATGGCTAATAACAATATCTTTGCTATGCTAAAAACTCTTTTAGAACCTATTGAGGTAAGGCTACGAAGTCTGGAAAGAATATTGACTAACATCCATAAAGATATTAGTGCCCCTAGCTTTAATGTGAACAATAAAGCTCCACAACAAAAGCCAAATACGAATAGACCACCCACAGTTGCTAAAAGTGATGCCACGATCAATTTACCATCAAAACCCACCATCAATCCACCTCCAAAACCCACCAATAATCCACTTCCAAAATCTACACCTATACCCAAAAATCCAACCACAGTTAACAAAGTAGCGTCACCCAGGCAAACTCCCAAGGATAAAACTAATGCTGGAAAAAGGGAGACACGTAGAAATATACATCTACCACCGGAAGCATCTCCATACGTGGTGGTCCTTACTGGAGTCCCACAACCTGATAATGATTCATATGAAAATAATGGGGGACTTATAAATAAAACAATACATTGGCTAAACGATAACTACCCCTTGCCACCAGCCTTTAAAAGCAATATCCTCATGGTTGAAAGGGCTCCTTGGGTGGGCTATAATAATAACAATAAAAAAAGGATACACGGTGATTGCGTGGTGATAACATTCGAGAATCCCCGCACCGCCAAATTCATTACATCGAGGCCCCCAAGAAATTATGGTTTGTCTATTGTTGCTAGGTCATTATCCTATTTTTACCCTGAGGGTGAACAACCGGATAATAAATGGAGCTGGACCAGGGACAAACGATACCATGGTGGTAATAGTGGTCAGGCTTTTGACAATAACCACCACAACATACAGTGGTCTGGGAGGCATGAAGATGGTTGGAACACGGTGAAATATAAAGGGAGGCCCCCTTACCCTTGTCCTCAGGGTTATGATTTAGGGTGCACAGGCATCCCGCAATTCCCTTCATTCTTCCCGTGTTACAACCGGTATGATTGCCTAGAAGGAGTGGATTGACTCCCCGAGACTAAGGAAGATGACTTGTTAACACACAACGCTTTGGGCTTGGGTCCTATAAGCTGTCTAGGGTCTGAGGAAACCTTAGAAATACAGGTGGGGGATCAGTCATTACATGGGGACCTGGTCACTAGACTAGGGGACAGTGTAGATATTTCACCTACTGAAAAAGATTACTGTAAGGTGCTTTTTTGGAACGTGGCTGGGTTAAAACAAAAGATCACTAATCCAACCTGGGATGAGGCCATTACCGACGTGGGAATATTAGCCCTCCAAGAAACTTGGGCTATCACCCCGATACATCTTAATGGCTATAAAACATACTTCACCCCGGCGGTGGGTAGTATTCATGGGAGACCTAAGGGGGGGTTGATTGTATATATATCTAATCTCCTAGTATACGATAAAATCTCCTTCTCCCCTGGATCCAGCTATTACCAAAAAATAGTAATCTACACAAGGAAGGGTCCAAAGATGGTCCTTCTTAATTTTTATAATAATTGTCCAGATAGCATGATTAAGGATGTACTTGACACATTAACTACAGAAATGCAACACGAACTCGATAAGAGCAAGAGGGCTGAAGTTATGTTATTATGGGGGGGTGATTTTAATTGTACTCTCTGCAAAAAGGGCCAAAAGGGTATCTGTGGCCTAATGCTGGAACAAGATGTAAACCTGACGCATTTTGAACACACCCTACTAGGCGACTCATTAAATGAGATGATTTTTAATTTCAATTTTGGGTTTTCAAATGAGCTAGCACACTATACAACGCCATTTGCTCCAACATTTGTGGGGCGGGGTGCCTCATCTACTATTGATTTTAATTTATGTACACTTAGCTCTGCGAGTAGATTGATCAAAGCAAATGTCATGGATTTACCACTGAGTGATCACCTGCCACAGGTATTAAAAATGGAGAACTTATTTGTTGCAGCTGATACTAGAGAAGGTCCGGACCAAATGGTCCAGGATGTGAGGTTGGGTGCTCAAAATGGTTATAACCTTAAATGGAGCAGATTGGTCCCGGATGACTTTCTGTACAAAATATTGAGGAAATGCATGAGTAGTTTCTTGGTTTGTTTAGACGAATACGCAGAGTACGGTGATATAATAACCCATTTTAATACCATCTCTAGTACAATAAAGGAAGCTTTGTGGGTTGTAAGGAAAAACTTCTTAAAGTCCAATAGGAAATGGTTCGATAGGAACTGCACTCGAGCCTTAACAAAGCTTAGACTTGCAATTCATAAAAGACCACGGGACGTAATCTCAATTAGAATTGCTAGAAAGGACTATAACTTAGCCCTGAAGGATAGGAAGGCCTCGATAAAAAGGGAGGCCTGGGATAATCTATGCGCTGCCTCAAAATCAAATGATCCGACAGCTTTCTGGAGGGTTATTAATACCCCCCTCTTATATGAACAAAAAGCACGCCTAGAAATCGCTATCACAGAAGATGAGTGGGTGGATCATTTTTCTTCCCTCTATAAGGCTGTGGAACCAACTCCTGACATAGGTCAGGATGCGGGGCTGTCAAGGTTAGTTACTACCAGTACCTTGACTATAACCCTTCCAGAAGTTATAGCCAGTTTGAAGGCGACTAAGGGGGGCAAGGCAGCAGGGCCAGACGGCATACCAGCTGACCTCTATAAAGCTAACATTGAACTATGGGGGCCACTGCTGGTTCAGCTTTTTAATGCCGCCTTGGTAAATAGCCCAATTCCTACCTGGTTTACATCGGTAATAGTCCCAATTTTCAAGAAAGGGGACAGGCTTAGTTGCACTTGCTATAGGCCAATTTCCTTATTGGACTCCTCTATAAAAATTTTGGGGAGAGTGATTTTAGCAAAACTACAGAGCTGGGCTGAGGATAATGGGGTGCTAAGTGATTTCCAATTTGGGTTCCAAAAGGGTCTGGGGACCATAGAGCAAGGTTTGAATCTCTTCACCTTGCAACAAAAATATATAAAGGTTAAAAAACAACGTCTATACCTCACTTTTGTTGATTTAACATCAGCCTTTGACTGTGTGTCACACACCAAACTATGGTCAATTATGGCCGAGTTGGGGGTAGACAATGCCATTATATGTTTTCTGAGAGAGCTTTATTCTGGGGCCACTGCTAGTGTAAGATACGGAAATAGTGGTGAATGTAGCAGACAATTTGGGATTGGCCGGGGTGTGCGCCAAGGGTGCGTTTTAGCCCCCTTTTTATTTTTGTTATACATAAATGGAATGGAGAAGCATCTCGTGCAGGAGGGCCGAGACATGCCTATGGTGAGAGGTAGGCCTGTCCCGGCATTAATGTACGCCGATGATGCCGTTCTGATGGCACGCACACCAATGGCTTTACAAACTTTGGTGACAGCCTTTAACACCTTTATGCTTGGTTTAGATTTGAAAATTAATTGTTCTAAAACTTTATCTATGTTCTGTGGGTCCAGAACAAGCAAGCATTTGAAGCCAATCTTTATAAATACTAATCCCTTAGAAAGGACCCCTACCTTCCCGTATCTAGGGATACTGTTCCATGAAGGTGGCTCTTGGACTACAGCAATTCATGCGAGGTCTCTGCTATTCTCTAAAACTATTATGGCCCTAAAATGCTTTATGAAAAAAATAGGAAAAAACCCATAAAGGAGATTTTAACTGTGTATAACGCAACCTGTATATCTGTAGCCACTTATGGTGCTGGATTATGGGGGTATTCAAATGTTAGTGTGATTCAAACTATGGAAAACAAGTTCTTATGTCACGTTCTGTCCGTACCCCAAAGTACTGCAACGATGATATGCCATGTTGAATTGGGTATACCTTATATTACAGACACTATTAAAATTCAGCCAGTCCTTCTTTGGCATAGGGTCTGGACAAAAGAGGAATGTGCTGTCAATCGGGCCATTTTAAAGGACATCATGGTTTTGGACAATATTAGCAACTTTAAATGGATAGGCTTCGTCAAAGAATTTCTTGGGAAAATAAATTGTCCCCAATACTTTGAGGACCCACAATCCATGGAATATATATCTAGAAGGGATTTGAAAAATCTATGTATGGCGCACCTCAAGGAAATGAGATATATGGAAGAGGTGAGGAAAAAGACTGTTTCTGCCCACCAGGACATTCTATGTGGAGAAAAATTGCAGCCATATCTCTCATTGTATATGCCTAACCATGAACGTTACCTTTTGACCCGTTTTAGACTGAATATTGTTTTTAGGACACTATCGTTCCCCTTGATGAATTGTTGGTCGAAGGATTTATGTCTTTGTCCATGCGATGAAGTATCCCATCAATCAGATATACACATATTATTTTTTTGTAAATTTTATACTCTTCCTCGAAAGAATCTTATCATCCCTATCCTCAAGGATCTAAATGTATATAGATGCCGCCTAGCGTTTACAGAATGCCAGAAAATGGAATCTGTTTTTATGGTTGCTTCAATTGCAGAATTTTTAAAACTGGTTTTTAAGTGCCGTAAATCAATTCAAACGGACTGATCGTTTTTTATTGTATATATGAATTATATTCTGATTTTTTCTTTCTGTGTTCTTAAAATAAGCTTACTTCACCTCTTGTAAACTGTATTTGTCATGCTACTTTCATGGTTATCTTGCTTTTTTAACCGAATAAAGTAATTTTGAATCTTGAATCTTGAACTACGTAATGAATGCACTTTTCACCATCTTTACCGTGTGCTCAAAGAAACGTTCTCACGCGTCCCATAACAACTCTGCAGTACCTGTATGTATCTGTTAACATTGCAAAAGTATGCATGACACAAACTAGCCCGTAAAGTGTCTTCTTTCCCAAAAGTAACTGCACAGTCCAAATCTTAATCAGCATTTCATCAGTAACAATACTTCAAAAGTAAAATCACACCCTTCCTCCCATTACTTAACAAAACAGCATATACAACAACACAAACATATGTCTCTCGTGCTTCCTTGCTACTGCACTTTTGCCATAAAGTACACCTCCAGCTTACAGCAACTTTGTTCTACCGCTACGTCATCTTCAACAACGCCTCCCCCCTCCCTCCCCCGTCATCCTTTCTTTTCATTGCCCCTCGCACTCCAGGACACCTTGCTCATAACTTTCTTCTGTAGTGCATTAAACGCTTTTGTCACCTCTACAACACCCCATCTGAAACATACACTTCTAGCTACAAGCATGAACACCTTCTCTACTTTTACAGCATCATGCGCTCCTCAGCAACAGCCCCATATCCGTAGCATTCACCAAGCAGCTAAGACTTCCCAAAACATCGGTCTTTTATCATATCGCTCAGCATGACCCTCTCTAGCAAACTCCAGCAATACTCTCTTCTTGCATGTCTAGCAAGCCTAACGCAAACTTTTATAGCTGCTTCGCATCACCGCCTGCCCCCTTTCATGTCCTTCAGCCATCAACACCAAATGCACGCTAGCACCAACTCGCCTAATAAAACAGCACACCTTCTAATTCTACTCTCCCTGGCCACTATCTCTACATGCCCTCCTTTATTTCCCTTTCCATCTTGTTCACGACAACTGCCTGCACAGCAACTGTGCCAACAACCCACATTGAAAAAAACAGTATGACAAGCTTATTATGCATCAGTTATTGCATTACAAATGCGATAGGTGTCACATTTACAAAATGTTAAACTATTGCCAAACTAAATGACTAAACTATTCACTTTGCTAGTTTCTAAACCAACACATACTAAAAAATGTGTCATTTACAATACCAATAGCTCAAACTTTCCGAATGCGAGACCTATTGCATTGCAAATGCTTGTTTAATTTGGTGCCTAGGTCTATTTTCTATTCCAGTGCCGCCTTGCTTGAGGTCTGGCACACAGAGCCCCTCGTTGAACTCACTTTTCCTTTTTTTCTCACTAAACTCTACACCAGTTATTATTAACTTCTATCTGCGTTTATAACATCAGGTCTGTGAAATATCTCCACACCCATCAAGTCGAGAGATTAGCAGCGTGGACTTCTGTCACAGTAAGATCAGGGTGGAGGAGGCAACCACTTCCTGTGCACGCTTGCACTCACTTACACAGTGCTTAAAGCAGAAAATACAAAGATCTGTCAGAGCATCTCTTTCGATGCTGCAAGCGCACGTACTAGTAAAACGAGAGGCGTTATCAGATAAACACTGAAATAATTTATAGATGGCGCATTCTTTATCAGGCCGTGACGTACTAGTTATCGGGTCAAACATTGCAGATAGACAGTTGTTCAGTTTGCTGGTGAATGTGCATGTGGAATTTGCGGCCGGCTGGACATGTGATGCATGCACGCGCAGGGCTGGAGCAGAAGCCAGTTGATCCTTGGATGGAATCTGAGCGCGTGAGACGCGCATGATCAGTGCGTTGTAAGAAGCGCTCTTATCGATAGGATTCCGGTTTGCATTGAGGCAGGGGGCTGAAGCGTGAATGCAGTTAGGAGGGCACTGGGCAGGATTCTTTTTTGTTCACGTGCAAGAGTTTATTCAAGTTAGCATATACATTTTGCAATGTACAACAAGCAGGTCTGTACTGTTCGCTAGGAAGGTGCTCCAAGGTCTACAATTGTACTGTGTCTACTCTGGATATTGCTTTCTTACAGCTGGTGGGGGCCGGTGCTTTTTTCCCCTCTTGAGACATTTCCAGAGAGCTAAAGAGGGAAAATGCACAAAGGGGAAAGAAGGAGAAGGTGAAAGAGAATGATGAAAAAACGTGAGAAAGCAGGAACTGGCAAGTGTCAGATAAAGGGGCAGGTAGTGTCTAGCAGAGGATTGAAGAGGCCAGAGGTGGATTCATGACTACCTATCGATGGCGGCCGCGGTCTTCTGAGCAGAGCTCTGAGCACTGGCACTTATTCTCCAACAAATTAAACACAGACTCTGGATCAGGGCCGGATTTGGAAACCAAAGCAGCCCTGACAATTTTGTAGGACCAGTGACCCCGCATGCCCCACCCCCTGGAAAAGGTGGAGAGGGTGGGGGTGCAAGTGTGATGCACTACTGCTTTTGCTACCGGGGCGATATTGCAGGTCCTCTGCAAAATAGCCTGCCAGTAACAAAAAAACAAATGCAAAAACAACAATTGATGGATAGAATGCAGAACAATTTCATACACTCACCCCAGTACAGATATCTGTGCCTAAATCCATCGTTTTTTTGCTCACCATGACATTTCGGTTTGAAACCAGCCATATGCAAATCAGTCTTGACGCTGTGCCCTATGAGAACAGTCCAGCCGGAACTGCCAAGCCAGGTCCTCCTGGACTGGAAACAAGCATACTAGGACCGGTTTTGGGCTTTCAGCCCTCAGCCAGCATAGCTTGATTCCAGTGGCATGGAGAGCACAGGACTCACGTCTGAGCATACCCGTCCAACTCGGGGTGACAAATACAAAAACAATTGATGGACGGAATGCAGAACAATGTCATACATTCACTCCAGTACAGAGATCTGGGCCTAAATCCATTGTTTTTTTGCCCACCACGCCATTCCGGTTTGAACCCAGCCATATGTAAATCAGTCTTGACCCTGTACCCCATGGGAAGAGTCCAGCCCGAACTGCCAAGCCAGCTCCTCCTGGACTGGAAACAAGCATCCTAGGACCGGTTTCAGGCTTTCAGCCCTCATCAGCCAGGATAGCTTGATTCCAACATTGCGTCCATCATCTTGTGTGTTTTGCTGTTCGCCCTATGTGGGAAGGGTATGCCCAGACTTGGGTCCCATGCTCACTACGCCACTGGAGTCAAGATATCCTGGCTGATGACGGCTGATAGCCAGAAACCAGTCCTAGGGTGCTTGATTCTGGTCAAGGGAAGACATGGCTTGGCAGTTCGGGCTGGACTCTTCCCATGAGGCACAGGGTCAAGACTGTGAGAAGTTGGCCTGGTATATGATGTTCACTATTCTAGTGAGCACCTTGCACCAGTCCAAACAACCCTTATGGTGATGGTTGTAAAGTCAACCTTATAGACCAGCTATCCTAGTGGTAACATGGACAAAAGCAGTCTTAGGCTAAACTCAAGAGGGCATGTGAAGCCAGCTGTTTTACGATATGCAATCCCTTTAATACCAAATGAAAGGACACCACACAGGTTATATATTCAAAATATATATGTGTTTATTTCTAAATCAATCTTCTGAACTCTTTATGAGGGCAGAGGCACAAGCGCATAACAAGTAACTCAATATAACATACAATAATTTGCACAAATATAGATAGGCCCTGGTAGCCCGCTAAACCATATACTAAAACAGTGGTATAAGAACCACGTCACGAACAATTGAAAGGCCTAGCGCCTTGGGAATCGCTGGGGCTACACTGGACTAACAGTTGTTAGGGAGCAGGAGGCCCACAGGATATGAGTTCAGTGTCTAATTGCGCACGCGTGCACACATATAAGTCAATGGGTGCGTAAAGTTAGAAAGTTAAAGAGTAAGGAGTCTTCCGACTGGACCAGAAGCTAACCACTTAAAACTAGGACACTAGGAGAGTTAATATTCACAGGAGCACCGCAGTACTCGCGTTACCTCACCCACAGGAAGCGGGTGCATAGGTCCCAAAGTGTGTCGTGTTTCGTCGTGGAGTTCTATGGAGCCTTGGAGAAAAGATGCTGCAGGCGACCAGGAGAGAAGAGTCCGGTTGGATCCAAGGGTGGATGAAGAGTACCTGAAAGCAGAGGGGACAGAGTCTGGGTCACTAGCCAGTGACCAGGAAGGAACCAGGAAGGAACCAGGCGATGTCGGGAAGCAATCAGGTGCTGTTGTGAAGCTTGTCTCCGCTGCCACGTGGACCAGGAGGTGTCGACGACAACCAGGAGCTGGGCACGGACTGTCCAACAAAGGTTCTCACTGTTGGCGGTGTCGGTTCTCGAATCGGAATCAACAGGCCTTGGCAAATGCAACCCACGCAGGAATCAAAGATGGCTTCTGGGTCAGACCAGCAAGGTCTGATGGGCTGCTCCTTTTCAGGGGAGCAAGGGCCAATCTGGAGCAACCAGACCAGCATTGGAAATTCAAGGTTTCGTCGTCACAGAGGCCACTAGCCAACAGGCAAGTGATCGGACAGACGCGTGAAGCAGGAAAATGCAGAAGGGCCCCACGCAGAACTCGTGGAGTGTGGAGGGCTGATCTCCGGTGCAGTTGGTGCTCGGGGCTGGGGCTTCTCAATCACCAATGCACAACTTCGAGGGTGCCTCAGAAGTTGCACGGAAAGCAATTCGCTGGCTTTCCAAGATGGCCGGTCCCACATCTTGCGTCGCATCCACGGGTCTCAGCTTTGCTGTGGCTGTGGATCGGGCTGAAGAAAGTCTGGAAGTCTAGGTCTTGTCAGGCTCTGTGCTCAGACTCCAGCGGGAGCGTTGACAAAGCAAACCATTGATCGCTTGATGGTGCCTGCTTGTGCAGGGTGGTCACTCCTTGACCACAAGGGAGATTCTTCAGTCTTCTACGTCGAGTAGGATGTCGAAGGTCCAGAGTTTCGTATCAGAGTTTCAGTCAGGATAAATCTAAAGTCTTGGGACTCAGCTCCTACCTATATACCAGATCTAGGGGCTGGATTACCTGCTAGGTCCCTCCTGTGGGTGGGACCCAGGAAGGGGGTGGTTACACCCCTTTCCCTTTGTCCAGTTTCGCGCCAGATCTGGGTCTGGAGTGCCCCAGCACCGGTTGGAACTGGACTATGCATGGGACACCTTGTGTGCCCCAGGCAGTGTCTCATTTCATTCAGCCCTCCCTGCCCCAATACACTATAGCCTGTCTGGGGTGGTGCTACCACCTCCCTGTGACAGGAAACCTATTGTCCAGAGTGCAGAGTGCAGAGTCCCTAATCCACTTCAGGCCTTTTTAAATCACTGCCAACCACTCCCTGCCATGTTATATCACTCTTATAGGTGTCTGATGAACACATTGAAGAGTTCTGCTGGGCCATGCTCCAACTCTTTTGGAAAATGTAAAAAGTTTGTATTTAAGCTGGCAGAGGTTGCATGGGTCAGGCCACTGGCAGAGCATGGGCATGAGGAGCTGTCACAGGGGGGACCCACAGCAACAGGCTGGTCTGTGGTAGTGCCTCCAATACTGTTCTAGTGGTGAATGGTGGGGTGTTTTGGGCTAGCTCACCGGCCTTCTGCCTCTTTTTGGGTGCCTTCAACCCCACGTCTGAGTGTTTTTAGTAAAAGTGCACCGAATACCATGGCTTGGAGTACTTTAGCCTTGGTAACTGTTTGGAGCTGCACAGAGCCTCTTAGTGGTCGGGACAGAGGAACAAACACCAATATGCTCCCCAAGAAGAAGAACCCATTCTGCCATGACCTCTTTGCCTATTGGCAGAGGCTCCACTCCAAGACGTGGGCTGCAGATCTGACGGGCAATAGTCCCAACATGGCACTCACCAAACCGCACTAGCTGGACAGCCTCTGCAGCTTTAAGGCTGAACTGAGGGAGAAGCTGGTGTAAGACGTGTTTCTGGGCCTGGCAGACCTCCAGATGATCTTGCCACGAAGATATCAGACCTCAGGACAGATGTGGACTCCGTGGGCCAACACGTGCTGAATGGGGGCGGAACGGGTGTAGATATTTCCAACCGCCCACTCCGAGACGGTGCAGAGGTGATCTCTGCTGGAGGGATGGTTGTGGGAGGCCATTGATAAACTGGAGGACCTGAAGAACCGTTCAAAATGAGGAAACCTAAGGCTCAGCAGTATCAGCGAGGAGATACTGAATGTAAACCTCAAAGCCTTCATGGTGGGCATGATTTCAACCTTGATGGGGGATGCCAAACCAGAGGTGAGCGTCGACAGGGTCCACTGTGCCCCCCAGCAGCAGTCCCAGAAGGGACATCGAGACGTTCTTGTCAGATTTCACTATTTTTCAGAGAAAGAGGCGGTCTTGCTGCAGGCCAGGAAAATGAGAGAGGTGACATTCCAGGACTATATATGCACAATTTATAAAGATGTCTCCCAGCTCACAAAACAGCATACCCTATTACTCACGAACTTGGAGTCCACTATAGGCGGACATACCCTTTTGGCTTCTCTTTTGAGATTAATGTCAAGCATCATACTGTCACGGAGTTCCACAGAGCTGCAGCCCTACTGGGCATTCAGTTAGAGGATGCTCAAAGGTGAAAAAAACTCCAGGAGTCCAGAGATGCGTGACACAGAATGCACTCTGGCACCGTGGCACCAGCGATGGTCCCATGATTGTAGAGGAGAACATCCGCTGGATAGTGATCAGGCAGATCCCTAAATCAGATTCTATGAGAGACTCATGGCTTGAGACAGTCATGGCCCAGGGGATCAAGAACTGCGTTTGGATTGGGGACCATCTTGGCCTCTGCACCTGGTGGTGGGTTTGATGATCGTATGCCCTGATTTTCTCCCTTTGGCTTGCATGCATGATGTGGTGAACCATGAGACAACAAGGTGGCAGCAGATGAACAACCTCCAGTCCCTGGACATGATATGGTTGCAACGGGTCTGAACTAGGGCTGTCTTGGACATCAGCATTGCCTGTGGGGAGCGAGAGAGAGACCTTGGTTCATCCTTTGGGGCAAATAGTCTTTGAGGATGACAGTCTACTTGCCCCTACCTGCATCACCACCGAGGTGGCTGTAATCCCCGGATATCGTTTCTGGGGTGGCACAGAGCTATCTCCATTATTGTTCAGAAGTTATGTTCTTATTTTTGTTATGGGTTGGTTTTCTGTTTTGGGAAAGGGAGAGGGGGAGGAAACAGTTGAGGTCCATGATCAATAATGCTTCTACTACTCACACCACATACCAATGCTGTCTGTACAAACATGGTGCCATTTCAGTTAGTCACACTTAATGCAAAGAGGCTCAACTCTCCTAATAAACGGGTGTGATCTGGAGATGCCTCTGTGATACTAATCCAGACATTATCTGTCTTCAGAAAACTCATCTTATGTACAAAGACCAGGGGAAACTCAAATATCCCGGCTTTCCTATGACGTATTATTCCTCAGCCAACACTAAACAGTGATGAGTTACCATCCTTATCCACTGTAACCTGTCACTCTTGTCATCTGAAGAGTTATATGTGCTAGCCTGAGGGTCTAAGCCAGGCGAAAGCCTAACCCTAAAATAGCGGTCAAGGGAGTTCAGGCATTAGAGGCACCTATGAGGGATGACACCACCCCTATCTCCACACTGTATTGAGGTCAGCCTCTTGGGACAGAACTAGATCTATCCTACATCGACTATCAGCGCAGCTGCTGTCTATGCTCTTGTGTCGGTGGTGGCACGTTGCTGTACCTGAACCAGTAATGGGGATCCTGAAGGAAAGTGGAGAACCTTCGACCAGCTCAGGAGAGATGAGTACCTGAAAGCTAGAGGTTGAGGTGGGCGGCGTTTCCCAATAACACCAGGACTGGTGCGGCTGATGGAACTATGACAATGCCCTCCGGCGGAAACCTTATATGTTATACTGACCGTGGTGCCCAAGCAACATCGCCGATGCCCGGTGGAGCTGTTCTGGCAGCTACAGAGGAGATCTACTTTGGTTTCACCCCTTAGCCGTCACATACCAAGCCGGACATTGGACATTGTTTTACCACGTCCCTCCATGATCCTTGTGGCTGACTCCCCTTCCCAGCCCTACCTGGCCTTGTTTGGTTTTTCCTACACCCCTGTCTCGAACCCTCGCCCCCACCCTCCCTCATGCTCCAGGTAACTCGTATATGTTTTTCGTTTTATGCTATGGTAACTGATGTCACTTTGTGCAACTTTTCTTATGTAAAGCGCTCCGATACCTCCGGGTCTATCCAGCGCTATAAAAACCTCTTCAAATAAATAAATAAAGTAAAGTAAAGTCCACATTTGTAAAGCGCACAATCACCCACAAGGGTCTCTAGGCGCTGGGGGCCGTCGGGAAGATTAAGCGAGCTATTGCCCAGAGTCACATGGTGCTGGGCTAACCTGCCGCCGGAGCCGGGGATCGAACCGTGGTCCCCAGATTCCAGCGTCAGTCGCCCTGGCCGCGGCGCCACACCTCTTCCTAAATAAAGACATGAAGCCTGACAGACATGGCAGCTATATCATACTGGTAGAGATATATTACCCTACGATATAAGCTTTTGTGACCAGTTTAAAAAACTATGAATTTTATTCAAGTTAGGCCGCCTCTACTGTATTTACAGTTTTTAAACTCACCCACAGTTTGTTTCTCTCTTGTATGTTATCTCTCAGGGGTTTTTAAGCAAGTGTGATCATGTAGTTATCCATTTTTGTTTTTAACACCTTAGGAGCTTCGTAAACAAACCTCCCCAGTGCTGCGCTGTCCATTATCCAGTGCTGAACTGGACGTCCAGCGGTCGCACGCAGCACTGGGGAGGTAGTGCTCGTCACGACCGTTGGACGTTCGCAGCACTGAAGGGGTTAACTGACTTGTCTTTTATGATTTTAGTTTTAAAATCGAATAAAGATTATATGATACTGGTAGAAACACTAAATGGACAGTTTATCACAATTGTCGCGGCCATTTGTGCGTAAGGCATTCCAAGATGGCTTTCTCTTAAGCTTCCTAGACGACTTGGTGGAAGTAGCGAAAGGAGATATCATTCTCTCCTAACTTAGTGGCCGATTAGGATTGCGTTTTTTCCGCATCCTCCAGGCCGGCGGAAAAAATGCTGCGGAGCCTTCAAAGACCCAGATTAGGATGGCTGGTGGGTCAGGAAGACCGTCTGCAGCTTTTCCGCCACGGTCGCCTTCTGACTACGGCGGAAAAGCTCTAACATGGCTGGCGGTGTCTATCAGACACCGCCAGGCATATTAGGATGTTGGTGGTCCTAAGCCTTTCCACAGCGGCATTTCCGCCGTGGAAAGGCATACGGTCTTTTCTTTGGGGGCCCGTTGCGGGCCCCCAGGGGTGAAGGGTGGGTGGGGGGTGCACATGGGGGGTACCTATGGTACCCCCCTGCCTTTGCGTGCACGAAGCGGCAGGCACCGCGCGGTGCCTGCCGCTTTGTGCATGCAAATGCACTGCTTTCATTTTTAAAAATACAGGATGTGACCGCCAGGGTGGCGGTCACATCCTAATTTGCACGGAGGGACCGCCGCTGCCCCTGTGGACGGTCCCTCCTACTCTGGGGTGGCGGACGGACGCAGGTCCGTCCGCCATCCTAATCGGCCCCTATATGAGGTCTGGGACCCGACCAGGGACAGAGAGGGAAGTGGGGGAATGATCATGGGGGACTTTTCTAAGCAAGTGAAGAAAATACTGAGAGACTTGGGGTTACGGGATGCTTGGCGTGAATTTTATGAGCTAGACAACATTTATGCCATCTACTCCCATATACAAGGCACACACTCCTGCATCAATTATATTCTAGTGAGCAACCCCATGTCTGTCTGTTAAAAGAAGCAGAGATTGGTCCAATAACTGCCTCTGACCATTCCCTGATCAAGGCTAAGTTTGACCTAGGACTGCATAGGCATTGGGGTTATTGGTGGCTTTATTCCTCCCTGCTGAGAGATCCAGTTGTCTGTGAGGACATGTAAAGCAGATTGATGAATATTTTGAGCTAAGCGAAGGGGGAGAGGCACTGATTCCTGGTGTCTGGAATGCCTTTGATGTGCCTCTCAGCGGCCACTTTATTGCGGCTGGGGCTGGACGAGCTAGGGTCCGTAAACTGGAGATCCAGCAATTGGAAAGCAAAGTACAGGGATTAGAAACAGAATGGACCACACGCCGTTTGAGGTGCTCCACATGTGCCCTTGTATCTGCGTGAGGCCAGCTTCAAATGTATCATATGAATAAGGTCAAACTCTCACTCCTTCACTGTCGCAAATGGGCATATGTGTTTGGAGACAAAGTAGGCACCGAGGTCACCCAGATCCTTTGGGGAAAACAGGAAAAAGACAATGTTAAAGAGATCATTGATAATATGGGGTAGCCTGTAAGGGAGGATTTAGAAAAGGTGGAAGAATTCAGTTGATTCAATGAAGAGTTGTACCAAGGCTAGCCCCTCCCATTCTTCCACTGGAAGATGTTCCTGGACCAAATCCATCTTCCCACACTATCGAGCACCCAACGGGAATCTTTGGAAGGCCCCATTATACCAGAGGAAATATGCCTCGCCATTATATTTCTGAAGCTTAATAAAACCCCAGGCTACAATGACCTCACTGACTTTTTTCACAAGGCATATGTGGCCCAACTCACCCCAATACCGGGAGACCTTTTTAAATACTGTGCAACCTCGGGAGAGGTCACACAGACAATGGAGGAGGAGAGGTCACACAGACAATGGAGGAGGAGAGGTCACACAGACAATGGGGGAGGAATGGTCACGGTTAGCCCAAAATCCACCAAGGACCCTCGCCAGTCCTCCTTGTATCAACCAATATACTTGCACAATGTGGATGCCAGATTGTTTTTACAAATCTTGGTCACTCGCCTTAACAGGGTACTGCCTAATCTGGTCTATACTGACTAGAGTGGATTAATTCAGGATCGCCAGGCACATGAGGACCTTAGAGTGGCCACCTACTAGATAGAGAAGACATCTCTCAAAGCTATTGCCACCTTCTTCCTCTCTTTGGATGCAGAGAAGGCCTTTGATAGGGTGGATTGGACTTTTCTGCACCTGAGACTCCACAAGATGGGCCTTGTACCCACTTTATAAAGATGGTCTTTGCAAGTTATTCTCGTCCCAAGGCCAGGATTATCCTGAACGCCACCTTTCATCCTCCTTCTCCCTTTTTAGGGGTACGAGACAGGGGTGTGCTTTCCCTGTTATTTGCACTTTTCATAGAGCCTCTTTCATGTCTAATCCGACAGTTGCGGGCAGTGACAGGGACACAGTTTGGGTCACAAGAACATAAGATCTTACTTTATGCAGACAATGTCCTTCTCACCCTGGGTTTGCCGAGCATATCCTTACCTCAGGTGGTGACCTTATCACAAGCCTTTGAGGTAGCCTCGGGCTACAAGATTTATTTTGACAAATAGAGATCCTCAACCTTAAGATCAGTGTGGAAAATCGGGCTATTTTGACGACACAACAGCCATTTTGATGGGCTAAATCCTCTATCTTTTGTTTGGGGACTAAGTTCATGCATTCAATAAGTGAACTCTTTCAGGCTAAATACCTCCGACTGGTGACCAATATTATGAAAGACCTCCATGCTTGGAGCACACCGATACTTTCATAGCTGGGCTGCATTATTCCAACTTAAAAGATGTTCTTCTATGCCTTCTTTACCTATTTAAGGTATTCCCGATATGGCTGTATCCAGCTTATTTTAGGAATAATCAGTGATGATTGTTGTCCTTTGTGTAGAGGGGTAAGAAGCATAGGTTCTCCCAGATGCTTCTGACCGTACTACAGGAGATAGGAGGTGCCTGGAGATGCCCAGCATTCCTCAGTATCACACAACGGAGCAGCTGTGGGTGGTTGTGAGCTGGTCCACACTGGCATCAGATAATAATTGGTGTAGGATGGATCACGTGATCACACGCCAGGCCCTACGGAACTTAGTATGGTTGGACAAATGATGCAGACCCCCTAACACTTACATCAGCAACCCTGTCTCCACCACCTTCCGCGTGTGGGACAGTTATATAGAACATGCGGGCCTAGCTTTCTTCACATCTCCCTACACAATGATCCATTATAATCCTACATTTATGCCAGCTGTGGAGGGCCAGACCTTCGGCAATTGGAGAGCGGGTGGTGTTCAAAATGCTCTCTTCAAATTACTGCTCCAAGCTGAGACCCGCCAGACCTGGCGCCATAATAGGGAGGGGAACCGGCTCCTCAACTTGCAGGACACACATAAGTACTGTTAAAGGCTCCCTAAAGACATCAACTCCTCTTCGGCATCCATCTTAGAGAGGGAGATTGATAGGTTTTGCATTTCCCGCCCCTCAATTCACATAACATGATGACGTATAAGTTAGCATAGTGTGTCTAACCGAAAGATGTGTTGCATATGTATTTAGGACTAATTGGTTATTTTCGTGTTCCAGTTAGCAATTTCTTAGCTTAGCTCCTGTGCCGCCATCTTGGGAACATTTCTCCGCGACCTGACTGCAATGCCCCCTCCCTTATGAGCGGAAAATCACTGGTCTCAGAGTTTCTCGTCTTGAGTTAGCATTTGCAGAAAACTAACAACGAAAATGTGTTTCTTTTCTATCAGTAATGTTCCCATGCCCGGGAGGAGCGGAGTCTCGGCTCCGTGGCCTTGGGGGTGATAAACAGAGCCATCCTCCCGCAGGTGCAGCGGCTTCATGTGTGCGCTCATTGTTCACCATTTTTCCAGTCCTGTACTTTTCCATTAGGGGCGTGACTAATGTTGCTGTAACGTGTTATAATGTATTGTTGTCTTGAGAACCGGCAGTCCTCTCGGTTCACTCCTTGGAGTGAAGTCCTGACGGGGCCTCTCTAGGCCTAATAAATGTTTTCTAATTCTTCTCCACTTTCTGGCTGGCTTACTTTATGGGAATGATATCTGAGTGAGGTAAGTTTGCTCAGGTGGTTTTGAGCCACGCTTATCAGAGATACACTATAAAGTTTGGTATGGTTGGTATTATGCACCCACAGGCTTAACCGCAGGTATTTTAATGCCCCCCCCATGTTGCTGGAGAGACTGAGGAGCCCTTGGTGAGGAGCTGCATATATGGTGGGATTGCCAGTCATGTGACCATTCTGGGGGAGGTTGTTGCGGCTTTTCCACAGTGTACTATCTTATCCGTTGCCTCATATGCCTGAGGTGATGCTCCTGAGGCTTCAGCCACCAAACTGCAGGGTAATGATGACCGATGAATGGAATCTGAGCCTCCAGCGCTTGGGGGAGGTGAAACTAGCAATAGTACAGAAGTGGAAGCGAGCGGAGTGCCCAGCACTGACTCAGTGGTATGATGAATTATGGACTATACTTGCTATAAAACAACTAATTTGTAACATAAATGGTACACACATAATTTTCAGTCTCAAGTGGAAGCCCCTCTATGACCACCTACGCAGTGGACTCACAAACACAACTCTGGCACTGCACTGGAGAGCACTGGGACTCTTTCACTGAGACCTTGGGTGGGATCACTCATTGACTTTTCAATGACCCAGCCCATGTACAGACTGAACTGTGACACACTGTTAACAGACCGACCTTGGAATGGGACGTGGTTGCTTAATGCTTCAGAGTGGACTCTATAGGGCGGAGTCGCCCACTGCAGCTGGTGTTAGCAGAGGGCTAAGTGGATGTGGTCCTTAGGGGAAAGGTTGGAAGTTTGTACTAGAGAAATCCTCACAGTTCTTTCTCTTTTGATTATACTGTTTGCTTCGGTGTGACTGCCTATAGCATACCACCCGTGCTGGAACCCGCCTCACATAAGGGGTTGGGCCAGTCAATTCTCCTGATGTACCCAAAAAGTTAATAAAAAGATTTGAAATAAAAAATTGTATCTGGGGAAAAATGTGATCACTGGGGCAGAGACTACAGGCTGTTGTGTAGTGCGTGACCGTAGTCATGAGTTACCAGATAGAACTACCATGTCAAGGTGGGACGGTCGGGGGGAATAGCTTCAGCAGCGTGTTTTGGGCCGACACCTCTCAAATGTATTCTTGGTTGGTAGTTGAGTCTGGAGGCCCTGAGTTGGGTCTGCTGTGTATGTATCAGCTTTTCTCTTAGTTTTCATTTTTCTAAGAGGTTTTAACTTGGTCATTTTTTGGATCAGTATCTTAAATATATGGTGATCAGTTTACCAAACAATTTGTAACTCTGCACCCACAGAAGTGTGCAAATGTACTACTTTATGGAATTCACAATCAACGGCACTAGTACGTTTGGAAACCTGCCCCAGTCTCAAATATCCAGGCATACTATTAGCAATCAAACACTCAAAAGGGCATCAGATTAATGCTTGAAAATAGTCAAACCAGTGGCAATCGCTTGGAGTCGCATTCCAATCCATCATTTTTCATCCACTATGCCACTCTAGAGAGAGCCCCCCCCCCCTATTGCAAATCAGTACTGCCCCTTGTTCTCATGGAAAAAGTCCATCCCAAACCTTGGTCATCATACCCCTCCACCCCAAAGCTCACTCCTTTTTTTTGTTAGGAAAATGGAGATTCACTCCCTACGCCCCCTCCACCCACCCCCCCCCACCAGAATCTCACTGAATGAGCTGCAATACACTTTTACGGCTTACTTTTACAACTCCCCCTGCTTGCAAAGATAGGACCCTTTTTCAGCTTCTTAATACAGTAATGGTGTCCACTTTTTAGGTCTCGCCTAGACGAAATCAAAAGCGAAGCTTTTGCTGTCTAGGGCGAGACAACTTATGTTATCACTTTTGGGGGAATGTGGACAGCAGACTGTCACGCGCTTCTCCTGCCGGAGATTTGACCTCGTGGGCGCGCTTTTGCGTCTTGGCTGCTTGTAACGTGCATGGCGGTGCGCGCGCTACATCGTCAGTTTCGCTTTTTTTTTTCTTCAAAGGGGCTGGCGTCAACGCGTCTTGCGCGCACACACAGAGAGACACACACACTAGCACACACAGAGACACACGAGCACACACACATGCACACATACAGACACCCCCCCGCCACCTCCACCCCCCAAGGGTGAGATGTCCCCCCCTCTTTCCTTGCAGTCACCGGAGAGGTCGCCGAGCAGCAGGAGGCAGGCGGTGAGCAGCAGCGGCGGCTCCATGGCGCTCGGTCCGTCCGTCTGTCTGACTGCCGGCGCGTGCCCCCTTTCGGCCTCCTATACAGATGCGTAAGAGAACAAGGACCAGTGCGTCCCTCCTACGAACTGAGCGAGCGCGCGCGTGCCCGCCCGCCGCAGAAAGAGAGTACGGACAAGGACCCAGGTCTAATATCAGCTGCGCACGACCCGAGGCTGAGAACAGCGAGCAGACCAGGGCCATGGAAGTAGAAGAAGGACAAGGGCCGCGGGGCCGCCTGCGCTCGTGTATCGCTTTGTGTGAGCACAGAGGCAGTCTACGCTGCCAGGTAACAGTGAGCAGTAAGCCTCACCCCAATCAGCTTCAGATGCACTTTGTCACATACTGCCTTGTGTTAAGCTTCATGTTAATGTCATTCAAATACAATAGGAGTCCCTTGCCTAATTTTCCCACGATGACTTTGTAAACCCGCATTTAAGCATTTATTTGCGATGTTTACATTGACTTTTGCAAATGTGTTTTGCAGAACATAGATAAGCTGCAGACGCCTTTAGTTTGCTGCTTTTGCTGACACACGATGACGACGGTGGAGGTGACGCATGGGCAAAGGTGGTTTTAGTTCTGTGCAGCGTAGGGGCAGGAGTTCTTTTCACAAGTTCCACTCTCTACAGTCAACTCCTTCCACGTGCCTACCTATCTTAGACTTCGCACTTAACAGCCTAGTGCTCGTCCACCTCCTTCTGCTGTTATTACCGCCATACCAACTCTGCCCCGTCCGTACGCACACCACTATCTAGTAATAATCTTACACTTTATACAAAACATCTAAGACACTTAATTAACAGCTCACCCCCCCAACTTGCATCCAGACAAACTCGTAAAGTCAGCTCCGTCATGCAGCTTTGCAATGTCTTTGCCCGTGTACAGCACATAGTCTCTTGCCTCTCAAACAGCACTGCTATTCTTGCCACAAAAGCTTTGCGTTTGCATTACAACGTCTGCTATTGTTCACTCTGAATACTCACACTATTAATTATTAACTACGTAATGAATGCACTTTTCACCATCTTTACCGTGTGCTCAAAGAAACGTTCTCACGCGTCCCATAACAACTCTGCAGTACCTGTATGTATCTGTTAACATTGCAAAAGTATGCATGACACAAACTAGCCCGTAAAGTGTCTTCTTTCCCAAAAGTAACTGCACAGTCCAAATCTTAATCAGCATTTCATCAGTAACAATACTTCAAAAGTAAAATCACACCCTTCCTCCCATTACTTAACAAAACAGCATATACAACAACACAAACATATGTCTCTCGTGCTTCCTTGCTACTGCACTTTTGCCATAAAGTACACCTCCAGCTTACAGCAACTTTGTTCTACCGCTACGTCATCTTCAACAACGCCTCCCCCCTCCCTCCCCCGTCATCCTTTCTTTTCATTGCCCCTCGCACTCCAGGACACCTTGCTCATAACTTTCTTCTGTAGTGCATTAAACGCTTTTGTCACCTCTACAACACCCCATCTGAAACATACACTTCTAGCTACAAGCATGAACACCTTCTCTACTTTTACAGCATCATGCGCTCCTCAGCAACAGCCCCATATCCGTAGCATTCACCAAGCAGCTAAGACTTCCCAAAACATCGGTCTTTTATCATATCGCTCAGCATGACCCTCTCTAGCAAACTCCAGCAATACTCTCTTCTTGCATGTCTAGCAAGCCTAACGCAAACTTTTATAGCTGCTTCGCATCACCGCCTGCCCCCTTTCATGTCCTTCAGCCATCAACACCAAATGCACGCTAGCACCAACTCGCCTAATAAAACAGCACACCTTCTAATTCTACTCTCCCTGGCCACTATCTCTACATGCCCTTCTTTATTTCCCTTTGCATCTTGTTCACGACAACTGCCTGCACAGCAACTGTGCCAACAACCCACATTGAAAAAAACAGTATGACAAGCTTATTATGCATCAGTTATTGCATTACAAATGCGATAGGTGTCACATTTACAAAATGTTAAACTATTGCCAAACTAAATGACTAAACTATTCACTTTGCTAGTTTCTAAACCAACACATACTAAAAAATGTGTCATTTACAATACCAATAGCTCAAACTTTCCGAATGCGAGACCTATTGCATTGCAAATGCTTGTTTAATTTGGTGCCTAGGTCTATTTTCTATTCCAGTGCCGCCTTGCTTGAGGTCTGGCACACAGAGCCCCTCGTTGAACTCACTTTTCCTTTTTTTCTCACTAAACTCTACACCAGTTATTATTAACTTCTATCTGCGTTTATAACATCAGGTCTGTGAAATATCTCCACACCCATCAAGTCGAGAGATTAGCAGCGTGGACTTCTGTCACAGTAAGATCAGGGTGGAGGAGGCAACCACTTCCTGTGCACGCTTGCACTCACTTACACAGTGCTTAAAGCAGAAAATACAAAGATCTGTCAGAGCATCTCTTTCGATGCTGCAAGCGCACGTACTAGTAAAACGAGAGGCGTTATCAGATAAACACTGAAATAATTTATAGATGGCGCATTCTTTATCAGGCCGTGACGTACTAGTTATCGGGTCAAACATTGCAGATAGACAGTTGTTCAGTTTGCTGGTGAATGTGCATGTGGAATTTGCGGCCGGCTGGACATGTGATGCATGCACGCGCAGGGCTGGAGCAGAAGCCAGTTGATCCTTGGATGGAGTCTGAGCGCGTGAGACGCGCATGATCAGTGCGTTGTAAGAAGCGCTCTTATCGATAGGATTCCGGTTTGCATTGAGGCAGGGGGCTGAAGCGTGAATGCAGTTAGGAGGGCACTGGGCAGGATTCTTTTTTGTTCACGTGCAAGAGTTTATTCAAGTTAGCATATACATTTTGCAATGTACAACAAGCAGGTCTGTACTGTTCGCTAGGAAGGTGCTCCAAGGTCTACAATTGTACTGTGTCTACTCTGGATATTGCTTTCTTACAGCTGGTGGGGGCCGGTGCTTTTTTTCCCTCTTGAGACATTTCCAGAGAGCTAAAGAGGGAAAATGCACAAAGGGGAAAGAAGGAGAAGGTGAAAGAGAATGATGAAAAAACGTGAGAAAGCAGGAACTGGCACGTGTCAGATAAAGGGGCAGGTAGTGTCTAGCAGAGGATTGAAGAGGCCAGAGGTGGATTCATGACTACCTATCGATGGCGGCCGCGGTCTTCTGAGCAGAGCTCTGAGCACTGGCACTTATTCTCCAACAAATTTAACACAGACTCTGGATCAGGGCCGGATTTGGAAACCAAAGCAGCCCTGACAATTTTGTAGGACCAGTGACCCCGCATGCCCCACCCCCTGGAAAAGGTGGAGAGGGTGGGGGTGCAAGTGTGATGCACTACTGCTTTTGCTACCGGGGCGATATTGCAGGTCCTCTGCAAAATAGCCTGCCAGTAACAAAAAAACAAATGCAAAAACAACAATTGATGGATAGAATGCAGAACAATTTCATACACTCACCCCAGTACAGATATCTGTGCCTAAATCCATCGTTTTTTTGCTCACCATGACATTTCGGTTTGAAACCAGCCATATGCAAATCAGTCTTGACGCTGTGCCCTATGAGAACAGTCCAGCCGGAACTGCCAAGCCAGGTCCTCCTGGACTGGAAACAAGCATACTAGGACCGGTTTTGGGCTTTGAGCCCTCAGCCAGCATAGCTTGATTCCAGTGGCATGGAGAGCACAGGACTCACGTCTGAGCATACCCGTCCAACTCGGGGTGACAAATACAAAAACAATTGATGGACGGAATGCAGAACAATGTCATACATTCACTCCAGTACAGAGATCTGGGCCTAAATCCATTGTTTTTTTGCCCACCACGCCATTCCGGTTTGAACCCAGCCATATGTAAATCAGTCTTGACCCTGTACCCCATGGGAAGAGTCCAGCCCGAACTGCCAAGCCAGCTCCTCCTGGACTGGAAACAAGCATCCTAGGACCGGTTTCAGGCTTTCAGCCCTCATCAGCCAGGATAGCTTGATTCCAACATTGCGTCCATCATCTTGTGTGTTTTGCTGTTCGCCCTATGTGGGAAGGGTATGCCCAGACTTGGGTCCCATGCTCACTACGCCACTGGAGTCAAGATATCCTGGCTGATGACGGCTGATAGCCAGAAACCAGTCCTAGGGTGCTTGATTCTGGTCAAGGGAAGACATGGCTTGGCAGTTCGGGCTGGACTCTTCCCATGAGGCACAGGGTCAAGACTGTGAGAAGTTGGCCTGGTATATGATGTTCACTATTCTAGTGAGCACCTTGCACCAGTCCAAACAACCCTTATGGTGATGGTTGTAAAGTCAACCTTATAGACCAGCTATCCTAGTGGTAACATGGACAAAAGCAGTCTTAGGCTAAACTCAAGAGGGCATGTGAAGCCAGCTGTTTTACGATATGCAATCCCTTTAATACCAAATGAAAGGACACCACACAGGTTATATATTCAAAATATATATGTGTTTATTTCTAAATCAATCTTCTGAACTCTTTATGAGGGCAGAGGCACAAGCGCATAACAAGTAACTCAATATAACATACAATAATTTGCACAAATATAGATAGGCCCTGGTGGCCCGCTAAACCATATACTAAAACAGTGGTATAAGAACCACGTCACGAACAATTGAAAGGCCTAGCGCCTTGGGAATCGCTGGGGCTACACTGGACTAACAGTTGTTAGGGAGCAGGAGGCCCACAGGATATGAGTTCAGTGTCTAATTGCGCACGCGTGCACACATATAAGTCAATGGGTGCGTAAAGTTAGAAAGTTAAAGAGTTAGGAGTCTTCCGACTGGACCAGAAGCTAACCACTTAAAACTAGGACACTAGGAGAGTTAATATTCACAGGAGCACCGCAGTACTCGCGTTACCTCACCCACAGGAAGCGGGTGCATAGGTCCCAAAGTGTGTCGTGTTTCGTCGTGGAGTTCTATGGAGCCTTGGAGAAAAGATGCTGCAGGCGACCAGGAGAGAAGAGTCCGGTTGGATCCAAGGGTGGATGAAGAGTACCTGAAAGCAGAGGGGACAGAGTCTGGGTCACTAGCCAGTGACCAGGAAGGAACCAGGAAGGAACCAGGCGATGTCGGGAAGCAATCAGGTGCTGTTGTGAAGCTTGTCTCCGCTGCCACGTGGACCAGGAGGTGTCGACGACAACCAGGAGCTGGGCACGGACTGTCCAACAAAGGTTCTCACTGTTGGCGGTGTCGGTTCTCGAATCGGAATCAACAGGCCTTGGCAAATGCAACCCACGCAGGAATCAAAGATGGCTTCTGGGTCAGACCAGCAAGGTCTGATGGGCTGCTCCTTTTCAGGGGAGCAAGGGCCAATCTGGAGCAACCAGACCAGCATTGGAAATTCAAGGTTTCGTCATCACAGAGGCCACTAGCCAACAGGCAAGTGATCGGACAGACGCGTGAAGCAGGAAAATGCAGAAGGGCCCCACGCAGAACTCGTGGAGTGTGGAGGGCTGATCTCCGGTGCAGTTGGTGCTCGGGGCTGGGGCTTCTCAATCACCAATGCACAACTTCGAGGGTGCCTCAGAAGTTGCACGGAAAGCAATTCGCTGGCTTTCCAAGATGGCCGGTCCCACATCTTGCGTCGCATCCACGGGTCTCAGCTTTGCTGTGGCTGTGGATCGGGCTGAAGAAAGTCTGGAAGTCTAGGTCTTGTCAGGCTCTGTGCTCAGACTCCAGCGGGAGCGTTGACAAAGCAAACCATTGATCGCTTGATGGTGCCTGCTTGTGCAGGGTGGTCACTCCTTGACCACAAGGGAGATTCTTCAGTCTTCTACGTCGAGTAGGATGTCGAAGGTCCAGAGTTTCGTATCAGAGTTTCAGTCAGGATAAATCTAAAGTCTTGGGACTCAGCTCCTACCTATATACCAGATCTAGGGGCTGGATTACCTGCTAGGTCCCTCCTGTGGGTGGGACCCAGGAAGGGGGTGGTTACACCCCTTTCCCTTTGTCCAGTTTCGCGCCAGATCTGGGTCTGGAGTGCCCCAGCACCGGTTGGAACTGGACTATGCATGGGACACCTTGTGTGCCCCAGGCAGTGTCTCATTTCATTCAGCCCTCCCTGCCCCAATACACTATAGCCTGTCTGGGGTGGTGCTACCACCTCCCTGTGACAGGAAACCTATTGTCCAAGCCTCCCTCACTGGAAGGACTCCCAGCAGCAGGAGGTCAGACTTGTGTCTGTGGCAGCAGCATCCATTTTGTGATGCTGAGGCTCTGGTTAACTTTAACCGGGATTAATGGAAGTAACATGTCTTCTCCCTCTAGAAGGGTGGAATGCTACCCCCGTTGCCAGAACTTGTGAGGGGGTAGTAGTCCAAAGCGTATGACACCTTACACGACATGTTTTGATAAAGCCAAACCAAAGTTAGCATCTGACCGCGAGGTTCATAATGCACTTAAGAGTATATGGTATGGCAATATCCTAGAACAGCTATAAGGACATGGTTCCGAAAGCTGCAGACAGGCTCAGCTCATGCTAGAGCCTCATCTCACATAAAACCAAGCACTCTGCCTCCAGGATTGTTAAGGCCTGCCATAGGAGTGACTAATAGGTGTATATGTGTCTAGATATAAGGTTAGACATAGGAATACTACATCTAAGCAAGGGGTTATTACATGACCTTGCCCCAGATGAGTGATCTGCCAGTTGTGTCAGTTTGGATGGCCAGCCAGTGGTGGCAAAAGATATGCTGCAGCCCCTGGTAGACATTGGGTGCACTTATGCCCTGGGTACCTATAGTACACTGTACAGGGACTCACAAGAGTAACCCAATACCCAATTAGGTATGTACCTAAGGTACATTGAGTCCATTTTATAGAGTGAGCAGATAGCCTGGGGCCCTGATTAGCAGGATCCCAGGCCAACTAAGTCGAAAACCAGCTAAAGACAAGGCAAACAAATCTGTGTTAACCATAGTCAGGTATCCACCTTCCTACACAACCCCCCCCCCCCCAAACGAAAGGAGATAAGGCTATCCTTCACCAGTGTTAGAAAGGCGACCCCGGGGGAGGCAGAAGATGCCTGACTGACCACCCCTAGGTCCACCTCTCCGTCAAGAAGTAGCCGAGCGTTACTGAGAGGCCTCCTGGGTGAGGGCCCTCTCCTAGGATCGTACAGCAGAGTAACCACACACTACAAATGGACACCACACCAGAGGTCGAGTTCGTAAGCTTTATCAGGAAATAAAGGCTGCTGGTTCTCAGCGATATGTACAAGTAGACCGAGGGGTCTGTAAAGTCTCGTGAAAGGGGGGTCAGGGTAGCGGGACAGTCTCGGTTGGGGTGTATGAAGGGATACCCTGCGCACAGCTCTCAATCCTCGAGCCGGGGGGTTCCGAGAGGTCGAGCAGCGGCAGCGCCAGCAGGCTCTCAAGATGATTTCGGCGAAGGTGGGCCGCGGCAGCGCCAGCAGGCTCTCAAGATGGTTCGGCAAAGGTGGGCCGCGCCAGCGCCAGCAGGCTCTCAAGATGGTTCGGCAAAGGTGGGCCGCGGCAGCGCCAGCAGGCTCTCAAGATGGTTCGGCAAAGGTGGGCCGCGGCAGCGCCAGCAGGCTCTCAAGATGGTTCGGCAAAGGTGGGCCGCGGTAGCGCCAGCAGGCTCTCAAGATGGTTCGGCAAAGGTGGGCCGCGGCAGCGCCAGCAGGCTCTCAGGGTCTCTTCAGGTTACAGGCAATGAGTTCTTCTCGTATCGGCCGTGACAGCGTCAGTAGGGCCTTCCAGTCCAAGATACAACTGCCGTCCTACTCCGGGGCTGGCCCAGATATAGGACTGGAGTCCTTTGATGTCCGGACCCTCGCGCCTGGGGGCCAGAGGGGCCGGGATGATGGTGTCCAGACACCCAGCAGGGGGGTGGAGCCAGCACCCAGGGATGCCGGGGGCGATCGATACCAGGCGTCCGGGGACGGCTGGAGGCCCATCGAAACTCCCCTTCCTCCAGGATCTGTCGAGTGGCCACTCGACCACCTGGGTAGATCTTGGCGCCTCGATGTCGGGGCTTCGCGGGGGCCTGGGCCGGGGCCGAGGCCACATGTTCGTGACGTGGTGGTCCCAAGATGGAGTCGGGCGAGACCTCGTGCTCAGGACGTGATGGGCCCATGATGGAGTCAGGCCGGTAGTGGGGGTCCGGGATGGTGGCCGGACCGGTAGTGTTGGTGCGTGCAGGATCGGGCGGAAGGGTCCGCCCGGGGCTCTGTGGAGGGCCGATGTCGTCCGGGGCCCGCCATGCGGGAGGGGTAGGACCACGCAATGAGGCAGGGTCCAACACGCGTCCCCCCCAGCTGAAGGCAGAGAAGAGTCACCCATCTTCTTGGGGATTCTCCTCGTCGAGGCGGAAGAATCGGGACAGGCCGTCAGCATTGGCGTGGTCGTTGCCGGGGCGATGCTCCACCGTGAAGTCCATCCCTTGGAGGGAGATGGACCATCACAACAGTTTCGGGTTTTCTCCCCGCATCTGCATCAGCCACCGTAGAGGCCGGTGGTCGGTCTGGACCCGGAAGTGGGTGCCGAAGAGGTAGGGCCGGAGCTTCTTTAGGGCCCACACGACGGCGAAGGCTTCCCTCTCGATGGTGCTCCATCGTTGTTCTCTGGCCAGCAGCCGCCGGCTGATGAAGGCAACGGGACGGTCGACCCCTTCAGGGTTTACTTGGGAGAGGACCGCCCCAATGCCATGCTCCGAGGCGTCGGTTTGAACCACAAACTCCCGGCTGTAGTCGGGGGCTTGGAGCACAGGGGCGGTGCACATAGCGGTCTTTAGGGTGTCGAAAGCTACCTGGCACTCGGGGGTCCAGTGCACCAGTTGTGGTAGTCTCTTTGAGGTCAGTTCTGTGAGGGGCCCCACAATGCTCCCATAGTTTTTGATGAAGCGCCGATAGTATCCAGTGAGCCCCAGGAAGGCTCGGACGGCGGTCTGGGTGACCGGGGGCTCCCAGGCCTGGATAGCGTCAATCTTTGGCTGGAGGGGAGCCACCTGGCCGCTCCCTACTTGGTGTCTCAGATAGGTCACGGACCCTTGTCCTATCTGGCACTTGCTGGCCTTTATGGTCAGTCCGGCCCGACGGAGGGCCGTCAGGACCTCCCGGAGGTGGGTCAGGTGCGCATCCCAGCGGAGGCTGTATACCGCAATGTCGTCTAGGTAGGCGGCGCTGAACTCTTCTAGCCCGGCCAGCACTCTATTCACGAGTCTCTGGAAGGTGGCCGGGGCGTTTTTCATGCCGAAGGGCATCACCTTGAAATGGTAGTGGCCATCAGGGGTCGAGAAGGCGGATCGCTCTTGTGCTCCAGGTGTGAGGCCGATCTGCCAATACCCGGCCGTGAGATCGAAGGTGCTGAGATACTTCGCAGCCCCCAGGCGATCGATCAGTTCATCCGCCCGGGGGATGGGATGGGCGTCGGTCCTGGTGACGGCATTCAGCCCCCGGTAGTCAACACAGAACCGGAGCTCCGGGGGCGTGCGGGGGGCGGCGGCTTTAGGGACCAGGACAACTGGGCTGGCCCACAGACTGTCGGAGGGTTCGACTACCCCCAGCGCTAGCATCTTGGCCACCTCGGACTGGATGCAGGCCCGCACTCGGTCGGGCACTCGGAAAGCTCGGTGCCTTACAGGCGGGCTGTCTCCGGTGTCTACATCGTGGACACACCACCGGGTGACTCCAGGGATGAGGGAAAACAGATCTGCAAACTGCCCCAGCAGCTGCCGGCAGTCACGGTGCTGTTCTGGGGTCAGGGTGGAGGAAAGCATGACCCCTTCGATGGAGCCGTCCTTCTCAGTGGAGCTCATGAGATCTGGCAAAGGTTCGGAGTCGTCTTCAGCTCCGTCATCGGTCGCTAATAGCAGACTTAGTTCAGTGCGGGCAAAGTGCGGCTTGAGCCGGTTAGCGTGTAGAACCCGGAGGGGGATCCTGGGGGACTCCATGTCCACCAAGTAAGTGACGGGGCTCTTGCACTCCACCACCTTGAAGGGCCCCGTCCATTGGTCCTGGAGGGCGCAAGGTTCAACCGGGGACATGACCCAGACCTGCTGGCCCGGCTCGAATTCGAAGGACGAAGCGTTCCGGTCATACCAGCGTTTCCTCTCCTCCTGACTAGCCTCCAGGTTGGCTTCGGCCAGTTCCCGGAACTTCCGAGTTTGGTTGCGGAGGGTCAGGAGGTACTGGTAGACATCTGGTGGAGCACCTCGGACAGCTGTCTCCCAGCCTTCTTTGACCAGGCTGAGAGGGCCTCGGACCGGGTGCCCATACAATAGTTCGAAGGGGCTGAACCCCAGGGACTTCTGGGGTACTTCGCGATACGCAAACAGGAGGCAAGGCAGCAGAACATCCCATTTGCGTCGTAGTGGCTCCTCTAGGCCCTTGATCATTCCCTTCAGTGTCCGGTTAAACCGCTCCACAAGTCCATTCCCTTGGGGGTGATACGGGGTGGTGAACTTATATGTGACCCCGCACTGTTGCCACAGGGATCGCATATACTTGGAGATAAAGTTTGAGCCCCGATCACTCACGACTTCTCGGGGGAAGCCGACTCTGGAGAAGATCCCCATTAGGGCTCGGCCTACCACAGGGGCCGTGATGGTTCGGAGGGGGATGGCTTCCGGATAGCGGGTGGCATGGTCCACCAGAACGAGGATGAAGCGGTGCCCTTGAGAGGTGCGGGGGTCCAGGGTCCCCACGATGTCTATCCCCACTCGCTCGAAGGGGGTGGTGACCACAGGAAAAGGCTGGAGCGGGGCTTTGACTTTCCCCCCGCTCTTACCGCTGGCTTGACAGGTCGGGCAGGTTCTGCAGTGATTATGCACATCGTTGCGCATTTTCGGCCAGTAGAAATGAGTCACCAGGCGGCTGTAAGTTTTGTCCTGCCCCAGGTGCCCGGCGAGGGGCACATCGTGTGCTAAGTTCAAGAGGAAGTCTCTAAATCGGAGGGGAACGACCAGCACCCGGCTGGCCCCTAGTTCGGCAATCTTCTGCTCACTGTAGAGAAGGTCGTTGTCCCAATAGACCCAGTGGGACCCCGCAGGGTCTCCAGCGGCTTGAGTGGCGGCTTGTAGTCGAATTCCCTCGAGGGAGGGACAGGTGCTCTGTTCTTGTCGGAATTGTTCGCGGGTGGGGCCACCTTCTTGGCGCCACTGAGCTAGTTCTGGAAGGTGACCGAGCTCGGTGATTTCTTCATGGCTGGGCCCCTGGGGGCCGGGTTCAGGGTCGGCGTCCTCGGGGACGGCGGGCGGTGGAGGTGCGGGCCACTCCGGCTCCTCGATCGGGGCTTCCTCCGTTGGGGTGGAGGCTCGGGCGGACATGGAGCGGGTGGTCGCACAGACCCACTCTGGAAGGCCTAGCATCCCCAGATGCTCTCTCCGCTCTACGCCGGCCCAGAGGGAACTTTCCAGGTCGTTCCCGAGGAGGCAGTCCACGGGGGAATCATCTCGGACAGTCACTTTCAGCATGCCCGACACCCCTCCCCACTCGAAGGGGATGCGGGCCATCTGGCACAAACTCTCAGAGTTGTCCGCCGACCGTACTGGGCACAAGACGTTGGGAAGAATTTGTTCGGAGGTCACCAAGTGGCAGCGGACCGCCGTCACGCTGGCTCCAGTGTCCCGGAGGGCTTCGGCCCGGCATCCATTGATGGTGACCCATTGGCGGTATTTCTGGGTGTTACCTGGGATCGGGTCTCGGGGGATCATGTCTCGATCACCCAGGCATGCTAAGATCATGGCGGCGGGTTCCCACTCGGCCTGCTCGGTGTCGTCGCCCTCTTCTTCGCCTCCCTCTGCACTCAGGGCGGCGGCCGCGATCTGGCGGCTCGGGGGTCCGGTGGTGCCGGGTTGCTGGTTCATCGGGCAGAGAGGGTCATTCGCATAATGGCCCTGCCGCTGGCATCTGTGGCACATAACATTCGGGCGGGGCCCGGGTCTTGCTGGGGGCCCCCCCCTCCAACCCAGGGATGGCGACTAGGAGGTAGAGGATGACCCCGTGGGGGTGTCTCGGCCCCTGCTCTGGCCTCCTCCGCCGCCTCGTGGTCGGTGGTTCCCCGGGGATCCCCGGCCGTAGTCTCCCATCGGACTCCGGGGAACTCGGGTGCTCACCCATCTATCTGCCTCGACAGCGAGTCTTCGTGGCTCTGTCAATTTGCTGTCAAGGAGGTGCTGCCGGAGTTCGATGAAGCAGTTAGTGGAAAGATGTTCCCATAGGATGAGGTCGACCAACTGCTGGTAGGTGGTGACCTGGCAGCCTCTGATCCACCCTTCGAAGGCTCTGCTGTAAAAGTTCACGTACTCCACCCAAGTGGTACCGGGGATTTTTCTACAGTCTCGGAATCGCTGCCGGTACATTTCGGGGGTGAGTCCGTAGCGAGTGAGGACGGCGGTCTTCATGTGTTCGTACGAGGTCATCTCGGCGTCGGGGAGCTCTAGCAGGGCGTCTCTCCCCTCGTTGATGAACTTTCCCCATAAGCCGGCGCCCCAGTCTTTGAGGGGTACTCGATGGGCGGTCATGGCGACCTCGTAGGCTTTGATCCACTGTTGGATGTCGTCGTTCTTATAGTATTCTTTGACGACCTCCTTGGGTATGTGCAGCTTCGTGTCCGCCGGCGGGGGTGAGGTCTTGCCCCCGGCGGTGCCGGTTTCGTTTGTCTTGGCCTTGATTTCCAGTTCTTTGAGGCCGCGCTCATGCTCGAGCATGAGTTTCTTTTATTCGAGGTCTCGTTGTCTTCGCCTTTCCTCTAGGTCTCCTTCCAGCCGTAGTTGCTCGAGGGCTAATTTCCTTTCTGCCAGCTGTATCTCTCCTTCTTGTTGGAGTCGGGCGAGCTCCAACTCGTGGAGCCGGTTCCTCTCTCGTTCTCGGGCGTCTCCGTGGGGGAGGCCCGTGTCCAGGTTTGTGGGTCTTTCCCCCGCTGGGTTCATGTCGGTCTCCGGGCGTCCGTTCGGGCCCGGGTTGTCTTCATTCTGGGGTGGCGCGTTATCCGCGTCCGCCCAGGCTTGCAGGGCTGATTTAAAGTCCTCTTTGGTGTTGAGGCCCGTGGTAGCGATGCCTAGGTCCTTGCAGAATTGTTTTAATTCCTTGTGGCTGTAATCTTCCATCTTTTCCTTCTGGAATTCCGCAGTCGGTCTGGTTTCCTGAGTAGTCATGGTCGCGGTGTGTTTTTCTCGGTAGTGAGTGAATTACTCTCTGTATGATCTGCGTCGGCTCGGATCCCGTCGCCTGCCACCAATGTTAGAAAGGCGACCCCGGGGGAGGCAGAAGATATCTGACTGACCACCCCTAGGTCCACCTCTCCGTCAAGAAGTAGCAGAGCGTTACTGAGAGGCCTCCTGGGTGAGGGCCCTCTCCTAGGATCGTACAGCAGAGTAACCACACACTACAAATGGACACCACACCAGAGGTCGAGTTCGTAAGCTTTATTAGGAAATAAAGGCTGCTGGTTCTCAGCGATATGTACAAGTAGACCGAGGGGTCTGTAAAGTCTCGTGAAAGGGGGGTCAGGGTAGCGGGACAGTCTCGGTTGGGGTGTATGAAGGGATACCCTGCGCACAGCTCTCAATCCTCGAGCCGGGGGGTTCCGAGAGGTCGAGCCGCGGCAGCGCCAGCAGGCTCTCAAGATGATTTCGGCAAAGGTGGGCCGCAGCAGCGCCAGCAGGCTCTCAAGATGGTTCGGCAAAGGTGGGCCGCGGCAGCACCAGCAGGCTCTCAAGATGGCTCGGCAAAGGTGGGCCGCGGCAGCGCCAGCAGGCTCTCAAGATGGTTCGGCAAAGGTGGGCCGCGGCAGCGCCAGCAGGCTCTCCAGATGGTTCGGCAAAGGTGGGCCGCGGCAGCGCCAGCAGGCTCTCAAGATGGTTCGGCAAAGGTGGGCCGCGGCAGCGCCAGCAGGCTCTCAAGATGGTTCGGCAAAGGTGGGCCGTGGCAGCGCCAGCAGGCTCTCAGGGTCTCTTCAGGTTACAGGCAATGAGTTCTTCTCATATCGGCCGTGACAGCGTCAGTAGGGCCTTCCAGTCCAAGATACAACTGCCGTCCTACTCCGGGGCTGGCCCAGATATAGGACTGGAGTCCTTTGATGTCCGGACCCTCGCGCCTGGGGGCCAGAGGGGCCGGGATGATGGTGTCCAGACACCCAGCAGGGGGGTGGAGCCAGCACCCTGGGATGCCGGGGGCGATCGATACCAGGCGTCCGGGGACGGCTGGAGGCCCATCGAAACTCCCCTTCCTCCGGGATCTGTCGAGTGGCCACTCGACCACCTGGGTAGATCTTGGCGCCTCGATGTCGGGGCTTCGCGGGGGCCTGGGCCGGGGCCGAGGCCACATGTTCGTGACGTGGTGGTCCCAAGATGGAGTCGGGCGAGACCTCGTGCTCAGGACGTGATGGGCCCATGATGGAGTCAGGCCGGTAGTGGGGGTCCGGGATGGTGGCCGGACCGGTAGTGTTGGTGCGTGCAAGGATCGGGCGGAAGGGTCCGCCCGGGGCTCTGTGGCGGGCCGATGTCGTCCGGGGCCCGCCATGCGGGAGGGGTAGGACCACGCCATGAGGCCGGGTCCAACAACCAGGTAAGCCTATATTGCCTAAGTGGCCATATAAGGAAGTACCTGCACTAGCATGGTTACCCCTGTCTCATGGTCCACTAAGCAATCCCTCACCCTAGGGGTATCAGAGGGTCTCCACCATAGGGAATCTCTACCTGTGGTGTGTTTTGGCAAAGTAAAAGGCTGGTGTTGAGATGGAGTACTGAAGTGAGGCTCCACTAATGTAGGGCTCAGCTTCCTCCAATCACTATCCACCATGGGTGCCTTTCTTTCCATGACTGAGTTGCACTGTGCTCTCAGGGTCAACCTCTGTCTGCCTACAGCTGGAGGCTGGGTCCCTTTTGTTGGCTTACTAGAGGGACAGGTCAGGTTTGGGGCCTTTGGGTCCCATGTTTAGCTGTGCCCAACAGTGTCCATCTGGGGGAGGTTCTTAACTAGGTGTAAGGGAGATCCCTCAGGAGTTTCTGTAAATTTCACCTTGCTAGGGCTGCTAGCTTTGGTGCCTCTAATCTGCTGATGGGGGGGTTCTTGTGGACAGGGGGCCCTTTGGGGTCCACTGGCCTCCCTGACCTCTACAGCCCTGGGCTGACTGAGGCAGGGTAGAGAGGGGCAGGTTACCTTCTCCCGACTGGGTCCCACCTTGGAAGTGTCCACTGACATCAGGGGCTCTGCCAGGCCAGGCCTGACTACCTCTGGGGCAGTTTCCTCACAAGGGGTAGGGTCAGCTCCCTGAGGAGGCTGACTCTCACCTAATGTCTGGTGGGAGGGAGACTTTTCTTCCTCCCCAATACTCTCTGTCTGAGTGGAGTGATCCATAGTTTCAGGCTTCACAACACTAAAATCTGTTTGAGTTTGGGCTGTGACCATCATAGCCCTACCAACCTTTTCAGGAAGGAACTCTGTTTGGGTGTGGGCTGTGACCATCACAGCCCCGCCAACCTTTTCAGGGAAGTCTGCTTGAGCCTGGACTGTGACCATCACAGCCCTTCCAACCTCTTTAGGAAGGAATTCTGCTTGAGCTGGGGCTGTAGCCATCACAGCCCCACTAAACTTTTCTGGAAGGCCTACCATTTTGGAATGGGTTTCTTGTTCTACCCCAGCCCAGGCAGAGATCTCTAGATCATTTCCCAGTAGACACTCTACAGGCAAGTTTGTAGACACTGCCACTCTCTTGGGGCCAGTGACACCTCCCCAGCTGAAATTTACTACTGCCATGGGATGATCTTTCTGCATTCCATCAATGTTGGTCACCTGATAGGTGAACCCAGGTAAAAGTTGTCCTGAGGGGACTAGACTGTCAGTCACCATAGTGATGCTAGCCCCTGTGTCTCTGTAGGCTTCAACTTTCTGGCCATTGATGTGGGGCTCCTGTCTGTACTTGCCCAAAGTGTTGGGAGAAGCAGTGAAGTTGACAAACCCCATGTCATCTTCACAGACAAGGGTAGCTATGTTAGGGGACCTGCTTAGGCCAGAGTTCACATGAGTTCCCAAAGTAAACCCAGCCAAATTCTTGGGGGCACTCCCACCACCTGGGGGATTACTACTAACAGTAACAGGAGGTCTGGGAGTATTACTTGGGGGAATGTGTTCCTAATTGTTGGCTGTTGGGCAACTGCTGTCAGTTTTCCAGTGGCCAGACTGTTTACAGACATGGCAATAAGGTTTCGTTTGGTTAGAGGAAGTGTTTTGGGACCCACCCCCACCAGTGGAGTTTTGGGGCCCTGTGGAGGACTTGTCTTTTGATTTATACCCACCTTTCTCTTGAGACTTGGTAGAATCTTTCTTCTGGTCACCACCCTGATTTTTAGACCTAATCCTGGTTCTGACCCATTTGTGTGCCCTCTTACCCAATTCTTGTGGAGAGGTCAGATCTGAGTCCACCAGGTGTTGATGTAGAAGCTGGTTCTGACAATTATTAAGGATTTGCTCTCTCATGATCAAATTATACAATCCTGTATAGTCCTTAACTTTACTTCCCAGTAACCAACCTGCCAGAGCCTTTTTTTTTTTTTGTGGTAAAAATATTTTTTATTGGCAAGCAAATCCAAAAAAGGTACATTTGGCAACATAGTGCCTCAGTCATTAATAACCCAGGATGATATCACATTTCGTATTTATGCCGTTTATAGAACAAACCCCACGAAATTCCCCACCCTCCACCCCTCCCATCCCTGTCAGTGCGCCCTCAGTCACTCTTAAATAAATATAATATCAGTTGAAACTCTTCCTCCAGTATTGCTTCCAAGCACAGTCAATCGTAGGGGGGAGACCGGTACCCCAGATGCCATGCCGTGTGTGCACCAGTCATGCGTCTTCTTCGGAAGCAGGCTACCCTCCAGAATGCCAACCCTACGCTGCCTCCCCTTCCTCCTCCTCGCTTGAACTACCCTCAGGTGGCTGAAGCGCCACTACTAAGGCCTCCCATGCTCTGGCTACATCCAAGGCTTTGTCGTTGTCTAAGCGCCTGGCCTGTTGCATTCTAAGTGTACACTCAGCCCTCGCCCAGCGCTGAAGAGTGTCTTTCCATCGCAAGTAGCTAGGACCCTGGCTGGATTTCCAGTGCATGGTGATCTCCCTTTGAGCTAAAATCAGCCCCAAATCATAGAACTTGCTAGTGACCCTTGCTCGGGGGGTGTGAGGGAACCACAGTAACAAGCAGGTGCCCATATCCACCGCTATCTGCCGGTCCGTAACAGCATTCAGGCAAGCCAGCACCGCTCCCCAGTAACCAGTTAACCCACCACAGGACCAAAACATATGAGCGAAATCAGCCCCGGCCGTCCCACATCGTGGACAGAGCGATGATGCGCCCGCAAAATATTGTGAAATCTAACAGGCGTCAAGTACGCGCGGTGCAGCATAAAGAACTGGACCAACTGGAACCTGGCATTTCTAGTGCCCTTCCAGGCGCGGCGCCCCAACTGCGGCCATGTTGTCTCGGGGATCGGTCGCCCAATGTCACGTTCCCATTTGGTTCGTAGTCCATCCATGGGTAATAGGGTTTCGGTCGAGAGCCTCCGATAGAGGCAAGTGATGGCCTTGAACGTACCAGCCACCATGACCACATACTGGCAACCCGCAGATGTCGGTGGTTCAGTGAGCCCCCCCCCTCCAGTGTTTCTGAATACTGGCCACCAGGGCGGCATGTAGCACATAATCTCCTCTCGGGAGGTCATAAGTGTCTTGCAACTCTTGGAAGGTGAGTAGCGCACCATCGTTGTAAAGGTCTCCAATCACATGCAGTCCCAGTTCCTCCCAGGTTGCCAGCGCCGACCAGTCACCCCCATGCGGGAGGGCCGTGCACATCCCCAAAGGAATTTCAGGGGCATACGGGCGAGCGGTACCCGAGCGCCTGTGGCAACGAAGCCAACAACTACGAAGAGTACGCTCCTCAAGTGTGAGCTGAGTCAGGTCCAACTTCTGGCCCAGGATTATAAAAGAGATTATATGTCTGGGAAACAGCCTGCCCTGCAGCCCCTCTGGTCCCCGGAATTCCCGAGCCACCGCCTGGGTAAGCCACTGTAGTTGCGCCGCTAGGTAATACCATTCGAAATCCGGGACCGCAAGCCCCCCATCCGCCCTAGGGCACATCAAAGTGGTCAGAGCAACACGACGCCTGCCCGATCGCCAGACAAACCCTGAGGTTAAAGATCGGAGTCTGCGAAAAAACGTTACTGGAACCCAGACTGGCAGGGTGCAGAACAAATACAATAAGCGGGGGAGCGCCACCATTTTCAGCAACGCCACCCGCCCCGCGACCGACAAGGGCAGTGTCCGCCAGAATCCCATGGAGACCTACAAGTTTCTGATCGCTCTATTGATGTTACCCTCCAACCTGCCAGAGCCTTAGGGGCACAATCAACAAAATCAGTCCAGTCCTGAGTCTGTGTCTTCTGGGTGTCTCTGAACATCAACCTGTGCTGTTCAGTGGTTAGGCCAAACCCATCAATTAGAGCACTCTTCAGGACAGGGTAGTTATTATCATCCGCATCACTAACTGTGAGGAGCTTATCTCTGCCTTTTTCTTCGAAGGAGAGCCACAAGATAGCTGCCCACTGACTCTGGGGGACCTGCTGGACTTTGCAGGCCCTTTCCAAAGCAGTTACCCATTTGTGGATGTCATCCCCAACTTTGTAGGGGGGCACTATCTTACTCAGGTGCCTAGTATTCTCATGGGACCTGTCTTAATCCTTAGGGATATTGCTGCCACCAGTGGGTTGTGACCCACCCAACTTCTGCTCTATGGCTAGGGCAATTTTCTCTTTTGAAAGGGCAACTTCTAGTTCTTGCCTCTCCATCCTTAGATTAGCTTCCCTCATTCTAGCCTGATGTTCTCTCATTTCAGGTGAGGTCATCCTTCTCTGAGCAAGGGTATTGGATCCTCTAGAGGCATTAGAATGGAGGGATTCCCCTGAGTGGGACCTTCTCCTCTCATACCCCTGATTAAGTCTACTAATAGGTCTGTATGGGGCTAGCCCATTCTCAGCCCCAGGTAGGCTTAGGTTAGCCTGGCTAAGTCTCCCAACTTGGACCTGGTTGTCTTGGAAAACCTCTTCTTCAGATTCTTCCTCTGGTTCATCTCCTTCTTCACCTATGATAGTACGATCTGATGCATCATCTGTAGAGGGTAGGACCTCTTATGCATGAACTGAGGGACCTTGTTTAGAGGCCTTCTCAGCATCAGCCCTCTCTAAGAGCTCTATCAGGTGGGAAATGGTAGGGTTAGAACCCTGTTTCAATCTCCTTGAGGTACACAAGTGTCTCATCTCTTGGAAATTGAGCATTTCATATCTAGAGGGTGCCCTGGGAGGGTCACCCCCCCACAGGAAGAGTCATACTTGGCTCACCTGTGGTAGACATGATTCTAGTGAGGTGTGGTATGTGCACCTACATACACTATGTGTTTCCTACTAGAACCTCTCTAGGAGTTGTAGTCAGGGTGTGCTAGGCCCTTTGGTCTACAACAACTAAGTTCAGTAGAACTTATGTATTCTAAGTCTTGTTATATATACCTATGGTACCTAATGTGACCTTTCAAATGATATCTCAAAGATTACAATTGGTAAAACAACAGCAAAGCTCAAATCCCAACCGCTGCACACCAATGTGAGAAGTTGGCCTGGTATATGATGTTCACTATTCTAGTGAGCACCTTGCACCAGTCCAAACAACCCTTATGGTGAGGGTTGTAAAGTCAACCTTATAGACCAGCTATCCTAGTGGTAGCATGGACAAAAGCAGTCTTAGGCTAAACGCAAGAGGGCATGTGAAGCCAGCTGTTTTACCATATGCAATTCCTTTAATACCAAATGAAAGGACACCACACAGGTTATATATTCAAAATATATATGTGTTTATTTCTAAATCAATCCTCTGAACTCTTTATGAGGGGAGAGGAACAGGCACATAACAAGTAACTCAATATAACATACAATAAGTTGCACAAATATGGATGGGCACTGGTGGCCCGCTAAACCATATACTAAAATAGTGGTATAAGAACCACGTCACGAACAATTGAAAGGCCTAGGGCCTTGGGAATCGCTGGGGCTACACTGGACTAACAGTTGTTAAGGAGCAGGAGGCCCACGGGATGCGAGTGCAGTGTCTAATTGCGCACGCGTGCACACATAGAAGTCAATGGGTGCGTAAAGTTAGAAAGTTAAAGAGTTAGGAGTCTTCCAACTGGACTAGAAGCTAACCACTTGAAACTAGGACACTAGGAGAGTTAATCTTCACAGGAGAACTTCAGTACTCGCGTTACCTCACCCACAGGAAGCAGGTGCATAGGTCCCAAAGTGTGTCGGGTTTCGTCGTGGAGTTCTATGGAGCCTTGGAGAAAAGATGCTGCAGGCCACCAGGAGAGAAGAGTCCGGTTGGATACAAGGGTGGATCGAGGATGAAGAGTACCTGAAAGCAGAGGGGACAAAGTCTGGGTCACTAGCCAGTGACCAGGAAGAAACCAGGAAGGAACCAGGCGATGTCGGGAAGCAATCAGGTGCTGTTATGAAGCTGGTCTCCGCTGCCACGTGGACCAGGAGGTACCGACGATGACCAGGAGCTGGGCACGGACTGCCACATGGAGGCTCTCGCTGTTGGCGGTGTCGGTTCTCGATTTAGAATCAACAGGCCTTAGCAAATGCAACCCATGCAGGAATCGAAGATGGCTTCTGGGTCAGACCAGCAAGGTCTGATGGGCTGCTCCTTTTCAGGGGAGCAAGGGCCAGTCTGGAGCAACCAGACCAGCATTGGAAATTCGAGGTTTCATCGTCACAGAGTGCACTAGCCAACGGGCAAGTGATCGGACAGACGCGTCAAGCAGGAAAATGCAGAAGGGCCCCACGCAGAACTCGTGGAGTGTGGATGGCTGATCTTCGGTGCAGTTGGTGCTCGGGGCTGGGGCTTCTCAATCCCCAATGCACAACTTCGAGGGTGCCTCAGAAGTTGCACGGAAAGCAATTCGCTGGCTTTCCAAGGTGGCTGGTCCCACGTCTCGCGTCGCATCCAAGGGTCGCAGCTTTGCTGTGGCTGTGGATCGGGCTGAAGAAAGTCTGGAAGTCCAGGTCTTGTCAGGCTCTGTGCTCGGGCTCCGGCAGGAGCATCGACAAAGCAATCCATTGATCGCTTGATGGTGCCTGCTTGTGCAGGGTGGTCACTCCTTGACCACAAGGGAGATTCTTCAGTCTTCTACGTCGAGTAGGATGTCGAAGGTCCAGAGTTTTGTATCAGAGTTTCAGTCAGGATAAATCTAAAGTCTTGGGACACAGCTCCTACCTATATACCAAATCTAGGGGCTGGATTACCTGCTAGGTCCCTCCTATGGGTGTGACCCAGGAAGGAGGTGGTTACACCCCTTTCCCTTTGTCCAGTTTCGCGCCAGAGCTGGGGCTGGAGTGCCCCAGCACCGGTTTGAACTGGACTATGCATGGGACACCTTGTGTGCCCCAGGCAGTGTCTCATTTCATTCAGCCCTCCCTGCCCCAATACACTATAGCCTGTCTGGGGTGGTGCTACCACCTCCCTGTAACAGGAAACCTATTGTCCAAGCCTCCCTCGCTGGAAGGACTCCCAGCAGCAGGAGGTCAGACTTGTGTCTGTGGCAGCAGCATCCATTTTGTGAGTGATGCTGAGGCTCTGGTTAACTTTAACCGGGATTAATGGAAGTAACATGTCTTCTCCCTCTAGAAGGGTGGAATGCTACCCCCATCGCCAGAACTGGCGAGGGGGTAGTATTCCAAAGCGTATGACACCTTACACGACATGTTTTGATAAAGCCAAACCAAAGTTAGCATCTGAACGCGAGGTTCATAATGCACTTAAGAGTATATGGTATGGCAATATCCTAGAACAGCTATAAGGACATGGTTCCGAAAGCTGCAGACAGGCTCAGCTCATGCTAGAGCCTCATCTCACATAAAACCAAGGACTCTGCCTCCAGGATTGTTAAGGCATGCCATAGGAGTGACTTATAGGTGTATATGTGTCTAGATATAAGGTTAGACATAGGAATACTACATCTAAGCAAGGCGTGATTACACAACCTTGCCCCAGCTGAGTGATCAGCCAGTTGTGTCAGTTTGGATGGCCAGCCAGGGGTGGCAAAAGATATGCTGCAGCCCCTGGTAGGCCTTGGGTGCACCTATGCCCTGGGTACCAATAGTACACTGTACAGGGACTCACAAGAATAACCCAATATCCAATTAGGTATGTACCTAAGGTACATGGAGTCCATTTTATAGAGTGAGCAGATAGCCTGGGGCCCTGATTAGCAGGATCCCAGGCCAACTAAGTCGAAAACCAGCTAAACACAAGGCAAAAATATCTGGGGTAACCATAGTCAGGTATTCACCTTCCTTCAAAGACTGATTTGCACATGGCCATGTCTGAACCGGGGTTGCGTGGTGAGCAAAATAACAATGGATTAAACCCAGATCTGTGACTGGGGGTGAATGTTTTGCCAATGTGCAATCCATCATCATGTGTGTTTTGCTGTTCGCCCTATGTGGGAAGGTTATGCCCAGAAGTGGTTCCCGTGCTCACTACGCCACTGCAGTCAAGCTATCCTGGCTGATGACGGCTGATAGCCAGAAACCGGTCCTAGGATGCTTGATTCTGGTCAAGGGAAGACATGGCTTGGCGGTTTGGGCTGGACTGTTCCCATGAGGCACAGGGTCAAGACTGATTTGCATATGGCCATGTGGAGTAGTGTGGCTCACTGGTTAGAGGCGGCAGGCCTGAGAGCAGAAGTCAGCCCGGGACCAGGGTTCAATTCCCGACGCGGCAGGGTCGTGGACCTTGGTCAGCGGACTCGATAATTCTCGCTTCGGTGCTTACTCTAATCAGGGGTTCCACTCGGCAACTCTGGGCATTAGCTTGCCTCATCTCTACAACGGCCCCACCAATTCCGGGGATGCCTGGCTCCACCTTGGGGACTCCCAGCAGGGACCATCCCACAGGGAAAGCCAGGACGGGTTCCCCAGAGTTATACAGCGCCGGGACGCCCCGTTGCTGGGGCAGCTGTGCGCTTTACAAGTACACTACATTTACATTTACATTTACATGTCTGAACTGGGGTGGCGTGGTGAGCAAAATAACAATGGATTAAATCTAGATCTGTGACTGGGGATGAATGTTTTGCCAATGTGCAACATTCCGTCCATCATCTTGTGTGTTTTGCTGTTCGCCTTATGTGGGAAGGGTATGCCCAGACGTGGGTCCCGTGCTCACTATGCCACAGGAGTCAAGCTATCCTAGCTTATGACGGCTGATAGCCAGCAACCGGTCCTATGATGCTTGATTCTGGTCAAGGGAAGACATGCCTTGGCAGTTCGGGCTGGACTGTTCCCATGAGGCACAGGGTCAAGACTGATTTGCATATGGCCATGTCTGAACTGGGGTGGCGTGGTGAGCAAACGAACGATGGATTAAACCCAGATCTGTGACTGCGGTGAATGTTTTGCCAATGTGCAACATTCCGTCCATCATCTTGTGTGTTTTGCTGTTCGCCTTATGTGGGAAGGGTATGCCCAGACGTGGGTCCCGTGCTCACTACGCCACTGGAGTCAAGCTATGCTGGCTGATGACGGCTGATAGCCAGACACCGGTCCTATGATGCTTGATTCTGGTCAAGGGAATACATGGCTTGGCAGTTCGGTCTGGACTGTTCGCAAGAGGCACAGGGTCAAGACTCATTTGCATATGGCCATGTCTGAACAGGGGTGGCGTGGTGAGCAAAATAACGATGGATTAAACCCAGATCTGTGACCAGCAGTGAATGTTTTGCCAATGGGCAACATTCTGTCCATCATCTTGTGTGTTTTGCTGTTCGCCCTATGTGGGAATGGTATGCCCAGACGTGGGTCCCGAACTCACTAAGCCTCTGGAGTCAAGCTATCCTGGCTGATGATAGCTGATAGCCAGAAACCTGTCCTAGGATGCTTGATTCTGGCCAAGGGAAGACATGGCTTGGCAGTTGGGGCTGGACTGTTCCCATGAGGCACAGGGTCAAGACTGATTTGCATATGGCCATGTCTGAACTGGGGTGGCGTGGTGAGCAAACGAACGATGGATTAAACCCAGATCTGTGACTGCGGTGAATGTTTTGCCAATGTGCAACATTCCGTCCATCATCTTGTGTGTTTTGCTGTTCGCCTTATGTGGGAAGGGTATGCCCAGACGTGGGTCCCGTGCTCACTACGCCACTGGAGTCAAGCTATGCTGGCTGATGACGGCTGATAGCCAGACACCGGTCCTATGATGCTTGATTCTGGTCAAGGGAATACATGGCTTGGCAGTTCGGTCTGGACTGTTCGCAAGAGGCACAGGGTCAAGACTCATTTGCATATGGCCATGTCTGAACAGGGGTGGCGTGGTGAGCAAAATAACGATGGATTAAACCCAGATCTGTGACCAGCAGTGAATGTTTTGCCAATGGGCAACATTCTGTCCATCATCTTGTGTGTTTTGCTGTTCGCCCTATGTGGGAATGGTATGCCCAGACGTGGGTCCCGAACTCACTAAGCCTCTGGAGTCAAGCTATCCTGGCTGATGACAGCTGATAGCCAGAAACCTGTCCTAGGATGCTTGATTCTGGCCAAGGGAAGACATGGCTTGGCAGTTGGGGCTGGACTGTTCCCATGAGGCACAGGGTCAAGACTGATTTGCATATGGCCATGTCTGAACTGGGGTGGCGTGGTGAGCAAAATAATGATGGATTAAACCCTGAGCTGTGACTGGGGGTGAATGTTTGCCAATGTGCAACATTCCGTCTATCATCTTGTGTGTTTTGCTGTTCGCCCTATGTGGGAAGGGTATGCCCAGACGTGGGTCCCGTGCTCATTACGCCAATAGAGTCCAGCTCTCCTGGCTGATGATGGCTGATAGCCAGCAACCGGTCCTAGGATGCTTGATTCTGGTTAAGGGAAGACATGGCTTGGCAGTTTGGGCTGGACTGTTCCCATGAGGCACATGGTCAAGACTGATTTGCATATGGCCATGTCTGAACTGGGGTGGCGTGGTGAGCCAACGAACGATGGATTAAACCCAGATCTGTTACTGGGGTGAATGTTTTGCCAATGTACAACATTCCGTCCATCATCTTGTGTGTTTTGCAGTAACAAAAAAACAGACACTCCCCAGCTGCAAAAACGGCCCCAGTAACAAAGAAGCATTACCAATGCCAATTGGTCTCACATTTGTTAGAGTTAGGGCTAGTGGCGCTGTAAATGACAATGTCTTTTACTCAATTGTTTTTGTTTAGAGTAGAGTGGATGTATGGGGTGTGTGTGTGTGTAGTTCATGTATGTGGTGTGGAGTAGAATTATGTGGGGTGGGGGTGATGGGAGAGGGGCAAGAAATAACAGGAGAGGGGCAAGTCATGACACAACAGTAGATAGAAGGTGTGAGGCAAGCACAATGAACAGTCAAAGGAGGAGGTTTGAGGAGGAGGAACAATAGGCAAGCAAGGATGCAGGAGGGGACACTAGGAAAGCACAAACTATAGGGGAGCAAGCAACAACAGATCAAGCTGCATTAACGACGTCAGAAGAAGAAAAAATTGATGCAGGTGCTCTCTTTTTCCCTTTTTAGGTCAAGCCTAATGCAGCACGCATGCGCTGCTCTATGGGAGGCTTATTGTAAGCACTCCAAACTTTTCTTTGTGAATCTGATTACTCCCACGCATTCGATTGGCCTTTGTGTGTGTCTTTCAATAATGAAAGCATGCAAATGGCCAAAGGCGGGTGCATGTCCCACATCTTCTCAAAAGGTTCACTCCCACAGCAATTTGCTCTCGGGAGAGAGCAGCGGCACGTGCAGGGTGGCAGCTGCATTCCTGGTGGGTCAGGTTACAACATGCCGTGCTTTCGCTTTTGCTTGTTATTGACTGCCTCAGTCTGCAGCCTTCTTTTGGTTGACGTTAAATACATGTTTAATTTAATTTTCCTGTAAAACTTGAATCAATCTTCAAAATGAAAAAGAAACTGGACTCTCCATGTTCTTTACTCACCATTAAGTATGTATTCTGTAGTTCATAGTTTCTTGAAGTCTGAACCTATTTTCTTCGAATTTTAAAAATGTAAGGTATTTACTTCGTTTTTGTTGCTCTCTTTATTCATTTGTGTGTTAGTGTTTGGTCTATCATAGTGCGGTGACCATATCAAAACACAGTATTCTACATGCAGTTTTGCCATCAAAGTGGATTAATTCCCACTTAAAGATCACATACTGAAATATTTTTAAAACATGTATGCCAATATTGACCCTGGAAATGCTTATTTTTTATATCTTTCTCTCCGAGACAACATGCTATGTGTTACTTAAATTTTAATACAATGCAGGCTGTTTACAACCTATGTTTATGCTCAGGTGATCATTTCCTTAATTTTGTTGCGATATTTGAATCAAATGCTTTATTATGGTATACCAAATAAAGTAAACCTTATTTTTTATCAGAGTTACTCTTAATTTTCTCAAACTAACACTCAGATAAGTTTGGCAATTTATTCACAGAAAAAAATATTTCTATGTGAAAAATTATTCATAGAGTTGTTTGTGTGACAAAACAATTTAACAAAGATTCACATGTGGCTGGCAGGACGGTTATTTTTACTGTCACCTGTTTTCCACTTTGCATAATAATGTGATCATGGCATGCCGCCCCAGTGATGAGATCACATACATCGTTTGTGTTTTGTATAGTGTTTACTGCTTCAAAACACCTGATAACATCTTTTGTAAAAGATCCCGCAGCCCCCACATCGGTCTAGGTGAGCGCCTAATCCATGACATGATTGAACGTTTGCTGTTTTCTTCCAGTCTTCTGGTGCATCTGAGGAAAAACGGGGAAGATGATGGCTCTGCCTTCTTTGTCACATTCTGAACCTTAACCGCTGTCGGCGTGGGATCTCGTGCGTGACGTCGGCTTTCCGGCTGATGCACCTGTCTGTCTGTCTGCACCACTTAGGGAAGGGGCGGCGTGAGGATCCACAAACGGGAAGATGCGGTCCCATTTTGCAACCGGATCCAAATATATGTACTTTTTTGGGCGGATTACAAGTTTCTGACATGAAAACCTTGCTATGACAGAACACACCAAGAGATTTTTGTTGTTTAATATTTGGTTTTCGCATTTGGTACAGTTGATCTGTAGCTTCTGTGTCACATACAGACATAGAAACACACATTCATATATACACACAAAGTTACAGGGTTGTGCGCAAACACACAAAATATGCACACGTGCGAGAACAAACGCACACCAGAGACACAAGGCTATATAAACACACACACCTACATCTACACAGACAAATATATACACACAGATGGATGAACAAACACATAGAAACATGCACACACCAGCAGCTCAAATATATACAGACAAACATAGACACAGCAACACACATAAACAGAGGAGCATGCGCAAACACACAAACACGTAGAGAAACCTGCATATAAAAACACCAGAAGCTCATACACACACCAACATATACACAGACATGTACACACAGATACAAGCGTGTGCACAAACATGCACACACAGAAACATGCACACAAAAACATATTCACAAACACACAGGCGTAGGGTTAAACCACCTGCATTATGAAACTATTGCAATGCAAGGTACACGTTCTGCAAAGTGCATGTTCACAATCTCTGCATGTCAACGCTGTTCACCTATGTGTGGAGGGGGAATATAATGGTGAAAGTGTGCCTGTTTTGTATATGTGAGTACTGCTCCGTGTCTCCGTGTGTGGGCATCCGCCAGTGAGAGGGACAGTGTGTCAATCGGTGCATTGCATCAGCTTTTTTGTGTGCGCTTTCACCAGTGTGTCGAGGACAAGGTGCTTGTGAAAGTGTGTGTTTTGTATGTGTGAGTACAACTATTGTGTCTCCTTGTATGTGCATCTGTCTGTCAGAGGGAAAGTGTATGCATGTTTTTTTTTACTATACTAATTTTTAACACTAATCCTTTATGGGTTCCGGAGTGGCGTGCTACTCGCCAGAAAAGTGCTTCAACAGCCATCAGGGGTAACAAGTGCTATATGAATGCAAATCTTTCTTCCCCTTTTATCCATCGCTATCCTTCTCACTCCAAGTAACTGACTAATATCCACCACTGAAATTACTTCATATTTCAACATATTAATTCACCACTAATTCTTTGTAGGCTTCCTGAATAGCGTGCGTCAACAAGCGCTATATAAATACAAACCTTTGTCTTCCTCTATCCTTCTGCTATCATTCCAAATCCAAATAACTGACTAACCTATCCACCACTTAAAATGTACTCGCATGTTTCACTATACTAATTCAACAGTAATCCTCTATGAGTACCGGAGTAGTGTGCTACTCGCCAAAAAAGCGCTTCGATGCCTCGTCAGGGGTAGTAAGCGCTATATAAATGCAATTACAATACAATACAATGTGTGCATAGCATCAAATGGTCAGCGACTAGCTGCCGCCCCCCCCCCCCAAACCGGCACCCAACACCCAGAAACGTGGACACGAGACTTCTTTACTTTTTGGAAGGCGGGCGCTAGTCGCCCGGCCGTATTTATTAAGATATGAAATTAAAAAAGGTTTTAATTGCATGATCAACAATTTATACAAAAATCAGCAGGACATTAGATACAAATTTTTGTCAACAAGTTTTAGAGGCTGACCTTAACAAAAACTCTAATACATGTTGTTTCCTAACCGAGTCTAACATCCTCATCTTGATTTTTGTACATTTCTGGCCATATGGCAAGGTCACTACCGGTGTCAGGTCCTACAAGCTGCGCCTCCCCTAGAGACGTGCGCATGCGCAGTGTTACCCCGAGAATTGCCCGGTCTACGCCCTGAACTCCATTTACCCACTAAAGGAGGGCCCTTACTCTGCGCCATCCGGTGACGTCATGAGTATACGCGCGCGGGGTGGCTACCAGCCTAAGGAAAGCGTGAACTACTCCTACCCGCGCTCCTTTGCAGCATCAATTACCTTGCCCCTGGAGTTCTAGGAGTGGCCCGCAGGCCCCTTCCCCTGGGCGGGAACCTCCATAGGATGATGCCCGCCCCCTCAGACCTCAAATATGTGATCACCGATAATGACCTTACCGCCACAGGCCTGCATTGTTAACCGACGATCTGGCCTCCCCCCTCTAGACCCTACCTAAGGAACGCTCCTATTAGCAAACCCCTCCAACCAGGCCCAGATATTGTCAGACCACAAGACATTCCCTGCTTCATTCAAGTGAACTCCATCCCTCAAGTAATACCGGTCGCCCCAAATACACCCATGAGGTATTGTCTGCAACAGGGGGGCTCGAAACAACTTGTCCAACCGTGTGTTGATCCTCTTTACCGAGTGATTCAACGCCCTGACCGAATCCCCCCCCCGCCACTGTAATCGAGGTATGAGTTGCGACCATACTACCGTGCAACCCGGGCAGGTCCTGGCCATCCACCCCGCAGTTGAGATAATCTCTTCAATCAGAATGCGCCTCCCCATGTTGGCCAAATCATTCTCCCCCAGGTGAAGTATCACCACTGACGGGGGAGATTGCCGGCGCGCTAACAGCCCCTGGAAGAAGCCCCTAAACTGGTTGAGGCATAACCCCCCTCTCCCGAAGAACGTGATGTCAAACCCCAGTTGTGCAGCCCTTTTCCCACGGTCACCTGAAATAAAAACACATTCGGCTCGTCTCACATAGGAGTGACCCACAATCCAAACATTTTTCCTCATTGTTTCCTGGCTGTAGTTCAGCGCTGATGTATGTTGTTGGTGCCCGACGACAAATTCCTCCCCTGCGTAACAGGTCTGAGAAACTGTAAGAAAGCGGAAACAAACCAAGCGTGAGCACCATGTAATCACAACATGTCAATCCGTACATATCGTTTGTAGCAATCTGAGGACCATCTTCCAATTTTCTTCACTCTCTCCACTGGGAGGCCCCCTGCTACCGCCTCAGTTGCTGCCCCAATCCTAAAGGAATGAGAGCCAAACTCTTTAGGGTCAAGACCTGTTTTTCTGACCACCATCTCCAATACCCTCCTGAACTGATACCTAGTCAAGGGGTTACCGTCGGCGTGACAGAGCAGTGCCCTGCCCGCTGTGCCTACCAGCAGCCCGTGCAATACTTCCACGTGCTTCACTGGGCAGCAAGGGTTGGCGGGGGCCCGTTGGAGGACTATGGTGTGACCCCTTGACTCCTGGTCAGTCTTTGACTTCTGAATGGTCACCCACATGGTGTCCTCCTTCATCCTTACACCCGCCCTTTGCAAGCCGCCCTGTAGGTCTGACTTGGAACCTGCCACCAGTTCGCTAATTCTCAGTGCCCCATAAAATGCCAAGGAGAATGCTGCTTTAAAAAGGAGTACTTCCCACTCCGAGCTACAAACAGTGTCCAGCGCGCTCAGTAAAGCTGTCAGCCGCGCCAATCCTATGGGCTTTCTCTTATCTTTATGATGCCCCTGTATACGGCGCCAACCCCTCAAAGCCTTACACACCATAAAGGTATTGGTGGGATCCCGCAAGCCCCTAGCTTGAGCAAAGAATGATACCGCTGCCCTATGTCTGTTTGCAGCTGCCACTGAGCGTCCCTCCCTATGCATCCATTCTAAATAGGCCGCAAAGCCATCCTCCTGCGCCCATAGCACCTCCCATTGCTGCCCCAAGAAAGTACAGTAAGACAAAAACGCCCCTTCATAAGCCGTCTTGGTCCTGGGGGCTAAGCTAGCAACCACGAGGTCCTGTAATCTGGGGCACCAATCTGCCAAAGTACTGCTGGGAAGTGCGCTGGCGAGGGGTCTGCTGTCGGAAGATGTTCCCTGAAAACCTGCATTTTGAAGCGAGAGAGGGAGTCAGCTGCATTATTCAGAATACCCGGGACATGCTTGGCCTTAAAAACTACGTTCCAACTTAAGCACTGCAACACAATTTCTTTTACTAAGCGAAGTATGAAAGGACATCGTGCTCCCTGCTGGTTTATACATTCCACAACTGTCATGTTGTCTGACCAAAACACCACTGATTGATTACATAGGTGTTCGGGCCAGACCATCAATGCCACCCATATTGGGAAGAGTTCCAAGAAGCCAATATTAGCGGTCAGACCCCATGTTCTCCATGCCTCCAGCCACTATTGAGCGACCCACCTGTTCCCTAGGATGGCGCCGAAGCCCACACTACCGGCGGCATCAGTCCACAGGCCCAACTCTGCTGATGTTGCGGGCGGGCCGGGCCAGACCACCCTGCCGTTAAAATCCTCCAGGAATGCCATCCATATAAGCATATCCTGGCGAATTTCAGACGACAGCCTAGTGCGGTGGTGTTTCTCCCTCAGCCCCTTCATTGCTTGGGCAATGGAGCGAGAGAAAGGGCGAGCCATGGGGATGATCCTCAGTGCGAAGTTCAACTGCCCTACCACCTCCTGTAATTGTTGCAGGGTGACCTTATCTTTCCGTAGGCATACACGTAGCGCTGTTTTGAATTTGTCGACCTTGTCCCTAGGCAATCTAAAACATCCCTCCACTGAATCAATCTCAATGCCGAGGAATTCTAAGCAGGTGGTCGGGCCAACAGTCTTCCCGGGCGCAAGCGGGACACCAAAAGCCCGCATGAGCACGCAAAATTCCTGCAATGCCAGTGCACACTCCTGAGATCCAGCCGTTCCCAGGAAGAGGAAATCATCCAAATAATGCATGACCTGCTGGTGGCCCGTCGCTTGTCTCATGGCCCATTCAAGAAAAGAGCTAAACATCTCAAAGTAAGCACAAGATATAGAACAACCCATGGGCATGCATTTATCCATGTAGAACATATCCCCAAAGGTGAAGCCTAAGAGATGTTGATCCGCTGGGTGTACCGGGAGGAGGCGGAAGGCTGATTCTATGTCTGATTTCGCCATCAGCGCCCCGGGCCCCGTGGCCTGCAATAAGTTAACAGCCTGATCAAAAGAGGCGTACTTAACACTACAGATACCCTCGTCAATGGCATCATTCAGTGACGCCCCCCTAGGTGCTGACAGGTTGTGGATCAATCTGAATTGCCCTTTCTCTTTTTTGGGGACGACTCCTAATGAGGAACACACAAAATTGGGCACCGGCACTACAGTGAAAGGGCCAGCTATCCTGCCTAAGGATAGCTCCTTGTCAATCTTGGCGGCCACCACAGCCGGATTGTGCTTTACTGACAATTGATTTTTACAGTGTGCGCTGCCTGTGTATCCTGCTGCAGGGATCCTAAAGCCTTTAGAGAAACCTTCTTGGAGTAGGGTGGCCGATGTGTGGTCCGGGTATCTGTTCAACCATGGAATCATTGCCAACACATCCACTGGCGTGGGGGGGCCTAACTGGTTTGTCCTACAGTGGCTTTCCCCTTCCCCTCTGTCCCGTGTTCCCATGCTTGGACCTACAGGCAGTTTCTGGATGAGAGGGGTGACCACAGGAGGAACATGCATGTCTAAACTTACACGCGCCCCTTGTGCAGGTGCGCCTATTAAAGTCCCAGCACACCCCCTTTTTCTCTGCCCCACTGGCCCTAAACTTCCCAGGTACCTCACTCGTTTGGGGGGGCCGAAAGGGCTGTTGGGGTCTAGCGGAGAACACCTTGACCGAACCGGAGAACTGAGGGGGGGTGCATTATCCGAGAACTGCTTATGCCACGACATGGAGTCCACCGTGTCCCATGTTAGTGATCTATTAAATTCCAATGCTTTCCTGAAATTCAAATCATACCCTTTCCACGCATCCCCAGAATACTGCTCACTCCACCCCACAATCCTGCTCTGGTAGCATGCCAATGGCGCCTGTAAATCCGGAGGTCGCTCAGCCTTAATAGCCGTGAATACAGCCCAAGCCTTAATCCAGTTGAGAAGTGTTTCCTCAACCCTAAATCTAGCACACTGCACCCTCCATTCACTTGGGTGCATCCACTCCTTCAGTGTTTTTGCATGCTCCATTTCCCTATTATCCAATAACAAAGAATAAATATACACATATTTATCTGCCCAAATCATCTCCTTCACAGCTAACGACACATGTTGAGCCAAATTCTCACTCCTGGAAGGTAGAACCCCGTCCCCCAAGAGCGGCAATGCCACTTCCTTACCATGTGCGGGCACCGGGGCCGGCTGCCCATTAGCTCCATCCGGCTGGGGAAGACTGGGACCTGCAATGGGAGAAGATACTGGCACTGCAACACTGTCGGCGACCGCTGCCGATTTGATCTTTTCTACAAACCTCGCCGCCTCTGCTGCATGATCTGCAGAATTTGGGAAAGCTCCCCCTTTTTGGAGCCACGGCGTCAAGGCCGTTATCTGAGACAACAATTCAGGGGGCATTGAATCTAAATTCCCACCTGGGACAACAGGTACCACTGGGGTTATGCCCAGCGGTACTGGCGCAGTAGGCAAGGCGGGTGCCGGGTGTGGCAAGCCTGTAGCCGGGATTGTGGGCACCGGTGGGGGAGCAGACCCTGCGTCTCCTGGCGGTACTACAGGCACCGGCACCACGGGGGCTGGGGGTATAGGCATAGGTATAAGCGGGGTTGGGATGACCGCCAGCGGCACGGCAGGTACCGGCTCTACTGGCCCTGGGGCGGGTGCAGCATACCTGGGTCTCTTGGGCTTAGACTTCCTAGGTGGGGTAACAAAATCCCCCCTTGGCAATGGTGCCGCCCTCTGGCGGATAGGCCTACCCGATGGGCCAGGGGCATCATCATGCCTCTCATTAAACCGTGCTTCCAGCTCATCTACCTTCCCTAGCCGCTGTTTAATCTCACCCATCTCACGCATCATGGCCCGCATCATAGCCTCCATGTTGGACCCACCTTTACCACCCCGCGGACCTGGCATGATAAAACCCCAACAACCAGCTGCCTACTCTCCTAATATCACGACAGGCCAACTTTGTGTACCTTTCAGATGGAGGGTCACCAGGGGGCTTTCAGCACCATGCAACGGCGACCGCAACACTAGCGGCTTGTCCGCTTATGTAAGGGGTGAGTAAACCTAATGTAGACCCACCCGGCGGCCACCAGGAGCGATGAATGCCAGCCCCCCGTACCCCTCTTACCGACCAGTCTTGCGTCCTCGCCGGCGATGATGGTCTGCGGTCACGGCCCACACCACGCTGCGTGCTGAATGCCCTTACGTCCTGTCTGCGAGTGAATTGCACCAATAATGTCGTTAAAGTTGCCTGGAATTGAGAAATGTATTAACACCGTGTAATAGAAGCAGGAGCAGATTTAGGAAAACCCAGTTTGAATACAGAGGACGATTGAACCCCCCCTGTTAACCTCACTGTTGCTGTGCGCCACTAAAAACACATAGTATCAGCGACATTCAAAATAACACTCGTTCCAAGGCCAGGACAATTCTGAACAAATAACTGCCCTTATTCCCCTGCACTGTATACTTTGTGCAACGACTTGAACAACAAATCACTTAATAATTAATGCAATACAGTAGTGAAAAAACACTTTAAGAAATGTCACCTCGTTTTTCATACAATTGTACACTTTGTGCAACTACATGAACAACCAATTACCTAATAATTAATGCAATGCAGTCGTGAAAACAGTTTCAGAAATGCTACCTCGTTTTGTTAACAATTGTACACTTTCACAAGGGGTCTCCCATCCAGGTGCTGCCCTGGTCGACCCTGCTTCACTTCCTTTAGTGGCACGTGCTCAAGTAGCCTAATGCTCTCGCTTTATTTCAATTAGCCCACACCGGCTTTATTAGCCGTTCATTCGAATGCGTGCCAAAATTGCCCGCTCCAAATGCAAATACCGCTGTTTTCTCTTTGTTTTGAAAATTAAGGGCAAGAGTCTTTAAATGCCAGAGTGCTTTCACGGCGCGCTTACCCGGTTGTTCGAGTCCAGGTCCCCGGTACCCAAGGCAACCGCCCTACTGGACGCCCTACACCCAGTCCTTCCCGTACTCGTTGCCGAAGACCCCCGCCCCCACACGATACCTTACGGGGCCTCAAAACGGACCGCACCACGCTTCCTCAGCCGCTACACGCACTTGCGGCTTGGATTCCCCGACAGGTCTTCACTCCTAAAACCGCGACCGGCGAAGAGATGTCCAGAATCTCGCGACGCGGCTGGCCCCACGCGGCTGTTCCAGGAACCCCGCACAAAGCCTAAAAAGAAAGCAAAAATTATAAAAACAAAGACGCTCTCCGCCCTCACGACGCGGCTGGCCCTACGCGGCTGCTCCGAACGTGCAATGCCTGAAAAAAGAAAGCAGAAAAAATTAGTAAAACAAAGAAGCCCCGAGCGCGGGGCACACCGTGCTGTGAGGGAGCGTCCAGGGACAAGGGGGTCTCCTGGGCACTCCCCACCTCTTTATTCTCAAGGGGCCAGGCGGGGGGGGCACGCCCCCCCGGCCCGCCCCTCCTGTAGCCCGCCCCCCCTGACCTGGACCTTCTACCTGGTATCCGGGTCAGGGAGGCCGCCGGCCAATCGGTGGTGGGTCGCGCCCACCAGGGCCCGCCCCCACCACCGAGAGACACTAAAGGGGAAAGGGGGGGAGACGGTCGCCGCGCCGCCATGCGTGCGGGGGGGCCGAGGGCCCCCCCTTTTCAGTCTGTGCGCTCACCTGAGCGCCGGGGGACAGAATGCTGGTGAAAGCACATGTGTTTGTGAAAGAAGCACCAGTTATCTGTCACTTGTGTCAAAATACCCGGGGGGTGGGGGGGAGAGGCCTGCGACGTATAAATACACCTGTTTTGATATTGTGCAAGTTATTTCCACTCGCTCACGAGTATGTGCTTATCGAAAGGGGTTTTCATGGCAGGCTTGCTGAACAGATGCTTAAAAGAATGGACTACTTGATTAAGTGGGTGTCATGGGATAGGCCACGACAGGTTGCTATGAACGTGGGTGTGGGGCATCAATGCCTTAATCAAATGGTACTGACATGAGTCTTTCCTATTTTGGCAGCCATGTAGTCAGAAAGGGACTGCGACATCGGCGCACAATGACATTTTCACTCCGTGGGATAATGTCGAATTTTTGTCACCTTGTGAAACACACGCGTCTAAAATGATGAGATACGTGTTATAGTGCATCGCCACTAGTGCATTCGACACCTAGCTGCTTTGTATGTTGATTGAAGTTTTGAATGTGTCTTTCAATCTGTTTAAGTGCAGCGTCCAGCCAGAAGGAATACTGCGAAAAGAAAGGTGTTTGTGGTGCATGTTTTATATATTTATTTATTTCATCCACTCGGTACACAAGATAAACGCCACGCTGGACAAGGAGCATACGTATTAAGAAAAGGTGTATTAGCCACAGACGCGTGGGGATCTTGCAGACCTGCTTTTCCCACGGCACTAGTTCTGATGCTACCTGGTGCATGCACTAGTGCACTGTCATGGTCCCTGATGAGCCACTGCTTGAAACAAAGAGGTGGGTGAGCAGAAATGTGTCGAACACCCCAAAAACTGGAGGTGGAAAAACAAGCAGAGGCCGTTCATTGTGAGGTGTGGAAAATCCACAGAGAGGGCTTGTGCTCTCCAGGGGCAGGGATGCGTTCAGGACTGAGATGAGATGGTGGAGAGAGCACTGCCACAGATCTCCTTTCCTCTCTGCCCAATCTCTGTTAATAGTGCCTGTTCGCAGGAGGCAGACACCCCTTGTTTATGCTGGGGCTTCAAGGGATCTGTAATACAATAATAATGCATTAGTTGAATTAGTTGAATTTATTACGTTTGCATAGTTACTAAAAACCATTGCAATGCAAGTTTCAGTTAAAACGATACAATCATAGGAAAAGACATTAATTGCAAATTTGTAAAAGTTCGTGAAACATTAAAAAGTTTGAAACAGTTAAATTATAAACAGAATACAAGTGCTTTGTTGCTCGTGCAGATAGCAGCCATTATATGTAATGCAGTCAGTGCGAGTTCATTGCTCTGTCTGAAAATGCTATTATCCAGAAGGGTGCATTATTAAGGGATCTGACTCAGCACTCTGTGGTGGCTTCCCTGAGCGGCCATGATTGTAGCAGCCTCTTATCTTGATTTAGATGAAGTAACACTATAATCACTGGTGTTTGAACAATTGGCCTGCCACTGAACTCCGGATGAGCTTTAGTTTAAGATGGACTTTTTTTGGGCTGCATCAAGAAATCTCACTAGTCTACCGTTTAATTGCGGTATTGCTGGATAAAAGCATATCAAGACTGATTGCCTCTTTGATCGAATTCCCCTTTGATTAAAGGGGATGTTTAGCAATTGTCTCTTTTCTTGTAGCAACTCCTTGAAGGAGCATAATAGATGGATGATGTCGCCCTGGTCTTTTTTGCACAGACTGCAAGATGTTGAAGTTGAGTCCCGCTTCCATGGGGGCAAGTTCTGGGGGCATGGGATCAAGCCAAGGTGGAGCTTTAAGAATTTTAGTTTCTGTGCCTTTGGGTAGCCCAGATTAAAATATTTTGGGGGGCTAAGATCTTATAGTTGTTCAGAGTCATCCCAGTGTGGGATCTGGCTGAGAATGCTGCTTTATCCTCCACCAATGACAGTTTTTTCAGCGATTTCCAAACTAATTTCTTAAAAGCTGAATGGTGAGCCTGTATATTCCAGAGTGCCAGGAGTCCAGTGTTAGCCAATACCTCCTAAAGGTAGCTTCTCGCAGGAGAATTCTCCCTCTGTTGGAGATCTTGCCATAAGAGCTGGTTTAGAGTTTTAGGTGCAGATGTTCTGATTTTGTTCCAGCAGATAATATATGCTCCATACCTGGCCCATGATTGCTTTAAAAGGCCAAACTCAAGCCTGAGCTGCGCTGGGGAAGTATAATTTGGGAGGCTGAACATAGTTCTATATGCTTTTACTAGTGTTTTGTTCAGAAATTTAGCATCTCTACCTCGCGGAGCTTCACTCCCTGAGGTGATTGTGAGCAGAATTTTCGCTTGTGCAATGTTCAGTAGGGGATTCAGTGTTGGACTTGTTAGTTTAGACGTTACACTTTTCATAGTTAATGCTAGCATCAGCCCTTTCCTTTTTGTCTCTTCTTGATGTTGAGCAAATGTTCCTTCTTTATCTATGTAGAAACCTAGATACTTGTAGGCCCCTGCTGGTTCTATTTGAGTGCCTCCCAGATGCCACAATCTCACTCCTTTTCTCTTGCTGTTAAATAATATTGTCCTAGTTTTCTTTAGGTTGATTGACAGGTTGTTTTGTTCTGCGTAGACCTGCATTGCATTAAGGAAATGTTGTAAGCCAACTACTGTATGGCTGAGCAGGATTATGTCATCAGCATAGAGGAGATTGGACAAAGTTGTGCCCCCCAGCCTGGGCGCGTGAGAGTTACAGATGTTAAGTGTATGTGGTAAGTCTGCCAAAAATAGATTGAATAGGGTCGATGCCAGCATGCAGCCCTGTTTAAGGCCTTTTGTTGTTTTTACTTTTCTTGAAAGATGTGTCCCTGTTCCTAGTTTCACCAGAACCCAGGTGCCTGTATGTAGAAGCGTTAGCATTGTTAGGAGAGAATTTGGAACAAGGTCACTTTGCCCACAGTCTTGCCCTATCCAGAATTATCAAAAGCAGCTCTAAAGTCGATGAAACAAGAGTGCAGCTGCATTTTCTTCGATATTGTTGCATCTATGAGCAAGGAGATTGTTAGGATGTTAGTTGTTGTGCCTGTTATTTTGCGAAAGCCTGTCTGGTTTAATGGTATTATATCATTGTTGTCTGCCCAGGCTGTGGGCTCTTCCAGTAATGTGCCTGCAAAATATTTAGCCTCGTTGTCAAGCAATGCCACTAACAGATAATTGCCAGGCGAGGCCTTGTCGCTGCTTTTGTGAATAGGGACTATCGTGGATCCTTTCCAAGAATCAGGGACAATGCTCAGTAGTCTCACTTCAAAGAATATCGGGTAAAATATTCGTGCCCATTCTGCCTCCCTCTGGTTGAACAGAGCGGGTGGGATTCCATTCGGGCCCGGCGCCCCTTCCTTTCTTCCCTTTCTTATCTGCTGCCGGCTCAGTAGCTGCTCTGCGGCATGTGTCATATCCGGAGAAAGTTGATCCAAATCAGAAGGTTTATGTGTGCCTAATTCCTTTGTTCAAATGTCCACATAACCGTCATCCAGAGCAACCCTGCTCTTTGCAATTTGTGGAGTTTCGTAGTTAAAATGGGTGTTTAAATAACTGCCCCAAGTTTCCTCTGATATATGTGAAGAGGCTCCCCCGTGTTGCGGGTGAATGATTGTGTTTACTATTTTCCAGAAGCGGCGCTATCATTATGATTTATGTTGTGAAAGAGTTTTGCCCAAATGTTGCCTTCGTATCTTTTGTTAATACCCCATTTCAGCTTTTTTGATTTGGTTCTTTGCTATCTCAGGGAAGAGAGGAGCAATAGGTTCCCAGGATCAAGATGCAGAGATTTTATGAAGCTGTTTATACATTAATCCCCTTCCGGATCTGCCTCCCCCCTCCGGGCCACCTCCACAGGCTTCTCCCAAGAACCAAGCACACTGGACCAACGAACATGCCATCTCAGAAATCCTTTCCACCTTAAACCTGAACAACCACTTCAATGACCCACTCCCCGCTAATTGCCTAGCTGCCACTGTCCAGTCCATCATTCCTAGCTGGACTGCAATAATAAAGGCCTCCCTTCTTCAGGGATCCATCCCCAACTCACTGAAAGCCGGCCAAGTCCTCCCCATCCTAAAAAAAAACATCGCTTGATTCTGCCTCCCCTTACAACATTAGACCCATCTCCAACATCCCACTCTTAGCTAAAGTTCTGGAGAAGTGTGTGCAACAGCAGTTGAGCCAACACATCACCAATTTCCACCTACTAGATTACTTCCAATCTGGAATCAGGCCCGGACACAGCACGGAAATCATGATTCTCCACATTGTGGATGATGCCCTCCAAGCCCTGGACCAAGACACAATCTGTCTCCTAATCCTCCTAGATCTGTCTTCATCCTTTGACATGGTCAGCCATGACAAACTTCTCAAACGCTCAAACTCAGGATGGGAATTGGTGGCTCTGTCCTGGAATAGTTTAGGTCCTTCCTGCACAACTGATCGCAGGGATTCCTGATTAAGGACCATTAGTCTGCCCCTTCCCCGGTCACTGTTGGATTCCACCAAGGTCCAATCCTGTCCCTCACCCTCTTCTCCCTTTACCTAGAACTGCTTGCCGAAGTACTACACACCGCAAACATCTCGTACCACCTGTATGCAGACAACACCCAGATTTACATCAAGATCTCATCCATCGAGGAGATTCTCTCCATGAATGAAGCCTTAAAACTGACTGTCCAATGGCTCTCATCCAACCAACTCAAACTCAACACAAAGAAGACAGAATTTCTTCTAATGTCCCTACCCAAAACCAACCCTGAGCCTCAGATATGGATCAATGCCATCACTGCCTTAAACTGCACTCCAACCATTGTGGACTTCGCCAAATCCCTCAGAATAACTCTGGACGGCAACTTGAACATGCGGGACCACATCAACTCGATGGCTAAATCAGCCAGATTCCACCTGAGCTATCTAAGGAAACTGAAACCCTTCCTCGACACTCTCAGTTTGAAAATGGCTGTTCAGGCATTAGTCATCTCAAGACTGAAATATGACTGCTCTACCCTCTCGGGTTTACCCAAGGTCTTGCTGGCACCTTTAAAAGCTTGCCTCAACGCGGCCGCCAGCTTCTAACAGGCTCAAAGAAGTTTGACCATATCTCACCACATTTGAGAGCGCTGAACTGGCTCCCTCTACAGGCCAGAGTTAAACTCAAAATGGCATGTATCTCACACAAGGCCTTATACGCAAACTCCCCTGCATATATTGCTCAGAAACTCGTGCTATCTGGAGGGACTAGAAACGTGCGGTCCTCCAGAGACTTCCTGCTCCAACCTGCACGTTTTAGGAAAAAGAAAATGTACAACAGGGCTTTCTCTGGAACTGCACCAAGAATATGGAACTCACTCCCGCCCGTCAGCAGAAGAATCCCGTCACTGGCACGCTTCAAAAAAGATGCTAAAACCTTCCTAATGGGCAGATTCCTCACCTAAACTCTGCCTGTTATCTCACCCAGAGATGAGCTCTTGCCCCATATCCTTGCTATACATCCCCTGGAGTGCACAGGTGCTATCCTCCTGGCTCCTCTGGTCTTCCCACCATTGACTTTGAACCCTTGTTTCCCTGTGAACTGTAAATGTAACTGTTACATTGTCCCCTTTTTTCTCCCTTTGTTCCCAGCCCCACTCCTCCCCTCTCCAAGTCCTTGTATACTGCTGCCAATTCCTGTAAAGTGCTCTGATACCCTAAACGGGTCAAGTTTGCGCTCTATAAAACTCAAAAATAAATATAATAATAAATCAATTAATTAATGCAGGTGAGAATAGTGCCAGGGTAGCAGTCCTGCCACCCTCCTTACACCCTGCCCTCAAGCACAACACGTTAATGCGAACATTTACGGGAGGGGGGACACCCTTGTTTATATGCAGTGGGAGTGGGGTCCTAGTAGGAGATGTGCATGTTCTGAGGATTAGGCTGTTCTGGGCTGGAACCTCTGTCTCCACTGTGATCTTTGACCTTCCTCGAGATAGACAGTGAGTTTGATGAAACATTCATTAACATGAAAGAGTGCAGCAAAAGACCAGATACGTACGAAAGGATGGGTATACCTGGTGGCAGTGCGTCAGTGGTGGGCCACGTGAGGATGTGACCAAATGGCTGGCGCTGCCGACTTTAGAGCTGGGGAACCAGGTTTGAGACTCGGCGTCGGCTCAACATCCTGTGATTCTGGGCAAATCACTTAATCTCCCTGTGTCTATCAAATATGAGTGAGCAATGTAACTGGTACTCGTGTAAAGAGCTCCAATATCTTTGGGTCGAGTTCACGCTATATAAAACTGAAAAAAAGGATAAGAATCGGAGTGGACAGTGAAAATAGGCCATACCAAACTTTTAGGATTGTTAACAAAAAAGTAACTTGTTAGGGGATCGGAGATCAAGGGGCATCAAGGGCTGGCCTTCTGTAAGTGTGGAGGATGGGAGGTCCCCCGCAGCGGCTGCCAGCGTCAAGAAAGGAGGCAGGAAGGGGGAGAATCGGCTGTGTGGAGTAGAGGTTGGAGGCAGAATTTGGAAGAGGGGAGTGAGTGGGTGTGAAGTGGAGGGGAGGGAAAAGGAGTGGACAGGAAGTGACCGAGTGGATGTGAGGGGGCCAACGTGGAGGAGGGGGCTAAGTGACAGTCAGGGCCGGACCGGGATCCCAAAGCAACCCTGGCAATTTTCTTGGACCAGCCCCTGGAAAAGAAAGTCAAGGCACAGAGAGACCTGCACAGGGAGATCTTTCTTACTGCTTTTGTTCCTGGGGGCCAATATTGCAATACTACTACAAAACAGGCCCCCAGTAACCAAATAGGCCCCCACCGTTCCAGCCGAAGGGGGAACGCCCCATGCCCAGTACGGCCAGTCCGGCCCTGGTGACAATGGGAGGAAGCTAAGCTCCCGGTCTTGTTCTCCCCCAAGGGGAAGGCTGCCTAGACTGAAAAGTCCATCACTAATTCCCTGGAAATTCCTGATCCGGCAGGCCATGAAATGTTTCAGCATAATCATTACTGTTCGAGGCTATTGCAAATGATCATCAAAGAAATAAATGTAATTAGTGAACAAGGAACGTAGCTCTGATGTGGCTGAGTGAAGAAACTGAGAAGGCGACAGCTGTGACGGGTCGCCTCCCAGTTTGACAGTATGAGCAACCAATGATAAAAGAGGGACCATATAATAAAACAAGTATGTGAATTACAAATAAAATAAAAAATGGCAGCAGCACGCTTTTGTTACAATGATGGCACCTAGCGCGGGTGCCGTCATTGTAGCAAAAGTAAATAAACAGGCATATATTAAGGCATTCACAGTCCGTAAATCAAAGTAAATAAACAGGCATGTAATGAGGCATGGGCGGTCTGTAAGCGGGGGAGAAAGAGGTTTTAAAAGAGAAGGCGCAGCGGATGCAAATAAAATAAAACAAGTAGTTCCCAAACAACACACAACATTTATGTCTGTATGGAAACTGTAATTTACTGGTGCTCCTCCTGTGTAAAATCAGAAATTACGTTTTGGAGCGCTAACAAATAGGGAGCACAGAAAAAAAGGGACAGAGTACAGAACCAAATACAAGCAGCAGGCGGGATTACACTCAGTACAAGTGATCACAGCAGGTCTTGCAGACAGTGCATGCTCTCTGATGCTCGACCTAAAAACTGGACCCCACTGCACCAAAACTGGACCCCACCCTTCAGCCTCCCCAGGGAAAATGCCTGATGCCTGCTACGACCAGTCCGGCTCTCTTATGGGTAAAATAAAATGTCAAAGATGCATTACAATCTGATATGAAAAGATACATTTAAGACATGTACATTGGCTTAAATTGTTATGACAGCAGAATGCAATAGATATACAAGTTCCTGTAACTGAATGCCTAGTAATGGCTAGTAAGTTAGTATATTTAGTCATAGAGACCAATAAATTCAACCAAAACTGTTGAAAAGTGTGGCTGTGGTCTTGTATGTTGTACTAGTATGCTCAGGGTGAACAACCTTTACAACGAAAGTTTTACAACGCACTACCATTACAACGCGGTCATTACAACGCAAACCATTACAACGCATTGCGCTGGGGGGCGCTCTAGGATAGGGAATAAGTTTAATTTTCTATCCAACACCTTCCCTAGTGTCCACGGGGACTGGAGTTGGAATAGAAAATTAAACTTTTCACTATCCAGCACCTTTAAGAGCTATGCGTTGTAAAGGTTTGCGATGTAAAAACCGCGTTGTAAAGGCAGGCGTTGTAATAGCCTGCGTTGTAACGTCATACATCCTATGCTCAGTGAGAGACGGTTGTATCATGTTGACAATCTAGGATTTATTTCCGAAAAGAAGTACGATTTCCTGTTTTTTAGTATTATTTTCTGCCACAATTAGGCTCTTGACAATCCATCCTTTTTTTAGCTTTGTCACATGTAAGCCTTGCTGAGACATAATTGGGAATAACAAACTTTAATAAATAAATGTAAAAAGAGGCCATCAAATGCCAATCCAACAGGCTTCTGAAGAGAAGATTCAGAGTACCTGAGAATCATGCTTCTCTAGACTTGTTTCTGGTCTGGTGTTCCCTCTGCCTTATAAGGTGAGAGCCTCGGCCAATGGATTTCTAAAGTAGAACATTGCCTTGGCCCTATTTATGTAAAACTAGCCAAGAGGCCAATACATTTTACTAGGAGGGATTATGGGAATCTGGTAGCTCAGGGCGGGCGGTGGAGGGGGGGGGGGAGCATGCTATGGTGACTTATGATCACCTCCCAAGACTGTCAAGTATGTCTCCTAGAACTTATCGAATGTGGGGCATTGTGGGGACTGTAAGGCACTTTGTGGAGTTTCTTATTCCCATAGGAAGAGTATGGCATCATAGGGTGTGGAATGACAATGTATCAAGTATATCAAGCAGATTTATCCCCATTAGAAGGTTAAGGAGATGTCATTAAGTTATGGGGGGTTGCAGAGGTCAGAGGCAACAACTTCCATCTATCGATGCTGTTGAAAAATTCTCCTTGCTCTTCAAACCCATTACAATATATAGTCTTAAGGAAATGCTTTATTAATTGAGGTCATATAAACTGGCCTTCCTAAGAAACTAACAGACCACAGAAAGTTCAAAATGAGTCAGCTAGACTTTGGCCTCCATTACGGTGCCATGATAAATTGCAATATGATTGGTAACTTTTGTCACCGCACATATTCGAATTATCCTCATGCAATTTTTCTGGTGACCCACAGAATAACATGTGTCGTAACTCTTGGGTTACTTTAGACCTAGATGTACTTGCTCCCATCAGGAAGTCAGTCTCGTATTGTACTACTACTATACCCTCTGCCCTCTGGTACCCTAGCAGCTTACATGAATATAAGCGAGCTCAAAAGTGCTTGCTTGGCTCTGTAATTATTCAGATTTGGCCAAGACCAATTACTCTGAAACCCCTAGAAAGCTTGAGCGAAAGATGAGGCAAGCCTGGGCACAGTTTTATTTTGCACTTGGCTGAACCTTCCAGCTGTTCTCAGGAAACATTTTAAATTGTTTAATGATTCTCTAACCCAATGGGTGTTTAAAAGATCACTTCAACTTCTTCGTTCACGGAGTCTGTGACTTCTTTTTTCAAGGATAAAATTATATCTATGATTCCTCGGAATACAACTGGGCTTTTAGTTCCTCTGACCAGTTGACTGGTGAGCCTAGTATCACACATTGTCCTCAGAATCTGCTAACTGAACTCCTCCTCATTATTCCTGATCGTACTATTTGTCTATTAAATGCAGTTACATCTGGATATTTGAGGACCCCCTTGTGGCTCTGTAGAACCCTGTCGCGACTTTGACCGATATCCTTTTTAAAAAAAGTGTAATGCATATTTATATAGCACAATCTCGACCCAAAGATATTGAAGCACTTTACATGAGCACCGGTTACGTTACACATTCAGGCACGGGGAGATTGAGTGATTTGCCCAGAATCACATGATGTGGATGCGAACCCGAGCCTCGAACCCAGGTTTCCAGCACCAAAGGCAGCAATCTAGCCATCAGACCACATCCTATCCTTGACTACAACACTAGCGATGTATACACTGATCAACTTCTGTACTTTGGATCAGATCCCGCCTGACTTTAAAAAGGTCCTTGTGATTCTGCTGCTAAAGAAATCTTCCTTGGTGGTGAACACATAAACCAACTATAGATCCATGCCTCTGCTGCCTTTCATTCGAAGAGAGTAGTCAGTGCTAAAATCTCTATCACGATCACAGAGAATACCTTACTTGACATAGCTCAAGCTGGGTTTCCACCATCCATGGACCTGAGGTTGCCCTGGTGCCCATCCATTATGGACTTTTCATGATCTTTGATCAAGGTGGATGGTGGGGTTGATTTTACTTGACCTCTCTGTGGCCCTTGGCACTATATCCCTGTGTTATTCCTAGATAGGTTGCATTGTGCAGGGATCAGAGGAGCAACATTCAGCTGCTTTTCTTCCTTTCTTACTGATCAATGTCAGATGGTGATGGTACCTCCTAATCAGTCTTGCTCAGTTAATCTCTCTGAGGCCAAGCTCATAAGATCCTTCAAAATGTTTTGAAGGTGATGTGTTAATGGCATTCAGCCTATTCTTAGACTGGAATACAGAGCTGGCATGCTGCAGTTTTCGGTCCTGCCTCACAGCGAGTGCTGATTGGGCGAGTCACAATTGTTTGAAATTAAACACCAATAAAATGGAGGTGACGGAACTGGAGGGCCTCCCTCCATTTGGGCCTTACTTTGGGGGACTGAAGTTCTGGCGAAGGCCCTGTTCCTTCCCCTTCAGTGAAAAGCCATGGGGTCACTTTCAATGACAAACTACTGTTCATATGTCAAGCAGCCAGGTATCTGCCACATGCTATATTAATGTGAAAGTTTTCAACACAACTCTTCCTTCTCAGCCTGTTCACACTCATGTACATGTCATTGAGGCTATTCTTGCTTCCCCATGACTACACTAGTGCTCTATATTTGCTGCTACTCTGTATCTGCACTCCCTCTCTTCAAATGCTTCACAGTACCGCAGCTCCCCTTCTGCTTAAACTTCCTCGAGGACCTTCCTCTGGTGGGCATCTTAGAAGGTTTATTACGGATGTATGACGTTACAACGCAGGCTATTACAACGCCTGCCTTTACAACGCGGTTTTAACATCGCATACCATTACAACGCATAGTGCTTTTAGGCGCTGGATAGTGATTTATTTAATTTACTATTCCAACTCCAGTCCCCGTGGATAGTAGGGAAGGTGTTGGATAGTAAATTAAATATATTCCCTATCCTAGAGCGCCCCCCAGCGCAATGCGTTGTAATGGTTTGCGTTGTAATGACCGTGTTGTAATGGTAGTGCGTTGTAAAAGTTTCGTTGTAAGTGATGTTTACCCTTTATTACCTTTATATTTACAAAAGCTCTATATTCAAGAGCCTTTGTAATTGTTTCAAAGTGCTGGACAATAAAAGTCTCTCATTTATTCAACTTTATAACAGGTAAGAGAAAAAGTAGCCCTAAAATTTTTTGCCATATCATACCAGCCCCCATACTCCGTGGCACCAGGTAGTTGGGGACTTCCCCGAATAATTTTTTAAACCAATATGTTGAAAAATGTTGCATTGAACAACAATTCTTCCTCATATCCTGAAAGGCCATAACTTTAAAAACATAGTAAACGATGATCTTACCTTGTACCATGCAAGCCATGATAGTGAGAACAAAGAGAGCATACCCGTGAATGTCTTGCCATTGTGCAACATTCAGTCCATCATCTTGTGTGTTTTGCTGTTCACCCTATGTGGGAAGGGTATGCCCAGACGTGGGTCCCGTGCTCACTACACCACTGGAGTCCAGCTCTCCTGGCTGATGACGGCTGATAGCCAGCAACCCGTCCTAGGATGCTTGATTCTGGTTAAGGGAAGACATGGCTTGGCAGTTCGGGCTGGACTGTTCCCATGAGGCACATGGTCAAGACTGATTTGCATATGGCCATGTCTGAACTGGGGTGGCGTGGTGAGCCAACGAACGATGGATTAAACCCAGATCTGTTACTGGGGTGAATGTTTTACCAATGTGCAACATTCCGTCCATCATCTTGTGTGTTTTGCAGTAACAAAAAAACAGACACCCCCCCAGCTCCAAAAACAGCCGCCAGTAACAAAGAAGCATTGCCAATGCCAATTGGTCTCGCATTTGCTAGAGTTAGGGCTAGTGGCGCTGTAAATCACAATGTCTTTTACTCATGTGTTTTTGTTTGGAGTAGAGTGGATGTATGAGGTGTGTGGGTGTAGTTCATGTATGTGGTGTGGAGTAGAATTATGTGGGGTGGGGGTGATGGGAGAGGGGCAAGAAACAACAGGAGAGGGGCAAGTCATGACATGACTAGATAGAAGGTGTGAGGCAAGCACAATGAACAGTCAAAGGAGGAGGTGTGAGGAGGAGGAACAATAGGCAAGCAAGGATGCAGGAGGGGACACTAGGAAAGCACAAACTATAGGGGAGCAAGCAACAACAGATCAAGCTGCATCAACGACGTCAGAAAAAGAAAAAATTGATGCAGGTGCTCTCTTTTTCCCTTTTTAGGTCAAGCCTAATGCAGCGCGCGCGCTGCTCTATGGGAGGCTTATTGTAAGCACTCCAAACTTCTCTGTGTGAGTCTAACTCCTCCCACACATTCGATTGGCCTTTGTGTGTCTTTCAATAATGAAAGCATGCAAATGGCCAAGAAGGGTGCTTGTCCCACCTCTTCTCCAAAGGTTCACTCCCACAGCAATTTTCTCTCGGGAGGGAGCAGCGGCACATGCAGGGTGGAGGCTGCATTCCTGGTGGGTCAGGTTACAACGTGCCGTGCTTTCGCTTTTGCTTGTTATCCACTGCCTCAGTCTGCAGCCTTCTTTTGGTTGACGTTAAATACATGTTTAATTTAATTTTCCTGTAAAACTTGAATCAATCTTCAAAATGAAAAAGAAACTGGACTCTCCATGTTCTTTACTCACCACTAAGTATGCATACCGTAGTTCATAGTTTCTTGAAGTCTGAACCTATTTTCTTCGAATTTTAAAAATGTAAGGTATGAACTTCGTTTTTGTTGCTCTCTTTATTCATTTGTGTGTTACTGTTTGGTCTGTCATAGTGCGGTGACCGTATCAAAACACAGTATTCTACAGGCAGTTTTGCTATCAAAGTGGATTAATTCCCACTTAAAGATCACATACTAAAATATTTTTAAAACATGCATGCTAATATTGACCCTGGAAATGCTTATTTTTATATCTTTCTCTCCAAGACAACATGCTATGTGTTACTTAAATTTTAATACAATGCAGGCTGTTTACAACCTATGTATGTTTTTGCTAAGGTGATAATTTCCTTAATTTCGTTGCGATATTTGAATCAAATGCTTTATTATGGTATACCAAATAAAGTAAACCTTATTTTTTATCAGAGTTACTCTTAATTTTCTCAAACTAACACTCAGATAAGTTTGGCAATTTATTCACAGAAAAAAATATTTCTATGTGAAAAATTATTCATAGAGTTGTTTGTGTGACAAAACAATTTAACAAAGATTCACATGTGGCTGGCAGGACGGTTATTTTTACTGTCACCTGTTTTCCACTTTGCATAATAATGTGATCATGGCATGCCGCCCCAGTGATGAGATCACATACATCGTTTGTGTTTTGTATAGTGTTTACTGCTTCAAAACACCTGATAACATCTTTTGTAAAAGCTCCCGCAGCCCCCACATCGGTCTAGGTGAGCGCCTAATCCATGACATGATTGAACGTTTGCTGTTTTCTTCCAGTCTTCTGGTGCATCTGAGGAAAAACGGGGAAGATGCTGGCTCTGCCTTCTTTGTCACATTCTGAACCTTAACCACTGTGGGCGTGGTATCTCGCGCGTGACATCGGCTTTCCGGCTGATGCACCTGTCTGTCTGTCTGCACCACTAGGGAAGGGGCGGCGTGAGGATCCACAAACGGGAAGATGCGGTCCCATTTTGCAACCGGATCCAAATATATGTACTTTTTTTGGGCGGATTACAAGTTTCTGACATGAAAATCTTGCTATGACAGGGGAGGCGCTAGGGGGCGCACAGCGGAATGGCTGCCTGAACCGCAGCTCCGCCGGGCGATCATTAGCAAGGTGGTCGATCTCCGCCCTCACCCCGTTATTCCGCTCTCCAAGGCCAACATCACTCATGGGAAGTTGAGGTGCGTCGGCGACGAGGGGATGCTTCAGCTAAATCTCCGGTAATAACGACTTTTCACCGTTTTGGATGCGGAGCTCGCTAGCTTGCCTGACAATATGGCCGCCGTCGGACAGCGGATCCCAGTGACGAGACGCAACCCGGCTTAGTCTCGCCCTCCTGTATTGATCAACGCAAGCGGAGGTGAGGGTTAGCGTTCAGGGACTGTGGAAATGTGTGGCGTTGCCCTTCACTTCATTTACCGGCCACTAAGCTTTGCTGACGTCCAGACGCAACTGCCTGACAATATGGCGGCGGGCGGCTCCGGAGCGCCGAGTATGCTGCCTTCGCGCCTAAACGCGCTATAACTGCTGCACGGACCTGTGTCCTCCGAAAGAGCGCTAACACACTGCAGACTGCTGTATGCTCCTAGGGGCGGTCTGTCCTGGCCAAAGTTGCTACCATCACCAACACTGCCACGTGGGCGCCCGCCCGACCGGCCAGGACACGCGACCCAGACACGGTGGGGCACACGCGGTGGGAGGCGTTCCCGCGTCTTGCTGCCTTTTGCAGGGCCCAGGACGGGGCTACAGACGGTCGCTTACAACGCCAGTACACGCAGAGGACAGATTACGAAAGCCGCGTCCCCCCCTCTAGAACTGTGCGGTCTAATGAGGTGAGCCCGAGCTCTGGGACGTTTTCACGCGTGCTTGCTACACGTCTGCACGGAGACATCACGGCGGCAGCGGCGAGGGCCACGAGGGCATCTGGGGCCATCCTCAGGAAGGTGACTTCCCCCTCCACTACCATGGGGAAACCTGATAAACAACAGTCAAAGATCTCTTTCGACTCCAAAAAGGCGACGAGACTAATGGACGGGGCGGTGGAAGAGGGCGGTGCGGCTGACCCACCACCCAGTACCACTATGGAGAAGATACTGCTAGCGATACAGTCAAATCTGCAGGACATCAACGGTAAGCTTGATAACCTCACATGCAGAATGGATAGTATCACTGCACGTCAGGAGAAACATGGTGAGCGGCTGGATGAGGCGGAGACCAGGATTTCCGCAGTCGAGGACGAGGCAAGGACCTCCACCACAAAATGCACGGGAATGGAACGTCTCCTAGAGGTGATCAAGGCAAAGGAGGAGGATTTGGAGGCGCGCTCGAGGCGCAATAACGTCAGAATAGCGGGCCTGCCGGAGACGACCAACACTGGGAGGATGGAGCAATTTGTTGAAAACCTATGCAAAGATCTCTTTGGAGCGGAGGCCCTGTCATCGGTCTTCATAGTGGAACGTGCCCATAGATCGCTAGTCCCCAGGCCGCCACCTGGCGCCACACCGAGACCTATTGTGGCGAGGATTCTCAACTATCGAGACAGGGACACGATCCTCAGGCTTGCGCGGGAAAAGGGCAAAATCACCCATCAAGGCAACTCCCTGGAGTTTTACCCGGATCACACGGTCGCAGTTCAGCAGGCACGGAAGGAATACTCCTCCGTGAAGGCCAAGTTGCGGGAAATGAACGTTGTCTACTCCATGCTTTATCCAGCGAGGCTTCGAGTGATGTGGAAGGAGAAAACAATCGTGCTGACAACACCGAGGGCAGCCCAGGACTTTATTAAAAGAGCGCAGCGTGAGTCGAGAGAAGACTCGCAACGGGACCAGCATAGAGACTCGGATTAATGCCATTGAAGCTGTCTATCATCATGCAGCGGTGAGTTTTGTTATACTGTTCCACGACGTGAATGACCACTGGCCCACTTTTGATTGTAGTGGACAGCTCCGTCCAGGGTCATCCTCCTTGGGGAGGTCAATGTAGCTATCCCACACTTGCACTTTGTCGCTGGGGCAGTCGTCCGTTGACGCGATGGGGGCTACAGTGCAACTCTGTTTTTTCTTTTTTCCTCTTGATGGTTACTTCGCCTGTAGCTGCCCCATGCTATATTTTCCAACCCACGATGCATTTATTCACGAAGCCGGAACAGGCTGCTGAAGTGGCGGACAGCTGTGGGGGCTGATGGGCTCTCACCTCTTGCATTAACAATAACTTCTAACACTGCGGAGTAACAAGGCCGCTAGAAGCGTGCAAGACTCTCACGAGTGCGGTGGCACTGCCTTGCGGCACAGCCTCCAGCGATTGGCAACGCATTCAATTGTAACATTGGCGTAGGTGCCCCCTGGCCGCGCCGCACATCGTCAGGGTGGCATAGGGTACAGGGGGTAGATAGACTTGGTTGTCAGCAGCGGACATCGATAGGTGCCGAGATATCGCGGTGTTGCTCTTATGGAACTGAGACCCATTGTAACATGTAGCCGAGGTATTGGAGGGGTGAGGGGTGGGGGCGGGGGGTTCGATCACTTGTCTTATGCATATATCCAGTTGCTTGCAGTATCGCCGGAACCCGACCACCGGGTGTAGAGTTGTGCTCCTAGCGGACCTCCGTAAGGGTATTACCCACGAAGTGTTCTAATTATGGGCAATGTTTTGATGGTTCTATGGTTGTGGGAATTGTGCTCTAAGGGGACATGGCTTCGGCAGGTTGGGGTTGCTGGAGTGGGTGGGGTTCAGGGTGGGGGTATGTTTGCCAGTTTACTAAGACCGACAACCTTGAATATGTACTGCTTGTTGTATTCCTCATTGTACTATGCTGTCATTGAAGTGATCATTCTTTGCATCACTCGAGGGTGGATACCACCTGAGGGAGTGGCGTATGAAGAGATGGTGTTCGTTATATTTGCAGATATCAAAGGGTTCTGGGAAGGAGGGTAGATTGGGCTTGAACGTTCTTACATGGAATATCAGGGGGTTCTCTAGGCCTCAAAAGGTCAGGCAGGTTTTTGCTAGTCTTAACCGGTGGAACGTGGATGTAGCGTTCATACAGGAAACGCACCTCGCACCGCACACTCATGCACAATTGGGGGGGAGATGGGCCGAATCAGTGTATAAAGCCTCGTATTCTTCCTACTCACGCGGGGTGATTATTTTGATCAAGAAAGGGATTAACTTTGAGGAGCGACACGTTCTTTGTGATCCGGATGGCAGATATGTATTGGTGACAGGCACACTGAGAGGCCAAAGACTGACGCTCCTGAACGTCTATGGGCCAAACACTGATGCTCCCGAATTTTTCCGGGAAATATGGGGACACTTACAAGCACATGCTAGCGCACACATACTCTGTGGGGGGGATTGGAACGTCACGTTGCAGGATGGACTGGACCGCTCCTCCCAATCGCTAGAACAACACAAGCAATCAAGGCAAATGGTGGGTCACATGATGAATGATCTGGCCTTAGCAGATCTATGGAGGTTGCAGCACACTGATATGCCAGGCGCTACTCACATCACATCATCACACAATAGTTGGTCCAGGCTGGACTACTGGCTGGGCTCTAGGGACATGGCGCTGTGGGTTCGTAAGTTGCAGGTGCTACCCCGAACGCTATCGGACCACAATCCTGTACTACTACGGGTGGAGTTGCCCCGATACTCACCTCCCCCCTTCCAGTGGAGATTCAGTGCCCGTGCCCTATCGGACACAGTCTATGTTGACACAATAACGAAAGCTATAAAAGACTACTTTGATGATAATGCGCAATCGACTGATGACCCGTGCCTTCTCTGGGAGGCGTTCAAAGCTACGATCAGGGGAGTCTGCCTAAGCACCACCGTGGGGATACTCAGGGACATAAGGGGCCAAATTAGTCGTTGTGAGAAGCAAATGAGGGACTTAGAACTGTTGTATGAGGCCACGCAGGATGTTTCACATTTACAAGGCTTGCGTGCACTACATACGGAGCATGCAGACTTTTTGGAGTCCGAAATAAAGTACTTAGATCGCCCGCAAGTGGCCAGAGCTTTCGGGGAGGGAGGTAGGCCAGGGGGGGTGCTGGCGCGTAAAATCTGTGAGGGACGAGGACAAAAAGCGATACTTAAGGTTCACTCTAAAGAGGGTATACCACAAACGCACTCTGAAGACGTCTTGAAATGTTTTGTTGACACCTTTGGCACGCTGTACAGGTCGCAACCCACTGCCCCAGCGGAGGACACGTATGACTATTTGCGCGATGTAGCAATTGGCTGGCTATCGGATGCACAAAGGGAATACTTGGCTAGGCCCATCACAGTTGAGGAATTGAAGGAAGTGATCGCCTCGCTTCCGAATGGCAAGGCGCCCGGCCCTGACGGGTACACCTCTGAATTCTACAAGCACTTTGTGGATGTGCTCGCACCCTATTTAGTAGCCATGTATGGCGCTGCCTTCGAGAATTCGTTACTCCCCCCCACTCTGCGAGAAGCCATGATCATTGCGCTCCTGAAGCCGTCCAAAGATCCGGAGGAATGCGACTCCTACAGACCGCTCTCCCTGATCAATGTGGACTCAAAAATCCTCGCTAAGCTGATAGCATGCCGCCTGTCTCCATTGATGACTAGTCTGGTCCTTCCAGATCAGTCGGGCTTTGTACCCACCAGATCCACGTCACACAACACTAGATCTTTGTTCGCTCTTGCACACTATCTCCAACCATCGATTAAAGCGGCGGCGGTCATGCTCGACGCCGCGAAGGCGTTCGATTCCATTGAGTGGCGATATATGATCATTGTCTTACACCGGATGGGTTTCCCTAAACGGTTTGTACAGTGGGTCACTTTGCTCTACACAGAACCGCGCGCTAGGGTTCGGATCAATGGCTACATATCGGATCCGTTTGACATTGAGCGTGGTACCAGACAGGGCTGCCCACTCTCCCCTTTGTTATTTGCACTGGCTCTAGAGCCCCTGGCGTGTATAATTCGACAGAACTACAAAGAGTCGGCGTTGCAGTTTGCGGCCAGGCCTCTTCACATATCACTTTACGCGGACGATATGCTTCTATACGTTCGCGACCCTGAAACCCATCTGAACCCACTACTCAGAGAATACATCCGCTTCGGCGGACATTCAGGGCTGGCGATTAACTGGTCCAAGTCATCCATAATACCTCTGACCGACGCCACCATGCCCTTCGACGTGGATTTTCCATTGGACTGGCAGAGGGACCCGATCCGATACTTAGGGGTCATGTTCCACAGAGATCCGGAAGAGGTCCTGCGGGCCAATTACGGGGTGGCACTCTCTAAGCTTGAAGATAAGATACAACGTTGGATTCGTTTGCCACTATCATTAGCTGACAGAATCGCAATCGTAAAGATGAACGTGTTGCCCAAGCTCTTGTACCTGTTTAACAACGTCCCAATAACGCCGACGCGTGAGATCTTCCGCCGTATAAAATCCATGGTGCGGACATTGATTTGGGCAGGCAAACAGGCTCGGATTGATCTGCAGACCCTAACGCTTCCATTCGCGAAAGGCGGCTTTGGTGTGCCTGATTTTCTCCTCTATTACCTTTGCGCACAGGCGCAATATGCGGCGTATTGGTACCACGATGTCCCATATCTCGCACATACGGCCGTTGAGGAGGGTGATGCTCATCCCATCCCCCTATCTGCGATAATATCACACACGAGGCCACCGCTGCATGCAATGGACATCAACACGGTGGACACCACGGTCAAAGCATGGCACAGGCTTGGACAGCTGACCCATAAGACTCCCCTATACGCTCCGGACATGCCTTTACAGCATCACCAGGCGCTGTCAGTCACTGGTGAGAAGGTTGGTATGTCCTTGCTGAGAAGGGCAGGCATTGACAAGCTGGGTGATGTGTTTCGAGACGGTACGTTTGTAAGCCTGGACCAATTGAATTACATCCAACACCAGACTCCCATGTTCCACTTCACGTACTATAGACTAACTAGGGCGTTGAGAGACCATTACCCAACATTCCCGGCAGAACCGGATTGTCTTGCAACACTACAACTCCTGATTACCACTACTGATCTTTCACATCTAGTGTCTAGATTATACTCAGCGGCACAATCAGAGCTGGCGGGACACACTCAGAAAGCTAAGGGGCGGTGGGATGCACTACTAGAGAATCCACTAACAGATGAAGAATGGAACACCACTTGCGCGTTAACACAGATCTTAACGCCTAACGGTAACTTAAGAATAATACATTTTAAATTTATACACCAGATCTACTACACGCCAACCAAGCTGCGTAGGTTTGGCCTACAGGAGGAAGACAGATGCAAGAGGTGCAATAGGGAGGGGGCGGATTTTGCACATCTGGCTTGGGGTTGCGAGAGAGTGGCGGGATATTGGGGGGAGGTGACTACCGCCCTTGCTGGTATGTTAGAGGAAGAGATACAATGCACACCTAAGATCTGCTTACTGGGCATAGTTCCTCAATTCCGTGCATTGAAGCGTAAGTTTTGTGCAATTGCTTTATTGATGGCGAAGAGACAGGTGGCGCAATGTTGGCATAGCCGAAAGGTACCGACGAAGACAACATGGCTGCATGATATGTCCATCTGCCGGGACAGACTACAAACATATGAGGAGCAATTACCGATGAGATCCAGACCGAGGGATATGTGGTGTTTTTTGACAGACTACCTTACTTCACTGCAGGGCAGTGAGGAGGATTAGTTACGCAACTGTTTCGCCTCCTGGGTGGGTTGATTAAGGCATGGGTACAGACTGGCCGAGGTGTACGTAGGGGGAACACTGAAGTTGTGGAGGAATAGATATCTAGGTCGTATGAAAGGAGAATGTCAGGTCTTCGGTTGGGGAATGTTTTTGTTTTCCTTGTTCTCCTCTATATCAAAAGTTAAAATGTAAGACTCACTACGCTTGACAGAAATGAGCCATATATAAGATGATGAGGGTGGTAGTACCAACAGATTGCACGATTTGCTTCATATACCGCTTGATAACTACACTCTGTTTGCATTGTGATAGCGAACCGGCCTCGGGGTTGTAGGTTCATGCTGTGTACTCTGCTTTGTGTCAATAAAGGTCTTACAAAAAAAAAAAAAAAAAAAAAAAAAAAAAAAAAATCTTGCTATGACAGAACACACCAAGAGATTTTTTGTTGTTTAATATTTGGTTTTCGCATTTGGTACAGTTGATCTGTAGCTTCTGTGTCACATACAGACATAGAAACACACATTCATATATACACACAAACATACAAGGTTGGGCGCAAACACACAAAATATGCACATGTTGAAGAACAAACGCACACCAGAGACACAAGGCTATATAAACACACACACCTACATCTACACAGACACTTGCAAATATATTCACACAGATGGATGAACAAACACACAGAAACATGCACACACACCAGAAGCTCAAACATATACAGACAAGCATATACACAGACACAGCAACACACATAAACAGAGGAGCATGCGCAAACACACAAACACGTAGAGAAACATGCAAACAAAAACACCAGAAGCTCATACACACACAAACATATACACAGACATGTACACACAGATACAAGCGTGTGCACAAACATGCACACACAGAAACATGCAAGCAAAAACATATACACAAACACACAGGCGTAGGGTTAAACAACCTCTATTGTGAAACTATTGCAATGCGAGGTACACCTTCTGCAAAGTGCATGTTCACAATCTCTGCATTACAACGCTGTCCACCTATGTGTGGAGGGGGAATATAATGGTGAAAGTGTGCGTGTTTTGTGTATGTGAGTACAGCTCTGTGTCTCCGTGTGTGGGCATCCGCCTGTGAGAGGGATAGTGTGTCAATCGGTGCATTGCATCAGCTTTTGTGTGTGCGCATTCACCAGTGTGTCGAGGACAAGGTGCTTGTGAAAGTGTGCGTTTTGTATGTGTGAGTACAGCTATTGTGTCTCCTTGTGTGTGGATCTGTCTGTCAGAGGGAAAGTGTATGCATGTTTTTTTTTTTACTATACTAATTTTTAACAGTAATCCTTTATGGGTCTGGAGTGGCGTGCTACTCGCCAGAAAAGCGCTTCAACACCCATCAGGGGTAACAAGTGCTATATGAATGCTAATCTTTCTTACCCTTTTATCCCTCCTCTATCCTTCTCACTCCAAGTAACTGACTAATATCCACCACTGAAATTACTTCATATTTCAACATATTAATTCACCACTAATTCTTTGTAGGCTTCCTGAATAGCGTGCGTCAACAAGCGTTATATAAATACAAACCTTTGTCTTCCTCTATCCTTCTGCTATCATTCCAAATCCAAATAACTGACTAACCTATCCACCACTTAAAATGTACTCGCATGTTTCACTATACTAATTCAACAGTAATCCTCTATGTGTACTGGAGTAGTGTGCTACTCGCCAAAAAAGCGCTTCGATGCCTCGTCAGGGGTAGTAAGCGCTATATAAATGCAATTACAATACAATACAATGTGTGCATAGCATCAGTCTGTGAGCTCACCTGAGCGCCGGGGGACAGATTGCTGGTGAATGCACATGTGTTTGTGAAAGAAGCAACAGTTATCTGGCATTTGTGTCCAAATACCCAGGGGGGGAGGCGGGGGTGCGGGGCGGGGGGGGGGGGGGGGGGGAGGCCTGCGACCTATAAATACACCTGTTTTCATTTTGTGCAAGTAATCGTGTGCAAGTTATTTCCACTCGCGTGTGCTTATCGAAAAGGGTTTTCATGGAAGGCTTGCTGAACAGATGCTTAAAAGAATGGACTACTTGATTAAGTGGGTGTCATGGGATAGGCCACGACAGGTTGCGATGAACGTGGGTGTGAGGCATCAACGCCTTAATAAAATGGTACTGACATGAGTCTTTCCTATTTTGGCAGCCATGTAGTCAGAAAGGGACTGCGTCATCGGCGCACAATGTCATTTTCACTCTGTGAGATAATGTCGAATTTTTGTCACCTTGTGAAACACACGCGTCTAAAATGATGAGATACGTGTTATAGTGCATCGCCACTAGTGCATTCGACACCTAGCTGCTTTGTATGTTGATTGAAGTTTTGAATGTGTCTTTCAATCTGTTTAAGTGCAGCGTCCAGCCAGAAGGAATACTGCGAAAAGAAAGGTGTTTGTGGTGCATGTTTTATATATTTATTTATTTCATCCACTCGGTACACAAGATAAACGCCACGCTGGACAAGGAGCATACGTATTAAGAAAAGGTGTATTAGCCACAGACGCGTGGGGATCTTGCAGACCTGCTTTTCCCACGACACTAGTTCTGATGCTACCTGGTGCATGCACTAGTGCACTGTCATGGTCCCTGATGAGCCACTGCTTGAAACAAAGAGGTGGGTGAGCAGAAATGTGTCGAACACCCCAAAAACTGGAGGTGGAAAAACAAGCAGAGGCCGTTCATTGTGAGGTGTGGAAAATCCACAGAGAGGGCTTGTGCTCTCCAGGGGCAGGGATGCGTTCAGGACTGAGATGAGATGGTGGAGAGAGCACTGCCACAGATCTCCTTTCCTCTCTGCCCAATCTCTGTTAATAGTGCCTGTTCGCAGGAGGCAGACACCCCTTGTTTATGCTGGGGCTTCAAGGGATCTGTAATACATTAATGCATTAGTTGAATTGGTTGAATTTATTACGTTTGCATAGTTACTAAAAACCATTGCAATGTAAGTTTCAGTTAAAACGATACAATCATGGGAAAAGACATTAATTGCAAATTTGTAAAAGTTCGTGAAACATTAAAAAGTTTGAAACAGTTAAATTATAAATAGAATAAAAGTGCTTGCCTTTGTTGCTCGTGCAGATAGCAGCCATTATATGTAATGCAGTCAGTGCGAGTTCATTGCTGAGTCTGAAAATGAAATTATCCAGAAGGGTGCATTATTAAGGGATCTGACTCAGCACTCTGTGGTGGCTTCCATGAGCGGCCATGATTGTAGCAGCCTCTTATCTTGATTTAGATGAAGTAACACTATAATCACTGGTGTTTGAACAATTGGCCTTCCACTGAACTCTGGATGAGCTTTAGTGTAAGATGGAATTTATTTTTTGGCTGCATCGAGAAATCTAACTAGTTTAATGTTTAATTGCGGTATTGCTGGATCAAAGCATATCAAGACTGCTTGCCTCTTTGATCGATTCCCTTTGATTAAAGGGGATGTCTAGCGATTGTCTCTTTTCTTGTAGCAACTCCTTGAAGGAGCATAACAGATGGATGATGTTGCCCTGGTCTTTTTTGCACAGGCTGCAAGATGTTGAAGTTCAGTCCCGCTTCCATTGGGGCAAGTTCTTGGGGCATGGGATCAAGCCAAGGTGGAGCTTTAAGAATTTTAGTTTCTGTGCCTTTGGGTAGCCCAGATTAAAATATTTTGGGGGGCTAAGATCTTATAGTTGTTCAGAGTCATCCCAGCGTGGGATCTGGCCGAGAATGCTACTTTATCCTCCACCAATGACAGTTTTTTCAGCGATTTCCAAACTAATTTCTTAAAAGCTGAATGGTGAGCCTGTATATTCCAGAGTGCCAGGAGTCCAGTGTTAGCCAATACCTCCTGAAGGTAGCTTCTTGCAGGAGAATTCTCCCTCTGTTGGAGATCTTGCCATAAGAGCTGGTTTAGAGTTTTAGGTGCAGATGTTCTGATTTTGTTCTAGCAGGTAATATATGCTCCATACCTGGCCCATGATTGCTTTAAAAGGCCAAACTCCAGCCTGAGTTGCGCCGGGGAAGTATAATTTGGGAGGCTGAACATAGTTATATATGCTTTTACTAGTGTTTTGTCCAGAAATTTAGCATCTCTACCTCGCAGAGCTTCACTCCCTGAGGTGATTGTGAGCAGAATTTTTGCTCGTGCAATGTTCAGTAGGGGACTCAGTGTTGGACTTGTTAGTTTAGACGTTAAACTTTTCATAGTTAATGCTAGCATCAGCCCTTTCCTTTTTGTCTCTTCTTGATGTCGAGCAAATGTTCCTTCTTTATCTATGTAGACACCTAGATACTTGTAGGCCCCTGCTGGTTCTATTTGAGTGCCTCCCAGATGCCACAATCTCACTCCTTTTCTCTTGCTGTTAATTAACATTGTCCTAGTTTTCTTTAGGTTGATTGACAGGTTGTTTTGTTCTGCGTAGACCTGCATTGCATTGAGGAGATGTTGCAAGCCAACTACTGTATGGCAGAGCAGGATTATGTCATCAGCATAGAGGAGATTGGACAAAGTTGTGCCCCCCAGCCTGGGCGCATGAGAGTTACAGATGTTAAGTGTATGTGGTAAGTCTGCCAAAAATAGATTGAATAGGGTCGATGCCAGCATACAGCCCTGTTTAAGGCCTTTCGTTGTTTTTACTTTTCTTGAAAGATGTGTCCCTGTTCCTAGTTTCACCTGAACCCAGGTGTCTGTGTGTAGAAGCGTTAGCATTGTTAGGAGAGAATTTGGAACAAGGTCACTTCGCCCACAGTCTTGCCCTATCCAGAATTATCGAAAGCAGCACTAAAGTCGATGAAACAAGAGTGCAGCTGCATTTTCTTCGATATTGCTGCATCTATGAGCAAGGGGATTGTTAGGATGTTAGTTGTTGTGCCTGTTATTTTGCGAAAGCCTGTCTGGTTTAGTGGTATTATATCATCGCTGTCTGCCCAGGCTGTGGGCTCTTCTAGCAATGTGCCTGCAAAATATTTAGTCTCGTTGTTAAGCAATGCCACTAACAGATAATTGCCAGGCGAGGCCTTGTCGCTGCTTTTGTGAATAGAGACTATCGTGGAACCTTTCCAAGAATCAGGGACAATGCTCAGTAGTCTCACTTCAAAGAATATCGGGTAAAATATTCGTGCCCAATCTGCCTCCCTCTGTTTGAACAGAGCGGGTGGGAATCCATTCGGACCCGGCGCCCCTTCCTTTCTTCCCTTTCTTATCTGCTGCCGGCTCAGTAGCTGCTCTGCGGCATGTGTCATATCCGGTGAAAGTTGATCCAAATCAGAAGGTTTATGTGTGCCTAATTCTTTTGTTCATATGTCCACATAACCGTCATCCAGAGCAGCCCTGCTCTTTGCAATTTGTGGAGTTTGGTAGTTGATGGGTGTTTAAATAACTGGCCCAAGTTTCCTCTGATATATGTGAAGAGGCTCCCCCGTGTTGCGGGTGAATGATTGTGTTTACCATTTTCCCGAAGCGGCGCTATTGTCGTGTATTTCTATAGGTTCTGAATCAGTCCCCCTATTCCTGGCCCTATTCTGGTTAAACTAACTAGCTAGTTAACTAACAGTCAGCCCATGAGGCAAGAACAGCCCCCATGATGCAGATACCGTTATCTGACGCAGTCACACTACGGCACAGGAACGTGTTATCTGATTAGGTCATAACGCTTGAGATCTAATTAGACAAGCGACATTCCTCCAGCCCCTGATAAGGCATACGACGCTCTCATAACAAATCAAACCTATGACAACCTGGATAATCCGTGCGGCCATTGTTTTGATTTCACAGAGAACTTTTGCAAAAGAATGTGCTAACGAGCAAGTCGTATGACATCTTTATTGACGTACCTATGTCCATCCTTACGTCAATCCCGGCACCTTTAAGGTATAAATATTGCCGACCTTGCCCTATGCAAACACACGCTTGGTGACAAGACGGAGCAGCCATACTTGCCGAAGCCGAGAGCAGAAGCAGACCCCGCTGGCAGCAGCCCCGCCTTCCTGACGCGCTGAGAGACGCGCTGCTATCTCAAGCCGAGAGACCCAGCACCGGCGCTTCTGGGCAGCCCTCGCAGGCAGCCTGGAATATCGAGAGCAGAGAACGAGATACCATTCCTCATTCATCCTAAATTCCAGGTACAGAACTGAATAACCCCTCACAGAGAATTCTTTAGTTATTCACTTGGCAAAAACAAACTTAACTTAAACTGTAACTTTCTATTCCCGCCCACGTATTAGACTTAGGTCAGGTACACGGGGTAGGCGTATTTAGAAACACCAGTTGAGTACGTTTAGTCAAATGTATATGTGTATGTAAATATATTTTAATCATTTTAAAACATCATATGGCTCAGAAACCATATCAATGTTTTTACAGTATTATTTTATACTATTGCTTTTAATGTATGCACTTTACTTAACTATAAGTATTGCAATAATATCGATCCATTTCTCATGTATGAGAAAAGAGACTGATCAATAAATAACACCTTTTATTGAACACGCCCGTCTCTTCCTTTTCTCTACATTCTGATGAGACTAAGAATGCACGTACTGACTGAGTAAAATAATTGCCTTGTGCTCACACGACTCTTGAGATTGACTCTTGATTAGGGGAGAGCAAAGTTGTCATGTTCTATGGTTGTCAGAAACTAAATCCCTTCTTGTCTAATCAGGGGAGGTAATTCTTTCCTGAACATTCGAGAAAGTTTCTAGCGAACTCTGAGCTTAGCTGGCAAACCCAAAAATTAAGTCTAGTATCGACAGTAGTAGACCTAGTTAACGTCTGGTCTAGGCCTTTACTGCTGTAGGTATTATTCCAATGCGCAGAGCCTATTGGGAAGATAGGAACTACACTACATGGCGCCCAACGCGTTTGGAAAGGGCGATAAAACTAACGTAAGACATTTAGAGTAACTCAGTCGTGCTTTCTCACTCAGACCCCTTTTCCCAAATACTCCAAAGACGTCTGGAGTGGGTGAAAGGTTATATCCTCCAAAACCTCGCAGGAGGGAACTCCTATGTATGGTTCTTGGTCTAGTCAACGTTGAAGGATAAACAGTTCCAAAATATTGTGCATCTAATCTTTGTTCCATAAAGAAACCTGATCTGCAAACAAACATAATACCATCCTGTCGGTAAAATGGGAGACAGTGATGGAGAAAGAGAGGCAGTTAGATTAGCAACTGAACTCGCAGCAGCTGATGCTGCAGCACTAGATGCAGACCCGGATATAATATTCATCCCGGTCGCCAAAAGGAGATCTATAACTCTAAAACTCATAGAAAATGGACTGACACCTAGAGGTGGTACAGTCATATTCGTAATTGAGGCACACGAATATCGGCAGACAGAGGTATACTATACATGGATACATTTTCCAGCAGCAAATGCTGTAACAAAGTACTTCCACTACTACAAAATTGAGGTACCACCTGACATTTACACTCCTTTCGAGGAGGTGGAAGTACCACTCAAATTCCAAGAGCATTTGCTCTTATTGGCGCCCTAATATATAACAATCACATTTCAAGGCTCGGTCCTTTAGGTAGACCAGGAGCAACGTGGCCGGTCTTAGCCGGATACACACCACACGCGGACATCGAAGGGATGTCTACAGGAGAGCTGTTAATACAGCTAAAACAACTACTAAAAATTCATAGACAATTAGTTCAGTATGTGATGCGGACTTCAACAATTCAGCCAGCGATTAAACTTCCACAGCTGACCCCTCACCAGGGGAACACAAATAAAATTACACCACAGAACATCCAATCCTGCCTAGGTAAAGTTCCAGCTAAACGGGAACAAATACCATTCTGGTTGGCACAGAAAATCACCCAAATAGAGGCGGTGTTTCCTGACACCACCCCATTAGAAAAACACAGGATTCTGACTATATGTCTCCCAATGGGAATCGCACCACACATAGAGGACTGTGACACTTGGGGTACAGTCTTTGCTTCCATCTACACAAAAACGCACGGTGTTCCATCCATTTCGGTAATACCAGATGTGCTAAAACAAATTCAAGATGAATACGGTCCAGAGCCTGCTTTAACTCTTGGTATGAAATTACTAAAAGACTTCAAGCAGGTCTCGGCTATATTATTAGCCAACAGACAAGGTGAAGCAGCAAACGTGGCGATCCGCCAGAGGTTAAAAGAGACAGATATAGCAGACCAACCAGCTGAAATTGCCAGAATCATAGAAAAATCCTATGAAGAACTAGGCAGAGATAGTCTAGGTGGAATACCAGTAAAACCGCAACTGACTACAAGTCCAGAAAAAATATTTTTTAATAATAATAATTCACCAAAAAAGAACTGGGATGGAAACAAACAATCCAACCCTAAAGAAAAGAAATTCCAGTCCAGAGGAAGGTCTCCTAGGCGAAGAGAGAAATCTCCAAACCCGAGACAAAGGTCACCCCAGAGTGACCCCTCTGGGAATAGATATAACCTTATAAATAGGGATAATATTAAAAAACCTGATAGATATCAAGACATTGATACACGTCCCTCTCAATCTTTTCAGACTTCCTCGCAGAAATCGGAAAGAAGAGGACGATCAGAAGAGCACGCCAAGTCCAAAGACAAGGAACCTGCTCAACTGAAAAAGAAATTACAATTTCCAAAAAAGAAGGTAGCCAGTATCAAGGTAGTTAACAATGCCGAGAATACTGAGGACACAACTGAAAAACGGAGAGTGGGCTCAGACAATGCTAGACAGCGCAGCAGAGGTGAGCATAGCTCGCAAAGTCCTTATGAATCATCTGGAGACAGTGGACACGAATGAATATCTTCAAGTGGAAACTGCAGATACCAGAGTTAGCAAGTCCCACAAGATATACGAGATAACATTACGTATAGAGGGAGATAAGACTAGGAAAATAAGGGGACTATTTTGGGATAACCTCTCAAAGGGTTATGACATCCTTCTAGCTGAAAAAGACTGGCCACCAGAGTTTGTCAGGGAGTGCCCTCATGGCGAAGAAGTAATTATGCCTGCCTTCTCAAATCATATCCCAATTCATAAAAAATATACACTTGCTAGAAAGTGGGCAGTGGCCTTAGCACCTGCTTTATATAAAAATCATGTAGGATGGGATGAGGAGTCTCCTCCTCACAAAATCCAGTTAAAATCACAACCAACTGCACAAAGGCAGTACCCAATTAAGCAAGAAGCTAAAAAACAAGTAAATGAAATACTAGATCAGCTAGAATACCAGGGGGTGATTGAAACTTGCACATCACAAATGAACAATCCTTTGTTTCCGGTCTCCAAACCAGACAACTCATATCGTCTAGTTTTGGGTTACCGACACCTTAACACATGTTGCAAAACTTTTGCAGTGCAAAACTCCCACAGTGCTGCACTAATGAATAACATAGTGCGCAAAAAATACAAAACAACCTTGGACATCTCCAATGGATTCTTTTGTCAAAACATAGCACCAGAGAGCAGATATTTAACTGCATTCTCAGTAAATGGCACTCAAAAACAATTCTGTCGGTTAGCCCAGGGGTACAAGAACAGCCCGGGGGTATTCTCAGCGAGAGTAACAGAATTACTACAACAATATGATGATGAAGCGTTATCTTATGTTGATGACATTTACTTAACAGATGATGACTTGGAGACTCACTTGAAAAGAGTGAACACCATAATACTTGGTTTCGCTGCAGAGGGTTACAAATTCAACTTTAAAAAGTCCAGAATTGCCTATCTGACGGTCCTATTCTTAGGATATGAGCTATCAAGTGAAGGCAAAAGCCTGGCAGACAATTTCCTAGAGAAATGTGCCGTAATCCAAGCTCCTAAAACACTAAAAAACCTACAGTCAATTCTAGGCTTCCTAAATTTCGGAAGAACATACATTGCAAATTACGCAGAAAGGGTCAAACCCCTTTATGATCTAATTAAACCAGACTTTAAAAGATCCAGTTGGACTCAAACACACACAGAAATTTTGAGATCCTTACAAACAGACATGCTAATTAAAACAAAATTAGAAACCCGTGATAATACACGCAACCTTGTGATCCGAGTCATCCCAGGGAGATGCGGATTCACATACCTGACCTCTAATGAGGGAGAAAAGGTACCAATTGCATTCAAATCACACTTGTACACAGAAGCTGAACAGAGATTCAGCAACAAGGAAAAAATTGTTCATGCAGTTCAAACCGCAATAGCTAGAGAAAAAGACATAGCTGACGGTAGACATATCACAGTCAGAACAGCTGAATCAGCCTTTGAGGCATTAACAACACCGTGTAATTTACCAACAACAACATTGGATCCAGAATGGTTACAATGGGTAAAATCAATCACAACGGACAAAGTATACTACTTCTTTGATCCAGAACTAGAAGAATTGAAAAATCTAAAATATGAAAAGATGTATCCTCTGCCAATCGATATTCTGCCTCTACGACATTACGCCTGTGTAATCTATACAGATGGACATGCTCAACCGTCCGTCTGGGGAGAACAAGCATACTACCCCACATGTGAGATTACAAAAGAAGTGTGGCGCGGTGGTAAAGTAAAACCTCTATTAACAAAATCACACTCAGTAGAAACTAATTCAGAAAAACAAACTGAAATAATCGCATTGAAAATGGCGCTAGATAATGCGGATCGCGAATTCCCGACACTTATAGTGTCAGATTCATATTACTGCGTCAAATCATACAACAAGGATTTGCAGACATGGATTCAAAACGGTTACAAAGATGACACAGATGCACCAATAAAGCAGAAACTGCTCTGGGAACAAATAGCTCTTTTACAAAAAGAACTACCAAAGACTCACGTGACACACTCACTGAGTCACCAGCGTGATGGCGTTCACGTTGTAGGGAATTCATTGGCTGAAACAGCCGCAGCGGCAGCCAATAAACCGGCTCCCGTAGGTCGAAAAAAGCGTACATTAAAACACATTGACGGTGAAACATTGCTGGCGGTGAAAACGTCATCAAAAGGCGACTGCTCAGCGTTACCGATCAACTATCCACTCAATTACACATACATAATCGATGCAAACTCCGTCCCTTTTGCTCGAATCCCTGGAGTGGGGGATAGAGTGATTCCAAACATGGACAGGAGAAACTTGTTAATCGCAGACGCACACATGGGCGAGGGTCCAAGCCACCTCAAACTAAAAGATTCTCTGGAAGAATTACAATCACGGTACTGGTGGTCAGGCATGAGCCTGCATCATACCATGTTTGTAAAACGCTGCCCAAACTGCAATAGAGATCGCAGTGGGGAGAGAACCAGTTTAATACCTCGTCGTATCAAGGCAGATAATGTCACCAGTAAAATACAGGGCTTGCGATTAACATATACAGGCTAGTTTCCACTTATAATGTAGATCCTCAGCACTCGGCTGACGTCCGGACTGTTATACAAGATTTGCGAGTCTAAATGGCATATACGCTAAGAGCATGTTACGTTTGACCATTGTTTTCACTCAGGCACACCAGCCTGGGGGGAAACTTGGCCAAATGAGCACAGCCCAGCGGGAATCTTCTCACTTCCTTCCTGAGGGTACGGGATGGTGTAAAGAAAAAACCAAGGCAGAAAGCAATCTACAATAGAAAGGATATTAGGTTCGGGAGCTGGGTGGGTCAAACATCTAATAAGTGTCCAACGTAGTCTAAATAACTTGCCAAGAAATTCTCTGAAGGGATTCAGTCCGTACGAATTATTATTTGGAACTAGGATGATTATCTCTGACCTTGATAGTCAGACTTCAGTGGTAATAGAAAAAACCTTTGATGTCAAAGACCGTTTGGCTATTTTGCAGGACTTAAACACAACAAGAAAAGACCTGAGCAACATACAGTTGAAACAACAGCCAACAACCACTGAAGAATCACCACCTGTCCCAGCAAGACCTGTCTGGATTCCAAAAGTCGGGGATCTAGTCAGGGAGAAGATCGCGGTAAAGAAGGAATTTGGGCCTTCTTACAGAAAAGCAGTTCCTGTCTTGTCTGTCAACGGGACAAGATCAGTTGTACTACCGCCACTTGCTGGTAAAAAGGAGAACCGAGTTGTATCCATCGACCTGGTAAAACCACAACATGTGGCCGATAACAAACAGTAGGCCAAGTGGACTCCCAATAAGTAGCAGAACACCAAGGTTTGCTACCAGTACAGAGGTCCTATCAAAGAGGCTCATCACATTCGAAACGCCTACAGAAGAACAACAAGGACTATGCAACAATGCAATAGAACTAAGACCTCTGAAAACCCAAATAAAAACATTTAGCAGAGACACACCAATCTATACTGAAGTACCAAGTGAAAATGCAAAAAACTAAAATCCTGAACCAATTGGAACAATTGACAGAACTGCATCCGGTTACTTCATAAACTTCGATGATTCCTCTGACGGCTTCAGTGAATCAAAGACACAGCCATCATCAAAATCCTTTAAAGACAAAGCGAAGGAACTTTTGAAACAACTGAAAGAAACATATCTGATTTCTCCATGGATTGAATTTTGGGTGGGTTTTGGTGCATTTATCCTCATACTTTGGCTCATCATGGTATTTACTTTGGGACGCTTCATTGAGGGAAAATATGCTAAAATGGACACAGCAAGTCAGAACATCAACTTGGTCCTCAAACCACACACATCTTCACACGTCGAGAAAAGAGAACTTTCTCCAGAACTTTCTTCAGCCAACTTCACAGCCAATCCGATACCTGGTGGGGTAGCCTGGGACAACACTGACTATGAAATTTATGGTCCGTCGAGATCCTGAAATATCCACACCAAATTAAGATCTCTTTGAGTGACTTTGCAAAACCGAACTCATTTGCTGATGATTGGGACTTCGAAAGCATTAATAATATGATGTCTGACTTAGTAATGTCTGCTAAATTTACAAAACATGATTATTTGCAAGGTTCTACAAATTATGATAGTATGTATTGCTATAACCACTATGGTAACCATTTTTTGCATAAATCTGCACAACCTAGAAATGTTTTAAATTATAATCAATGGGAACATTGTGCTACACCTCCAAAAGGGAGCTCAAGAACCGTTTATGACAAATATTCATACTTTCAAGGTTTTAACACAAGTAATGCTGAAACATTTTATTTTAAATTGTCAAACAAGACAGGGATGAAAACCATGATAACCAACACAAAATTGATATATTCAGACTCGTTCTTTGAACAAATGAATACTTTTGGATTTGATTATTGGGACAAAAATGTTGATTTGAAAAGTGTTTGGGGTACAAAAGAATGGCAAGTACTGGGTTTAGAAGCTTTGTTTAGAGCCTGCATGATCCCAGAACAAATAATATTCTTAAATGACACTATTCAACAAACCACCTGTCTTGGCTTAGCCAAAATCAAAGATTTAAATAAACCGTCTATTCCAAAGCCAACAATGTTTAGCAATAACTCTGATACAGATGAAGAAATAGACGTAAACCATATACTTAACCAAAACAGAACACATCCTGATTGGAAACAGTGGTTGATCTGGCCAACAGATACTAATAACTGTCAAGACAGATTCCTGAACAAAACACAGGGGTTCAAAATGACCAGGCCAGACCCTAGATATCCCCAAAGACATCACCCAGGGATAATAACAACCTACAGTGTGGGCAAATTATGCCTTCAATGGCTTCAAACTTCCACACTGCCTGAAATTAAGCAACACCTAACTTTACTTACTGATGGTGCTGACTTGCGTGATTTCATACTGGGACCACGCAAACAGCGTCAAAAGCGTTTCATAGCAGCCTCTGTATATGCAGCATACAATGAGGCCTGGAAGGTTACTCAAATTGAGACAGCGGAGAGAATACGGGAAATTGACCGTATTAATTTGGAAAAATCACTTTCTGTAGTGGACAATGGGTTAATGACTCTGTCCTCCAGAATTTTTTCATTGGACAGCATTGTGTCTTCAGCAATCGATATATTATCGCAAGACTTACTGTTATTACAACATGGTCAGTCACAATTGCGTTCTATCGTACAGCTTGGCTGGACGTTACAAAATCTGCGTTCAGGCTATGTGCCTTGGCGTTTAATCAACACAACGTCACTATTCCAAATCTTTAACCTTACTGATAGACAAATCGGTATGGCGCAAAAGGGTGCTGATTATACAATCTTGAGCATTGAAAAACTTGAAAGATTACCAATGACAATGTCAGAACGACCTGTCAGTGAATGGATAATCCACGGAATCATAAATATTCCAATCTCAACCTTCAGGTTTCAATACTGCCAAAAATATATACAGGCTGGCATGTACGAGAAATTGGGAAAGGGGTACCTTAAAACAACATGGAACCTGCCCTATTCACATGCATGTGTCAGTAATAAAGGACAGAAAGTGTTTCTTAGTGGCAACAATTGTGCTATGTCACTAAGCGGCGCGCTTCTGTGTAACGGTATTAGTTTGCACGGAGCCTGTGAAGGGAATTCATACAACCTTTCATGTCACCAGCAAGGCGCACCTGCAACTGAAATAGAACCATTCTTTCAAAGACTCTATAATGGGAGTTACATTCTTATTGTAGACCGCAGATGTTGTAGTCTTATGCCCGGGACTCCTTATCTAGTCACTACGACGGCCAAGGTCAAGTGCTGTGGACGCTCATTGTTTCCGAGCTCCTTTCCAGACAGGGAGGCAAGGGCATGGCCCAGTTTGAAAATTACTTCTATTCGAATAGACACTTTAAGCAGAATGAAAACAGTGCTTCTTCAGACGCCTACAAGGCTCACGTCATCAAAAGAAACGTATGATCTACAAGTTGCAAGGACGACTGCAGAGATACATACATTATTATCAACTAATTCCCCCGTACATTTCGCGGAAATCCTGAGCGAAATCTTAAATATTTCTGATACCAATGGGGTCTCAAAGGTATTTAAGACAGTATTTTCGATGGCATTAACACCATTCAAAGCCATACTGGGTATTTTTCCAGACTTCGTCCATTCGATTTTTGGCGGACTTCCCTTGATCCTGGGACTAATTGCAGGAATCCTATTCCTAGTCCTTATTTTTCGTTATGGCAACCCATGTCACAGATCAAACTCTCGCGACAATGGAAGATACGATCCTAGCCATTGGATACCGGGACCGGATATCAAAAATCCTGGGACTCTCCCGGCTTAGAGACCTGAATATGACTTGGTTTCTATCATTTCGACCAATGTGGCAAAGGTGTGTTTTACCTGTACTAAGGTGTCTGCTATGCGGAGAAGAATGCGTGTTAGACACCTGTCTGACGCTACAATCGGATGCGCCGGTGGATGCAGATACACTGTTGGTTCCTACCAAGGTTCACGCTTTGTGCTGCCCTCAAAGGCTGCCAATCCTGATGACTGCATTCCTGGAATCTTCACCACTACGATTGAAGAGTAGTGAAGTTCAAGATGAAAGCAGCATCGAACAGGTACGACCCTCTGTCAGTGATGCAAATCAGAATGTCAATGCAGACAATCATGCGCATGAATGCATGGTTACACCTATTTCCGACTTAGAGGAACTTTCTCATGAAGCTGTTGACAGTTTTTTCGAAAGCCTGAATGATATGATGTTCTCTCCAGAACAGAAATAGAGACTTTTGAGTAAACTCGCACACGGCGTTCCCTGAATTCGGCCTTCAACTTTAAAAATAAAGTCACATGAACAATTACAATCCAGTTCACGGACAGCAATTTTTTTCAGCAAGCCCCTGAAATATTTTTCTATATATTTTTTTTTCCGGGACACTGATCTTCTGCTTAAAGTAAGAAACTATTCCTAGAGAACTAAGATTCCTATTTTTAGATACTTTATATAGACTTTAGCTGCCCGCTGGTATGTTCACAAATATTTTATTATGTGATGAAATGGTCTCGACCTTTCGTTCTATATAGCCGTATTAAGAGCCATTTCATGTGTATTTCTCAAATACCAAATAAGCAATAATGTATACAAATGCGTGATTACTTTAGCATTATTATACAGCTTAAGTGCATACAATATATATGACTGCAATTTTTCAGTATATTTGAAAATTTCGAAATGCATTTATGTATTTTGGGGTGGTAAGGTATACACTATACTCTATAGTATGTTGTACTATGTTATACTATGCATAGATTAGTAGATATGACCATAGTTAGCGTGGAGTGGGTGTCGTGTATTTCTATAGGTTCTGAATCAGTCCCCCTATTCCTGGCCCTATTCTGGTTAAACTAACTAGCTAGTTAACTAACAGTCAGCCCATGAGGCAAGAACAGCCCCCATGATGCAGATACCGTTATCTGACGCAGTCACACTACGGCACAGGAACGTGTTATCTGATTAGGTCATAACGCTTGAGATCTAATTAGACAAGCGACATTCCTCCAGCCCCTGATAAGGCATACGACGTTCTCATAACAAATCAAACCTATGACAACCTGGATAATCCGTGCGGCCATTGTTTTGATTTCACAGAGAACTTTTGCAAAAGAATGTGCTAACGAGCAAGTCGTATGACATCTTTATTGACGTACCTATGTCCATCCTTACGTCAATCCCGGCACCTTTAAGGTATAAATATTGCCGACCTTGCCCTATGCAAACACACGCGTGGTGACAAGACGGAGCAGCCATACTTGCCGAAGCCGAGAGCAGAAGCAGACCCCGCTGGCAGCAGCCCCGCCTTCCTGACGCGCTGAGAGACGCGCTGCTATCTCAAGCCGAGAGACCCAGCACCGGCGCTTCTGGGCAGCCCTCGCAGGCAGCCTGGAATATCGAGAGCAGAGAACGAGATACCATTCCTCATTCATCCTAAATTCCAGGTACAGAACTGAATAACCCCTCACAGAGAATTCTTTAGTTATTCACTTGGCAAAAACAAACTTAACTTAAACTGTAACTTTCTATTCCCGCCCACGTATTAGACTTAGGTCAGGTACACGGGGTAGGCGTATTTAGAAACACCAGTTGAGTACGTTTAGTCAAATGTATATGTGTATGTAAATATATTTTAATCATTTTAAAACATCATATGGCTCAGAAACCATATCAATGTTTTTACAGTATTATTTTATACTATTGCTTTTAATGTATGCACTTTACTTAACTATAAGTATTGCAATAATATCGATCCATTTCTCATGTATGAGAAAAGAGACTGATCAATAAATAACACCTTTTATTGAACACGCCCGTCTCTTCCTTTTCTCTACATTCTGATGAGACTAAGAATGCACGTACTGACTGAGTAAAATAATTGCCTTGTGCTCACACGACTCTTGAGATTGACTCTTGATTAGGGGAGAGCAAAGTTGTCATGTTCTATGGTTGTCAGAAACTAAATCCCTTCTTGTCTAATCAGGGGAGGTAATTCTTTCCTGAACATTCGAGAAAGTTTCTAGCGAACTCTGAGCTTAGCTGGCAAACCCAAAAATTAAGTCTAGTATCGACAGTAGTAGACCTAGTTAACGTCTGGTCTAGGCCTTTACTGCTGTAGGTATTATTCCAATGCGCAGAGCCTATTGGGAAGATAGGAACTACACTACACTATCATTATGATTTATGTTGTGAAAGAGTTTTGCCCAAATGTTGTCTTCATAGCTTTTGTTAATGCCCCATTTCAGCTTTTTTGATTTGGTTCTTTGCTGTCTCAGGGAAGAGAGGAGCAATAGGTTCCCAGGATCAAGACACAGAGATTTTATGGAGCTGTTTATACATTAATTCCCTTCCAGATCTGCCTCCCCCCTCCGGGCACCTCCACAGGCTTCTCCCAAGAACCAAGCACACTGGACCGACGAACACGCCATCTCAGAAACCCTTTCCACCTTAAACCTGAACAACCACTTCAATGACCCACTCCCCGCTAATTGCCTAGCTGCCGCTGCCCAGTCCATCATTCCTAGCTGGACTGCAATAATAAAGGCCTCCCTTCTTCAGGGATCCATACCCGACTCACTGAAAGCCGGCCAAGTCCTCCCCATCCTAAAAAAAACATCGCTGGATTTTGCCTCCCCTCACAACTTTAGACCCATCTCCAACATCCCACTCTTAGCTAAAGTTCTGGAGAAGTGTGTGCAACAGCAGTTGAGCCAACACATCACCAATTTCCACCTACTAGATGACTTCCAATTTGGATTCAGGCCCGGACACAGCACGGAATGACCATTCTCCACATTGTGGATGATGCCCTCCAAGCCCTGGACCAAGACAAAATCTGACTCCTAATCCTCCTAGATCTGTCTTCATCCTTCGACATGGTCAGCCATGACAAACTTCTCAAATGCCTCAAACTCAGGATGGGAATTGGTGGCTCTGTCCTGGAATAGTTTAGGTCCTTCCTCCACAACCGATCGCAGAGATTCCTGATTAAGGGCCATTTGTCTGCCCCTTCCCCGGTCACTGTTGGAGTCCCCCAAGGTTCAACCCTGTCCCCCACCCTCTTCAACCTTTACCTAGAACCGCTTGCCGAAGTACTACACACCGTAAACATCTCGCACCACATGTACGCAGACAACACCCAGATTTACATCAAGATCTCATCCATCGAGGAGATTCTCTCCATGAATGAAGCCTTGAAACTGACTGTCCAATGGCTCTCAGCCAACCAACTCAAACTCAACGCAAAGAAGACAGAATTTCTTCTAATATCCCCACCCAAAACCAACCCTGAGCCTCAGATATGGATCAAGGCCATCACTGCCTTAAACTGCCCTCCAACCAATGTGGACTCGGCCAAATCCTTCAGAATAACCCTGGACGGCAACTTGAACATGCGGGACCACATCAACTCGATGGCTAAATCAGCCAGATTCAACCTGAGCTATCTAAGGAAACTGAAACCCTTCCTCGACACTCTCAGTTTGAAAATGGCTGTTCAGGCATTAGTCATCTCAAGACTGGAATATGACTGCTCTACCCTCTTGGGTTTACCCAAGATCTCGCTGGCACCTTTGCAAAGAAAGAGTTCTCCCAAATACTTTTAGGTCCTGAGGGGGGAGACAGTAAAACAAGCAGGAAAAGGGGGGGCCTCAATAAGAACCTATATTTCTTTTTAGAAGAGTAAATCAAAACTTTTTAAGACAAAGATGCCATATAGAAACAAGATTTAGATTATTTTTCAAACATATAGGTTTATTTAGATATTTTTATCGTTTTCTCAAGATTTTTTTAAAAATATATTTGTACACTTTTACATAACATTGTCAAACTTTCAGGGGGTGCCCTCTGTTGGCAGTGGGTAACAGTTAATCTCGCTAATCAAGCATACTACCATTCATACTTCCTTTCATACTTATCCTGCTGGGTTTAAAAAGAACAGGAGAACATACTAGACAATATAAACACTACATCCAAGGAAAATTATACAAAAAACAGACTAATACAAGTGGCAACTCAGAGGTGTACTTGTTGGGATACTTGTAGTGGGGTGGTTGGTAACATTCAACTAGTTAAGGTGGAAATAACCAGTTCGTATCCGAGACTATTGATGTTGGGCCGACGTACGTTTCGGTGAGTGTCACCTTCCTCAGGGCTAAAGACAAATATATACATACACAAAAATATTACAATTGCTATAAAAAGTCTTTGAGGGCATGAGACAATGTTCTGAAAAACAAAAAAATATAAACAATGCTTACAATTTCATAATTTCTTTAGATTTATGTTAAACATATTATTGGCATCATCTGTATGTGACTACTTTTGTGGTTTAGAGAAAGCATTGAGCGCTCATAGCCTATTCTGCATTCTACTACAACATTTTTAGAAAAGATAGGGAAGATACCCAAGTGTTTTTAATAGTCATGCACATTGCAGGAGGAGAGCAGGGTGAAAGAGAAGAAGGAATTAGAGTTTCACAGTTTTCATGAGGTTACAACCCACCCCGTGTGTTTGAAAGATTTTAACCTAATGCATGCAGTTTATGCAAAAGCTGCTGTTAGTTACTATGCTGAAAAAACAGAGTGGTTTGCTTATTTACTAAGTGCTGTTAAGTTAGGCCAGGTTTGTTTAAAAAGAGAAAAGAAATTACCTATGGGCCGGGCAGCACACTCCAGAAACCCCGGATGCGGCAATAACACATCACTCGTACGGTAAGAGACCTTGTAGAAGATATGCTTTATTCCTCGTGTCCTGCTGCCTTCCTCTCCACTTATCGATATGCCTGGAAACAAACTCGTATTACATTCCACCGCGATCCAGGCAGTATATGCAATGGCGTGGCAAGCGAGCTATCTCTACTTATGTCCAATGTGCATGACTATTAAAAACACTTGGGTATCTTCCCTATCTTTTCTAAAAATGTTGTAGCAGAATGCAGAATAGGCTATGAGCGCTCAATGCTTTCTCTAAACCACAAAAGTAGTCACATACAGATGATGCCAATAATATGTTTAACATAAATCTAAAGAAATTATGAAATTGTAAGCATTGTTTATATTTTTTTGTTTTTCAGAACATTGTCTCATGCCCTCAAAGACTTTTTATAGCAATTGTAATATTTTTGTGTATGTATATATTTGTCTTTAGCCCTGAGGAAGGTGACACTCACCGAAACGTACGTCGGCCCAACATCAATAGTCTCGGATACGAACTGGTTATTTCCACCTTAACTAGTTGAATGTTACCAACCACCCCACTACAAGTATCCCAACAAGTACACCTCTGAGTTGCCACTTGTATTAGTCTGTTTTTTGTATAATTTTCCTTGGATGTAGTGTTTATATTGTCTAGTATGTTCTCCTGTTCTTTTTAAACCCAGCAGGATAAGTATGAAAGGAAGTATGAATGGTAGTATGCTTGATTAGCGAGATTAACTGTTACCCACTGCCAACAGAGGGCACCCCCTGAAAGTTTGACAATGTTATGTAAAAGTGTACAAATATATTTTTAAAAAAATCTTGAGAAAACGATAAAAATATCTAAATAAACCTATATGTTTGAAAAATAATCTAAATCTTGTTTCTATATGGCATCTTTGTCTTAAAAAGTTTTGATTTACTCTTCTAAAAAGAAATATAGGTTCTTATTGAGGCCCCCCCTTTTCCTGCTCGCTGGCACCTTTAAAAGCTTGCCTCAACGCGGCCGCCAGGCTTCTAACAGGCTAAAAAATAAGTTTGCCCATATCTCACCACATGTGAGAACGCTGAACTGGCTCCCTCTACAGGCCAGAGTTGAACTCAAAATGGCATGTATCACACACAAGGCATTATACACAAACTCCCCTGCATATCTTGCTCAGAAACTCGTGCTATCCGGAGGGACTAGAAACTTGCGGTCCTCCAGAGACTTCCTGCTCCAACCTGCACGTTTTAGGAAAAAGAAAATGTACAACAGGGCTTTCTCTGGAACTGCACCAAGAATATGGAACTCACTCCCGCCCACCAGCAGAAGAATCCCGTCACTGGCACGCTTAAAAAAAGATGCCAAAACCTTCCTAATGGGCAAATTCCTCACCTAACTCTGCCTGTTATCTCACCCAGAGATGAGATCTTGCCCCCTCTCCTTGCTATACATTCCCTGGAGTGCACAGGTGCTATCCTCCTGGCTCCTCTGGTCTTCCCATCATTGACTTTGAACCCTTATTTCCCTGTGAACTGTAAATGTAACTGTTACTTTGTCCCCTTTTTTCTTCCTTTGTTCCCAGCCCCACTCCCCCCCTCTCCAAGTCCTTGTATACTGCTGCCAATTCCTGTAAAGTGCTCTGATGCCCTAACAGGTCAAGTTTGCGCTCTATAAAACTCAAAAATAAATAAATAATACATTAATTAATGAATGCAGGTGAGAATACTGCCAGGGCAGCAGTCCTGCCACCCTCCTTACACCCTGCCCTCAAACACAACACGTTAATGCAGAACATTTACGGGAGGGGGGACACCCTTGTTTATATGCAGTGGGAGTGGTGTCCTAGTAGGGGATGTGCATGTTCTGATGATTAGACTGTCCTGGGCTGGAACCTTTGTCTCCACTGTGTTCTTTGACCTTCCTCGAGATAGACAGTGAGTTTGATGAAACATTCATTAACATGAAAGAGTGCAGCAAAAGACCAGACACGTACGAAAGGCCGGGAATACCTGGTGGGAGTGCATCCAAATGGCCGGAGCTGCCGACTTTAGAGCTGGGGAACCAGGTTTGAGACTCCGCGTCGGCTCAACATCCTGTGATTCTGGGCAAATCACTTAATCTCCCTGTGTCTATCAAATATGAGTGAGCAATGTAACTGGTACTCGTGTAAAGAGCTCCAATACCTTTTTGTCGAGTTCATGCTATATAAAACTGAAAAAAGGATAAGAATCGGAGGGGACAGTGAAAATAGGCCATACCAAACTTTTCGGATTGTTAACAAAAAAGTAACTTGTTAGGGGATCGGAGATCAGGGGGCGTCAAGAGCTGGCCTTCTGTAAGTGTGGAGGATGGGAGGTCCCCCGCAGTGGCTGCCAGCGTCAAGAAAGGGGGCGGGAAGGGGGGAGAATCGGCTGTGTGGAGTAGAGGTTGGTGGCAGAATTTGGAAGAGGGGATTGAGTGGGTGTGAAGTGGAGGGGGAGGGAAAAGGAGTGGACAGGAAGTGACCGAGTGGACTTGAGGGGGCCACCGTGGAGGAGGGGGCTGAGTGACAGTAAGGCCGGACTGGGATCCTGAAGCAGCCCTGGCAATTTTCTTGGACCAGCCCCTGGAAAAGAAAGTCAAGGCACAGAGAGACCTGTACAGGGAGATCTTTCTTACTGCTTTTGTTCCTGGGAGCCGATATTGCAATACTACTGCAAAACAGGCCCCTAGTAACCAAATAGGCCCCCACCGTTCCAGCCGAAGGGGGAACGCCCCATGCCCAGTACGGCCAGTCTGGCCCTGGTGACAATGGGAGGAAGCTGAGCTCCCGGCCTTGTTCTCCCCCAAGGGGAAGGCTGCCTAGACTGAAAAGTCCATCACTAATTCCCTGGACATTCCTGATCCGGCAGGCCATGAAATGTCTCAGCATAATTATTACTGTTCGAGGCTATTGCAAATGATCATCAAAGAAATAAATGTAATTAGTGAACAAGGAACGTAGCTCTGATGTGGCTGAGGGAAGAAAATGAGAAGGTGACGGCTGTGACGGGTCGCCTCCCAGTTTGACAGTATGAGCAACCAATGAAAAAAGCGGGACCATATAATAAAACAAGTATGTGCATTACAAATAAAATAAAAAATGGCAGCAGCACGCTTTTGTTACAATGATGGCGCCTAGCGCGGGTGCCGTAATTGTAGCAAAAGTAAATAAACAGGCATATATTAAGACATTCACAGTCCGTAAATCAAAGTAAATAAACAGGCATGTAATGAGGCATGGGCAGTCTGTAAGCGGGGAAGAAAGAGGTTTTAAAAGAGAAGGCGCAGCGGATACAAATAAAATAAAACAAGTAGTTCCCAAACAACACACAACATTTATGTCTGTATGGAAACTGTAATTTACTGGTGCTCCTCCTGTGTAAAATCAGAAATTACGTTTTGGAGCGCTAACAAATAGGGAGCACAGAAAAAAAGGGACAGAGTACAGAACCAAATACAAGCAGCAGGCGGGATTACACTCAGTACAAGTGATCACAGCAGGTCTTGCAGACAGTGCATGCTCTCTGATGCTCGACCTAAAAACTGGACTCCACTGCACCAAAACTGGACCCCACCCTTCAGCCTCCCCAGGGAAAATGCCTGATGCCTGCTACGACCAGTCCGGCTCTCTTATGGGTAAAATAAAATGTCAAAGATGCATTACAATCTGATATGAAAAGATACATTTAAGACATGTACATTGGCTTAAATTGTTATGACAGCAGAATGCAATAGATATACAAGTTCCTGTAACTGAATGCCTAGTAATGGCTAGTAAGTTAGTATATTTAGTCATAGAGACCAATAAATTCACCCAAAACTGTTGAAAAGTGTGGCTGTGGTCTTGTATGTTGTACTAGTATGCTCAGGGTGAACAACCTTTACAACGAAACTTTTACAACGCACTACCATTAAAACGCGGTCATTACAACGCAAACCATTACAACGCATTGCGCTGGGGGGCGCTCTAGGATAGGGAATAAGTTTAATTTTCTATCCAACACCTTCCCTAGTGTCCACGGGGACTGGAGTTGGAATAGAAAATTAAACTTTTCACTATCCAGCACCTTTAAGCGGTATGCGTTGTAAAGGTTTGCGATGTAAAAACCGCGTTGTAAAGGCAGGCGTTGTAATAGCCTGCGTTGTAACGTCATACATCCTATGCTCAGTGAGAGACAGTTGTATGATGTTGACAATCTAGGATTTATTTCCGAAAAGAAGAACGATTTCCTGTTTTTTAGTATTATTTTCTGCCACAATTAGGCTCTTGACAATCCATCCTTTTTTGAGCTTTGTCACATGTAAGCCTTGCTGAGACATAATTGGGAATAACAAACTTTAATAAATAAATGTAAAAAGAGGCCATCAAATGCCAATCCAACAGGCTTCTGAAGAGAAGTTTCAGAGTACCTGAGAATCATGCTTCTCTAGACTTGTTTCTGGTCTGGTGTTCCCTCTGCCTTATAAGGTGAGAGCCTCGGCCAATGGATTTCTAAAGTAGAACATTGCCTTGGCCCTATTGATGTAAAACTAGCCAAGAGGCCAATACATTTTACTAGGAGGGATTATGGGAATCTGGTAGCTCGGGGCGGGGCCTGCTATGATGACTTATGATCACCTCCCAAGACTGTCAAGTATGTCTCCTAGAACTTATCGAATGAGGGGCATTGTGGGGACTGTAAGGCACTTTGTGGAGTTTCTTATTCCCATAGGAAGAGTATGGCATCATAGGGTGTGGAATGACAATGTATCAAGTATATCAAGCAGATTTATCCCCATTAGAAGGTTAAGGAGATGTCACTATGTTATGGGGGGTTGCACAGGTCCGAGGCAACAACTTCCATCTATCGATGCTGTTGAAAAATTCTCCTTGCTCTTCAAACCCATCACAATATATAGTCTTAAGGAAATGCTTTATTAATTGAGGTCATATAAACTGGCCTTCCTAAGAAACTAAGGGGCATATTATCAAGGGGGTTTATCTCCGTTTTTTGGCTTTAAAAGCCAAGAAAGCGGAGATAAAATTATCTCCCTATTACCTAGCTGTCGCTAACACCAGTTAGCGACAGCTAGTAGGAGATCGCGACCATCTTGGGCCCCACTTTGCATGTCAGTGATATTTATCACTAATGACATGCAAAGTGGGCGTGCCAAGATGTTAGCGACTGGAAACAGTCGCTAACATCGCTATCTCCTATTACCAACTTATGGAGATATTCGCGCTAAGCGCGAATATCTCCAAAAGCTAACACCTGCCCTGAGCAGTTCTTAGCCATGTATATCCAATGGGAGGTGGATAACATGGCTAAGAGCATTAGCTCGGTAATGCATGAATATCGCTGACTTTTCAGCGATATTCATGCATTGCGGCCGATTTGTATCACATTTGCGATAAACCTTGGTAATACCAAGGTTTATTTGCGATACAAATCGCCGCAGCTCAGCGGAAATTTTTTGTCTCTAACCAAGCAATAGCGATAATTATCGCTATTGCTTGGTAATATGCACCTAACAGACCACAGAAAGTTCAAAATTAGTCAGCAAGACTTTGGCCTCGATTACGGTGCCATGATAAATTGCAATATGATTGGTAACTTTTGTCACCGCACATATTCGAATTATCCTCATGCAATTTTTCTGGTGACCCACAGAATAACATGTGTCGTAACTCTTGGGTTACTTTAGACCTAGATGTACTTGCACCCATCAGGAAGTCAGTCTCGTATTGTACTACTACTAGACCCTCTGCCCTCTGGTACCCTAGCAGCTTACATGAATATAAGCGAGCCACAAGTACCTCAAAAGTGCTTGCTTGGCTCTGTAATTATTCAGATTTGGCCAAGACCAATTACTCTGAAACCCCTAGAAAGCTTGAGCGAAAGATGAGGCAAGCCTGGGCACAATTTTATTTTGCACTTGGCTGAACCTTCCAACTGTTCTCAGGAAACATTTTAAATTGTTTAATGATTCTCTAACCCAATGGGTGTTTAAAAGATCACTTCGACTTCTTCGTTCTTGGAGTCAGTGCCTTCTTTTTTCAAGGATAAAATTATATCTATGATTCCTCGGAATACAACTGGGCTTTTAGTTCCTCTGACCAGTTGACTGGTGAGCTTAGTATCACACAATATCCTCATAATCTGCTAACTGAATTCCTCCTCATTATTCCTGATCGTACTATTTGTCTAATAAATGCAGTTACATCTGGATATTTGAGGACCCCTGTGTGGCTCTGTAGAACCCTGTCGCGACTTTGACCGATATCCTTTTTAAAAAAAATGTAATGCAGATTTATATAGCACGAACTCGACCCAAAGGTATTGAAGCACTTTACATCGTACGTTACACATTCAGGCACGGGGAGATTGAGTGATTTGCCCAGAATCGCAGGATGGGGACGTGACCCCGAGCCTCGGACCCTGGTTTCCAGCACCAAAGTCGGCAATCTAGCCGTCAGACCACATCCTCTCCTTGACTACAACACTAGCGATGTATACACTGATCAACTTCTTTACTTTGGACCAGATCCCGCCTGACTTTAACAAGCATTTACAATGCAATGGTTTCGCCTTTGGAAAAGTTAGAGCTATTGGCATTATAAATGACAAAATTTGTATTTATGTGTTGGTTTTGAAAACAGATAAATAAATGGCATTGTCAATTACATTGCCATTAGCTTAATCTCTCACAAATGTGAGACCTATTGCATTTGCACCCACACATACACACAGAGCCACACACACACACACACACACACACAAAGGCACACACACACACACAGAGCCAGCCGCACACACAGAGCCAGCCGCACACACACACACACAGAGCCAGCCACGCACACACAGAGCCAGCCACGCACACACAAAGCCAGCCACGCACACTCACACAGCCAGCCGCACACACACATACAGCCAGCCGCACACACACACACAGCCAGCCGCACACACACACACACAGCCAGCCGCACACACACACAGCCAGCCGCACACACACACACACACAGCCAGCCGCACACACACACACACAGCCAGCCGCACACACACACACACACACAGCCAGCCGCACACACACACAGCCAGCCGGTCAGGTCAGGCCCTGGGTTGTTTGTGTTTGGATTGTACAATTCAAGCTTGGCCTTGATAGTACAGGTTTGCTTTAGCTCTATTCGTAAACTGGCCTGGAAAGGAAGTTAAATGTGATATTTCCGAAAGAACCGCATTTCCTTACAGCAAGTGAACAGATACCCTGTACACTTTACTCGAAGCAGATAAGCTTGTGTGATTAAAGTGAAATGTGTAAAGGGTGAAAATTGTATTTATTACTTATCCAATAGTAAAGGTTTTTCCTACATACAAAAGACACAATTCATTCTCATGGTTGTGCCTTGAAGCATCTGTATTACGTTCTTAAGACCATCAGCAGAAGTAGAGACCTTAGACTAACGAGTGTAGAAGTGAGGCTAACCACATGACACAGAGGATTCATGCTGTCCGGGGTAAACCACGAAGGATCATTTGCCTTCAAAAGACAGCTGAGCTAAGGAGTCTCATTACTCATTCTAATGACTGTCAACAAGAGAACAGAAACACACTCTAAATACAGCCTATTTATGACATTTCTCTTAGTGGTGCAAACAATGAAGTAGAAAAATCCAACCTGTCAAATTATTTAATGAAGAAAAATATTAACAATGGTTACTTTCAATACATATCCCTGTGGAAAACCTGACATGTAAAGTAACGAATAGCTTCTTTAACAGAGTAACCATCAGAAATCAACGCAAAGCTGCTGTACCGTTTACAACCAAAGGGCTTGAAAAGGTTTAATGTAAGGCATGAGCTTTTCAGAGCAACTTTGTTGGGGACCTTTAAAACTAGAACCTCAAAGATAAGTCCTTGTGCCAGACTCTGTAAATAACTGAAGAGTGCAGAGCACAAATGGAATGTGATGGCAATCAAAGGACATGGTTGGTCTACACTGTTAGCAACTGTCCACAGCGAGGGCAGAAGTGAGTACCAACAGTTCAGATGGCAGACACGTGAAAAAATAGTAATCTCAACAGCTTGACGATGGCTTCTGGAAGGTGTGTATCAACAATCCCACATCACAACAGTCGACCAAAATTATACAGATTATATAGACATGTTTCTCGTTCCTTTCTCTGCTCCACACCGATATACTTTTTCAGGAAGAATGATATTTTGCATCAAAGAACTCACCATCACAAAACATCAATAACAGGCCTACAACAACCTCTGACTTTCCCCTGTAATACTGAAATGAAAAAGTGACTGAAAACCAATCCCACGTCGGTAAAACTTAATAATGCAGTTTTGCACTCACCAGTCTGATGTCCTGGGCAGGTCATGGGTTCTTAAGGAGGGTGTTGCACCAGCGTGGCGAAAACAACTGTAGTGACCCACTCAGATGAGCTTGTTGGTTTAATCATATCTTTACACACTGATTCTAACAATTCTTTCAATTCCTCTCTCGCACTGAGAGGCACTGGTCTAAATTTGTGCTTTCGCGGAATGGCATTCGATTTTAACCTAATATCATGCTCAAACCCTAGAAACACCCAACTTTAGATTCAAATACTTGTCTGCATTTGCTCAAAATTGCTTCTAAAGAGTCACTGTAAACCGCAACAGCTGAAACAGGAAAATCCACATAAGTGACTGAACAATCACTACGGAGTCTCAAGATTATATTCAACTTACCAAAATCACGCCACCCACAATCTCACATCATTTCCTTGTAACATATAGTTTGTTCAAAAGTGCATGTCCATAAATGCTGCAAAGGATGGTTAGGGAGATTCCACTAGCATGTTGTTGTCTGCTTCTTACAGTCTAAAAAGGTACGGTTGTGCGTTTCTCAGCAGTTCCCAGGGGTTGGTGCGCTTTGTAGCACTCTCGTACGCTCCGTACCGCTTCACAACGGGGCCCACTAAACCTCACACATCTCGCGTGAGCGGCGTACAGTACAGTCAATGGGAACGAGACTTACCGGTCGTTCCGGACCATGCGAGGCGTACCTGCCTCACAAGCGCATAGTTTTCAGCGCACGCCTCAGGGTGGGGGCTGCAATACGATGCGCATAGCCCTGAATCTTGGTAACAGCTGGAGTGAGGCGTACGGCTCTCCTGTATGCTGCGAGTGCGGTTTCTGGGAACAGGAGCTGCGAGACGTACACTTCCTCTGAGCTCAAGCCACAGCTCAAAGTACGCTTCTCCCTTTGCAGGGTACGATGCGCACAGGACAAGAGCAAATGCCCGTGTGACTCGAAGCAGGGCCCAGCGCACAGCGCGATTCGAATGTATGAGGCAGTATGAAGCACAGTTCTCAGCGCATACACTCCAGCTCAATCCAGGCGCACAAGTCGAAGCGCACGTTTCAAACAGGTTTCAAAGCGCATTATGAGGCGTCCAGCCTCCGATGAGCAGGCATACGTTGCGAATCAGTTCAAAGCCACAATACCTTTTCTTTTTATGGCGGATTCGGTGCGGGACACAGGCTCACCTGCTCGCAAATGGATCCATCCCGGCAACATAAATCACGCAGCCCACTCCTGCAAAAGGCAGGACGAAAATAACAAAAACATGGCGTGTAAAAAAATAATAATAAACACCGCCCACCGCCGCAATGACGTTTTAAAAGGGGCGGAAAGGGAAAAAATCGGCGGAACGACCACCAATCGCCTCGGTAAAAGACGGACAGATCTCTGTTCCAATGGCTAGCCTCCATTTATGGAGCTAGCCAATGGAACAGAGGGGCGGTGACCAAGCCACATACTGTTGTCATAAGATTTTGCCTGCGCCGAAAAGCTGCGCGGCGCAGCTTTCGACGAGGCGAAACCTAAAAAGGTCCTTGTGATTCTGCTGCTAAAGAAACCTTCCTTGGTGGTGACCACATCAACCAACTATAGATCTATGTCTGTGCTGCCTTTCATTCGAAGAGAGTAGTCAGTGCTCAAATCTCTTGCACGATCACAGAGAATACGTTACTTGACATAGCTAAAGCTGGGTTTCCACCATCATGGGACTGAGGTTGATCCGGGTGCCCATCCATTATGAACTTTGCATGATCTTTGATCAGGATGGATGGCGGGGTTGATTTTACTTGACCTCTCTGTGACCCTTGGCACTCTATCCCTGTGTTACTCCTAGATAGGTTGAATTGTGCAAGGATCAGAGGAACAGCATTCAGCTGCTTTTCTTCCATTCTTACTGATCCGAGTCAGATGGTGATGGTACCTCCGAATCAGTCTTGCTCAGTTAATCTCTCTGAGGCCAAGCTCATAAGATCCTTCAAAATGTTGTGTAGGTGATATATGTTAATGGCATGCAGCCTATACTTGGACTGGAATACAGAGCTGGCGTGCCGCAGTTTTGGGTCCTGCCTCACAGCGGGTGTTGACTGGGTGAGTCACAATTGCTTGAAATTAAACACCAATAAAATGGAGGTGACGGAACTGGAGGTCCGCCCTCCGTTTGGACCTTGCTTTGAAGCTCTGAAGTTCTGGGGAAGGCCCTGTTCCTTCCCCTTCAGTGAAAAGCCAGGAGGTCACTTTCAATGACAAACTACTCTTCATATGTCAAGCAGCCAGGTATCTGCCACATGCTATATTAATGTGAAAGTATTCAACAAAACTATTCCTTCTCAGCCTGTCCACACTCATGTGCATGTCATTGAGGCTATTCTTGTTTCCCTATGACTACACTTGCGCTCTATATTTGCTGCTACTATGTATCTGCATTTACGCTCTTCAAATGCTTCACAGGGCGGCAGCTCACCTTCTGCTTAAACTTCCTCGAGGACCTTCCACTAGTGGGCATCTTAGAAGGCTTTATTACCTTTCAATTTATTTAAGCTCTATATTTAAGAGCCTTTGTAATTGTTTCAAAGCGCTGGACAAAAACAATCTCTCATTCATTCAACTTTTTACTAGGTAAGAGAAAAAATAGCCCTAAAAATGTTGCCATATCATACCAGTCCCCATACTCCGTGGCACTAGGGAGTTGGGGACTTCCCCAAATATTTTTTTTAACCAAAATGTGGAAAAATGTTGCATTGAACAACAATTCCTCCTCATAGCCTGAAAGGCCATAACTTCATAGTAAATGATGATCTTACCTTGTACCATGCACGCCATGATGGTGAGAACTAAGAAAGCATACCCCTGTTCATTTTTCCCTCACACCCCCTTATACTTATTTATTCTTTCTCATTAACCCTCACCGCCCTTCTCTAACCACAGCATCTCTATGATTTCCTCTTTCATCATTTCTTTGTGATTCCTCTATCTTGAGATCTTTCTCTTCTTCTTCCCCCTGGCTGTCACGCCGGATTTCTTCTTTCAACCTATATCTTCTCTCTCCCCATCTGCTACTCTTTGCAATTATCTCACCAGCTTCCATTTTCTCTCTCTCCCGCTCATTCTTCCATTTGTCTTTTTTTATTGCAGCCTTGCCTTCTCTATTTTCTTCCACCCTTTTCCTCCTGCTCTTTGTCTTCCTTATTCTATCTATCTCTGTCTTCATAACCCTTACCTCTCTTTATCTCTTCTATTTCCTCTTCAAGGAACAGGCCAATAATGATGGAGACCTACCTGCGAGACCCCTGTACTTGAATGCGGATGGATGTGGATGGAGACCTTGTAGCAGTGATAAGTAGACTATAAACAGGAACACTGGATGGCCATAAAATGCAGAAAAAGAATTGTCCTGGAAAAAGTCAAGGGTAAGGAGGCTGTATGTCCTATTCATGAAAGCTATTTTGGACTACGTTAAGTAGTACTTCTTTCCGTACTGCAAATTGAAAATCACAGACCTTTGGCCGAAGATCTCCTGCTCCATCTCTCCTATCTGTTCTGTACGGAGAGATTGTGAGAAGTTGGCCTGATATATGATGTTCACTATTATAGTGAGCACCTTGCACCAGTCCAAACAACCCTTATGGTGATGGTGGTAAAGTCAACCTTATAGACCAGCTATCCTAGTGGTGCATGGACAAAGCAGTCTTAGGCTAAACTCAAGAGGGCGTGTAAAGCCAGCTGTTTTACCATATGCAATCCCCTTAATACCAAGTGAAAGGACACCACACAGGTTGTATTATCAAAATATATATGTATTTATCTCTAACACAATCCTGAACTCTTTATGAGGTCAGAGGCACCAGCACATAACAAGATACTTAATTAAAATACAATAAGTTGGACAAAATACAGTAATGTCCTAGGGGCACTTCGAACCATATACTAAAATAGTGGTATAAGAACCACGTCACGAACAAAGGTAAGGCCTAGGGCCTGGAGAATCGCTGGGGCTACACTGTACTACCAATGGATAGAGAGCAGGAGGCCCACAGGATGCGCGTGCAGTGCCTTTACACGCACGCAAGTTACCATAGAGTTAGAATGGGAACGAAAGAAATGGAAACAAGTTATTTTAGGACACTTCCGGATGGACTAGGGAAAAGCTACTTGAAACTAGGACACTAGGATAGTCTATACCCACAGGAGTACCGAAATACTCGCGTTACCTCACCCACAGGAAGCAGGTGCATAGGTGTCAAAGTGTGTCGGGTTTCGTCGCTGATTCCGATAGAGCCTTGGAGAAAGATGCTGCAGGCGACCAGGAGAGAAATGTCCGGGTGGATCCATTGGCAGGTCGAGGATGAAGAGTACCTGAAAGCAGAGGGGACAGAGTCTGGGTCACTAGCCAGTGACCAGGATGGAACCAGGAAGGAACATGGGGATGTCGCTAAGCAATCAGGTGATGTCATGAAGCTTGTCTCTGCAGCCATGTGGACCAGGAGGTGTCGACGATGACCAGGAGCTGGATACGAACTGTCCCACAAAGGCTCTTGCTGTCGGCGGTGTCGGCTTCCGGATTGGAGTCAACAAGCCTTGGCAAAGGCAACCCATGCAGAAAAGGAAGATGGCTTCTTAATCAGACCAGCAAGGTCTGATGGGCTGCTCCTTTTCAGCGGAGCAAGGGCCAATCTGGAGCAACCAGACTAGCATTGGAAATTCAAAGGTTTGTCGTCACAGAGGCCACTAGCCAATGGGCAAGTGACCGGACAGATGCGTCAAGCAGGAAAATGCAGAAGGGCCCCACGCAGAACTCGTGGAGTGTGGAGAGCTGATCTTCGGTGCAGTTGGTGCTCGGGGCTGGGGCTTCTCAATCCCCAATGCACAACTTCGAGGGTGCCTCCGAAGCTGCACAGAAAGCAATTTGCTGGCTTTCCAAGATGGCCGGTCCCACATCTCGCATCGCCTCCACGGGTCTCAGCTTTGATGTGGCTGTGGATCGGGCTGAAGGAAGTCTGGAAGTCTAGGTCTTGTCAGGCTCTGTGCTTGGGCTCCGGCAGGAGCGTCGACAAAGCAAACCATTGATCACTTGATGGTGCCTGCTTGTGCAGGGTGGTCACTCCTTGACCACAAGGGAGATTCTTCAGTCTTCTACGTTGAGTAGGATGTCGAAGGTCCAGAGTTTTGTATCAGAGTTTCAGTCAGGATAAATCTAAAGTCTTGGGACTCAGCTCCTACCTATATACTAAATTTAGGGGTTGGATTACTTGCTAGGTCCCGCCTATGGGTGGGACCCAGGAAGGGGGTGGTTACACCCTTTTCCCTTTGTCCAGTTTCACGCCAGAGCTAGGGCTGGAGTGCCCCAGTACCGGTTTGAACTGGACTATGCATGGGACACCTTGTGTGCCCCAGGCAGTGTCTCATTTCATTCAGCCCTCCCTGCCTCATTACACTATAGCCTATCTGGGATGGTGCTAGCACCTCCCTGTGACAGGAAACCTATTGTCTAAGCCTTCCTCGCTGGAAGGACTCCCAGCAGCAGGAGGTCAGACTTGTGTCTGTGGCAGCAGCATCCATTTTGTGATGCTGAGGCTCTGGTTAACTTTAACCGGGATTAATGGAAGTAACATGTCTTCTCCCTCTAGAAGGGTGGAATACTACCCCCGTCGCCAGGACTGGCGTGGGGGTAGTATTCCAAAGCGTATGATACCTTACACGACATGTTTTGATAAAGCCAAACCAAAGTTAGCATTTAATCGCGAGGTTCATAATGCACTTAAGAGTATATGATATGGCAATATCCTAGAACAGCTATAAGGACATGGTTCCGAAAGCTGCAGACAGGCTCAGCTCATGCTAGAGCACCATCTCACATAAAACCAAGCACTCTGCCTTCAGGATTGTTAAGGCCTGCCATAGAGTGACTTATAGGTGCATATGTGTCTAGATATAAGGTTAGATATAGGAATACTATACCTAAGCAAGGGGTGATTACATGACCTTGCCCCAGCTGAGTGATCAGCCAGTTGTGTCAGTTTGGATGGCCAACCAGGGGTTGCAAAAGATATGCTGCAGCCCCTGGTAGGCCTTGGGTGCACCTATGCCCTTGTATATATGCAATAGAAGGTTAATCAAATGCATTCTAAATTATACTATAGTTTTGAAAATAAACAATTCAAAAACAAAATAATTAATATATAAGTTGCATCCCAGATTGTGTCACATACAGCACATATAATATTGTAGGTGGTAGGGAAGGAAACATAACACATTAATTGATTTGTTTTTAAATATGTATGTACAAATTTAAAATTAAATGAATGTAAAATATACTAACATGTTAGGTTTTGGTAAAGATGCGTTGTTGTTTGTTACTGTGGTAGTTGAAGGTGAACACTCATTATTGAAAAGTGTTTTATTATTGTTAATTAAAAAAATATTAATTTAACATTCATTTTCAAAAAGTTCCTTGTTACTTTTTTTAGGGAGATCTCAGCCTCAGTGGCGGAGCTCTTCACAAACTGGCAGAAAGTCACTAATAGTAAGTTTTTTTAGTCGTAAATGCAGTTAAAGAAGTCTACACTCCCCAATTGTAGGGAATTAGGCATACAGGTCTACATCTAGGTGTAAATCTGCATGTGGAAATGGTGAATTCCATCCATGAGGAGAGTTACACCTAGGTGTGGGTGTAGAGGAGATCTACACATGTAAGACTGCATCTGTGACTAGGGCCGTAAGTATGGTTGGTGATTAAAGAATGGATATAGGTAGACTAGATGAGGACCACATTCTTCAAGCTCCACCAGGTTTCTAAAGGGGAGTAGTTCTAGATCAGTTTAGTCTAACCCCCCCATGAATGTGATGTACTCAGCATCAGAATAAAACAAGGTAATTTTCCGTGATCCTATCTACGCCACTGGTAAGGTGATTTCATTGCTGTTACCTAGCTAACCAGTGCTACATTATCTGCTTGTATGATCTTTAATCATTCTCACTCGTCACAGTTCTAACAGGTGTTTGGGATAATTAAACAAGTGGAAATAAATAACTGAAACAGCTTGCTTGAGGTGTAAATGGCCTGCAGCTGCTGTTTTAAGTGTGTCTTGGCAAGCCAGGACTGAGTCCCAGCAAACAGACATTACAAGGAGCACTATCAAGACCTCTTTTTGTCTCTCACCGGCTGAAGAACGGCACACCAAAAAGAGCTACTATTCTGGGACCCCCACCACATTTATGACCAGCAACATTTGGTAAAGCTAAGGCTTGATATCAAACATACTTCACCCAACTGTTGGTGGAGGTTGTGCTGTCTGTCTGCCCACAGCAGTGGATTGATCACTTTGCATGTGTCCGTTTAAGAGTTTTTAGTGCACTCACTGCCTGAATTGATCCTGTTTCTAAGCACCTCCAGCATCAGCAGATAAGAGACTTAAGGTAGCAGGAGCTCGAGAGGCCTTTTCTTAGGGTCAGATGGCAGTACATGGATACTGCTGTTTATCATTAGTGTCCCAGAGTCTACAATACTAGTTCATCCCAAAGGAAAACCCACATTCTCTCCTTTGCACATTTGACCCTCCAAGGGGCGTGACAGTAAGCAATGAAGGAGTTGCTTGCTTGTAAATTTTCCTTGTCACATGTTTTTCTGCTTATGGGCCACCCTGATGATTTTGGTTATTCTTTGTCCAGTACGACTCTATTTAAGAATTTGACAAGAACAGAATTATTTTTCACACGTATTAGGACCACCCTTAGTTACGCAGACTACACCTTTTTTAGAGAGTTCTTAATCATACTTCTTAGGGCACACTCATTTTAGAGCCTCCTGCCTTTTTCATCCCACTTAAAGAACTGGCCTTTACCAATAGCAGGGATTAATAAAAAAGTGCCTCAGTACCATCCCATCCATTCCAATGGAGATAAGTATTTCTACAAGAGGCAGGAGAAAGTTAGGGAATTAAGGGTACTTCTTGACGATAGCAAGAATTTGGGGTGCTTGGCCAACAAAGCTCAAAGCCACTAGCACTGTAACAATACCTTTGAGCACAATACTGCTGCTTGGATCGAACAAATGTCAAGTGACTTGAAAAAGTGGGATTGTAGAGCAGCATGGCTGTGATGTTGCCGCTTTGAAAGACATTTTCAAAGGATGACGCCTCTACCCCTATTTCTTCCGTATTGGTAATGGTGCTGCCCCTGCATTACACAGGCTGCTTGGGTTGCAGAGCATGGTTATGTTATGTTATGTTATGTTATCAGCACTTTTATAGTGCACAGCTGCCCCAGCAAAGGGGCGTCCCAGCGCTTTGGACAGGCATAAAAGACATAACACAAAAGACACCAGAGAATCAGAGGGCAGGAAAGCAAAATGCTAAAGTACAGAAGGGAACAAATGGGTTTTGATAGCCCTCCTGAAGTCAAACAACTCATCCAGTGCACGAATTTGGCACTTACCTTTGAAGGCATCATTCATGTCTGCAGGAGAATTAATACCGCAGTAGGAGTCTAAAAATTAGAAGGTTTTTTAAAAACATTGAAACAGAGGTGCACTGTAAGATACAAAGCACTGAAGTGTAAAGTCCTTCATTTGGGAAGACCACCCCTGTGAGCAGCAGAAGATGTGCAGGAGATCACCAGACTCCATTGTATAGGACTGCCAGCTTGGCAATTTTTCATCCAATGGCCTTAACCTGTTTAAACACTGTGAGAAGGCAACACGGGGAGAGAAGAGAATGGTTGTTGTATGAGCAGAGGTAGAACAAGCAGAAAAGGGAAGCTTTTTACAACATACTTGTAAACAATTGTTGATCCCACACTTGCAGTTTGTCCACCTGCTCAGAGGTCTCAACAAGAATATTGTGCCTAGTTCTCAACACAGAATTGTTTGTATTGTTTAGGTGTTTAACCATAAACTCACAGGTGAAATATCCACTTACAGCTACAGTGAATGCTACACCTTATCATGTATATCTGGACAAACAGCGCTTAGAGACCCCGGTGGTTATAACGCGCTATACAAGTTAAATAAATAAATAAATAAAATAAATGTTGAGACTATAATATTGACTCCTGAAATATTGCCATGACAGGATTAATAATAGTTAATCTATACTGGAGCTGCTTTCCACCTAAACTTGAGAACTACCCAGAGTTCTCGGCTTCTTTTTTGCATAATCTATGCCTCACTCTAAGCCTGATGTGTACCATTTTAGAACCCTATTATAATTTTCCCGACTCATGCCCTTATATAGGTATAAATCACCATATCCTTATATAGGCATAGAAATCATAACCATATTTAGACATAGCTCATGCAGTCCAAATACGGCAGGGCTACTTCCACTAGTTCCGAAAATCTACAACGATTTCTTGGAAAACTCAGCTTCAGCAGCTAGGGACTTCCCCTTGCTCGAAAACTGACTTGACCAAGAGCTCATGGAATTTTCAAAGAACTGAGACTCTTTGATGACGTTATTACGTCCACCTTTACGTCAAACTCTGTACCTTCAAGGTATAAATATGCCTACACTTGCCATAGCAAACACACGGTGGTTTGGAGCAGTTCGACTATCTACTTGCCCAACGCATCCTGCTACAGCAAGTGCCGAAGGAAGCCGACCCTCCAGCAGACGCACTGAGAGAGACGCTGTCTTTTCTCCTGCCGAGAAATCCAGCTCCAGTGTTTCCAAGCTACCCTTGCGGGTTGTTGGGAATTCGAGTCCTGAGCCTGACCGTCTTCATTCCAAATCAAGGTACGGAGCTGATTGGACCCTAAGAGAAATCTTGGACGGATTCTTGGCAAAGAATAATACATTTATGCTACACCTCACTTACTTCTTCCCTCGTACTAAGCTTAGGTTAGGTACATCGGGGAAGCGTAATTTAGAAGCACCAGTTGAGTACTTTTAGCCTCTGTTATTTATGTATGTATTTATCTATGGTTTAGGAACCATACAATGCTCTAACAGTATTATTTTATTCTACTATTTATACTGTATGCATTATATTTTGCAACCAGTTTTACGATTGTAGCAGTTCATTTCTTATGCTTGAGAACGAAGACTGTTCAATAAATCCTTTTATTGAAAACGCTTGTCTATCTATTTCTCGGCACCTCTGGTGAAACGAAGCATGCACGAATGATTGAGTAAAATATCTATCTATTGTTTCCACGACTCTGAAGATCAGTTTTATCTTGGGGAAACAAAGTTGTCATGTTTATGCGGTTGTCAGAAACTAAATCCCTTCTTGTGAACTCGAGAAAGTTTCTAGTGACCTCTGGGCTAGCTGGCACTCACAATTAAGCAGACCCTCCAGTTTATCGCGATTTCGCGATTCACGAAAAAATCGCGAAATCGGCAGATCACCGCGATGGCCGCGATAAAAACCATATTGGCTGCGATATTAACAAGTGAGACAGCAAAACAAAGAATGCCTGGCTGTGCGCGCCGCCCCCCCCCCCCCACTCGTGTGTGTCAGCAGCTTCCCGGGACACACACAGAGAGTCAGACTAAGCCTCATTAACAAGTGAAAGGTCTTTAAATGACCTGTGAAGTACTCGGGTGCGGCTGGCAGTTCAAAACTGCCAGCCGCACCTGAGTACTTCACAGGTCATTTAAAGACCTTTCACTTGTTAATGAGGCTTAGTTTTTCACGCCCCCGCCTGTTATCCTCGGCTCTGGCAGGTGTCAGGGGATTGCGGTGGTGCAAGCTTTCATCAGACAGTCGGCTTCCTGCACGGAGGATCACAGACCGGAGGGAGAGAGAAAGAGGGGTTGGAGGTACGTGTGAGGAGAAGAAAGGGGTGAAAGAAAGGAGGAGTGGCTGGGGGCACTTGTGTGAGGAAAGGGGTGAAAGCAAGGGAGAGTGGGGCGTTTAGAAGGAAAGGGAAGGGGTAAAAGAAAATGGGAGGATAAAGGTGAAAGGTGGAGCGCAAAGGTAAAGAGGGGGGCAAGAATGAAAACTGAGGGTATGGGGCAGGTGAGACGAGAAAGAAGGGGTGAAAGAGAGGGGGAGTGAGTAAAAGAGGTCAGAGAGATGGAGAAAGAAGGAAAGGGTAGGGGCGAGAGAAACTGGGAGGATGAAGGTGAAAGGTGGAGCGCTAGGTAAAGAGGGTGAGCCAGAATGAAAACTGAGGGTATGGGGCAGGTGAGAAGAGAAAGAAGTGGTCCAAGGGGGAGTGAGTAAAAGAGGTCACAGAGATGGAGAAAGAAGGAAAGGGTAGGGGTGAGAGAAACTGGGAGGATGAAGGTGAAAGGTGGAGCGCAAAGATAAAGAGGAGGAGCAAGAATGAAAACTGAGGGTATGGGGCAGGTGAGACGAGAAAGAAGGGGTGAAAGAGAGGGGGGGTGAGCAAAGAAGTCATAGAGGTGGGAAAGAAGGAAAGGGTAGTATGGGGTGAGAGAAACTGGGTGAATGAAACTGAAAGGTGGAGAAAAGTAGAGAGGAGTGAGCAGGAGAGAAAGAGGGAGGGTGAATGCGCGAGAAAGAGGGCGAGAGAGGAAGGGGAAGAAAGACAGTGTCTGGAAGAACGAAAGTATGAGAGTTAGAGAGAGAAGAGAGGGCGAGGAAGGGAGAGAGGGAGACAAGAGAGAACTAGAGAGGCAGGGTGCTAGAGAGATCCGAAGATGGAAAGAGAGAGGGACAGGGGATAAGAGACTGGGCTGATGAGAGAGATATCGATAAGGAGAGAAAGATGTGTGTGTGTGAGAGAGGATGAGTGAATGAGGCACAGAAAGGAAGGGGCATGAGAAACAGAAAGCTGAATGGGACAGTGGAAAGAGTGTAACAGGAAGGAAGATAGAGGAGCTAAAAGCGGCAAAACACAACTAAGAGAGGGAGAAATGGGAGGCAGAAAGAGTGTAAGGAAGGACGGGTGACAAATGGGGTCACTGGAGGCCGCTTTATCAAGGTCCAGGGCCAAATAAAATGCCGCAAAATTGCCGCTAAATTTCCATTTTTGTGCCGCTAAATTTCCATTTTTGTGCCGCTAAATTTGCTAATCCATGCCGCTATATCCTGGGGGGTCTGATTAAGTCTAATATATTCGATAGAGACCTAGTAGACACATCTATAGGATACATTATTCCAATGCGCAGAGCCTATTGGGAATATAGGAACTACACTACAAGCCACTCTATACTTACCTTGAAATAATTTCAGGTATCAATACTATGGTCATGTTATATCTGCAGGTCCATATTTCTGGGATTGATATTGTGATACACAACCATTATGTCCAATTCTGGGGGCAACCCAGAATGTATTGTCCAGTTTTCTAGGACATCCAGAGTTTTGCATCTAGTGGGTTTATTTATTCAAATATAAACCCAAACAGGAGCAGTGCCAAGCAGTAGACTGGAAGAAACCGAACCATTTGAAGTTGATATCACAATAGTCCTGAGATGTGTATGGCAAACTCATAGGTTTGCTGAACCTCATCAACCAGATAAAATCTAGTGCCCAAAATGCCACACATTTCATGCATTTTATAATGCGAATTCATACAGTATTTAGAGATGATTTCTAATATTTTTTAGGATCATTTTGGCCTGCTCTGAAAATAAATAATTGTATTGTGCGTCAAAATAACACATATAGGGCCAGATGTAGGTAACTCATTTTTACAGATTCTAAAATACCGAATTTTACCGATTCGGTATTTTAGAAATGGGAAATGAGATGTAGGAAAAAAATTGGTAAAAAATACCGATTCGGTAAAAATCGGAATCCCCGATTCGGTATTTACCGATTCTGTATTTACCGATTCGGCAAATACCGATTCGGTAAATCCCATTAACTCCCATGGGCCTGGATGCCCATAGGAATGAATGGGATTTACCGAATGGGTATTTACCGAATCGGTAAATACCGAATCGGTAAATACCGAATCGGGGATACAAAAAAGCTAGCAGTTGAACTACCAATCAATCACGTGCCTCCACCCCGCACCTCAGCCAACCAACAGAGGAATCAACCAATCCTGTGCATCCACCCCACCCCACAACCAGGAAGTGGCCACACCCATGCAGGTGCAGAGTAACTGATCACCCAGGAGAGCAGTTACACACTGGCAGGCTGTTGTGAAGCTGAGCTGTGCAGGATTGAAAGATGGATTCCCAAGTCTCCCAGAGGGAAGGTGCAGAGAGGAAGATGAAGTTCAGCACAGGTGAACTTAAGGTGCTGGTGGAGGAGGTGGTAAAGCACAACTCCCAGCTTTTCGGAAAGCAGTCTCACAAGGTAGCAGAGGCTGTGAAGAGGAATACCTGGCTGGGGATCCAGTCCAAGGTGAACGCCATTGGAGTGACAACCAGGGAAGTGGACGATATAAAGAAAAGATGGTATGATCTGAGGATCATTACCAAAAAGAAATTGGCGGCAAGAATGAAAGAGGCCAATGCTACAGGTGGAGGAAAGAACAGGACACCTGCTCTCACGGATCTGGAAGAGCTCGTGGAGTCCACACTGGAGCCAGAGAGCGTTTTAGGAATCGGTGATGCTGACAGCTCAGCCCGAGCTGCATCAAAGAAAGGTAAGGGACATGTCCATCATTCCTCACCCCTTGCCTGTCTCTCTCCCCCAATGTGGCTGTGTGTTGAGGAACTCCAGTACAGGCTTCTGTATCCACCTGCAATGCATTATGGGAGTGGTAGTCATAAAAATTCACATAAGAGCAGACAACATGAAAGAATGTCAGGCATACCACACAATACAATAAGAGACAGGGGAGGACCATGAAATTGTGCAAATGATTTGTGTTTTAATATAGAAATACACAGTGAAAGCACCACTAAGCTACTGTCCATATCTGTCCACAGGAGAGACTTTGCGCAAGACAATGCAGGAGAGGGAGAAGAGGGCACCCCAAAGGGAGAGGAGTGAAGAAGAAGCCAGGGATGCAGGGCCCAGCACTGCAACACCTCCAGCATCCTGTACACATGCAGCTGCCACACCACAGGCAGCCACCATGCAACTGCCATCATTACCTCTGCTCCTTGACTCCCCACAACATGAGCCACAACAACTTTCCACACCAGCAGCCTCAGAGGTGTCAGAAATCTGCAGACCCAGGAGGCATGATGTTCCCCCGCTAAGAATCCTACAAACATCCTCTGATGAGGAAAGGGAGGGTGAGAACCCAATTGAGTCAATGGAGGCAAATACAGCTGCTCTTCCGTCCACTCCTGTCACTGTATCCAGAGGCACAAGACGCCGTAGGGTCCGGGAGGCAAGCTTGAGTAGGCATGGTGAAAGTGTCTTCCGTGGCCTTGAAACAACAATGGTGAAGGTGAAGCGCATGCAGGCGAAAACAATTAGTGCAGTGCACAGACAAATGCACCAAATGAATAAAAACGTTGATAACATGAACCGGGGATCACATCAATGGCGGACAGCATGAGGGACATGGCCGATGGGGTGAGGGACATGTCACAGTGCGTGATGTCACTTTGTGACGAACTCCATGAGGACCGCGCACAAAGTCGCAGGGAGAGGCAGTGCATGCAACAGCAGACAAGGGCCATGCACCGTCTGGCAACAGCGACTTCACTGGTGTGTCGCCGTTGTGTTGCAATGCAGAAGGGGCTGGTGCACTGCTGCACAGATCTCACAAGGGGGATGGGAAGAGTCACTACAGCAATGGAAGTGCTGCTGACTAACCAGTCAGCCACCACAGGAGGTGAAGGTTTAGGGGACACAGACAACACCAGTAGCAGGAGCAGCACCCCTATCCCGGGAATTCAAAGGAGCAGCAGACGCCATAGTACAGGCGCTGGCACAGCAGACAATGATCTGACCCAACCACAGGCATCACGCAGTGTAGTGCATGGGCGCAGGCAGTAAGGCTGCCAAATTTCAAGTGGACATGTGAGGGTGAGGGGACCCCTGTCCGTCCAGTTGGGCTAGGCACACTTTGGATTTAACAAATGTGTCTTCAGACATTTAGCGTAGTGCCAATTAAACTACTTTTATTGCATTGAAACCCTTGCTGTGTCTCTTTACTTACTCAAAAGTAGTTGTGTGTGATCTCTGCCCATCTCTGTCTGCCGTCTGTTGGTGTTGGAACTCCTACTGTGTTGGGTGCAGGTAGTGCATGGTCATCATCATGGTCTTCATAGTCGCTCAATTCCAGCTCGGTGCCCTTCTTAGTAGCGAGGTTGTGCAACATTGCACAAGTTGCAATGATCTTACAGCAGATGACTGCTGAGTACTGCCATGCCCCTCCACTTTTGTGCAGGCAGCGGAACCTGCTCTTCAGAAGGCCAAAAATGCGCTCCACGATGTTACTGGTTGATTTATGTGCCACATTGTATCGTCTCTGGCTGGGGGTTGTGGGGTTGAGGTAGGGTGTCAGTACGAAGGAACGGAGGGCATATGCACTATCCCCTAATGTGAAATGAGAAAACCATTACTCACAGGCACACATAAACATATGTCTGCATTATCTATCAAGGGAGTGTCACAAAGTAATTTACCTAGCAGGTATCCTTCGCCAAATTCCCCCGCTGTAAGGCGGGTGCAGATCCCACGGTTTTGGAAGATGTAGGAGTCGCGGGTGCTTCCTGGGTACCTGGCCACTATGTCCGTGATAATGCACTTGGCATCACAGATTACTTGTACATTTATTGTGTGGGATGACTTCCTGTACCTGTAAATGTACTCTGTGGCAGCAGGTGGGCATATTGGGATGTGGGTGCCATCAATACAGCCAATGACATGTGGGAAATGTGCCATTAGATAAAAATCAGTCTTGGTCCTGAGCAGTTCCGCATCAGTTTCCGGGAAGCTGATGTAATGCTCCATTCTCTGCATCACGGCATCCAGGAACTTCCTGAAGAAACGGGACAGGCTGCTCTGAGATACCCCACCTACCGCAGCAACCACACTCTGGTAACTCCCCGATGCAAGCAGGTGTATGCTACAGAGCACCTGCACATGGGGTGGGATGGCGTGCGCCCTTGGTGTTGGATGCTCCAGGAGTGGGTGCAGGTCCCTAATCAGGTCCAGGATGGTTTGGGGGTGCAGCCTGTACCTTTGCAGTATCTCTGGCTCAGTCAGTTGGAAGAGTGTTATCCTCTGCCTGTACACTTGCTCCTCCCTTCTCCATTCCCTCTCTCCTGCTGCCTGTAGCCATAGCCGCCTTGCTATGATGTAGAATGCCGCCATTCTGGTCAAACTGTTGCATTTTGGGGCCTTTTTTATAGCCTGCACCTGGTTACCACCTGCTTTCAATCCATGCTAAATACTGACTCTTAAATACCGAATTTCATGCAAATTTGGTATTTTAGGGGTCCCCTACATCTCAAGAGTCTTATTTTCCCATTTCTTATTTACCGAATCGGTAAATTTACCGATTCGGAAAAGTTACTGATTCGGAAAAATTACCGATTCGGAAAAGTTACCGATTCGGAAAAATTACCGATTCGGAAAAGTTACTGATTCGGAAAAGTTACCGATTCGGTAAATATACCGAATTTGTAACTTTAACGAATTGGTAGTTTTTGGGCGCCCTACATCTCAATGTCCAAATACCGGTCGGTACCGGCCGATATTCGGTATTTTCGGCCGTTACCGACCGATATTTGGCTACCTACATCTGGCCCATAGTGATGTGTTGGCTACTGAAAATATGCTCTGCGTAGGAATCTGCTAGACCTTGGATTCGTAAGGATTCTCTGGGAGCCTGATAGTATTTTATTACTAGGACAGGCCCGACGGGGCTGCAGTGGTGTATCTCAAATTTGAGCATTTCTAATGACATAGTGAATATTGTTGGAAGGACTCTGTCGAGGAACCCGTGGTGGAGACATGGGGAGGCGTCAATAGCCTGAGACAAAAACAGATGCACGTGCGATGTGTTCAGTACTTTAGAACAATTGATCCCTCGTGACGAGTGTAATAACCAGCAGCAGTACTTGCTGCTCAGGATTGCTGTGTTTTAAACCTCTCTCCTTCTCCACATGTGGATAGATTCTGAATGGCTATGGGGGCAATTCAGCAATTTCAGAAACAAACAAGGAGGCTGGGTGTCAATATCAGTGAGATTGGGACAAATCAAATCGACCTCATATTTCAAGTTACATTCCGGTGTCAGAAACAGAATCCAATTTGATATATATTTTTTTTAAATCGATTGGTGTCTGTTTTCGAAGTCATTTGGCCTGGGATGGGCAAGCTACCAGAATCCAATTTGATATATATATTTTTTAAATCGATTGGTGTCTGTTTTCGAAGTCATTTGGCCTGGGATGGGCAAGCTACCAGTCGTCGATGTCACCCACTGAAAGGATGTCAACCACTGAAACAGCAAACTCTCAGTCGGAGGAAGGCAGGAACTAATGCACACCGGTCTGCTGTAACATTGTTACTGCAAGACAGCGCTTAATTTGTAAAACGATAAGTGCCAGGGCCCTTGTCAGGAGGACCCCACAGCTCGCACTACTCATTGCCTCTGCCAGTGCTGCCAAAGTCAGTACCAAATAGACATGAACAATTGCAATAGAGATTGTGTTAATCAATAGGCCTATAGTTTAAGTAGGTATATGGGGTAATTCATGCCAGAAGGAGCAATAAGGAAGTTACTTAACAGGGACTCAAGGGCGTTATGTAACACATATTTTATTTATTATTTTTTAGGAAAATGAAAATATAGCTCAAATGCTCACAAAAAAGTGACAACAAGCGTGATGTGGTGAGTGAGGGTGACTTAAAAGATATCCATCGCATTGGCAACAGAAAGTAGAGACTCCTAATTGACAACTTTTTAACAATACATGGAGTCTCTTGTTGTAGTGGGTCGACGGCATTTCGATCTCACCGAGTTGAGATCATCATCAGGACAGAACGTATGTGAGCAAGGAGAATTAGGACACCTGGCTGGGGCCGGCGTTGCAGTAGTAATTAGTAGTAATGGAATCAGCAGTGGACTCTGTCAGTAGCGTCTGAATTAGGGGGCGCAGCAAGGAACCAGGGGCCATATGTATCAAGGAACCATTTTGCGATTCTGTAATAGCGATTTTTAAGAAATCGCTATTTCAGAACCGCAAAATGGTATGTATCAAGAAAAACGCATTTTTTTTAGCAATTTCTTGATATTACTTAATTGCAAATTCGCAAATTGCGAATTCGCAATTAAGGAATACTTTCCCATTCATTTCTATGGGCCAGGAGGCCCATAGGAAGGAATGGTAATTTTCTCTCAATTTGCGATTCGCAATTTGCTATTCGCAAATTGTGAATAATTTCAAGGGTGCAGGGATGTCCAAAGTACACCCTGTTGCACCCCTGAAATAAGTATAGGTGCACATGTGGTGCACTTACATGCCCTAAGGGCATGTATGTGCGTTACATGGCACTTTGAAAAATGCAAAAATTTGCATTTTTCAAGGAATTCGCAACTTACCACCAACTAGAAGTTGGTGGTATTTTGCGATTCCTTAAGGCCATTTAGCAAATTTTTTTGCCTTCTTACATTGCATTTAAGGAATCGCAAAATTTGCGATTCCTTAAATGCAATCGCAAAATAAGGAATGGCAAATTTTGCGATTCCTTATTTTGCACCAATATTCTTTCATACATACCAATTTGCGAAATGTTGGCGTTTGCGAACCCATTTGGCCTTGATACATATGGCCCCAGGTGATTTAAACCTGGGACGTACTCAATACATGAGTCGTGTCAAAATTAATTATATAAGGCTACGGCAGTAAGGCAGACGCCCGGGAGGAAGTCTTCCAGGAATCAATTGAAATCCACGCAGTTGTCGCATACGTCCTGTCCTGATGATGATCTCAACTCTATGAGATCGAAACGCCATCGACCCCCTACAACAAGACACTCCGTGTATTGTTAAAAAGTTGCCAATTAGGAGTCTCTACTTTCTGTTGTCAATGCGATGGATATCTTTTAAGTCACCCTCACTTACCACATCACTCTTGTTGTCACTTTTTTGTGAGCACTTGAGCTATATTTTCATTTTGCTAACAAATAATAAATAAAATATGTGTTACATAACACACTTGAGTCCCTGTTTTATTTTGTTTAAATCGTTTTTATTAAAAAATGTGTAATTTTTTTGTTTGTTTTGCGCATCAATCAGTAAACATTACAGTTAAAGCAGCACTCATGTAATAAACGGAAAAGAAAAGGAGGGGGGAGAAAATTAACCAGTAGTAAGGTATACTTCAGCTAGTAATGGCATGACAATGCAAATTCTGGGTGTGTTAATACAACCACGCTTATGGCAATCTCTTGAGAAAGGATAAAGCGGTGCTGCTAATTCTATACATCAGGTGGTACGTGAGTATCACAGGCACAGTGCAGTTCAAACATAACCTGGGACATAGGGTACAACAAAATGAGGACAACAAACGCCAAGGAAGGGTAAGAGAGAGTCGCATAAGACCTGCCGCCATATCTAAATTCGCTAGGGGCCGCAGACACCTCAAGGACATAGTAATAGCAGGGATCTATGGCCCAGAGGCGGTGACTGTCCAAATGTCAGTGTTATTCCATGCTTACATCAGTAAAGGGGGGGGGGGGAGTGGGAAAAGAGGAGGGGGGTATTACTTTGTGCGAGGCTCCCCTGTGACCCCATTGGAGATTTCGTGCCCGTGTCTGCCCCTGAAAGTTTGGAAACCATCGCATCCCATTGAGGCATCAGGGGAAAAATACAAATGCCAAGCAAGTCCTCCCTGCGCAGTACCACACCCTCCGCCCTCGCCCAGTTCCCTTGAGTCCCTGTTAAGTAACTTCCTTATTGCTCCTTCTGGCATTAATTGCCCCATATGCCTACTTAAACTATAGGCATATTGATTAACACAACCTCTAATGCAATTGTTCATGTCTATTTGTACCATATTGGCTACTTAGGAACCATTATTTTCTAAAACATAATAGCAACCCCTGGTTCTAGTATTGGGGTTCCCTTGTTTATCTTACTACGCCAAAGTCAGTACCAGCACAACGACTAACCTTTCAAACGCCTACAAGTCTGACATGTCAGGCTATTCCAGGACTCCAAAGCTAAAAGAATGGCTTGGGCAGCTGGTGGTAGTGATTTTGAATGTATTTTGAATGAATAAACAACTGTTGTTGTGCTCATTTCTAAATCAGATAAACAGTGCCACCATGTGGCAAACAGCACATATACCCCAGTGTTGACAATTAGTGCGAGCATAATAAATCAAGCACTGCTGCAAGGCCAGGCAGGATAAGACATATGCCCTGCAATGCAAAAGGGGTGGAATAAACCCATTTCACCAATTCAACAGCTGTACAGTATTCATGTGCTTTTTACGTTTAAATTCGGTATCACCATAATTCGCTCCTATTCTGTTTGTTCTGGGGCACTTTCCAGTGCTCTGTCGTTCACTGTGTTGCCAAGGACTTCAAAGATCGTGGAGGAGCGCGAGGGGTGCTCCAGTTACTTGAATTGGCTAGCCTGCACAGCCTACCAAAGGACCACTTCTGATTGGTTGAAAGACAATGAAGCAGAAAATCTGAAATGCCAGGTTGGACCCTCGCAGGCGACCTGACTGTTCCTGGCACCTTCAGGTTCCACTGAGGCGGACTGCATCCTTGAGAAGGCAGATCCATCACAGAATCCACATCCATGAACATGGCTTCGCCCAGCTCTAGGGATCTTCCAATATTTCAAATGTGTTCCTGATTAATCACTTATTCCGGAATATTTCAATCATTCAAATTAGCTCCTTCCAAGAAAGAGTCAACACTAAAGATATTGCTTATGAGGTTCATTATAGCCATTTCAGGATGAAACTATCAGTCAGGGTAACATACATGGCATGGTCAAAATACTTAATTTTTAGGGTCAATCCTGCAAAAGCATGGTCTAGTACTTGGTATCGCTCACGAGGCACTGTTGTTAACAAAAAGGGCTTGTAGTCTCTTAGTTGCTTACAATTTGTTGTCTTGCTTGCCACTCTTCTTTGCAGCCTCGTAATTGGTCACTGCAGGCCAAGCATCATTTACGTTCCATTCTGTGGAGCAGGGACCAAGAACTGATTGAATGAACTTAATTAGTGCCCATCTGCTGCTCCGTAGGTGATTGAGGTACTGTTTTATTCTTTTTAACTTCTAGTGCCCTGCAACTAGAGGGCCTGTGACTGGCGAAACTGTGAAAAGCAGGGAAAACAAAATTGCAAAATTTTATTTTCTATTGTTCACTTTCTTTTATTTTGCCAGGTCTTCTTTTCTCACCATGCACTCATGAATTGTGTTGCTTTTGCTGGTAGTCGCTGTTCTCAAAAGATGGTGATTATCTTGTTCTAAATATTGCAAAGCAACATTGTTTTTTTCTTATGTGTAATTTGGTAAAGAATCCTGTCACATATAAGTGTGCAGTACACCCCAATTGTTCCCACTCTAATCCACTCCAATCTACCCCACATCAATCCAACCAACTAAAACCAATCAAGCCCCAATCTAATCCACCCCAGACCAATCCAAACCACCCAGACTAATCCAATCCTCACACACTCCACCCCACTCCAATTCAATTCAAACCACTCACCCCAATCCAATCCCCCCGCCAATCCAGTCTGCCCCACCCCAACCAGCCTTGCGCCAATCCAATCTGCCCCACTCTATTCCATCCACTCCAATCCACCCCAATCCAATCTGCCCCACTCCAAACCACCCCAATCTAATCCATCCCACTCAATTCAATCCACCTCAATCCACTCCAACCCATCCAGACTAACGCAATCTACCCAAGACCAATGCAATCCACCCCACCCACATCCATCCCACGCCACCTCACTCCAAACCACTCACCCCAATCTACCGCAATCCACCCAGCACTAATCCTCCCAATCCACCCCAATCCAATCCACCTCGCACCAATTCACCCCAATCTAATCTGCCCCATTCCAATCCGTCCCAATCCAATCCATCCCACTTCAATCCAATTCAACCTAGCCCACCTCACTCACACCAATCCACCTCAATCCAATCCACCCAAATCAATCCACCCGACCACAATCTAATCCACCCAACTCAATTCAATTCACCCCACACCCCAATCCAATTTACCCCACTCCAATCTAATGCACATTCCCCTAATCCGTTCCACCCCACTCTACCACAATCCACTGACTCCAATTCACCCCACAGCAATCCAATCCACCCCACTCTAATCAGCTCCACTCCAGTCCAATCCACCATACTCCATTCCACCCCATCGAATCCAACTCACCCTACTCCAATCCAAACCACTCAAATCCACCCCTCCAATCCAAATACAATCTACCCCTCCCCAATCCAAACCACCCCACTCCAATCCAATCCATTCCATTCCACTTCAATCCAGTCCACCCACTCCAATCCAATCCATTGCAACCCAATTCACCCACTCTAATTCAATCCACCCACCTCACTCTACCCCACCCAACTGTAATCCACCCACTCGACCCCATGCCAATACAATCCACCCCATGCCAACCAAACCCCTACTCCAATTCAACTTAATCCACCCCTGCTCCAATCTAGTCTGTCCTACTCCAATCCAGTCCAACCCACTCCAATCCAGTCCACCCTAGTCCAATCCATGCCACTCCAGTCCACCCCACATCAATCCAATCCACCCCACCCAACTACAGTCCAATCCACCTCACTCAAATCCAATCCACCCCACTCAAATCTAATCTACCCTACTCAAATCCGATCCACCCCACTCTTCCCCAATCCAATCAAATCCACCCCGCTCCAGTCCAATTCACCCCACCATGATCCAACCCACTCCAATTCAATCCACTCCACTCCACTGCAGCCCAATCCAATCCATCCCAGTAATCATTCCACCTTACTCAAGCCCACTCACAAAATCCACCTCACTCCAGTCCAATCCACCCACCCCACTCCAATCCACCCCACCACAATGCACCCCCTCCAGTCCTCCCCAGACCAGTACACCCCAGTCCAATCTACCCCACTCCGCTCAATTCAATCCACCCGATTCAATCCAATCCACCCCAGACAAATCCAAACCACCCCAGACTAATCCAATCCTCACACAATCCACCCCACTCCAATTCAAACAACTCACCCCAATCCAATCCACCCCATCCCGCCAATCCAGTCTGCCCCAGCCCACCTGCCTTGCACCAATCCAATCTGCCCCATTCCATTCCATCCCACTCCAATTCACCCCAATCCAATCTGCCCCACTCCAATCCACCCCAATCTAATCCATCCCACTCAATCCAATCCACCTCAATCCACTCCAACCCATCCAGACTAACACAATCCACCCAAGACCAATGCAATCCACCCCACCCAAATCCATCCCACACCACCTCAGTCCAAACCACTCACCCCAATCTACTGCAATTCATCCAGCACTAATCCTCCCAATCCAATCCACCTCACACCAATTCAATCCAGCCGTCCCAATCCAATCCATTCCACTTCAATCCAATTCAATCCAGCCCACCTCACCTCACTCACAACAATCCACCTCAATCCAATCCACCCAAATCAATCCACCCAACTACAATCAAATCCACCCAACTCAATCCAATCCACCCCACACCAATCAATCAATCAATCCACCCCACACCAATCCAATTCACACCACACCAATCCACACCCCAATCCAATTTACCCCACTCCAATCAAATGCACATTCCCCCAATCCGTTCCACCCCACTCTACCCCAATCCACAGCAATCCAATCCACCCAACTCTAATCAGCTCCACTCCAGTCCAATCCACCATACTCCATTCCATCCCATCGAATCCAACTCACCCTACTCAAATCCAATCCACCCCAATCCACCCCTCCAATCCAAAGACAATCTACCCTTCTCCAATCCAAACCACCCCACTCCAATCCATTCCATTCCATTCCAGTCCAGTCCAGTCCAGTCCAACCCACTCCAATCCAATCCACCAACTCTACTTCAATCCACACACTCCACCCCATGCCAATACAATCCACCTCACACCAATACAACACCTACTCCAAGGCACCTTAATCCACCCCCGCTCCAATCTAGTCTGTCCTACTCCAATAAAGTCCAACCCACTCCAATCCAGTCCACCCTGGTCCAACCCATGCCAACCCACATCAAACCAATCCGCTCCGCCCCACTACAGTCCAATCCATCCCTCAAATCCAATCCACCCTACTCTGATCCAATCGACTCCACTCCTCCCGAATTCAATCAAATCCACCCCACTCCAGTCCAATCCAATCCAATTCACCCCAACATGATCCAACCCACTCCAATTCAATCCACTCCACTCCAGCCCAATCCAATCCATCCCAGTTCATTCCACCTTACTCAAGCCCACTCCCAAAATCCACCTCACTCCAGTGCAATCCACCCACCCCACTCCAATCCACCCCACCACAATAGACCCCACCCAAGTACTCCCCACTCCAATCCAGACCAGTACACCCCAGTCCAATCCACCCCACTACACTCAATTCAATCCACCCCATTCAATCCAATCTACCCCACTACAATCCAACCCGCTCCACCTAATTCACACTGATCCAAACCAATCCACCCCACTAACTCAAGTCCATGTCAATCCATCAAAATCCTCCCCACTCCAATCTAAATCACCACAACCCAACTCATCCCAATCCAGTCTACTCCACTCGAGTCCAATCCACCCCACCACACCCTACTCCAATTAACCCCACTTCAAACAACCCCACTCCAATCGAATTCACCAAACCCAATCCCATCCATCCCACTCCAAACCACCCCGATCCACCCACTCCTACCATATCCATCCAATCCACCCCACCTAATCAACCCTATTTGAATCCACACCACTCCAATCAACACCACCCCACCCCACTTCACTCCACCCACTACAATTCAATCCACTCCACCCCACTCCAATCCACCCCACCCCCTTCCAATCCACCCCATCCGGCTCCAATCAAATCCATCCAATCCACCCCACTCCAATCCAATCCACACCACTCCCTGCAATTCAATCCACTCCACCTCACTCCACTGCAATCCACTGGACCAAAATCCGCCCCACTCCATTCCAGTCCACCCCATTCCAATCCAATCCACCCCAATCCACTCACAACAATTCTATCCACTCCAAACCAATCCACTCCAACCCAATCCACCCCACTGCAATATATCCCACTCTAATCAATCCCACTCCAATCCATCCCACTCAATCCAATCCAATCCACTCTAATCCAATCCACCCCACTCCATTACAATCCACCACAATCCAATCCGCTCCAATCCATTCCACCCCAACCCAAATCACCCACTTGAATCCCATCCACCCACCCAGCCCAATCCACTCTACCACTCCAATCCACCCAACCCCAATCAAACCAAATCCACCCCACCCCAATTCACCCCACCCCAGTCCACCCCACCCCACCCCAGTTCAATTCACCCAACCCAATTCAATCAACCCCACCCTAATGCAATCCATTCCAATCCAATCCACCCCTTTACAGTTCACTCCACCCCATTCCACTTCACCTACTCCAATTCACTCCCATCCAATCCAATACCATTCTCTCCATTCAATTCACCTCCACTCCAATTCACCCTACCCTACTCCAAACCACCCCACTCCAATCCAATAAACCCTACCCCTGTCAGTCAAATCACTCCAATCCAATCCACTGCACATGAATCCAATCCACCTAACCAAATCACTCCAATCTAATCCACTCACTTCAATCCAATCCACCCACCCAGTCTAATCTAATCCACCCATCACAATCCAATCTAATCGACCCCACTCCAACCCACTCAGACCAATCCACCTCACCCCAGTTCAATTCACTCCACTCCAATCGAATCCGCCCCACTTCAATAGAATCCACTCCACCCAACTTTATCCCATCTACTCCCCTCAAATCCACCCCACACCAAGCCAATCCACCCCATGCCAATCCAACCCCTACTCCAATCCACGTTAAGCCACTCCACTCCAATCCACCCAAATCCACCCTACTCAAATCCACCTTGATCCACCCCACTTCAATCCAGTCCACCCCACTCCTATCCAGTCCACCCCACTTCAACCCACTCACCCCAGTCCAATCAATGCCGATGTAGTCCACCCCAATCCATGCCACTGCAACCCAATCCAATCCACCCCACTGCAATCCAATCCTATCCAATCTACTTCACTCCAATCCACCCCTCTCCATTCCATCCCGCTCCAGCCCAATCTACCTCACTCCAATCCAATCCACCACACTCCAATCCAGTCCACCACAATCCAACACACTCCAATCCAGTCCAATCCAATCAAATCAACCCCAATCCAATCTACTTTACTCCACCCACTCCAGTCCAATCTACCTCAATCCAATCCAATCCACCGCAGTCCATCCCACCTCACCCAAATCCACTTCACTCCAATCCACCCCACCCCACCCAACCCATCCAATTCCAATCCAGTCTACCCCAATCCAATAAAACCCCTCCACCCAATCCACACTGCTCTAATACAATCCACCCCACTTCAGTCCAATCCACTCCACGCCAGTCCAATATGCCCCACTCTAATGCACTCCACTCCAAGCAACCCCACTCCAATCCAGTCCACCCAACCCCAATCTAATCCACCCCACATCACCCCAATTCAATCCACTGCACCCTACCCCAATCTACCACACTCAATCAAATCCATTCAATCCACTCTACCCAATCCACCCCACTCCAATGCAACCCACCCCACTCCAGTACACCCAACTCTGTCCCACCCCACTCCAAATCAATCCCCTCTACCCGGTCCAACCCCCCACTCCAATTCTACCCACCCCATTCCAATCTAATCCATCTAAACCCAATTCACCCCTCTCCAATCCAACCAACTCCAATCCACCCTATCCAATCCATCCCACTCAAAACAATCGACCCCACTCCAATCCAATCTCACCACTCCAACCCACCCCACTCCAGTCCAATCCACCCTACTCCATTCTGATCCAATCCACCCTACTCCAATCTATTCCACTCCAATCCACGATAAACCACCCTACTCCAATCCTGTAAACGCAACCACCAATCAAATTTAATCTACCCCAATCCAGTCCACTCCACCCCAGTTTAATCCACCCAACCCAATTCAATTTAACCCACCCCAATTCAATCCACCCCACCCAAATCCAATCGAACCTGCTCCAACCCACCTCACTCCAATCTGCCCCATTCAACTGCACCCCACTCCAATTCAATTAACCCCATTGCACCCCAATTCACCCCAATCCAATCCCCTCCAATCCAATCCCCCCTTTTCAATCCACCACACCCCACTCCAATCCAATCCAATCCACTTCACCCCAGTCCAATGCACCACAATTCTCCCCACATCATTCCATCCCACCCACCCCTCTCTAATTCATGCCACCTCACTCCAAATCACCCATTCCAATCCAATCAACCCCCCTACCCCAGTCAAATCATTCTAGTCCAATCCACCCACCCCAATCCAAACCACCTTACCCAATCAATCCAATCCTCCCACAATACAATCCACCCAACCCAATCCAATCGAATCCAGCCACCCCAGTCGAATCCACCCCACTCTAATCCACCCCATCCCAGTTCAATCCACCCCACTCCAATCTAATGCCCCCCACCCAATCCACCCACCTCCACTCCACCATACTCTACTCAAAACCCACTTCAGTCCAATCCACACCCATACACTCCATCCCACTCTGCTCCAATCCACCCCCACTCTACCCCCACTTCAATCCACTCCACTACCTCAATGCACTCCAACTCACTCCACCCTATTGTACCCCACTCTGCTCTATGCCAGTGAACTCTACAACACTCTACCACTGAGCCCCCTAATCCAATCTACAACTCTCCACTCCACTAACGTTTAGCCATGCTGAACAGCTGCCACACTGGTGTAAAACATGGCTAAAACACATTGCCAAAGCCAATAGCTTTTGCATAGGCGTGAACAATTGGTTTTGCCAATGCTTGTTGTTATTTGTAAATTACAAAGCACAGGATAAGAGTTGAACACAAAGGTGTGATAATAATTATTGTCAAGGAGTTGGAAGGGAATGTGTGGAATATTCATTACCATGCATGTTAGGCTAACCATACAAGGGAAAAATCAGAAGGACAGACTCTGCCAGAAGAGGGGTCCACGTTGTTGGAGATAAAGTGCTAACGGCCACATGCATCAATGTTCCCGTTTGCGAATTCTTAATTGCGAAAATTAAGGAATCGCAATTAAGAATTTTGAAACGGCTATGCATTAAGAAATCACAATTTTTTTTCCGATTTATTAATTTTTCTTAATTGCTATTCACAATTTGCAAATCGCAATTAAGGAATCCCTTTTCATTGATTCCTATGGGCCTAGAGGCCCATAGGAATGAATGTGAAGGCATTCTCATTTTGCGATTCGCAATTAAGGAATCGCAAAATGAGAATGCAATTTCAAGGGTGCAGGGGGAGGTCCAAAGGACCCCCCCTGCACCCCTGAAATGTACCTTTAAGTACTTTTTACACACACACATGCCCCAAGGGCATGTGTGTGTGTAAAATGAAACTTTCAAAAATGCACTTTTGTGCATTTTTGAATGTTTTCGCAAATTACCATGAAGTTTAACTTCATGTTAATTTACCACTTCCTATTTGCGATTTAGCAATTTAAAAAAAATCATGCATTGCATTTAAGAAATCGCAAAATTGCGATTTCTTAAATGCAATCGCAATTTAAGAAATCGCAAATAAATTGCGATTTCTTAAATTGCGAAAAAAGCAAAAAAGCTTAATGCATCCCAAAGCAATGAATTGCATTCGCAAACAGCCGAATTTTGCGATTCGCACCGTTTGCGAATGCAATTCAGTTTGATGCATGTGGGCATTAGATTGGTTGGTAAGAGGTTGGAAGAACTGTGCAATAGATGGATTTCACAAAGTTATGTAGAGGTAGTGAATGAGGTGTCCGGGGCTTTGAGAATCTGTAGCTCCAAGGGTATAACATGGCAAATGATGTAAACTAGAGTACAAAAATTGGGGTTGCCACCAATTTGTGCCTATTGGGGGGTTCACACGTGGGAGTAAAAACCAGTGTGGGAAATTGGAGAAATGAACAAGAAACCAGTTTGCACAAATAAATCAGGCAACAAACATCAGTTGAACCGAGGACTGCTAGGCAGGGGCAGAAGCCTGTGGGAGCGGGTAGGTGAAAAGACGAAATAGAAAAATGGCCACCTGTGAAGTTTATAGCCATGTGATGGTGAAAGGAAACTTCATATATCATGCCACAGATCACAGTGATGCCTCATACATAAACACATTCAAATATCTTTCTATTGCAGGAGTGTTTGGAGTGAATATGGATTGTTATGCATTGGGTGGCAGCACGAGGTGGAGGACCTCTCTGGCCCTTACTCATTTCTTTACAAAGACAATTAGGTGCATCCCACAAATAACACCGAGGAAAGATCCTGGCCATTCAGTAAGTGACACCAATCCTTCCCAATATGAATTATCTCAAAATGCAGCTACTTATGTCCATAACATAAGTGGCTCTGATTTCTTTACGTTAAGTTTCTACCCCTGTAGTTACTAATATCAAGGGTGCTGGTAAATACGGATGTGGATTTAGCCTGCATTACAAGGTGAATCCTGCGAGTTCCCTTAGACATTAGGAATTATATGGACAATTGGGAATCCTAGGTCTGATTCCCCTGGTAGTTCCTTACTGTCTCCTGGTGTTTCAGTTAGAGATTTTGGTTACTTTCAGTAGCCAAATCTCAGAGTAAAATAAAGCGGATCACTAGTGTTGCCTCAGATTTTGTAATTCCAATGGGACAGCAACTGGAATTAATGAGAAAGTAGTAGTGGCCCCTTGACTGGTAACTTCCATCTCAATATATTTTGGTTCATGACTTTCTGTGGTGGAGCGTGTCATATCCTTCAAGTGGGAAATCAGGCAGTGGAATCTTGGATTCCACCTAGCAACTTTCATGAATACAACTTGGGGAACTTCATTATTTCTACAAGGGATCACTGCTCTTGATCACCAAAACACTGGCTTTAACTGGCAGATATGCATGTCAGGGTGCATTAAAAAAATACCTTTGAAACTCCAGGTACCTTGAAGTGGTAATTACACAGATGGATGAGCTGGAGACTGGCAGTTCCATCGATGGCGGGAGGAAGCCCTTGTATTCTTGATACGGGAGACCTTCAATGGATAAACAGAGGAAAGGGCAATCAGCGGCTCCTGACAGACAGGGCCCTGCATGGCTTTCCCTCCGTCAAAGGGTAACTAAAAGGGGGGACACTCAAACATTCCAGAAAAAGAGGGACCTCATATTTTTACAAAGAGGAGTCGCCCTCAAGAGGTTGCAGATAGAACAGGAACTCTTATGACCCCAAGCTGTCATGGAATAACCTCCAATGGTTCGGGGAGGGATGGAGACATGGAAGACGTGGACCACAACGGTTCACGATAAGTGTGGGGATCTTCACTGATTCTGGAGAGAAACTGAGGAACCTCAATTTGTCCCAGAGAGTGAGATCCCCCCACTGGACCAGCGAGGGGGGGATTGACAACGTTTCCAAAGAGGGACATGAAGTTGAATCCTTATAGACATGCAACTGAAATATTTGTTACAGTCTATTTACCAGGATACAGAAACAAAGAGTTGCAGGTGGATGGGGTATGGGGGAAGGGTGCCATATTTGGGGCAGGTAAAGGACCTATAAAACAAGATGTTTCTTTGTGGTAAGAAAAAACACAGTTGGAGCGGGGGAGGGGGGGTGGGTATAGTTGGTAAGGATGGGGAACTGCTGTGACCGGAAAAAGGACACATGATTTTGACTTGGCCACAGTGATGATTCATCCGATCAATCTAATATTCATTGCATTCTGTTCTGCAAACTTTATGTGATCCCCAGGAAAAGGTTCTTGAAGCCGATCCTTACAAAATGGGGTATCAGGGAATGCAGAGCAACCTTTCGCAAACTGAAACAATTGGAAACAGAATACGTGGTAAAAGCGGTCTCCTCATACTTGAGATTAGTTATTGGTTTGAGGGATACCCTGTGATTTGGGCTAACCATGGTTGTAGTTCTTTTTTCATTTATCATCTTTATTATGGAAAAACTTATGAACTTTATGGATTTAAATTGTCTATTTCTTTTAATCGGAGCTTAGTTCTGGATTTATATAAGAAAATTCGACCTTTGTTGCACATGACCATTTTTAGCCTGTGTAAATATATTGATGATTCTATTTTTAACCTTTTAATGAACTTGACTGTATTATGATATATGTGCTTTTATGATTTTGCAACAAAAAATCGAATAAAGCTAACTTTGAACTTTGACTTGGCCACAGTGCAGGATGATGAGTTTTCAAACCAGAAGATTGGCTACGATGTATTTCAGGTTCAAACATGCACGACGTGTCTCCATCTCTAATTGAAACATTAAAGGAGCGTTAGGAGAGCTGCAGTTTAGTGTGCCCAGCTACTTACTTGTATTAAACAAAAAAAGCTTTATTTTGTTTCCTTCAGTATGGTTCTGAAACATACTTCTAAAAATGAAGATCGAACAGTTATGCTTCCAAAGCTAACAGGGTTTCTCGCTCTCAAGCTAGGAGTCCCACCAATGCCAACTTTACGAAGCCTAAGCTCTTATGCGTCCACTTTTCACAGAAATGAGGGTTAACAATACTCTTACATTGAAATGCATTGTAAAACATTGATATTTTTGAGAAAGTCAGTAGTCACTGAAGAAAATGTGTACATTTTTACAAAGCAGTATGACCAAAACTAAGGTAGGACGCTACAAGGCAAAGTCTGTTCACATTATCCACGAGAGCTCCTTTTGCTCATGACCGTGACTCTTAAACTTGTGCAGAGCCCACACCCTCTCCGAGAAACAGCACTTCCTGTTCCTGTTTCCGTTATTTAGATCATGACTCGCTCAACTGTGTAGAACCGGAAACGAATGCTGCGTGCCTTGCTGAGTGCTTGACTGACGTTGCGACCTCGGCTGTTGCGTATGTGCCACCACAGAGTCAAACACTGCTCATTGATTTACAACCTCCCGGCATCTCTCTCCGTTTACAAAAGAGCAGCAGCTCGGGACTGTTAGTGTAAACGTAGGACATTTTGCAAAACAAAACATACATATATGTGGGCTTCTTGAGAGGTCAGGGATTGGTTTACACTGTTTTATTAATAGTGGTTGAATTACTTTATCACACAAATATAATTTCTAGGTTTTTGTCTCGAGCCTTTTATAGAACAAGTGTAGTAAAAGCAAAAAAAAACAGGGAATTCCAGTGTGAACCATCTCTTTTTCTGCATAAACTTTGCTATAATTGTTCGCTCTTGGTCTTGCGGCGCAACCTTAGAGCAGAGTAACCTCCCCGTTTCGAAACCTTGAATCTGCTCGACCACGGTTCCAGAAAGCCGAGATCTGCTCTGGAGTCACCTTGGGTTGCACAACTGGGAATGCCTCTAGTTCCTCTTGCACACCGCAGCTGTCACCACCCCTGACTTCACCCACCTCCTGTCGGCCTCCTATAGATGGACTGCCCTGGAAGAACTCGGACCCATGTTCCTCTGTGCTGTTGGAATCAGCCCCCGCTTCACTGATAGTGCCACGTGAGCTGGGCACTGCCTTGAAGCTGCTGTTGTCTGTCCTGCCTTCCTTGTTCCAGAAGTCATTGATGTGATGCAGCGTTATCACTGGCGGTGCCAGGAGGTGTCGATCTGTGCCAGCTGTTGAGATGGAGCTCTGGCGTGCCCCGTGGGTTGAGCGTGCCTTTGGGACAGGTGGCTGAGTCCAAGGGTCGACATCATCAGAGAAACCCCTGGTATGGGTGGATAGTCCATTTTCGTGTCTCTTAGTAGAGCCTTTGTACCAGAACTCAGATCTCTCCTTCATGGTGGCCGCTGGCTCAATCCACAACCCCTGAGTAGAGCTGCCAGTGGGGGAACTCCTCGCTGATATCTTGGCACTACGTTGCTGGCGGGAGGGTTCTTTAGGCATGTTCAACAGTTTACTGCACAGCACAATTGTAGCGACCATGAAAATGCCTGCCACTATTGCCAGCACTACCATGGCAATTAAGCAACGGCGACAGAATGGATTATCTGACGCCGTAGTGGTGGAAGTTGACATGCCTTGTGTCATGTAGGTCACATTTGAAGTCGTTGTGGTCATGGTAGGAGCGGTCATGGTTTCGGTAAGTGTTGACATGGTTTGATTCCCACCATGATTGGTGCTGAGCGTCTCATTGTCTACTGCATGAGGCATGGTGGGCGTGCTCGGCTCCAAATGCGTCTCAAGTCCGGTGGGCTTCAGTTGAGCAAGGGTGAGGCACGACAAGAGGGCGATCACGACAAGCACCCCATATACATCAACACTGTGTCTGGAAGAAGCAGCAGCCATAGTGAAGGCGTTGGGCAGCACCAGTAGAGGTCTGAAGAAATAGGGAGAAAAAGGAAGAGAATGAGACAGAGAATTTATGCTCGGTGCCATCACTACTGAAACAAATCACAACTTAGCTTTAGCAGATACCTCTTTATAAGAAGCGTCTCTCGGCAGCCTACCATGTAGTCAACTGACTTGTTTTTACCCATCTTGTGGCCCTAAGTACACGGTGCTCACGAAGTATAAGAGAACACAATTTTGACTCACAGTGGCGCTAAAGCCATTCACATCTGCGTGAGGTCTTATATTTTACCCATAGCCTAAATTAGATTCATTGTATTTTTGCATTGATAGTGAGTGATATAGGTATTGCCGCTATCAATGCAAAGGTAAAATCAATCAAAATTGGGATTAGAGAAAACAATGGCCTTGGCTCGTCACTAGAATTGTGCTATTTATTGCGCCTGATAAATAGCGCTTATTTGGGGTGGGTTATTTATTGGGTGGGATAAATAACACCTCTCCAAAGTCAGTGGAGTAGCATGCAGATTTTGTTTTTTAACGCACCAAAAATCCACCTTATATGGTAAGTACCGTACACATTTCCCCAGTTCAATTATGGCGGCTTGAGCTGCATACATTTAAAGAAAGGTGAGGTATTTAATACACCTGGCAATAACCGGGTGTGCTAAATACATCCAAAACTAAATCTGACCCAATGTAAGCAGGGGCTGGAAAATACCAAAGAACTCAGAACCAGGGCCTAGAACTGTGATTTGGGGTTTTTGGGTGAAAAAGTTGGCAATTGAAAAGGCTGGAATGGAAAGGAGTGTTTCTGTGTGCTAAGTAAGTTTCTAATGAGAACAACCACAGGCGTAGGGTTTGTCGACTGATGCCAGAGTTGCAGTGGCGGCTCCTTTGCTATGGCGGAGGAGTGTTGCCCCCCTTCCATGAAGCAGCAAAAGACAGGAAAAAATTAAATGATAATAACGTACTGTTATAATCATTTTATTTTGTCCTCCTGCTCCAGCAGTGTGCATGAGGGGGAGGGCGTGGCTGCAGAGCAGGGGAGAAGTGGTAGAATCTGCAGCCCCTGCACATAGAGAACAGGCCCGAGTAGAGGGCCTTAGAGCCCAGTGAGAAACAAGTCAAGGCACTTGGTAACAAGCATTTGCAATGCAATAGGTCTCGCAATTGCGAGATTTTGAGCTATTGGCATTTCAAATTACAATACCTTTTAGCTATGTGTTTAAAAAAATGGCAATAATAAAAGCCATTGTCATTTACAAAACCAAGAGGCCAAAGTTTCGAAAATTCAAGACCTAGTGCATTGCAAATGCTCGTTTTGCTGAGTCACACTAACACCTGTTTTTTATAGTTCTCTGGCAGACTTTACCATTATATTATATTCGTAATACTGTAGTTGTGATCAGGGGAATCAATTCTGGGGCCGGAATCGATTCTGGGTAGTATTTCACCCTGCATTAATGGGATTTAGCGGCATTTCCAACAGAACAAGGAATGATTGCAGACGAAATACCCAGCCCATTGGTTTTGAGGGAAGCTGGAGTGGCAGGAGGCCAGAATAGCAGTGGCGGCTCCTTCGCTACGGCGGAGGAGTGTCGCCCCACTTCCAGGAAGCAGAAAAAGAAAGGAAACAAACAAATAATAATAACATAAAGTTATAATCATTTTATTTTGTCCCCCTGCTGCAGCAGTGTGCGTGAGGGGGTGGGGCATGGCTGCAGAGCAGGGGAGATGTGGTAGAACACTCCTGTGCGCAATGCCTGTTTGTCCGGCCCTCACAGGCCACCCAAAACAGTCATGCCCATCTCCATGCAGGCTGCATTACAGCCTTCATGGAAAACATGCCCACCCCTCCAGCCCCTGGCTAAGCGGCGTGTCACGGCGCTCAGACCAATCACAATGCTGCATTGCCGCATTGTGATTAGCTGCAGGGAATGTGGGAGCCCTGGTGCTTCCTACTTCCTTTTTCTAACAAGAAGCCAGTAAGCGAACGGGACTGGACACAGGAGAGGCAGTGGCGGCCATCCAGCAGGGAGGTAAGTGAATTTATTTTTGTTTACCTGATTTCCCTCCGCCCCTTTGCCCCCCTGGCCCCTTTGCCCCCACCTGCCCAACTGCTGCTTCTATGCAGCAGCCGCAACTGCAGAGTTGACTTTACTTCAGTTGGAAAGATATTGATCAGCTCCCTCTACGCTGAAGTATGAAGGTAGGTGGGATACAGCAGCTGCCACCACAGCTCCTCACAAGCCAACCAGTTTCAGTCACTCCAGGCCCGTAATTACCGGGCGCAGAATTTGAGGACCATAACATTCAAGGGCCGGAGCCATCAGACATCCTGTAGCTGCTAAGAACTGTATATTAACTTCCCCCCATCCCCACACCTTTCTGGGCTTACCACTTCAACTCATAATGAGGGCCCAGGTCCCAATTTATATACTGTTTCAACGCTTCATGACTATAGAAGTTAAAACAGAAAAGAAAATAAAGCAGTATGTGTAATTGAAATCCACCCGCCTCCACTGGCTTTAAATATATTGAGGGACTGGTCCTTATTAAGCTTCTCCCAAACCTGCGAGAAACATTGGCTTTTAGTGCTATGTTTATGTCTTTCATCATACGGATGGAGTTCTAAGGCTTATTGGATTCAAATTTTAATGTCCAGATAATGGGAATCTCCTCCTGGGTTGCAATTTGTAAACTTGCCAATAATGTAGCCAAGCACACAAAATTGTGCTGCTGATTCTAGTCAATTTCTATCACGATCAGCATTAGTTCAAAGTTGATTGGGAAGCTAATGGTAACTACAATTTTGTTTGGGATTATTACCAGTGTATGCCAGCAGCTAAAATGTAGGTAATGCCTGCGGCATGGCACTGTAGGAGGGAGGTTGACTATAGGGGCATTCCCCCGCCTATCGTTTTGAAGCATTACCTGACCGAAGGTATTAATATATGCCCTTCAAATAAGCAGACTGTATATATGTTTTATGTTGCTTGTTGTTTTTTAAATATGGACAGGACAACCTGAATATTTTACTACATTAAATTGGGCTTATATAGATGTCCTGATGAAAGCCCCAGGCCCTAAGTGGCCAAACTATGATGACTGAAACATGTTGACATGTGTTAGAGTGTCAGGACACCTTGTCTTATTAAAAACCCCTTTTAATCAAGAGAGGGAGGGAGAAGCGGAGATTAATTCCACTTCTGTCAGGTATACTGTACTTACCCTTCTTCAAAGATGAGCCCACTAGCTGATTGTTCTCTGTCAGGGACGGGCGGCAGGACTCTTTCTTCGCAAAGTCCTTTCTGCGACTTGTGCTGACTCCGGGGCATGGAGGACTTTGCAAAGATTGAGTCCTACCGCCCGTCCCTGACGGAGTACAATCATCTCCAAAACAAACTATAGACAAAAGATGCATCTATAACTCAAGTACGAAGATGAGTAAGTGGGCTCATCTCTGAAGAAGGGTAATTGCACTACTTACTCCTAACTAGATATCGCGAGGTAGCATGTCACTACTTGGTCCTGAAGAAGGCCCGCAGACTCGTAGGGGCACCAAAGGGCCGAAACATGTCGACCACTTATGACCTTCACTAGGTGCCATGGAACAGTAACTCTTCTACCCAGCACCGCCTATTCTTTTAATATTACCCAATACTCAAGAAATTAAAAACCATATTGAGAGACGGAGGTAATCTTAATCACACCCTCACATTTTCTGATCACAACTGTTGTAAAAATCCAGATGGTTTCCCTCCATGAGGAGGAAAGCATTTCCCTTTGGGAATCGAACACTAAAGTGAATAAAAAATACCCAATGATGATGCTATTCACGTAACCTATAAGGCGGAGAACCAAGATATACCGCACCGCACGTTTTTTGTGAATGAGGGTTTTTAAGCAATGAGAACCCAAGACCCTGGAAATACACAAGACATGTGATTCATTCTCCTTGATATTATATATTAATTATTAAAATCCCCCTCATCAATTTTGATCATATCGAATATAACTAGTATTAAAAGATACTGGGGTGTCCTCCAGGTATTTTCGTTCTCACTAGTAGACCTTCATAAAATAAATATCACACAGTCTTCATGGCGATTAGTTAAGCCCATCCTGGGTTATAGGGACTTGGCTGTGACCCAATAATGAACCGTGACACTCAGAGTATGTGAGGGTCTATAAGAAAGCCCACTTCGGTTGTTAAATTGAAGTTGGATCTCACCCGAACAGATATCTGGCATTGTGGGTTACAGGTAGTATATAAAATTTAAGGAGACCTTGTTGTGAGAAGTTGGCATGGCATATGATGTCCACTATTCTAGTGGGCACCTTGCACCAGTCCAAACGACCCTTATTTGATGGTAGGTTTAGACAACCTTTATAGAAAGCTATCCTAGTGGTAGCTGTGGAGAGCAGCCTCAGGCCAAGTCTTGAAGTAATGTAAAGCAGCTTGTTTTACCAGTCTATAATCTCTTGAATGATCAAATGAAAGAGCACCACTCCAGGTATATCATTAAAATATATGTATTTATTCTAAACACAACCCCTCTAGTCTCTTTATGAGGCTAGAGGCAAAAGTACGATACAAGAAATTAAATAGCACACAGTAAATTAGCACAGTATAGGTTTTGCCCTAGGGGCCTCACAAACCATATATTAAGAAAGTGGTATAAAAACCAAGGGGCATATTACCAAGCATAAGCGAAAAATATAGCTATGCTTGGTTAGCGGCTATATTAATATCGCCGTGCTTCGCCCATTTTTATTGCTTAGGAGCCTTGCTATTATCAAGGTTTATCTCCTGAGCGATAAAAATCGGCCGAAATGCATGATTATCGCTGAAAAGTCAGCGATATTCATGCATTACCGAGCAAATGCTCTTAGCCATGTTATCCACCTACCATTGGATAACATGGCTAAGAGCTGCTCTGGGCAGGCGTTAGCTTTTGGACATAATCGCGCTTAGCGGGATTATTTCCAAAAGTTGGTAATAGGAGTTAGCGATGTTAGCGACTGTTTCCAGTCGCTAACATCTTGGCACGCCCACTTTGCATGTCATTAGCGATATATATCGCTGACATGCAAAGTGGGCTCCCAGAATCTTGCTATCTCCTACTAGCTGTCGCTAACTGGTGTTAGCGACAGCTAGGTAATAGGGCGATTAAATTATCGCCGCTTTAGCGGGAAAAATTCCCGCTAAAGTGGCGATAAGGCCCTTGGTAATATGCCCCCAAGTGAGGGATAGAAGTTAAGCCTAGGTCCTGTAGAACCGCTGGGGCAACCAGGAACCACCCAATGTAGGGACGCAGGAGACCCACGGGGGACGCGTGCAGTGTCTTAACACAGCCACGAATCACCATTGACTTCTATGGCGAAAGTTAAAGTTACAAAGTTAAAGTTTAAGGACATCTAGGAGTGGACAACGGTAAAACCCTTTCAGTACTAGACACTTCGAGAGTCAAGACCCATGGGAGCACTGAAGTACTTGTGTTACCTCACCCAGGGAAGCCGGGTGCATGGTGTCTTTCCATGACGGGTTTAGTTGTCGATTCCATTGGAGAGCTGCATAGAAGTGCTGCTGGCGTCCAGGAGAAGAGTGTCCAGATGGATCCAAGGGTGGATCGGAGATCTGAAGAACCTGAAAGCAGAGGGGACAGAGTCTGGGTCACTAGCCAGTGACCAGGATAGTGACAAGAAGATGCCAGCCAATGTTGGGTGCTTTAAGGTGAAGTAGGTGAAGCTTGACTCTTCAGCCACGAGGTCCAGGAGGTGTCGACGACAACCAGGAGCTGGATTTGAGCTGTCCCACATCGGATGTCCAGTGCTGCAGTGTCGGTATCCAGATTAGACCCAACAAGCCTTGGCAACAGCAACCCATGCAAGATGACACGATTGGCTTTGGTGCAGACAGCAAGGTCTGAGGGACTTACCCTTTGGAGGAGATTCAGGGCACATATGGAGCAACCAGGGAAACCCTATAAACAAAGTAGATTCCTTCATGGGGACCCACTAGCCAACGGACTAGATATTGCAAATGTGCCTCAAGCTGAAGTGCTGAAAGCGGGACCAAGGAACACTCGTGGAGTGTAGGCCCACAATCTTCGATGCAAAAGGTGCTCAGGCCGTGGACTATATGTAGCACAATGCACAACTTCGGGAAAGCTTGGGAATTTCATGCACTAGCAAATGTGCAGGATGTCCAGGAGTTCCAGTCCCACGTCTCTTGTGATAGCTACAGGTCTCAGCTTCGCTGGGGACTTGTGTCAGCCTCGGAGATCTCTGGAAGTCCATGTCCTGTGTCACAGATTCTTCGGGATCCAGCGGGAGCCTCAAAAATGCAGACCGGTAAGATGCTTCTTTGGTGCCTGTTTGAACAGGGGAGTCACTCCTTGACCCCAAGGGAGATTTCTTCCATCTTCCAGTCGATATGGAATGTCGAAAGTCCACGATTTCTGTATCAGAGTTTCCTCCAGGGTAATCCAAAGTCCTAGTGACTGGATTCCTATACTTATACCAAGTTTAGGTGTTGGACTAACTCTAGGGTCCCACTTATGGGAGAAGGGGGTGGTTACACCCCTTCCCCTTTGTCCAGTTTCACGCAAGAGCTGGGGCTGAGTGCCCCAGCAAAAGGTTTGAACTGGAAAATGCATGGGACACCTTGTGTGCCCAGGTAGTGTCTGAAAAGCATTCACTGAATGCAACCCACCCTGCCCTAATACACTAAAGCCTGTCTGGGGAGGGGCTAGCACCTCCCTGGACAGGAAACCTATTGTCCAGGCCTCCCCTGCCAGAGTTTCGTCCAGGAGCAGGAGGTCAGACTCCTGTCTGTGGCAGCAGCATCCATTTTGTGATGCTGAGGTTCTTTTAAACATTTACCGGGTAAGTAAGTGTGTACATGTCTTCTCCCTCTAGAACGGTGGAATTCTACCCCCGTCGCCAGAACTGGCTGGGGGGTTGGGATTCCAAAGTGTTTGACACCTAACACGACATGTTTTGATAAAGCCAATCCAATGTTAGCATTAACCGCGAGGATTATAGTGCACTTAAGAGTATATGGTATGGATATATCATAGAACAGCTATAAGGAAGGGATTCCGAAAGCTGCAGAGGGGCTCAGGTCATGCTAGGGCACCCTCTCACACAAAACCAAGCACTCAGCCTTCAGGATTGTCAAGGCCTGCCATAGGAGTGACTTATAGGTTTATATGTGTCTATATATATAGGTAGATATAGGTATACTATATCTAAGTAAGGGGTGCTTACACCACCTTACCCAGGCTGCAAGTGCAGACCTGTGGTGCCATTTTGGAAGGCTTCCCGGGGGTGGCATAATACATGCTTCAGCCCCTGGTAGGCCTTCCGGGGCACCTATGCCCTTGGTATCTAAGGTACCATATACTAGGGGCTCACAAGGGTAACCCAGTAACCAATCTGGAGTGTACCTAATGTACATCTAACCAATTTAGAGAGGGAAACAGATAGGCTGGGACCCTGGATAGCAGGATCCCAGCCAAACTAAGTCAAAAATCATCAAAACATCAGGTAAAAAGTGGGGGTAACCATGCAGTAAGATTCCACCTTCCTACACTTGTATTCCCAGAATTTGCTCTCTTCTCTTCCAAGAAAAACAAGAAACACTCTGAGAGATTAGTGACTCTTCTATTCTTATGGACCTGGATGAAAGGGTCCTGGATTTTATTGCTTGCTAACACACCTGAGCTAGGTTATCGCTGCCAAGAAAGCTATTTTTCATGATAGAAACTGCAAGTTACAGGACTAGGGGAGTACAAAGGATGGATCCATAAGTCATGTGAGAACTGTGTTTAGATTCCACACAGATGGAGGAGGCATTCTAGGAGGTATCACATTGTCAACAGGCATCGGGCTGGCATCAGACCTGTAGACCTAGGCATGGTCTTTGTCTAAAGGCAGGAAGGTTTTGGAGACAAAGTCTGTGCTTCATTGTGCTCCTTCTCTGAGGCACTGGAGGAGACAGTCTCAGGTTTGGACATGCCCTGCACCACCAGAAAGCCAGAGAGACCTGCTTCATGTTCCTCGATGTTGGGAGAGCCTTGTTCCCCGAAGATGTCAGGGGTTTTGGGTGAGAGTTGCTGATGCATGTCATGATGCCCCCAGCATCTCTCTTCATGGTAACTGGAGGCGTTCTCATGGTCGGGGAAGAGACCAAATTTGCATACACCATCCTGGTCTGACCACAAGTTCTTGGTGTCGCAACAAGGCCAGAATTGGAAAGGTGGACATTCCATGGCACTCATCCCTACGCGTTCTCTGAAAATGCAACCTCTATTCCCTTGTAGGTTGTCAAATGGTGGTTGGGTTTGAAAGTCTGATCACTTGGTGTAGAGATGTCAGAGAAATGGGAATGCAGTAATAATTTGGCTTGGGGATTTCAACACTCACCCATGTGATAAGATAAATGTGTTGGCTTGTGGAATACAGGATGATGATGGAGAGAGCGTTTTTCACTTTTGTCACAAGGAGTATGGTAATACCTTGAATAGATTATTAATAATAAATAATCTTGTATTTTTAAATAAGTCAGAAAATTTAACTGGTCAATTAGAACCTACCTTTTAAAATCATTTTTCTACTTCTTCCCTTGACTATGCGTTGGTCTCTCACTCTATAAAAGGCCTTTTTTCTCATTTTGATATTGTATTCTACCCCTTTAGTGATCATGCTGGAATAACCTTTTTCATGCAATCCGTAAAGAAAGCCGATTGTGCTTTCAAACCCCTATAAACCCCGTAATTGCAAGAGAAAATGGGATTGTCCTAAAATGGGAAAAAATAGACACTGAGTTTTTTGGCCAACCTAGTGTCCAAACGCTTTGCGGAGATAATGCTTTGCTTGGATTCAGTTTTACATGAGAGAATTATTCTGGTTTTTGAGCTAATTTTATCTGATTTTAAAAATAATTTGACTCGCGCTATTCATAATGGCCAATGTAAAAAATATAGTTGGTTTGATGACGATTGTGATAAAACACTGAAAAGTTTACATGTAGCTTTGAAATCTAAACCCAGAGACACAATAGCAGTTAAACGTCTACGCACAGCCTATAAAAAAGGAAGAATTATCAGGCTTAAAACCTTAAAAGAAGAATGGTGGGAAAACCTGCAGAAGGCAGCAAAACTAAAAAGCTTGCAAGCATTTTGGTCTTTGATCAATGCTCCGTTCTTAAAAGACGAACAGGCTATGACCACAGATACCAACATCGATCAGGAAGAATGGGTGACCCACTTTGAAGAGCTTTTCGGAGTGAGTGATATGCCAACTCTACAATCTGATTCCCAATCTATAGAAAGTAATGAAAGACCTGCTAGTTTTACACTTGCTGAAACTAAGCATGCCCTAAACCAATGTAAATGAGCAAAAGCAGCAGGACCAGATGGAGTCCCTATTGACATGTTTTTAGATAATCAAGACCTGTGGGCCCCACTCCTTACAAATGTTTTTAATAAAATTGCCCAAACATGTGCACCTCCATCGTGGAAGACAACAGTAATTGTCCCAATATATAAAAAGGGGGACAGATCAATTGCGAAAAACTATAGACCAATCTCTCCGATTGATTCTACTGCAAAGTTAGTGGGCCGTTTGATGTTAAATAGATTAGAGGATTGGGCCCTGGAAAAAAAAATATTATTATTCTTTGCCAGTTTGGCTTTAGGAAAGGGAAAGGCACTGTGGAACAGTGTCTGAGCTTGAGCCTAATTATAGCGAAATACACGGCAGCAAAAAAAGGTCATCTCCACCTGGCCTTCATGGATTTGTCCGCACCCTTCGACTGCGTGGCACAGCCTAGGTTGTAGCAGATCATGGAGGCCATGGGAATCGACCTGAATATCATTAATATTATTCGTGACCTGTATTCAGGTGCCACAGCATGTGTTCGCTATGGATGGGTCGGCGAGAGTACTAGATCCTTCAAAATTGCAAAAGGCGTAAGGCATGCGTGCGTACTTGCCCCCTTCTTATTTGTTCTTTATACCAACGGCGTACAATCTGCTCTGCCAGGTTCCACCCCGGATGTCCCTTATGTAAACTCAGCACAGGTACCAATTTTATTGTATGCGGACGACGCAGTGCTTTTAGCTCGTACGGGCAATGCACTGCGCCGCCTAGTTCAGGAGTAAACCCAATTCATGAATAACCTAGATATGAAGGTTAATTATTCAAAATCTTTTATCTTAGTGGCAGGTACTAAACAGCGAAGTTATTCACAAATCATTACTGAAGGGGGCAAACTGGGAGTTGTTGACTCTTTTAATTATTTAGGGATTATGTTTGATGCCCAAACTAATTGGCAGAAGATGATTGCTAACAGAGTGTCCCAGATGGAGAAGAACATTGGGGCACTAACAAAATTCATTAAAAAAACTGGCCTAAAACTTATAGATATGATAAAAACAGTGTATCAAGCAAAGACTGTATCTGCTGCCACTTATGGGGCTGCCCTTTGGGGAATAAGGGATTGTGCAAAACTGCAGATAATTGAAGATAATTTCTTAAAAAGGGTTCTATCTTTACCAATTTCATGTGCAAACTATAATTGCCACATGGAACTGAGAACACCTTACATTACTGACACCATTGCAGTGGCGCAGGTTCTTATGTGGCATTCAGTATGGCAAAAAGAGACCCATGCCTTAACAAGAGACATTATAAAGGATGTTCTGAAATTAGATGGGGTGGGTAACATCACTTGGTTAACCTATGTTGAATTCACATTGAAAGCGGTTGGGCTACATCGCCTTTTTGGACCCTACTACTTGTTGTTCAATCTCAAAAATTGACCTAAAAATGCGATTGCTTTCTAATCGGCACACAAAAAGGGAGGCTAAAAATATTAATCTGTCGACAGTAAAAACATACTTGACTTCTCCTAGCATAATGCAAAAGGATACAAATACCATATATCTAACCTTCGTCGCTAATCTACCGCATAGGTACATTCTGGTGAGGTTTCGCCTGAATTATATACCTTTAATGTTGGGTTTTCCCCGTAATGTTTATGTTGCTTCTGATCTCCCATTTTGTCCATGTGAGCAGTAATCTGCTCAGAATGACATACATTTTTTGTTTTTTTGTAAATTTTATTGTGATGAAAGGAAGCGATTTATTATCCCCATTTTGCGTAAAATGAAGTTCAGACAGTGTTGTGTAACCCTTTATTACCTCCAATCATTACCTGACCCTTTTGTCTGTTGTTCTCTGGCTTCCTTTTTGCTATCTGCATTGAAAACGAGACGTACAATTTGCTAAAATTATATACCGAACAATTAACTGATTTTATTGTATTGTGTAAATAATTATGAATTTATATTTTTATATTACTATTTTTATATATTTTAACCATACTGTAATGTTGTGAAACACTGCAAATGTTTCTTTTTACTGTAGTATACTTTTTATGCCTACATTGTGTTGGCGAAATAAAGTTATTCTGACTGACTGACTGACTGGGAATGCAGTGGGAGAAGGTTCACAGGTTATCTTCAGAGTCCGAAATCTGGAAAAGCTGGTTCTGAAAACATCAGGAAAAGCAAATTGATCCCTGAGCTTGTACACAAAACATCTGAACTCGATGGCAGAAGGTAACGTTGTCTTTGTGCATTGTGGACTAGGGAAGGAATCACAACAGGTTGATGGCCAGAGTTTGTAGAGCATGTGTATCTAAAGCCACACATGATACAAACATGTGGTTATATGCCTGATGGAATAGATCTGGTGCAATGTATGTATTTAGCCATTCTGACCATTTCAGACCCCACAGGGTGGCTTTGGTCTTCAAAACTGGTTGAAAAATATAGCAGAAGTGAAACCTTCCTAAGTGGAAATCAATGACCTTTTCCTAGCAAGTGACAGGATCTTCTACTTGCTATTGAAATTTTGGAAGAAGACGATCACAGTGTGTGATCTGTTATCAGACTGAGATGTACAAAGTAGACAATGATAGTGTATGGTCTGCTACCTGGCTGAGGTGGGCTGCGTGGTAATTGGTCTACTGTGGCTGTTGAGAGGCTAAGTTTCCTGGGAAGCATATTCTTGGACCTTGTCAAGGACGTAATAACTGGGAAGGTCTAATACTCACAGAACAAAATTGAAATTGACATTCCCCCCACCCCATTTGCACCACTGGGAACTCCTACATTTCATAGATTTGTGCCTCAAGACCTATTTTCTAAGCATTCACATCTTCCTATGAGAATTTTCCTTTGGAGCAGAGTACTGATTAGATGTGCTTTTAGTAGGTTTTCCAACTGATTTACTATGTTTTCTGTCTCAGTGCAGGCTTCAAAGGAAGTTCGTTGTCCAGCAACAGATTAATATTTTGTGTTAAGGCATTAAGTCTAGATGTTTCTTAGGTTTGAATGATTTTTTATGGCTCTAACTTCTTTCAGGATCATTATGAATGTGGTCTTCGTTGAGGTGAAGACTGGAGAGGGGTGCCTTGGTCTTCTGAATCCTCAGTATATGAAGAGAGTAAGGTCTGCAAATGTTTGGGGATATTGAAGGGGTATTAATCATAGTCTCTTAGAGAGGTATAGAGCCTTGAACCAACTGAAATTAGATTATATTGGTTTGAAAGCATCCTTTAATACACATGGGGGATGTTGGGTTTGTGGATCTGAGTTTAGTGTGTTTAAATGTCTATGGGAAAGATGGCTGCCAGGAGCAGGGTCTGCAGGTTGGGCTGCACTTGATCTCCTGTGAGGTCATAGCTGCTCTCCTTTGGTGCACCAAAACTCACAATGAAGCTCAGAGTAGTGTAGCTGGCACTTTCATTTTCTAACAGTACTCAAAGAACCTAGGGTCCTAGCACAACCTAGCTCACCACACTCCGACCTGATTGAATAAGTGCTCACTGTGAACTTTGCCAGGAGTTGTGGTGGCCCTTTCTGATCAGTGTAGGTGGCATCCTCGTCCTGTGTGGCCCCTGACTGATCTGCACCAGAGCTGGCTCCGCCAGTTACTTCTGAGACAGCATCTATTGGTAGTGCACATCCACTCAGGACTGAGAGGTGTTCCTCTGTAATGTTGTCTGTGAGTGGAGCAGCCCACCTCGCACCCGTTGTGAGGGGGGGTGGCGGCTGCGGAAGACCCAGAGGGTGTGGAAGCAATGGGCTGGCCCAGCGTCCGTTCGGCCAGCACGCAGGTTTAGAAATAAATAGCCCAGAGACCTGGGAGTTGCTCAGTAAGTGTCTGGCCAATAACGCACCTCAAGTGTGCCCGTGCTTGATTCTGGTGAGGCCCACCACCTACGACACAACACTGGCGACGAAGGTAGGATCACCACCCCGCCGACCTTCGCTGCTGCATCTGTGCCTGATACCGGCACGTCCTTCGTGGGAGCGCCCCAGCCGCGTCTCCAGAACGGCCTACCTTGTCTCCGGTGCATCTGTCTCAGTGCACGCAGCCCCCGCGGCTTTCAAAGGCGGGGCCTGCTGTAGCGTCGGTGCCCTGCATCGCACCCCTGGTACCAGCCTGTTCCACCTCCGAGGTTTTCCTCCTGTGCCTCAGTGCGGCGCTCAGCCATGTGTGGCCCGCTGCTGCCTCCGCTCCGCTACAGGCCAGTTGCGCATGCGTGCACACGTTTAGGGCCTCAGCTGCACCCCGGCCCTCCAAGCCTGCCTGAAACACGCCGGTGAGTGCGTTCACACACGCACAGCCATCAAGACTCCAGCCTGTGCTGCGCACGCCCTGCACAGTCTCCTTTGGCCCTCCTGCTCAGGCCACGGCCCCCAGGACTTTGTGCTTGCTGCTGAAGCCAGGTGGTGCAGAGGTGCACCAGACCCAAACCCTCTACACCGTTGAGGACACCTCCAGGCCCTGCCCCGTGCCTGCAAGCTACAGCCACGCAGCGCCCCCGCGCACATTCTTAAACACACCCTGCGGTTACGCCTGGCACGGCCCTGCGGACTGCACCTCCAATCTGCTGCAGTTTCACGCCCTGTCGGCCTTGGGCCTACTCTTGGGGTCTACTAGTAACTGTCTTGCCTCCACCGGCTGCCCAGCCTGGTCACGCCTGGTAGCAATCCGCCATGACTACAGTGCCCCCGTTGGAGCCCTTCGCTGTCACTGGGCCCCCGCCATCCCAAGCGGCACGCTGGAGAGAGTGGGTGGAGCGCCTGGAGAACTTTTTTGAGGCTGCTGAAATCGCGGCTCTGCGGCGGCGGTCCATGCTGCTCCATCTTGGCGAGGCAGACATCCACAAAATCTCGATGCGGATCCGAGAAGGTGGCCCACCCAGAAACTACACCACGATGCGCGACGCCATCATCGCCTACTTTGAGCCCTTTGCCAGCTCCAACTACGAATGGTTTCTGCTCAGCTAAGCTCACCAACTCCCGGAGGAGTCGGTGGATGTTTTCTATGCCAGGCTGAAGGAGCTAGCGAGCACGTGCACCCTCCCGGACGAGGACGACGAGGTTCGCGTCCAATTCATCCAGGGCTGTGCGTCCTCCAAACTGCGCAAGCGGGTCCTGTAAGAAACAACATGCCGATGAGGGACATCCTGATGCTTGGCCGCTCCAAAGAGTTGTCGAAGGCCAGAGCAGCGCACATGGATCCTAACCTGCCATCTCTGTCAAGACGGAACCAGTGTGTGCCCTTCGGACCGACACCCAGGAGCCACGAACCAGAACCACCCGGCAGACGTCCTCCAAGCCCGCATAAACGTCAAGCAGCGGCCCATGCGGGTGGTGCGGTGGCCCTACGCCTCATGACGGTGCCTGCCCTGCGCAAGGCAAAACCTGCAGTGCCTGTGGAAAGGTGAATCACTTTTCAAAGGTGTGTAGATCCACCCCGAGAAGGAAACAGAGTGGCCCGCCTAAGAGGGTACGTGCGATCAAACCGTCCCCCGACAGTTCGACCAGCAGTGACATGGACAATGCTGATGCTGACGCAGTCACCGTCCACGTGGTCCGGATGCTGAACACCCTATCAGCCGCTCAGCCTGCCACACCCATGTGCACCTTCAAAGTGCAAGACCAAGCAGTCGCAGCCCTCATCGACACAGGAGCCACCTCATGGCTGCCAGTGTGTACAGAACTCTGCCGAACCCTCCGACGCTTCGCCCCACCAGAGTGCAGGTCTACGCCTACGGCACAGGCACCCACTCCGGCTGTGCGGGGTATTCCAAGCTGATCTCTCCCACGATGCAGCCCACCAGCGAGCCAAAGTATATGTCTCACAGAAAGGGCCAGATGTAGGTAGCCAAATACCGGTCGGAAACGGCCGAAAATACCGATTTTCTGCCGTTACCGACCGGTATTGAGCATTCGGTATGTAGGTGATAGGAAAGAGGCCGAATCGGTAAATTTACCGATTCGGTAAAATTACCGATCGGTAAAATACCGATTATGAAAAATTACCGATCGGTAAATTTACCGATCAGTATAGTTACCGATCGGTAAACTTACCGATCGGTAAAGTTAACGATCGGTATAGTTATCGATCGGTAAATTTACCGAATCGGTAAATAAGAATAGGTAAAATTGAACATTGAGATGTAGGGAGGCTCTGAAATACCGATTTTGCCTCAAAATCGGTATTTAAGAGTCGGTATTTACCATGGATTCAAATCAGGTGGTAACCAGGTGCAGCCTATAAAAAAGGACCCAAAATGCAATTCAGTTTGCACAATGGCGGCATTTTATGTAATAGCAAGACGGCTACGGCTACGGGAGGAAGGAGAGAGGGAATGGCTGAGACAGGAGCAGGTCTACAGGCAGAGGGTGACCCTGTTCATGCTCACAGAGGAGGAGATACTTCAAAGGTACAGGTTGGCTCCAGACACCATCATGGAGCTCATCAGGAACCTCAAACCACTGTTGGAGCACCCCACCCCAAGGGCACATGCAATTCCAACACATGTACAGGTGCTCTGCAGCCTCCACCTGCTGGCGTCAGGGAGCTACCAGAGCGTGGTTGCTGTGGCGGGAGGGGTGACCCAGAGCAGCCTCTCAAGGTTTTTTCACAAATTCCTTGACGCCATGTTGCATAGGATGGAGCATTACATTTCTTTTCCATCCACCCATGCTGAACTTGTTCAAACAAAATCTGAGTTCTACCAGATGGCAAGATTTCCCCATATCATCGGATGCATTGATGGCACACACATCCCCATTTGTCCCCCTGCTGCCACAGAATACATTTACCGCAATATGAAGTCAAGCCACACCATCAACGTCCAGGTGATTTGCAACGCAAAGTATGTCATCACAGACCTTGTCGCAAAATTCCCTGGAAGTACCCACGACTCCTATATATTTCAGAACAGCGGCATCTATGCACGTCTGTCAGCAGAGGAATTTGGCGAAGGATACCTCCTAGGTAAGACAGAGTCTGCGACCCCTTCCACACCTATTGCAGTGAGAATTACAAGTATGCATGTGAGTAATGTATTCCCATTTCCCTTTTAGGAGACAGTACATATGCCCTACGTTCATTTATCCTCACTCCCTACCTCAACCCCTCCACACCCAGCCAAAGGAGGTATAACCGGGCCCACAAAAGTACACGCAATGTGGTAGAACGGACCTTTGGCATATGGAAAAGCCGATTTAGATGCCTTCACAAGAGTGGAGGCGCAAGGCAGTATACCTCCACCACCTGCTGCAAGATCATAGCTGCCTGTGCCATGTTGCACAACTTGGCTGTGAGGAAGGGTACAGAGGTCGAGTTGTCTGACTATGAGGATCATGACGACGACAATGCTGTGCCTGAGAGACAACTTGCTGGAGTCACAACACCAAGTGATGGCAGATACAGACGTGAGGAAATAACAAGCAACTATTTCTGAGTAAGTAATGAGACACAGACAGGTTGTGTATGGTACTAAAGTATTTATATGTTGCCACAAACTTAAAGCACTTAAGTGCAACTAATGAAATTAAACAAAGGTGGGGACAACATGTCCTGGGTTACATCACCCACACTGGCAAAGTCACTTTCGTGGCCGCTTCCCAGAGCCACTGGGATTTTCCTCACTACCTTCCTCCTGGCCTGCAGGCTCAGCTGGGCGCCTGCGGCTCCTACGAGGTGGCAACACAGCACTTCCCAAGCTGCTGCGGCTACTGGTGTCCTCTCCTTCAGGCACATCCAGGGCAGGATTTTGAGCTGTTTGAGAGATCATCATTGCCTCTAGGGCACTGGTTATACTGGCCATGCCCCTGGTGACCTTGGCCGTGTTCTGGGTGAGGCTTTCCTGCATATTATTGCCTCTACGGCATAGCTGGGCTGTGGCAGTGGCGAGGCGATTAATGGCCCTATTGGTTGCTCGGGCGTCCCTGCGCCTTGTGTGCTCTATGTTGTTCATTTCAGTGCACAGCTGCGTGATTGCAGAAGTAATTCCTGCAGCTAGGTTATCATTTGATTTGACAATGTCCCTGTTGCTCTGTGCGATGTCAATAATGCCCTTCCCCATTTCTCCTATTGTTTGATTTAGGGCACGGATTTGGCGGTGGCAGGCCTGTAGAGATTTGCCCTGCATGCACTGGATGCGCACCATGCTTCCCTCCAGCCCACGGAAGACAGTGCCATCTCCAGAGCCACCTGCAGTGCTGGGCATGCTGCGACGTCTGCGTATGGTGTCAGGATCTGTGTTGGGCTGCAGTGCAGCTTGAGGCCTAGGTGCAGTGTCCTCATCCTCAGCTTCTGTTGTGTCCATAATTTTCAGTGGGGCCACGAGTCGCCTCCTGGCTGGTGGGGTTTTAGGTGCAGCCTGAAGCATTGATGGGGATGTCTCAGGAGAGAAGTGCAATGCTGGGGATTGGGAAAGGTGTGGGGAGTGTGGACACTCGGGGGTCAGGACTGTCTCCTCTTCCTGTGTGATGGCAGTTGTATCCTCCTCATCCTGCGATGCATGGACATGGCTTGGCCCTGCCTCCTCACTCTCCTCCCTCGCTGCTGCTGTCCCTGTTGTCGGTGTGCCTTGACTGGCTGATGGTGCCCCTAGGTGTAAATAAGCGTATGTCAACTGAGTGCTACTGTGTCACAGTGACTTAAAATAAATCTTTACACATTTAAATTTCATTAATCTGCATTACTTTCACTGCCTTGCTGATGTCTGTTCAGTTATACAAGGTCTAATATTTGCTGACTACATTTCCCATAATGCATTGCTCCTGTATAGTGCTAGCAGTACTGGACTGGGGTTGGCCTGTGCACAAAGGGTTAAGGGATGCTGCTCGGTATGGGGTGTTGTGCTGCGCATGCTTCTTACCTTTTGCTTTGGCTCTGGCTGAGCTGTCCACTTCTCCCAGTCCCACCACACTGTCAGGCTCGATGGTAGACGCCACCAACTCCTCCAGGTCAGTCAGGGGGGGTGCTGGATTCCTGCCTCCCCCGGTGAGTCCAGCCTGTTTGTGCAGCTCAGCCATCTTTTTCTTAGTGTGGCTCCTGAGGTCATAGAACCTTTTCTTCAATTCTTCCATGCTCCTGGTGGTGACTCCAACAGCATTCACCCTTTCTACAATGTGCAGCCAGAGCTTTCGTTCTGCTGACTCTGCTAGTGTGAGGGACAGCTTTCCAAAAAGTTGGGTGTGCACTCTAACCACCTCCTCAATTAGTACCTGCAACTCCATGTTGCTAAACTTTATTTTTCTTTTTCTCTCAGCCTTCCGGCTCTCTGTGCTGCTTGCCATTCTTTCTGTGTTTCACTCACAACAACTCTCTCCCTGCTGCTCTGTCTGTCTGCTCAGCTCTGCCTGCCTCCAGAACTTTCTAATGAGTTGCAGCTGGCTGGGCAGGCACTTCCTGGTAGGAAGGGGGAGGGTGGTTGCACCTGATTGGCTGTTGTCTTAAGTTTCACTTTTGTTTTCTGCACGTTTTTGTAAATACCGATCGGTATTTACCGATCGGTATTTACCGATCGGTATTTACCGATCTCTATTTCCAATGCATTCCTATGGGCCAAAAGGCCCATAGGAATGCATTGGTAATGCCGATCGGTAAATGCCGATCGGTAAATACCGATCGGTAAATACCGATCGGTATTTTCCGATCGTCCGATACCGACTTTTACCGAATCGGTAAAATATACCGATTTTTACCTACATATCATTTACCGATTTTTAAATACCGAATCGGTAAAATTCGGTATTTAAGAATCGGTAAAATCACATTACCTACATCTGGCCCCTGGATTCTTGCTGGGTTGCAGGACGGCGCAAGATCTCAGTTTGATTCACTTTGCCCTCACAGTTCATGCCAATGACTTGGATAACCTGCTGCAAGGGTTCGCGGAGCTCTTCGACGGGATCAGATGCCTGAGTGGCCCTGCTATCTGCCTTCACATTGACAGGTCAGTCGCCCCGGTTGCCCTCCGCCACCGGAGGATTGCCTTCCATCTTCGACCGAAGGTAGAATCAGAGCTGCACCTCCTGGAGCAAGCGGGAATCATCGAGCGGGTACGTGGCCCCACCTATTGGGTGTCGCCCATCGTCGTCGCAAAGAAGCCAAATCAGCCTGATGCCCGTCCGCATTTGAGTGGACATGAGAATCCCCAACCTCGCCATCAAGCGCGAGCGCAACCTGACCCCAACGGTGGACGACATTATAGGAGAACTGTCTGGCTCCAAGTGGTTCTCGAAAATGGACCTTTGCTCAGGGTACCACCAGATTCCACTCCATCCGGATTCTCGTCCTATCACAACGTTCTCCACCCACACTGAGCTCTGGCGCTACACTCGCCTCAATTTCAGAATATCCAGTGCTGCCGAGGTGTTCCAAAACATCGTCAAGAATGTTCTGCAAGGGCTGGGAGGTGTCCTAAATGTCAGTGACGACATTCTTGTGCATGCACCCACCCTGGAGGAGCATATCCAACTCCTCCACGCTGTATTCTCCTGGCTCCAAGACAGCAGCCTCACCCTCCACCGTGAGAAGTGCGAGTTCCTGCGCAGGGACATCAGTTTCTTCGGGTACCGATTCTCGGACAAAGGCATCGGCCCAGACCCGGACAAGATTAAGGACATCCAGAACGCCCCTGCACCAACATCAGTGTCCGGAGTCCACAGCTTCCTGGGCATGGTCACATATTGCTGGCGTTTCATCAAAAATATGTTGGATCTGACTGCCCCCCTGCGTGACCTCTCCAAGTCCACCTGTCCCTGGGCTTGGGTAACAGAGCAAGAAGAGGCGTTCCAGAGAACCAAGGCCGCCCTCCCAGCTGACACGACCCTGGCGTACTTTGACCCTCGACATGAGTCACAACTGGTGGTGGATGCCAGCCCAACGGGCCTAGGGGCAGTCCTGGCTCAACAGCAGACCTGTGGGGAGTGGGCCCCAGTCACCTATGCTAGCAGAACCCTTACACCCATAGAGCAACGCTACTCGCAAACTGAGAAGGAAGCCATTGCGATCTTGTGGGGATGCCACAATTTCCGCATCTATCTGTATGGACATCCGTTTGTGGTAATAACTGATCACAAACCCCTCATCCCACTCTTCCAAGGATCTTCATCACGTCCTCCACCGAGGATAGAGAAGTGGGCGTTACAACTCCAAGAATTCCAGTTCACGGTGGAGTACAGATCAGGCACCCGCAACCCAGCCGACTTCCTGTCTTGGCACGCCCGCCCAGGCACCGAGCCAGAAGCGGCGGAAGCCACGGCCATGGAAGAGTATGTCAGGATGATCATCGAGAGGTCCAGACCCCTCCCCATCTCCCTGGAACAGGTGGTACAGGCCACAAAAGACAACGACTGCCACCAGATCGCCATCCGAGCACTCTCCTCGGGAGACTGGAAGCCACTCCAAAGTCCAACGCCATTCCGCACCACAGAAGCGCAAGCCACACTGAAAGCCATATACCAGGTGCGCAACGAACTGTCAGTCTCTACGGATGGCTGCCTCCTAAGAGGCCCTCGCCTTGTCCTGCCTGAGCGCCTGACTCACCAAGCGGCCCTCCTAGCACATGGAGCGCACCAAGGGATAGTGAAGTCAAAGAACCGCCTCCGGAGTAAAGTCTGGTTCCCTGGCCTAGACCGACAAGTCGAGTCCATCATCCAGCAGTGTCCTGTATGTCTGGTGACCAGCCTTCCCTACCGTCCAGCGCCGGTGATCACCGAGGATGGCCCCTCCTCCCTGTGGGAGAGAGCCAGTGCGGACTTTGGTAGCCTCCCAGACGGGAGATACATGTTGGTAGTCGTGGATGACTTCTCACGGTACCCCGAGGTCGAGATTCTGTCCTCCACAGCAGCCGCTGACGTTATACCCAAACTGGAAAAGGTGATGGCAACTCATGGCCTCATTGGAGAACTCCGTACGGACAACAGCCCACCCTTTATCAGCACTGAACTCTCTGAGTACCTGTTGTCCCACCGGGTTAAACATCGCCAGGTGACCCCCAGGTAGCCCCAGGCAAACGGAGAAGTGGAGCAACTGATGCGGACTCTGAACAAGACAATCCAAATAGCCACTGTGAATGGCCAAACCCTGGAGCTGGCCCTGTATCAGTTCTTCCGGGAAAATCGCCTCACACCACACTGCCCCACCGGCATCTCTCCGAGCCACCTCTGTTTTGGCAGAACCGTGACTGATACCATCTCACACCACCCGGCGTGGACAAAGTCTCCTAATCCTCTGAATCAGTCAATGGCCCGGCGAACAAAAACCAACCAAGACGCATCCAGGAGGAGAAGGGCTGAAGATAGTCCCATCGCATTCAGCGACCAAGTGCTGGTGCCATGTGACCTGGATCCATGGACAGTGACTGAAATCAAGGGCACTATGATAACCGCTTCTTGAGGAATGGAAAGGGTAACCAGGAACGTGTCATTCTACAAGAAGGTCCCCGCTGACGAGCTTGAAGAATTCCCAGAGCCCAGTGAGCCTAGCACCACAGAGCCGGACCGCCCGCAGGAGACAGGAGGAGACAGCAACCACCGCCCGGTCACGAGTGGAGAAGACAGCCGAGCTGCCCCGGGTCTGGGAGGACCGCAAGGCCATGAGAGCCGAAGCAGCCAGGCGACCGCCAAGGCGGCTGACTCGATGGACACACCTCTGACCTCTCCGACTAGAGACAGTCAGTGCCGGTACAACTTGTGGCCCCATCCACGGCCGTCCCAGAAGTACCAGGACTTTGTTGCCTGCTGCCGACCTCTGTGAGCTGGAGAGTGAAGAGCCATGGCAAACCAAGTAAGACTGTTCCACGAATGCTTTAGCTGTCAGAGACTGATGTTTATTGTTTTACAGTTTTGAAATGTTTACCCTGTTGTGGCTGTTTGTTCCTTTGGGTAAAGGAGGAATGTAATGTTGTCTGTGAGCGGACCAGCCTACCTCGCACCCGTTGTGAGGGGGGCGGCTGCAGAAGACCCCGTGGGCGTGGAAGCAATGGGCTGGGCCAGCGTCCGCTCGGCCAGCACGCAGGTTTAGAGATAAATAGTCCAAGACCTGGGCGTGGCTCAGTAAGTGTCTGACCATTAACAAACCTCAAGTGTGCCGTGTTTGATTCTAGTGAGGCCCACCACCTAACGCACTACAAAACTCAGTGTTGGTCCATATCAATGTATTGATTATTCTTCAAACCTGCATCAGTGTGGTCATGCCCTGTCCCCCGCCTTCAAGCGGGTTCTTTTTCCAGCATTTCATGTCCTAGCTCTTAGTCCTAAAAAGGAAGGCAAAATAATAGGAGGTTGGAAAATAAAATACCCTGCCAGGGTTGGAGAGGTGGAAGCACTTGAGCAGGAGGCGGCTCTGGAATAGATTCCCATGCTTAAAAACACAAATCGTGTTTCAGACAAGCGCTAAATAACTGTCTGTAGCATTGACTTGCATTGTTTTGACATGCACAATTTTTGATTAAAGGAACCATTTAATACTATTTTGACCTTGACCCAGGCAAACCTTGTCAATCAAACATCCATCTGGACATAGCTATATCCCTCAGCTAAGCCAAATGAATACCATGCATGTAGCCAAAATCAAGAGTGATGTCTCTACAACCAAATTGTCAGTATTGAAAATAGCGACTCACAGAGATCCTAACAAGCAAAGAATTGGCTAAGACAGAAGCCAAAATGGTAAGATCCATCTTATGCCTGGGCATCTCGCTGGAATGGTGTATTATATTATGCCTGCATCGCTATATCAGTTCCCCACCTAGAGATAGCCTCATACCCTGTGGTTCAGACTGCTTCATTGCTTACAGATTGCTCCGAGACTGCAACTCCTACAGATATCTCCGTCAGTGGGGATACCATGGCACTCACACCACACCAGATGAGGCGCTATCTCCCTCCATGGTACACAGGAACATCTCAGGAAGATGACCTAGAATCCAGAGTAGTCGACTGGCAGTGCAGAAGAGTTAACAGCATCCAGACAGATCAACCTCTCCTTCAGCTACTGATGAGGGTGGGTCACTTCCTTAATAGTACTACCTCCGGCTCTGCCCCAGGAGTAAAATTCTTTGCTCTCCCTGGGTTTTTTGTTTTATAAACCTACTGGCATGCGGTCTTTGAGGGTGGGGGTTGAAAGTGGGCCAGCGCGGAGTCCAGATTGTTTTGCCATCAGGGAAAGGCCCCCATACAACTACCCACCAATCACTTTCAACCTTTAAGTGGGCTAAATGCTCGAGACTAACTCGTTCCAGGATCAGGTAACCCTGTTGTTTCTAACATCTTAAGCCCTTCCAACACCCTCAAGGTGATAAACTGGAACATTGAGGAGGTCCTTGAGAAACTAGGTGATGACGAGTGGTTTAGAATGTTAAGCACCTTTGATCTCATCAGCTTACAAGAGATGTGAGATATAGATGGAATAATGCATATACATGCCAATGCTACTTTTGTTTCTAATGCCACCCCTTCCACTCATGGTAGGGCACAGGGGGGTTTGTGATGTTCATAAAACAACTTAAATTGTGAAGTGAAGAGGAGTGTATCCAATGCACCTTATACTTTTGGCATCCTGCTGACTTTTTCAAATTCGCTTAGGATTTAGCTGTGAATGTTTATAACTTAATGAGGGAGTCGTATGATGTTGTCAGGGATCTTAAAACGTTTTTAGATGATTTTAATCATTGGACTCCCAGTTTTACAGTGTTGATGTTGATGGGTGATTTTAATTTGTATTCTTGCAAGGATTGCTATTTGTAAGAGGGCTTTGAGGATGTATTTTTTTAGTAACGATCAAGAGCATCTCAAAGACATCGCACAGGAGAGTATGTTAAATAACCTGATTTAAGACTAACCTAGTTAACTTGTTCAACAGGGGGAAGTTACTTGTGATGAGCAGGCACCCATATTTAAGGGGCAGAGTCTAGATCTACTGACTATATAAAAGAACCTTGAGGTATGCCACTCACCAATATAAATGAAGCATGAGTGAGGATCTTCGCGACAAATGTGTTATAGCCAGAAAGTTACACAATAGAGTCGTATGGCAGCCAATAAAAGTCTAGAACAAGAGATGCAATGGCTACACTTACACAGCGGAAGCCGCGGATGCGAGGACTGCTCGTGAACTAATGGATGTTCCATGTACCCCTCTTCCAGACCGACTCATGGGGCACTGACTCCTATTTATTCCAGCCCACGACTCAGAAATACTGACAGGGCTATAACTGTTTAAAATTGAATGCCATATTGCAGTTGTATTATAATCTATATTCTATTCACTTGTATATACACATAGCACACATTGTTGCCAACCTTAGTGAGTGACAGAGGGATCTGACCCCGTCCTGACGAAGAGGCAGTCAGCCTCGAAACATGTTGACAACACCAGGAGAACTAGCCCATTGTTAAGCTAGATTGTCTCCGCCACACTATTTTTAACGATACCAGCCTATGACTAATAAATAATTTTTTGCTTTCATAAGGCCAGGTATTCTTTTAAATCTCACTTTTCCACATCACTCCTGACCGTATTCACACTCACTCAATACACTTCACATAGCACTTACAATATCTAAGTGCTCCAACATAGTCGCTAGTCGTAGCACCCCCCGTCCCGCAGCGGGCGGGAAGACCCCGATGATGAAGCATGACACCAAGGGCCCTTTTGGTGTGTGAGGGGTATTGTACAAATACTGTGTATGCCTGATATACTCTGGCTCTCAGGAAACCTTCTAGAGGTGGGCCTTGTTGTTTATTTATACCATTAACTGGAGAAGGGTGCGCCCACCGGAGTACTTTCTAGCACTACCTCTTCACTCCCCCTTTTGATTCTTTGTTTACCCATATTTAAGGGGCAAGGTCTAGATCTACTGACTATATAAAAGAACCTTGAGGCATGCCACTCACCAATATAAATGAAGCATGAGTGAGGATCTTCGCGACAAATGTGTTATAGCCAGAAAGTTACACAATAGAGTCATATGACAGCCAATAAAAGTCTAGAACAAGAGATGCAATGGCTAAACTTACACTGCCTCTAGAAACACCAGAATCAGGCAGTATTCTTGCTGTATATTAACAACTTAAACTCTCACTCCCATGACAGACACATCGGAGTCCCCGCAGACATCTAAATCAAACATGTTTAAGCACTGTACTGCATGCCTTCCTCCAGTTAATCATCTTGAGCCACTGGATGATGCAGCACTTTACCAAATGCAAGTCAAAACCATGGGATGTCACACAATAAGCCCTCCAACAAACCCAACGCATGGGGACTGTGCCATGTGACCAAATTCTCAAGAACATAAGAAGGTTGGGGCCCGCTCATTTATTCAAGGAGGACTATGTTTTCTGGGGTGCTCTTCTGTCTTCTCTTAACCAGCACTGCATTGTAACTGCCTCAGTCACTGACTTTTGGAGAGGATCGATCCTCCAACCTAAACATAAAAAGGGTGATAACACAGATCCGACAAATTACAGAATGATTGAGCATGTTCCTCTGAAACAAATTAAATAAATGGGGCAGTCTGAAAAGGCTTCTGGATGCTATAGTTGCATTCTATTTCCAAGCCTGTGTGCGAATTGAGCTTAAGCGTATGCAAAACATGGCACCCGCTAAAGTTTACACAGACCAAGGCCTAACACAAGGATGTGTCCTCGCACCCATGCTCTTCAATGTGCACACCACTGACCAAGGACAATCTCTAAAAGCTGCAAATCTGTTACCGCCTAAAATTGGACCAGATTGTTTTCTATTGATGCATTGATGCAGTATGTCAACAACATGATACTAATGGATCACATGAAAGTGGGAATGCAGAAAGCCCTGGATACATTAAATGCCTATAATATCAACAACAAATTTGGTTCAAACTGCAAGAAGACAAAGATTGTCATAGTTAGACACCATCTTAATAAGTACAGGTTGCAGTGGAAATTGGCAAATTTGAAGATAAAGAGCACTCCCAATTACAATTACCTGAGTGTGTGGTTTGTGAGCAATGGCATGCCTAGGTTGCATATCGAAGCGAACGCAAGGAGATGATGGAGGGATTGCTGAAACTTTTCAAACACTCACCTCTAGTCACAGATCTGGGTTGAATCCATCATCATTCTTTAGCTTAATGCGCCACCCCATTTCAGACACACCTATATGCAAATCAGTCTTGACCCTGTGCCTCATGGGAACAGTCCAGCCTGAACTGCCAAACCATGTGTTCTCTGGACCAGAAACAAGCATCCTGGGCTGGTTTGGAGGTAACACCCCTCATCAGCCAGGCCAGCTTGAATCCAGTGGCAAAGAGAGCAAGGGACCCACATCTTGGAATACCCTGTCAATTTAGGGTGAACAAAGCAAACACAAGGAGATGATGGACGGAGTGCTGAAACTTTTCAAACACTCACTCCCAGTCACAGATCTGGGTTGAATCCATCATCATTCTTTAGCTCACTTCGCCACCCCAGTTCAGACACAGCTATATGCAAATCAGTCTTGAACCTGAGCCTCATGGGAACAGTCCAGCCCAATCTTACAAGCCATGTCTTCCTGGACAGGAAACAAGCATCCTGGGACTAATTTCGGGGCAACACCCCTCATCAGCCAGGCTAGTTTGAATCCAGTGGCAAAGTGAGCAAGGGACCGATGTCTGGGCATACCCTGCCAACTTAGGGAGAAAAAAAGCAAACACAAGGAGATGATGGACAGGGTGCTGACACATTTCATACACTCCCCCCCCAGTCACAGATCTGGGTTGAATCCATCATCATTATTTAGCTCACTCTGCCACCCCAGTTCAGAAACAGCTATATTCAAGTCAGTTTTGACCCTGTACCTCATGGGAACAGTCCAGCCCGAACTGCCAAGCCAGGTCCTCCCTGAACCGGGAACAAGCATCCTGGGACCGGTTTCAGTGTAACACCCCTCATCAGCCAGGGTAGCTTGAATCCAGTTGCAAAGTGAGCAAGGAACCCACGTCTGGACATACCCTGCCAACTTTACTGGGGGTGAGTGTCTGAAAAGTTTCTGCGCTCCGTCCATCCTCTCCTTGTGTTTGTGTTCGCCCTAAGTTGCCAGGGTATGCCCAAACATGGGTCGCTCATTAATTTTCATGAGCCTCGCAATTTGCGGCCCCATTGGGAATCGCAAACAGTGGTAAACACACTGTTGTACATGCAAAATAGCGCCTCACAAATTGCAAGTCGCAAAATACTCACAATTTGCAAGGTGCTATTTAGCACGCCGTACATATGGCCCTTGGAGCTGCAAATGTTTGCTTGTGACACGTTTCATATTGTGGTGCTCTGTCCCAGCTTCATCACCTGCGCTCTTACAGCTTTTGCCCACACCTAATGTGCGTTCTTTTTGTCACGTTTTTCATCATGGATACTGCAATGACTATGTGTAAGATAAGTGTCTCTTCTGAACATGTGCAGATGTATTGTGACACTTCTTAAAAGCTGTAGTGGGATAGTGTCCCACTACACAGTGTATGCTGAAGAGATACATTGCTACTAAGTATACTTTTGGGATCAGGGTTCCCTTTCAGAGCAGGTGCTCAAAGGTAAGCATCACTACTGAGCATATACATCAAAGTAGTATCTTAATTGGACCTTTTGTTGGCTTGTTTGGACGGGAAGTGGTAAAACTTCATGCCTAGAATTTGGAGGCTTTTTGAAGTTTTTGTAAGGAATATTTTCAGCCTATATTTTGGAAATCAATGGCCACCATGTCAAATAACGTCAAGGCCAATATTCAGATGGTCTCTGTCTGTTTTTAAATTCAAATAAGAAATAAACATTGCCAATGCCTATAACTCTTGCCTTGTAGACCTATTCACTATGCCAATGCTTTTTGCACAGCATCAGCAAAAAAAAAAATAGGTGCAATTATGCGGCCAGTTGCATCATGGTGTAGGCATACCTCCAGAATAACGCAGGTGCCATGTTTATTTTTTATTGGCCAATCTGAGACGTCGGACGCCACTCCGATCAGTCAATAAGACTAATGCAATTTTAAAGTGCAAAAAGGGTGTATTCTTTAGCAGAGCGACAAGCAACAAATAGCAGTTATTGTACTCCCCCCCCCCAAAAAAAACAAAACTGAGCAGTGGAAATATAAAAGACAACCGATCGATAGGATGATAAATAGGCTATAATCCAAGGGACAGGGAAAAACCAGAGGAAGGAAAGACATTGAATAAAAAGCAAGAAAATGAGAGAGTCAACAAAACTAGCAAATTGATGCTGTGAGTGGGCTCTAAACCCACTGTAAGTTCCTTAAATAGCCTCAAAAGTTCTTTCACGGCCAGACAGCTAAACGCTGTCTTGTAGGCGAGACCTAAAGAGAAGTGTAGAGCGACCTATGGGAACTCTAAGATTCTCAGCTCTCAATGTAAGCAGAAGTCACTTTGGGAGGGGCAAAGGCAATGCCAAATAGGTATGTCAAAAAGTTAAACATATTTCTAAGGATCGAAAACTGGAACTCTTGGACATCTTGGCTCGCATATATTTGAAGATTTTGTAAAGTTTTCTGGACTTAAAAATGTACAAAAGCACGTTAGTTGGAGCGTTTTTTCTCCTATTGAGCATGTACAGGTAAGCAATGTCTGGGGCAGTAAAAATGTGTCTTACTTTTGATTATGGGTTAGTAGATTTTAAGCGGGTACATTTGACAAGCATTGGGAAATCCAATAGTGTAGGTTTAATGTGCTAATGCATGCAGCATTACAACAATAGAACGACACTCATGGGAAAGAGCTTAAGTGAGGAGAGCGGCCTATACTTGTAAAGTAGTCTTGCAGGCAGTTCACTGCACGGAATTATGTGTGGGTGAAATGATAAACCCAAGCAGACAATAGCATTAGGTGATAGATGAATACTCCGGGCAAAGATGTGATTCAAAAATCTCAAGTCAGTAGATGAAAGAGGCTCTTTGTTGAAAATCATTGGGTAAAAGGAGCGGATCCAAAGCCCAATCTTTATGTATTGTGAGTAATAGGTATGTGTGACAGCTGCACAATCAAAACGTAGACCTAAAAATGAGGGAGGATCCAAGCTTGGTTCAATTTAGGGCAGATTTAAATTCGAATTAGTAAATTAATGCACACATTTTAACATTAGAAGCTTGATTTGCTCAAAGTGGTGATAGACTGCATGAGAGACTTTCCATTCAATAATGATAGTGTCAGAGTAGCTTGATCTTATCAGTGGAAGTCAGTATGGCCTGATAGGTCTAAAATAAACACACTGAATATGCTTCCTTTTAGGAAGGATACCATAATGTGTACAGAGTAAAACGAAAACGAGCAATCCTTAATCTGAAAAAAGTAAAGTAAACGCATGAGCTCAAACGTCAGAGATTTAAGAGAGTTTAAACAAAAATTTATCTTTTAGCGTGAAATTAGATTTACAGATAGGAGGCTTCATTAAAGGGTTCCATGTCCTTTAGGGGGGGGGGGCAGGTCTTGTTGATTTGATACAAGAGCTCACTCACATCACATGTCTGATAAATTACTGAATCTCACCACCATTGACGCACCTAGCTCTCCTCATTCCGGCACATTGAGGGAAACAGAGGGCTAGGGTTACACGGAGAGTGGGACATGGTAATATGGAGAGCAGGGCGCAGTACACAGCGAAGGTGGGCAGGACAATAGCAGATAAGGGGTGTACAAAAAGTAACAGGAGTGGCAGTATAAAAGGCGAAGCTTTACTGAGATTGGAAAGGACAGGGTAATGGGGGCGGGGATTTGGACCCCGTAACACGCTTTGGGAGCAGGACATTAATGGGATGTGCAGCGAAGCATGATATTGGAATGGTGACGTAGCCTGAAGTGGGACTAGATGGTAAGTACACAGTGATTAAGCGGAAGCAACATACATCAAGTGGTAAAGGGTGGGTAGAAGGTATGGCGGCTACGGGAACGAACTGCAACCTGTAGACATCAGACAGCACAGCTGCCCCACAAATGGTACAGATCTTAAAAGTCCCTGGACTCAAACTGTTGGGGTATATGTTATGTTGCACAGATCTTGCAGTCTCAAACAGCAGACCTATATGATGTTCATCAGATCTTATAGGCGCAGCACTCCAATGGTTATTATCCCTCCTGTACACAGACCTTGCAGGCTCAGATAGGAGATCAATGTTTTCAGTTTAAGAAGCAACACACCACATGAGGCAAACTGGATATGCAAATGCAGCAATGTTAGGATATCATGTGATACAGTTCAGTGTGGAGAGGAAGTGCCTCCAACTGTTGTGATAGACACAAGACCCAAAGAGTAATGTAGTAAAAAGGTTAAAAAATAAATAAGTGCCGGGGACACACATAGAGAGATAGCATTTGGAGTACTTACTTTGTAAATCTCCTAATAAGAGAAATGTAATCCAATAATACGAAAAGTCCCACCCCGCAGCTCGGCCTGTCACTTCCTCATTTCTTCATTTAGAGAGCACGGACAAAGATTTTGCGCCTACCATCTATCTAATCAACAACAAAAGCAAAACTAATAAATAAATCTTACCGTCCAATGTGAACTCTTCCAGATCTGAGAACGTTACATGGATCCAAATAAAGATCCGGCGAAGTACATTCTTTGTTCAGGCCACCCCGGCTGAGCGTGGCACATATTGCAAATCCTACCTATCTAAACATCTGTGAGTGGTGACAAAACCACAGGCAGGCTGGGTAATGAATTTCCTGTATGCCCCCTCCCCCCATAGATGACAATGAAATGTGAGATGGTAGCGCGTTGACAAGGGTGACAGTAGCTCCTCCTAGGCAGGGAGGGAAGAGCCACCCCGAAGAAAGGATGTGGTCAGTGGGTTGGCCCCGTGGTTTCACAATCATCAAAATCTCTTTCAGCGCTGCTAGTCAACCAAAAAACAAGAAGAAACAACTTTAACTCAGTTCTTCAGCTTTTTCAGAAGCACCGTTCTGTAAGCAAATTTTGCAGATGCTCTAGAAGCCATTTTGCACCAGAAACACAAAATATATGAAGCCAAAAAAGTGAGAAATAACTAAAAACATATTAAGAAAACCACTTTAGGTGAGGCTGCAAATTTTAAAAAGCACACATCAATGGTGCATAGGGCCTTGAGCAGTTTCTGACTATGAACCGATGAAAGAAGTTTGACTGGACATTTCAATACAATACATCTTGCCCTAGTTATTAAGAAGAGCTGAAGGCTAGGTATTAGGTGATCCCTACATCACACAATCTGTGTCCTTGGTTACTAGACAAATAATTCCATAACCCCAGGACTGAAACCAGGATGGTGCAAAACAGGGCAGCAGTTTGTGCTGTAAGCAACACTTGACTCTGCATCAAACCATTGGCCTATGTTCACGGTTCCGGAAAGATTTGGTTAGAGTGTTCATAGAAGCTTTCCATGTCTTCTTTATTAACCAGGCTTACAACATACATGCTTCCCATTACCCAATAATTCCTGAAATTTGCTCAGACCAATTACTCCATATTGATGATGTGGCCTGGGAGGTGATGTGGTTGGCCTATTAGTAGCATTGCCACTTTTGGAACAAGGAGAGCAGAGTTCTATCCTCCACTGGACGCGTTATGCTCTAATTGTCAAATAATACTATGTCATTGTGCCTTTCTCGGATCCTTCATCTACCAAAGCAGGGAACATAAAGACAAAAAATCACAGCTTTTAAAATTTCATAAAAACCTAACAGGCATATGCATCAAAGTAAATACCGGTAGCAAATGGGCAGATTCTCAGAATCTGCCCCTTTGCGACCGGTATTTTTGCATTTGCGATGCATCATCCCAAACTGCAAAAATCGCAATTTAAGGAATCTCTAAATTGAGATTCCTTAAATTGCGATTGCATTTAAGGAATCCCAAATTGAGATTCCTTAAATGCAATGCAGGAAAGTCAAAAAAATAGCGAATTCACTAACAGGAGTAGCAAATTACCATGAAGTTGAACTTCATGGTAATTTGCTAAAACTTTGAAAAAAGCACTTTTGTGCATTTTTCAAAGTTTCATGTTGCGCACACACATGCCCTTAGGGCATGTGTGTGTGCAATAGGTGCAGAGATCAATTTCAGGGGTGCAACAGGGTGTCATTTTGACACCCTTGCACCCGTGAAATTGCATGAGCAATTTGCGAGTACCTACTGGTACTCGCAAATTGCTCATAATTATAATAATAATTCTGAAGCTTATAAAGCGCATGGTTACACTTACCAGTGTGTCCCCGCGCTGAATAAACTGCTGAGGAACCCGTCCTGGCCTGTTCCTGTGAGGCACCCAACTCCTGGGCACCCCCCTGGTGAAGCCAGGCATCCTTAGCGATTAGGGCCGGTGTGGAGACTAAGCAAGCTATTGCCCAGAGTTGCAGCGTGGGACCCCATGATTAGAGTAGGCACCGTGCTGAGAATTATCGGGTCCGCGGACATTTGAGCTCAAGACCCTGCCGCGACGGGAATTGAACCCTGGTCCCGGGCCAGCCCTCTGCATCAGGGTCTGCCGCTCTAATCAGTGAGCCACACTCCTCCACACGCTCATACAATCTCAAATTCATTCCTATGGGGAATGGTACAGCATTCCTTAATTGCGACTAGCAATTTGTGAGTAGCAATTAAGGAATGTTTAGGAATCGCTATTTTTATTTTTATTTATTTTTTAGTCACAAAGAAAAAACAATTACAGTGTTACCCTCACTTTTTTTTTCCAAGACCCCCCCTTCCCCACCCTGGCACCATTCTATACCTTCCTCCCTATTCACGTCAGGACAACAAAAAAAAATGACTTCTACTACACAATACACAATAATTAAACCACATAAGCAAGAAAAGTAAGTAGAATTCTGCAAAGTGAGGACGCTAGTTTGCTGGAAGAGAAGAAAAAAGAAGAAAAGAAAAAAGAAAAAACTGCTTGCTCATGCAGGTATCTAATTTTGCACCCCATCTATCCAGTTTCCTAACTGTTCCCATACCGCCATTCCATTTTTTTTGGCTCGTTTGTCTTTTTTGGCGTAAATAGCCTTCTCTAGTTTACATGTCGCTAGTGGTCTTGCCTGCCACTGTGCAAATGATGAGGGATTCGGGTCTTTCCAGTGGGCCGCTATACAAATCCTATAAATGGTCATCGCTACAAAAATTAAAGGGCCCCCGACCCGAGTACTATCATCCAGCCCCAGTAGAACAACAGACGGGGTTAATTGTATACCTTGTCCCAGCACCACCCCCCAAAAAATGTTGCATTTGTTCTAAGAGTGGTTTTAGGTTTGGGCAAGTGGCGAACATGTGTACCTCATCAGCTGAGTATTCTAGGCATCTGGGGCATAGGGTTCCTCTTCCAGTTCCCCACTTTGCTATTGTGTTAGGTGTATTATAAAGAAAAAACTCTGTCTTATATAATTGAGCCTTTAACTTAGTGGATAGTAAATATTTATGAGCTAGATTCAGTGCATTGCAAAAGATGTTCTGGTTATGTTCAGCTTTGTTTGCCACTTTGCGTAATTTTTCCCCAGATCGTCTGGCATCTTATCATTCAGGCTAGAGTAAATTGCTCCAATCCGGAGTGGTTTATTTTCCTGTATCCTGTCAATAATTTCTATTTTATCAAATCCGGCTAGGCCACCAGTCTTGTGATCTAAAAAGTTTTTAACCGCATAGTAGTGAAAGATCTGATTTTCTTCAATCAAAAACGGCGTCTTGAGATCCGAAAAGGGCCCGGTCCGATTCCGGGTGATCAAGTCCCCAAGTTTAGTTACGCCTGCACTATACCATTTCTGTAAATATGAATCATCAAAGATTAAAGGAAGCATTGGCTTATTTTTAGTAGGGGTGTAGTAGTTCAGTCTGCCGAGGCCGAAAGGTTTCCAAGCATCCAACCACAAAAACAAACAAAGAAAAAAGAATCACTACAGGCCTGGGAATCCTATTGTCTAAAATCTTAGTGTAAAACATAGTCTAGAACAAAAGTCAGTTCATCCGCTTCCGTTCCGTGATTTCCTTTAAGAACTCTCCAGCCTTGACTTCTGAGAGAAAGACTCTCGTTTTTCCTTCGTGCAGAACCTTCAATCTGGCCGGGTTCATTAGATAAACTTGTGCCCCTTGCTGTTGGAATGGGGAGATTAACTGGCGCAGCCTCCATCTTCGTTCTACGGTTGCATGGCAAAAGTCTAGTTTTGCGAAGAACTTTACCCCATTCGCCTCTTTCTGCGAGTTTGGTCTTGCCTTATCATAAATCATCTGCCTCAGTAGAAAGTTTCCAAAAAAGACAAAGAAGACCCTGGGTTTATCATTGGTGTGGTTCTCGCCCCGCCTAGTCTTGACATTAAAAGGGAACCTATGGGCCTTTTGTACTTCCAAGTCCCAATACCAATTAGTCTCTGTGGGAAATGCAGCTCGCAAAAGTTTGACTATGAACCCTCTGGGGTCTTCTCCCTCAACTCCCTCCGGAATACCCAGTAGTCGCAGGTTATTACGACATTGTGTTTTCCTGGTCCTCTAGTTTGGTCATTAAGTCAACTAGGCATGCCTCATGCGAGTTCCCCTGATCTTTAGCCTTTGCGGCCTCCCCTTCAAGTATCTCAGTCCTGGTCTCCACCATTGCAACCCGGTCCCCAATGTCTGTACAAGCTTTATTAAGTTTCCTCATCCTACTTTGCAGCGATAGGAGCAGTGATGGAGCCTGTGTGAGGAGGAGCCGCGATCCAGCCACCTCGCCACTGTTGCATGCTGGGAGAATCCTGATGCTCGGCGCTCATCGCACGGACAGCTGACAGCTAGTCAACCAGAATAGACCATTGAAGCAGGAGCTGCGGACAAAGAAACCAGCCTAGTCCCATGTCCACAAGTACAGCACGGAGGCTTTACCCCTCGCGCAGTCCATCAGAGATATATGCAGAGATCCACCTGGTCCTTCGATCGCCGCTCAGCAAACGGGTTCTGCTCAGAGCCGCGGTGTCAGCAGCTCTCTGCATAAGTCCAGGAATTCCAGGAATCGTAAAGTGGCAAATAGCGCGGACAAACGAGAGTAGGCAGCCAGCATTGAGGATGACGACGAGAGGCCAGAAAACAAAAACGAAGCCGGCCACGATGCAGACGGAAGGAGAAAAGGAAGGAGAAAAGCCAGACTTGCCTCCGAAAGGTAAGAGGGACTTGGGGGCTACTAAAAAGACTGTCAAACCGAACCTTACGAAGAAGGCTGCCTCGGCCAATACCGGCCGCTCCCCCTCAATTAGCAAGCATTTCCTTGTACTGGGAACTATAATACCAGCAAGCAATGGGGGCAGCGCAGTCAGCAAAGATTACCCCAACAGTACCCCCCAAGTCTCCTCTACGGAGATGGAGCCACAAATACCGCTGATCTCACAGGAGGCGAACTTAGAGACCTGGCAAAACAATGTGGAAGGAGGCAATGAGCCTCAGCTAGCTCCCTCGAGTGCGGCCTTGGTAGGAGCAGAAGAGCAGGGAAAGAACCCGACTGCTATAATAAACTTCGGGGGTGCACAGCCTCAAACTCCAGATCCTAGTGCCGAATATTTCTATTCTGTGTCAGAAGGGTCTTTATCAGACACAGGCAAAGAAGGCTCCTCTTCAACAGAAGACTCACAGTCAGAAGAGAACGGTAGCGAGGAGGAGATAGCTCCAAGCAAAACGTCCGACACTGTCATGAGGAATAGACAGTCTAGGCGGAAGCAGAATCAACTAAAGTGGGACTATTCTGACTCCCCTAGTCTACTCTCACTTGGGAATACCCCCAGCGCACCAACACTTGTGACAGCCTCTTCTGCCCCGGATAGGAGAAGGGATGAAGTGGATGCACCCTCTTTAACATCAATCCTAAACTCCTAAGGAATTCCAGGAGGAGGTACGCTCAAATAACCTCTCCGCCAAAGCCGCCTCCAAGAAGCTACAAAGTAGGAATCGCTATTTTAATAGCGATTTCTACATGCATAGGCTTTTGCTATTCCTAAATAGCAATACCTTAAAAATCGCTATTTAGGAATAGCAAAAGGCTACGTTGATGCATATGCCAGTAAATATATATATTGAGGTGAGCGGGTTATTAAAATGGCCATATCTAAGCCCCTCTAGAAGTACTTCATTGAGGGTAAGCAGTGTTTTCTGCAACAATTCATCAAGTGCTCCTGTAACCTGATGACAAACACCTAAACCAGCAGATCTTAACCCTATGCTTTGTCTTCTGTGGACCCCTACTGATTCCCAAGGAAGCCAAGGACCCGCACCTAACAACATTTTTATGATGTGAACCTCAAAACAGTTCCCCCAAATTACAGAAACAAGTATAGATTAAATACATTTGCAAATTAGGAAAGATTCTATTTAATCCACAAATAAAATACAAGCAAAAATCGAAATTTTAATGTGAAGGTTGGAGCTTTTCAAAATGTAGTATTATTTCTAAAAGACACAGCAATAGGCTAGACTGTAGCAGACAACTATGCAATTTTTTTACTCTTAATGCATGCTCTCTTTTTATCTTTGCATACCAAAGCTTCAACTAATGCCACCAACCATCAATACAAGTTTCTGTTTACTGGACTTGTGCTGTTCCCACAAGCCATGATAAGGATGCCCACTTCATTTTTAGCCTCCAGTTTCACATTCCTTTACATTTATAGGATGTTTTAAACTTTTCAGTTTTCAATTCTGCTTTTTTATGCATACGTCCTTTATTAATTTGCTAGAAAAGATGTAGCTTTTGAAACACTGAAAAGCTGCTCTTTGTGAAAATTGATTGAAAATGATGGAGTGATCAATGCTAAATTAGATCTTTTTCTTATCTGCCTCTAACTATCCAAATATATTCCCATAGACTAGTGCCTTAAATGTAAAAACGTTCTCTAATTTTGACGAGGAGCTTCATTTCATACTTATCCTCAAACGGGCAGAGGGGAGCTGAATCCAACAACCAATAAAGAATTAGAAAATGTAACTTGTCATTTATATAAATCGAACGATCCATCAGAAATGTGCTCTGGAATCATGCAGATCAGTGCATTTCGGAAAAATTGATAATCTGAGTTGCTAATGTCAACATCTCCTTCGTCCACCGCTATTCACCACCACCCCCAGGCCTCGTGATTTTGTGAGAAGTGGGTAGCCGTAGTCTCTCTCATTTGAATGGAACTTATTAATTTTAATTCTGACCCCATGTCTACCAGAAATACATATAAGTGATATTTGATGCAATTATAAAAGTGGAAACAAAAGGCTATGAAAAGATTAAGCATATCTCTCTGCAAAGTATGAATTCTATGATGAATACAAGATGGACAGCTGGTAAAATCCCTCACTTTCACAGTCACCCCAGTATGAGTTTTTCAAATTTGAGCAGGTTGCTTTTGTGTCAGCCCTAATGTATTATTTTATTTCCTGACTATGACATCATAGCTACACCTCCACAAGAGGATAGGAATGATGTTTAAAACAAGCTTAAGCCCGAATTAGAGTTTGGTGGCCAGGCACTACATCATAAAGACAACAGAGTAAAATGTCAGCCAAACTCATGGTGCCCCTACTTATTTAGAAGCTGGTTAAGTGTAAGCCTTACATCAAAGAAGTGTCTGTTGGCTACGTCGACAGAAAGCTTCCTCTAGTGACCAGACGGAATAGTGACTGTTGGAAGAAGGGCATTATACTTCCCACTCTGTGTAGGGTGGAGGATGTAACATCCTTCTTTTTGGTTTCCTTTCCTCAAGGTAAAACTTAGTGGTGAGGGACAGAAACACACAAATAATGACCCTCAAAATCCTGGGAGAAAACATCTAGAAAGTAGGGGGCATTAGTTTTTAGTTTTTCTGAAATAAACTCCCACTTTAGAAGTTAATTTCTGAAAAAACAAAAAAGTGTAAAAGTTTGGTGAACAGATGTCAAAACCGAAAGGGGCAGCTCACCAAAATGTATGTACTTTGAAGGGAACCACCATGACAACAGTTTCTTTAGAGGTACAAAGATAGCCAGTGGGTTGATGGTCATCTTGAAATCTGGTGGGTGTCTGCCCGCCTCTGTGGCAGAGATGTTGTCCTCTGTCCCCCTGATAGCTGGGGTGCCATCTGCCAGAGTCTTTAAGCAGGCCCTAAGTAATTTAAAATAAAGCCAGTTTGGGCCGTTTCAATGAGCCGCAGGGGTTTGGATTTTGCTTTGAATTATTTTTGGTACAAAAGGGGGTGGTGATGAACGGAGCATCTGAACCAATCAAACACTCACACCCAGTCAACAGATCTGGGTTTAATCCATCACTGTTCTTTAGCCCACTCTGCCATCCCAGTTCAGACATGGCCATATGCAAATCATTCTGACCCTGTGCCTCATGGGAACAGTCCAGCCCAAACTGCCAAGCCATGCCTTCCCTGGACCGGAAACAAGCTTCCGAGGACCGGTTTCTGGATTTTCAACCTTAATCAGCCCGGCTTGCTTGAATCCAGTGGCAAAGTGAGCAAGGGACTCACGTCTGAGCATACCCTGCCACACTTATGGCGGCCAAAAGTGGTCCAAAAGGGGGTGGTGATGGACGGAGCATCTGAACCAATCAAACACTCACACCCAGTCAAAAGATCTGGGTTTGATCCATCACCGTTCTTTAGCCCTCTCTGCCACCCCAGTTCAGACATGGCTATATGCAAATCAGTCTGACCATGTGCCTCATGGGAACAGTCCGGCCCGAAATGCCAAGCTATGCCTTCCCTGGATCGGACTCAAGCTTCCTAGGACCGGTTTTTGGCATTACAGCCGTCTTCAGCCAGGCTTGCTTTAATCCAGTGGCAAAGTGAGCAAGGGACTCACGTCTGAGCATACCCTGCCAACTTATGGTGGCCAAAGCGGTACATGTCTGAACTGGGGTGGCAGAGAGGGCTAAAAGCCCGAAACCGGTCCTTGGATGCTTGTTTCCAGTCCAGGGAGGATCTGGCTTGGCAGTTCGGGCTGGACTGTTCCCATGGGGCACAGGGTCAAGACTGATTTGCATATAGCTGGGTTCAACCTGGAAAGGCATGGTGAGCAAAAAACGATGGATTTGGGCCCAGATCACTGTACTGGGGTGAATGTATGACATTGTTCTGCATTCTGTCCATCACCTGTTGTTTTTGCTTTTGTCACCCAGAGTGTGACGGGTATGCTCAGACGTGAGTCCTGTACTCTCCATGCCACTGGAATCAAGCTATCCAGGCTGATGAGGGCTGAAAGCCCGAAACCGGTCCTTGGATGCTTGTTTCCAGTCCAGGGAGGACCTGGATTGGCAGTTCGGGCTGGTCTGTTCCCATGGGGCACAGGGTCAAGACTGATTTGCATATAGCTGGGTTCAAACTGGAAAGGCATGGTGAGCAAAAAAACGATGGATTTGGGCCCAGATCACTGTACTGGGGTGAATGTATGACATTGTTCTGCATTCTGTCCATCACCTGTTGTTTTTGCTTTTGTCACACCGAGTGGGACGGGTTTGCTCAGACGTGAGTCCCGTGCTCTCCATGCCACTGGAATCAAGCTATCCAGGCTGATGAGGGCTGAAAGCCCGAAACCGGTCCTTGGATGCTTGTTTCCAGTCCAGGGAGGACCTGGCTTGGCAGTTCGGGCTGGACTGTTCCCATGGGGCACAGGGTCAAGACTGATTTGCATATAGCTGGGCTCAAACTGGAAAGGCATGGTGAGCAAAAAAACGATGGATTTGGGCCCAGATCACTGTACTGGGGTGAATGTATGACATTGTTCTGCATTCTGTCCATCACCTGTTGTTTTTGCTTTTGTCACCCCGAGTGGGACGGGTATGCTCAGACGTGAGTCCCGTGCTCTCCATGCCACTGGAATCAAGCTATCCAGGCTGATGAGGGCTGAAAGCCCGAAACCGGTCCTTGGATGCTTGTTTCCAGTCCAGGGAGGACCTGGCTTGGCAGTTCGGGCTGGACTGTTCCCATGGGGCGCAGGGTCAAGACTGATTTGCATATAGCTGGGTTCAAACTGGAAAGACATGGTGAGCAAAAAAACAATGGATTTGGGCCCAGATCACTGTACTGGGGTGAATGTATGACATTGTTCTGCATTCTGTCCATCACCTGTTGTTTTTGCTTTTGTCACCCCGAGTGGGACGGGTGTGCTCAGACGTGAGTCCCGTGCTCTACATGCCACTGGAATCAAGCTATCCAGGCTGATGAGGGCTGAAAGCCCGAAACCGTCCTTGGATGCTTGTTTCCAGTCCATGGAGGACCTGGCTTGGCAGTTCGGGATAGACTGTTTCCATGGGGCACAGGGTCAAGACTGATTTGCATATAGCTGGGTTCAAACTGGAAAGGCATGGTGAGCAAAAAAACGATGGATTTGGGCCCAGATCACTGTACTGGGGTGAATGTATGGCATTGTTCTGTATTCTGTCCATCACCTGTGTTTGCTTTTGTCACCCCGAGTGGGACGGGTATGCGCAGACGTGAGTCCCGTGCTCTCCATGCCACTGGAATCAAGCTATCCAGGCTGATGAGGGCTGAAAGCCCGAAACCGGTCCTTGGATGCTTGTTTCCAGTCCAGGGAGGACCTGGTTTGGCAGTTCGGGATGGACTGTTCCCATGGGGCACAGGGTCAAGACTGATTTGCATATAGCTGGGTTCAAACTGGAAAGGCATGGTGAGCAAAAAAATGATGGATTTGGGCCCAGATCACTGTACTGGGGTGAATATATGACATTGTTCTGCATTCTGTCCATCACCTGTTGTTTTTACCTTACTAAAAGTGGCATTTTCAAAATTGTAATTTAAAATCCAACTTCACCATAAGTTAGGATTTTTCATTACAATTCTAGAGACACCAAACATGAAAGGGTCACTTGTTCCCATTTTGAAATTACACTTTTAAAATGTAAAAAGCTAACTCCAATGTTATCCAATGGGGGGAGGTAGGGCTTGCAGTAGTGATAAACGCAGTTTGATTTTTCACTACCAGGACAAGTAAAACTTACAGTACATGTCCGGTTTGGAAAAAATACATTGCACTCTGCCGTCTGGGTTTTCCAGGGCCTAGCCTAGGGGTGACTTATATGCATTAAAAAGGAAGGTTTGGGCCTGGAAAAATGTTTACCCTGTCAGGTCCAAATGACAGTTTAAAACTGCACATATAGGCTGCACTGGCAGGCCTGACATGTTTAAAGTGCTACTCTGGCAACGGTAGTGCCACTTTACTTGGGACTTACAAGTAAATTAAATATGTCAATTGGGCATAAACCAATTCTGCCTCGTTTGAAGCAGAGAGCACAAGCACTTTAGCACTGGTTGACAGTGGAAAAGTGTGCAGAGTCCTATGGCCAACAAAAATGAATTCAGCAAAAATGGACGAGTGAAGGCAAAAAGTCTGGCAATAAACCTGCAGAAAGGGCCAAGTCCAACAGTATTACATTGACTTAAGTGCTTGAAAAGCAGAACAAACACTGTCACAGCAGTGACATCTAGTGAACATTTATGAGTAAGATGGCTTCAGACAGGTGCCCTCATTGGCCAGTCACAAACAGTAAGAAATATACCAAATTCGTACGGTCTGCAAGCTAGAGAAGGTCAAGGGGTCTGCCACTGCCTTAAGAGCCACAGTCGTTGAAAGAGTCATCAAGTGATTCACTCAATTTACGTATGTGTTTCACTGTCCTTCATAACATTCATGCACACAAGGATATTCATTACAATTGGTTGTTATTACACATAAATGTAAAACGATATAAAAATACATGCTTTGACACGTGATACAATAGTCTTACACTTTTGGTGGTAATTATGCAAATGGTCAATAATATTATATATGAAATATTCGTACATTTTATTAAACTAAATATGAATTTACTGCTGAATCACAAATCTAGCCATGGGCTGGTTACCCATTAAGGATTCTATGTTTTGCAGTTAAGGACAATGGGTTAGAGTGAAGCAGTTACAGTGAAGAAAATTTGTTTGCACAAAATCATATTTTTTGCCCAAATATGGAAGCTGGGATTTCAGCCCTGGTTTTTTGTTCACACTATCTGCAGGACAAGAAGAGGAGTTACCTTTTTTTCTCTAGCTCTACATGAAATGGCAGTGCTTTTAGAGCTAAATGAGAACACTTCGAGCCAGATGTACTAAACCATATAGAGTTCACAAAACCGGAGAGTGGTTAAATGCTGAAAGCATTTTTTACTGTGTACAAAACACATTTTGCCGTTAGGTAAATTGCTACTTAATCATAAAATGAGTTTAGAAAAATATAACAAATCAGTTTAAGGCATCCCTTCAAAATTGAGAATTGTATGCAAGGTATCAATGGTTTGCCATTGCAATTTTGATCACAAACCACTAAAAAGTTACTAACTCTACAAAAGAGGTGTAAACTAATTTGCGAATGGTAAGTATTGGCCTTGCAGCCCATCCCCCTTATTGAGAGTTTAAAAAAGTTGGTCTCAAACAATCTTTTTTTTAAAGTCAAACATTTTCTTTTAAATGCAGTCTTGTTTCCTTTATGGAAAATGGGCTGCATGTGTAAAAAAAAAAGCGTTATTGAAATATGATCACAAATAAGTTGGTCATCTGCTGTGCTGACCCCAGCAAGCCACCATATCTTTGATGGCATCGAGTCGGAATAAGTGTTATTTGCACCATGCCTAATTAATATTCAGGAGATAGGTCAGATTGCAACCGACTGAAAATGGTGATTTTGCGAATCAACCTAATAGCACATTGATTCGCACAACGTCATTGAATTGGCCAAACATTGGCACGCAATTTGCGATCACGTTGTGTGAATCCATTGTTAGGATATCTGGTCTTTGTTCAGAATGCTGAAAGAAACTTCCTTGCAAAGTATACAAATAACATACTAAAGATACATGACAAGAAATATTTCTAAAAACAAGGTGGGTAAACCAGGTGTGACTCAATCATGAAATATCATACATAAAATAGTAAGTATAAAGCAGTCCAGTAAATTCCATAAATGAAAAAATTGTATGCTCATTACATAACAAAATAAATGTAAGGAAAGAGATGCAGTCCAATGGCGTGTCTATACCACTGGCCTCCCCAGACGTAACACACACAGCTATTTGAGAAGAAGCATCAATCATTAGTAGAGACAATAAAATCAATTGACAAGAAATTATCAAAGATCGTGGCTTGGAGATGAATTTCATGTTTCAGGCTGGAAATGCAAGTTTCAACTGGTTGTAGTCTGGTTTGTATTCTTATTTTTTTCTGTTCTGCATTTAAACTGCTCAATTGGTAAAAGGATAAGCATGTATATTTCATATGCAATTGAAGATGCTACTGGAACAGTAGCTACCCTTTGTTATGCAGGGTGATGCAAAACAGAGGGGCAGGCCCCTGCTGTCCAGTGGCTCTTCCTTCAGTTGGACCCCATGGCTGGGGCAGATTTTGGCAGATCTATGCATTTTTCAAAGTTTCATGTTGCGCACACACATGCCCTTAGGGCATGTGTGTGTGCAATAGGTGCAGAGATCAATTTCAGGGGTGCAACAGGGTGTCATTTTGACACCCTTGCACCCGTGAAATTGCATGAGCAATTTGCGAGTACCTACTGGTACTCGCAAATTGCTCATAATTATAATAATAATTCTGAAGCTTATAAAGCGCATGGTTACACTTACCAGTGTGTCCCCGCGCTGAATAAACCGCTGAGGAACCCGTCCTGGCCTGTTCCTGTGAGGCGCCCAACTCCTGGGCACCCCCCTGGTGAAGCCAGGCATCCTTAGCGATTAGGGCCGGTGTGGAGACTAAGCAAGCTATTGCCCAGAGTTGCAGCGTGGGACCCCATGATTAGAGTAGGCACCGTGCTGAGAATTATCGGGTCCGCGGACATTTGAGCTCAAGACCCTGCCGCGACGGGAATTGAACCCTGGTCCCGGGCCAGCCCTCTGCATCAGGGTATGCCGCTCTAATCAGTGAGCCACACTCCTCCACACGCTCATACAATCTCAAATTCATTCCTATGGGGAATGGTACAGCATTCCTTAATTGCGACTAGCAATTTGTGAGTAGCAATTAAGGAATGTTTAGGAATCGCTATTTTTATTTATTTTTTAGTCACAAAGAAAAAACAATTACAGTGTTACCCTCACTTTTTTTTTCCAAGACCCCCCCTTCCCCACCCTGGCACCATTCTATACCTTCCTCCCTATTCACGTCAGGACAACAACAAAAAAATGACTTCTACTACACAATACACAATAATTAAACCACATAAGCAAGAAAAGTAAGTAGAATTCTGCAAAGTGAGGACGCTAGTTTGCTGGAAGAGAAGAAAAAAGAAGAAAAGAAAAAAGAAAAAACTGCTTGCTCATGCAGGTATCTAATTTTGCACCCCATCTATCCAGTTTCCTAACTGTTCCCATACCGCCATTCCATTTTTTTTGGCTCGTTTGTCTTTTTTGGCGTGTATAGCCTTCTCTAGTTTACATGTCGCTAGTGGTCTTGCCTGCCACTGTGCAAATGGTGAGGGATTCGGGTCTTTCCAGTGGGCCGCTATACAAATCCTATAAATGGTCATCGCTACAAAAATTAAAGGGCCCCCGACCCGAGTACTATCATCCAGCCCCAGTAGAACAACAGACGGGGTTAATTGTATACCTTGTCCCAGCACCACCCCCCAAAAAATGTTGCATTTGTTCTAAGAGTGGTTTTAGGTTTGGGCAAGTGGCGAACATGTGTACCTCATCAGCTGAGTATTCTAGGCATCTGGGGCATAGGGTTCCTCTTCCAGTTCCCCACTTTGCTATTGTGTTAGGTGTATTATAAAGAAAAAACTCTGTCTTATAAAATTGAGCCTTTAACTTAGTGGATAGTAAATATTTATGAGCTAGATTCAGTGCATTGCAAAAGATGTTCTGGTTATGTTCAGCTTTGTTTGCCACTTTGCGTAATTTTTCCCCAGATCGTCTGGCATCTTATCATTCAGGCTAGAGTAAATTGCTCCAATCCGGAGTGGTTTATTTTCCTGTATTCTGTCAATAATTTCTATTTTATCAAATCCGGCTAGGCCACCAGTCTTGTGATCTAAAAAGTTTTTAACCGCATAGTAGTGAAAGATCTGATTTTCTTCAATCAAAAACGGCGTCTTGAGATCCAAAAAGGGCCCGGTCCGATTCCGGGTGATCAAGTCCCCAAGTTTAGTTACGCCTGCACTATACCATTTCTGTAAATATAAATCATCAAAGATTAAAGGAAGCATTGGCTTATTTTTAGTAGGGGTGTAGTAGTTCAGTCTGCCGAGGCCGAAAGGTTTCCAAGCATCCAACCACAAAAACAAACAAAGAAAAAAGAATCACTACAGGCCTGGGAATCCTATTGTCTAAAATCTTAGTGTAAAACATAGTCTAGAACAAAAGTCAGTTCATCCGCTTCCGTTCCGTGATTTCCTTTAAGAACTCTCCAGCCTTGACTTCTGAGAGAAAGACTCTCGTTTTTCCTTCGTGCAGAACCTTCAGTCTGGCCGGGTTCATTAGATAAACTTGTGCCCCTTGCTGTTGGAATGGGGAGATTAACTGGCGCAGCCTCAATCTTCGTTCTACGGTTGCATGGCAAAAGTCTAGTTTTGCGAAGAACTTTACCCCATTCGCCTCTTTCTGCGAGTTTGGTCTTGCCTTATCATAAATCATCTGCCTCAGTAGAAAGTTTCCAAAAAAGACAAAGAAGACCCTGGGTTTATCATTGGTGTGGTTCTCGCCCCGCCTAGTCTTGACATTAAAAGGGAACCTATGGGCCTTTTGTACTTCCAAGTCCCAATACCAATTAGTCTCTGTGGGAAATGCAGCTCGCAAAAGTTTGACTATGAACCCTCTGGGGTCTTCTCCCTCAACTCCCTCCGGAATACCCAGTAGTCGCAGGTTATTACGACGTTGTGTTTTCCTGGTCCTCTAGTTTGGTCATTAAGTCAACTAGGCATGCCTCATGCGAGTTCCCCTGATCTTTAGCCTTTGCGGCCTCCCCTTCAAGTATCTCAGTCCTGGTCTCCACCATTGCAACCCGGTCCCCAATGTCTGTACAAGCTTTATTAAGTTTCCTCATCCTACTTTGCAGCGATAGGAGCAGTGATGGAGCCTGTGTGAGGAGGAGCCGCGATCCAGCCACCTCGCCACTGTTGCATGCTGGGAGAATCCTGATGCTCGGCGCTCATCGCACGGACAGCTGACAGCTAGTCAACCAGAATAGACCATTGAAGCAGGAGCTGCGGACAAAGAAACCAGCCTAGTCCCATGTCCACAAGTACAGCACGGAGGCTTTACCCCTCGCGCAGTCCATCAGAGATATATGCAGAGATCCACCTGGTCCTTCGATCGCCGCTCAGCAAACGGGTTCTGCTCAGAGCCGCGGTGTCAGCAGCTCTCTGCATAAGTCCAGGAATTCCAGGAATCGTAAAGTGGCAAATAGCGCGGACAAACGAGAGTAGGCAGCCAGCATTGAGGATGACGACGAGAGGCCAGAAAACAAAAACGAAGCCGGCCACGATGCAGACGGAAGGAGAAAAGGAAGGAGAAAAGCCAGACTTGCCTCCGAAAGGTAAGAGGGACTTGGGGGCTACTAAAAAGACTGTCAAACCGAACCTTACGAAGAAGGCTGCCTCGGCCAATACCGGCCGCTCCCCCTCAATTAGCAAGCATTTCCTTGTACTGGGAACTATAATACCAGCAAGCAATGGGGGCAGCGCAGTCAGCAAAGATTACCCCAACAGTACCCCCCAAGTCTCCTCTACGGAGATGGAGCCACAAATACCGCTGATCTCACAGGAGGCGAACTTAGAGACCTGGCAAAACAATGTGGAAGGAGGCAATGAGCCTCAGCTAGCTCCCTCGAGTGCGGCCTTGGTAGGAGCAGAAGAGCAGGGAAAGAACCCGACTGCTATAATAAACTTCGGGGGTGCACAGCCTCAAACTCCAGATCCTAGTGCCGAATATTTCTATTCTGTGTCAAAAGGGTCTTTATCAGACACAGGCAAAGAAGGCTCCTCTTCAACAGAAGACTCACAGTCAGAAGAGAACGGTAGCGAGGAGGAGATAGCTCCAAGCAAAACGTCCGACACTGTCATGAGGAATAGACAGTCTAGGCGGAAGCAGAATCAACTAAAGTGGGACTATTCTGACTCCCCTAGTCTACTCTCACTTGGGAATACCCCCAGCGCACCAACACTTGTGACAGCCTCTTCTGCCCCGGATAGGAGAAGGGATGAAGTGGATGCACCCTCTTTAACATCAATCCTAAACTCCTAAGGAATTCCAGGAGGAGGTACGCTCAAATAACCTCTCCGCCAAAGCCGCCTCCAAGAAGCTACAAAGTAGGAATCGCTATTTTAATAGCGATTCCTACATGCATAGGCTTTTGCTATTCCTAAATAGCAATACCTTAAAAATCGCTATTTAGAAATAGCAAAAGGCTACGTTGATGCATATGCCAGTAAATATATATATTGAGGTGAGCGGGTTATTAAAATGGCCATATCTAAGCCCCTCTAGAAGTACTTCATTGAGGGTAAGCAGTGTTTTCTGCAACAATTCATCAAGTGCTCTTGTAACCTGATGACAAACACCTAAACCAGCAGATCTTAACCCTATGCTTTGTCTTCTGTGGACCCCTACTGATTCCCAAGGAAGCCAAGGACCCGCACCTAACAACATTTTTATGATGTGAACCTCAAAACAGTTCCCCCAAATTACAGAAACAAGTATAGATTAAATACATTTGCAAATTAGGAAAGATTCTATTTAATCCACAAATAAAATACAAGCAAAAATCGAAATTTTAATGTGAAGGTTGGAGCTTTTCAACATGTAGTATTATTTCTAAAAGACACAGCAATAGGCTAGACTGTAGCAGACAACTATGCAATTTTTTTACTCTTAATGCATGCTCTCTTTTTATCTTTGCATACCAAAGCTTCAACTAATGCCACCAACCATCAATACAAGTTTCTGTTTACTGGACTTGTGCTGTTCCCACAAGCCATGATAAGGATGCCCACTTCATTTTTAGCCTCCAGTTTCACATTCCTTTACATTTATAGGATGTTTTAAACTTTTCAGTTTTCAATTCTGCTTTTTTATGCATACGTCCTTTATTAATTTGCTAGAAAAGATGTAGCTTTTGAAACACTGAAAAGCTGCTCTTTGTGAAAATTGATTGAAAATGATGGAGTGATCAATGCTAAATTAGATCTTTTTCTTATCTGCCTCTAACTATCCAAATATATTCCCATAGACTAGTGCCTTAAATGTAAAAACGTTCTCTAATTTTGACGAGGAGCTTCATTTCATACTTATCCTCAAACGGGCAGAGGGGAGCTGAATCCAACAACCAATAAAGAATTAGAAAATGTAACTTGTCATTTATATAAATCGAACGATCCATCAGAAATGTGCTCTGGAATCATGCAGATCAGTGCATTTCGGAAAAATTGATAATCTGAGTTGCTAATGTCAACATCTCCTTCGTCCACCGCTATTCACCACCACCCCCAGGCCTCGTGATTTTGTGAGAAGTGGGTAGCCGTAGTCTCTCTCATTTGAATGGAACTTATTAATTTTAATTCTGACCCCATGTCTACCAGAAATACATATAAGTGATATTTGATGCAATTATAAAAGTGGAAACAAAAGGCTATGAAAAGATTAAGCATATCTCTCTGCAAAGTATGAATTCTATGATGAATACAAGATGGACAGCTGGTAAAATCCCTCACTTTCACAGTCACCCCAGTATGAGTTTTTCAAATTTGAGCAGGTTGCTTTTGTGTCAGCCCTAATGTATTATTTTATTTCCTGACTATGACATCATAGCTACACCTCCACAAGAGGATAGGAATGATGTTTAAAACAAGCTTAAGCCCGAATTAGAGTTTGGTGGCCAGGCACTACATCATAAAGACAACAGAGTAAAATGTCAGCCAAACTCATGGTGCCCCTACTTATTTAGAAGCTGGTTAAGTGTAAGCCTTACATCAAAGAAGTGTCTGTTGGCTACGTCGACAGAAAGCTTCCTCTAGTGACCAGACGGAATAGTGACTGTTGGAAGAAGGGCATTATACTTCCCACTCTGTGTAGGGTGGAGGATGTAACATCCTTCTTTTTGGTTTCCTTTCCTCAAGGTAAAACTTAGTGGTGAGGGACAGAAACACACAAATAATGACCCTCAAAATCCTGGGAGAAAACATCTAGAAAGTAGGGGGCATTAGTTTTTTGTTTTTCTGAAATAAACTCCCACTTTAGAAGTTAATTTCTGAAAAAACAAAAAAGTGTAAAAGTTTGGTGAACAGATGTCAAAACCGAAAGGGGCAGCTCACCAAAATGTATGTACTTTGAAGGGAACCACCATGACAACAGTTTCTTTAGAGGTACAAAGATAGCCAGTGGGTTGATGGTCATCTTGAAATCTGGTGGGTGTCTGCCCGCCTCTGTGGCAGAGATGTTGTCCTCTGTCCCCCTGATAGCTGGGGTGCCATCTGCCAGAGTCTTTAAGCAGGCCCTAAGTAATTTAAAATAAAGCCAGTTTGGGCCGTTTCAATGAGCCGCAGGGGTTTGGATTTTGCTTTGAATTATTTTTGGTACAAAAGGGGGTGGTGATGAACGGAGCATCTGAACCAATCAAACACTCACACCCAGTCAACAGATCTGGGTTTAATCCATCACTGTTCTTTAGCCCACTCTGCCATCCCAGTTCAGACATGGCCATATGCAAATCATTCTGACCCTGTGCCTCATGGGAACAGTCCAGCCCAAACTGCCAAGCCATGCCTTCCCTGGACCGGAAACAAGCTTCCGAGGACCGGTTTCTGGATTTTCAACCTTAATCAGCCCGGCTTGCTTGAATCCAGTGGCAAAGTGAGCAAGGGACTCACGTCTGAGCATACCCTGCCACACTTATGGCGCCCAAAAGCGGTCCAAAAGGGGGTGGTGATGGACGGAGCATCTGAACCAATCAAACACTCACACCCAGTCAAAAGATCTGGGTTTGATCCATCACCGTTCTTTAGCCCTCTCTGCCACCCCAGTTCAGACATGGCTATATGCAAATCAGTCTGACCATGTGCCTCATGGGAACAGTCCGGCCCGAACTGCCAAGCTATGCCTTCCCTGGATCGGACTCAAGCTTCCTAGGACCGGTTTTTGGCATTACAGCCGTCTTCAGCCAGGCTTGCTTTAATCCAGTGGCAAAGTGAGCAAGGGACTCACGTCTGAGCATACCCTGCCAACTTATGGTGGCCAAAGCGGTACATGTCTGAACTGGGGTGGCAGAGAGGGCTAAAAGCCCGAAACCGGTCCTTGGATGCTTGTTTCCAGTCCAGGGAGGACCTGGCTTGGCAGTTCGGGCTGGACTGTTCCCATGGGGCACAGGGTCAAGACTGATTTGCATATAGCTGGGTTCAACCTGGAAAGGCATGGTGAGCAAAAAACGATGGATTTGGGCCCAGATCACTGTACTGGGGTGAATGTATGACATTGTTCTGCATTCTGTCCATCACCTGTTGTTTTTGCTTTTGTCACCCCGAGTGTGACGGGTATGCTCAGACGTGAGTCCTGTACTCTCCATGCCACTGGAATCAAGCTATCCAGGCTGATGAGGGCTGAAAGCCCGAAACCGGTCCTTGGATGCTTGTTTCTAGTCCAGGGAGGACCTGGATTGGCAGTTCGGGCTGGTCTGTTCCCATGGGGCACAGGGTCAAGACTGATTTGCATATAGCTGGGTTCAAACTGGAAAGGCATGGTGAGCAAAAAAACGATGGATTTGGGCCCAGATCACTGTACTGGGGTGAATGTATGACATTGTTCTGCATTCTGTCCATCACCTGTTTTTTTTGCTTTTGTCACACCGAGTGGGACGGGTTTGCTCAGACGTGAGTCCCGTGCTCTCCATGCCACTGGAATCAAGCTATCCAGGCTGATGAGGGCTGAAAGCCCGAAACCGGTCCTTGGATGCTTGTTTCCAGTCCAGGGAGGACCTGGCTTGGCAGTTCGGGCTGGACTGTTCCCATGGGGCACAGGGTCAAGACTGATTTGCATATAGCTGGGCTCAAACTGGAAAGGCATGGTGAGCAAAAAAAGATGGATTTAGGCCCAGATCACTGTACTGGGGTAAATGTATGACATTGTTCTGCATTCTGTCCATCACCTGTTGTTTTTGCTTTTGTCACCCCGAGTGGGACGGGTATGCTCAGACGTGAGTCCCGTGCTCTCCATGCCACTGGAATCAAGCTATCCAGGCTGATGAGGGCTGAAAGCCCGAAACCGGTCCTTGGATGCTTGTTTCCAGTCCAGGGAGGACCTGGCTTGGCAGTTCGGGCTGGACTGTTCCCATGGGGCGCAGGGTCAAGACTGATTTGCATATAGCTGGGTTCAAACTGGAAAGACATGGTGAGCAAAAAAACAATGGATTTGGGCCCAGATCACTGTACTGGGGTGAATGTATGACATTGTTCTGCATTCTGTCCATCACCTGTTGTTTCTGCTTTTGTCACCCCGAGTGGGACGGGTGTGCTCAGACGTGAGTCCCGTGCTCTACATGCCACTGGAATCAAGCTATCCAGGCTGATGAGGGCTGAAAGCCCGAAACCGTCCTTGGATGCTTGTTTCCAGTCCATGGAGGACCTGGCTTGGCAGTTCGGGATAGACTGTTTCCATGGGGCACAGGGTCAAGACTGATTTGCATATAGCTGGGTTCAAACTGGAAAGGCATGGTGAGCAAAAAAACGATGGATTTGGGCCCAGATCACTGTACTGGGGTGAATGTATGGCCTTGTTCTGTATTCTGTCCATCACCTGTGTTTGCTTTTGTCACCCCGAGTGGGACGGGTATGCGCAGACGTGAGTCCCGTGCTCTCCATGCCACTGGAATCAAGCTATCCAGGCTGATGAGGGCTGAAAGCCCGAAACCGGTCCTTGGATGCTTGTTTCCAGTCCAGGGAGGACCTGGTTTGGCAGTTCGGGATGGACTGTTCCCATGGGGCACAGGGTCAAGACTGATTTGCATATAGCTGGGTTCAAACTGGAAAGGCATGGTGAGCAAAAAAATGATGGATTTGGGCCCAGATCACTGTACTGGGGTGAATGTATGACATTGTTCTGCATTCTGTCCATCACCTGTTGTTTTTACCTTACTAAAAGTGGCATTTTCAAAATTGTAATTTAAAATCCAACTTCACCATAAGTTAGGATTTTTCATTACAATTCTAGAGACACCAAACATGAAAGGGTCACTTGTTCCCATTTTGAAATTACACTTTTAAAATGTAAAAAGCTAACTCCAATGTTATCCAATGGGGGGAGGTAGGGCTTGCAGTAGTGATAAACGCAGTTTGATTTTTCACTACCAGGACAAGTAAAACTTACAGTACATGTCCGGTTTGGAAAAAATACATTGCACTCTGCCGTCTGGGTTTTCCAGGGCCTAGCCTAGGGGTGACTTATATGCATTAAAAAGGAAGGTTTGGGCCTGGAAAAATGTTTACCCTGTCAGGTCCAAATGACAGTTTAAAACTGCACATATAGGCTGCACTGGCAGGCCTGACATGTTTAAAGTGCTACTCTGGCAACGGTAGTGCCACTTTACTTGGGACTTACAAGTAAATTAAATATGTCAATTGGGCATAAACCACTTCTGCCTCGTTTGAAGCAGAGAGCACAAGCACTTTAGCACTGGTTGACAGTGGAAAAGTGTGCAGAGTCCTATGGCCAACAAAAATGGCAATAAACCTGCAGAAAGGGCCAAGTCCAACAGTATTACATTGACTTAAGTGCTTGAAAAGCAGAACAAACACTGTCACAGCAGTGACATCTAGTGAACATTTATGAGTAAGATGGCTTCAGACAGGTGCCCTCATTGGCCAGTCACAAACAGTAAGAAATATACCAAATTCGTACGGTCTGCAAGCTAGAGAAGGTCAAGGGGTCTGCCACTGCCTTAAGAGCCACAGTCATTGAAAGAGTCATCAAGTGATTCACTCAATTTACGTATGTGTTTCACTGTCCTTCATAACATTCATGCACACAAGGATATTCATTACAATTGGTTGTTATTACACATAAATGTAAAACGATATAAAAATACAAGCTTTGACACGTGATACAATAGTCTTACACTTTTGGTGGTAATTATGCAAATGGTCAATAATATTATATATGAAATATTCGTACATTTTATTAAACTAAATATGAATTTACTGCTGAATCACAAATCTAGCCATGGGCTGGTTACCCATTAAGGATTCTATGTTTTGCAGTTAAGGACAATGGGTTAGAGTGAAGCAGTTACAGTGAAGAAAATTTGTTTGCACAAAATCATATTTTTTGCCCAAATATGGAAGCTGGGATTTCAGCCCTGGTTTTTTGTTCACACTATCTGCAGGACAAGAAGAGGAGTTACCTTTTTTTCTCTAGCTCTACATGAAATGGCAGTGCTTTTAGAGCTAAATGAGAACACTTCGAGCCATATTTACTAAACCATATAGAGTTCACAAAACCGGAGAGTGGTTAAATGCTGAAAGCATTTTTTACTGTGTACAAAACACATTTTGCCGTTAGGTAAATTGCTACTTAATCATAAAATGAGTTTAGAAAAATATAACAAATCAGTTTAAGGCATCCCTTCAAAATTGAGAATTGTATGCAAGGTATCAATGGTTTGCCATTGCAATTTTGATCACAAACCACTAAAAAGTTACTAACTCTACAAAAGAGGTGTAAACTAATTTACGAATGGTAAGTATTGGCCGCACTTCCGCATTGACAGAGCGGTCAGCGCTCTAGTTGCTGTACCTGAGGGTATTTAGGCAGCGAGGAGCAGGCGGTGCACTGCGGTAGGGGGACTGTGAGAGCGTCTCCCCGACCCGCTGACACCCAGGTATCCTGAAACTGACTTCTGCAGCAAATGATTTTAAAATTTGAATGTCACTGATATTGTGTTTTTAAATGCACGGATTTTACTAGCGTTGCATTTCATATTTAATTCCTCTGTCAGCAGTAAAAGCGCTACTCGCTATTGTGGTAAAACGATTAAAAGTTACTTGTGCATAGCCTGGGCTCGATTTCCCGTCCTGCCCGCCCCGGTCCGACTCGGCAACCAGTGCCGTTGAGCGGAGGGCGGGTCAGGCAGAGCCAGGTCACTTCCGCACTTCCGCATTGATAGAGCGGTCAGCGCTCTAGTTGCTGTACCTGAGGGTATTTAGCCCCCTCGTCACAGTAAGCGCGCAGCGAAGCGCCTGAGACGCGCCAGAGAGAAGCCCGTCTGCGCCCGTCCGCGACAGGACGTGGCTAGGGGCTATGGACGTTCCATATAAGTCTACTAAGGTATTTAGGCGGTCTTACTCTTCGCAGGCCTTACTGCGCCTACGCCCTACTGTGTTAACCCCTGACTGTAAGCTACCATTTTTCTGTTTTCCCGAAGGACCTTTCTCATGCAGATCGTGCTATACACAATTTCAGACAGTTAAACATTCCTTCGAACAGCGTCCCTGTAATACTCCTAAAGTATCGACACAGGAGGGAAGGATTCTGTTGTGTAATGTTAGATCCTTGGTTAAACATTCCTTTGAGGTTTGGGACCTAATTTCTTCCCAACAAGCAGATCTCTGCTTTTTAACAGAAACATGGCTGAAGCCCCATACCACCCCCGCTATTACCCTTGGAATACCCGAGGGTTACAAGATTATCAGGTTAGATCGACCCAAAAAAATCGGTGGGGGAATAGCAATTGTTTTTAAAAATGAGATTTCTGTTTCGGTCATTGATCAGTGTTGTAATTCAGACTTAGAAATGATGATTTTTAGGATTGGCTCCTCCACTAAACATAGTAGGAAAGGAGCTTTGGTTTATCGCCCACCGGGCCCTTTAAAAAATGTGTCCAAACAGCTAATGGAAGCACTAGCCCCCCATGTGTGTCAAGATAAAGATTTCCTGTTGCTCGGGGACTTTAATATTCATAGTGAAGAAGAGGCCAACAGTGATGCACAATCTTTTCTAACTGACATGTCTCTTCTGGGATTAAAGCAATGTAACCATGGACCCACACATCTGGCAGGACACACCCTGGACCTGATAATATCCAACTTCCCTGGTATTAAATGTTGTGCACCCAAACAATATCCTTGGACAGACCACTTTGTACTTGAGTTCTCTATGCCGATAAATGACTACCGATCTATCACCCATATACAAATTCCTTCTAAACGCAGACAGTGGCACAAAATAACCAACACTGATTTTGCGCAGAAATATCTCTCTCCCCCTATTCTTTGTACAGATGACATTAATACTGCCCTCTCTACTTGGGATTCTGCAGTCACTGCCGTGGTACAACAAATTGCCCCGATGAAGACTTTTAAAATTAATCTAGCCAGGAAGCAAGAGGTCTGGTACTCAGAAGAACTGCGTAATCTCAAACGCTTAGTTAGAAAGGCGGAGAAAACTTGGAGAAAAACCTCCTTGGAGGAAGACAAAATCAAATACAAAACAAATCTTAGTACCTATCATAAAGCCATAAGATCTGCACGGAAAAACCATGTCACTGCCCAGTTAGAAGCAGCCGGCAATGACTCAAAAACTCTTTATCAGATTGTCACAACATTTCTGAAACCCAAAGCGTGTGAAAGCGCAGACATGGCCTCACAACATCTTTGTGACAGCATCTCCTGCTTCTTCACTGACAAAATCGATGCCATCTACAATAAAATAGAGGCACATAGTTCTGGCATAAGTAGCCAGGATAACCCTACTCTGGTACAGACTGCATCTACTAACATCTATTCTTTCAATGATTTCCCTGAGATATCGTTAGCAGAGGTTCAGAGATTGTTTACGGACATTAAAAGTGGAAGTCCCGCGGACCTGCTTCCAGCCAGACTTATGGGCCCACTAGGGAGTACACTAGGCCCTGATGTTCAGAAACTGGTGAACCTCTCACTTACATCTGGAGTTGTCCCACAGTGCTGGAAAAAAGCCCTAGTTAGACCTATTAGGAAAAATTCATCTGTTCCTTGGACCAACATGTCTAACCTGAGGCCTATCTCCCTCCTTCCATTCTTAGGGAAAATTATTGAAAAACACACCAATAAGCACCTATCCACCTACTTGGAACAGTCTGGTAGCCTCGACCGATCTCAGTCAGGCTTTAGGCCAAAATTCAGCACAGAAACGGCCTTGCTGTCGGTAACGGACGATCTGCGGCTGTACCAGGACAGGGGATACTCTGTTGTCCTGGTGCTGCTAGATTTATCGGCAGCGTTCGATACGATTTCCCACACCATTCTGATCGAACGACTGTCCAAGAGTGGAATCGGCGGCAGGGCACTGGCCTGGATCAAGAGCTTCCTCTCCAACCGCACCCAATCTGTCAGCATGGGTGAGTTTAGGTCGGAAGAGGTTAACATCACCAAGGGAGTACCACAGGGCTCTTGCTTGAGCCCGACTTTATTTAATACCTATGTGGCTCCCCTGGCAGATGTTACTAGAGCTTTTGGGTTCAATCCAGTGTCCTACGCTGACGACACGCAGCTGCTCTTCCCTTTCAAACATCTCTCCCCGGAAATAATACAATCTTTTTCCGATGGGATGAAGGCAGTTGCTAGGTGGATGTCCTCCAACCTCCTTCAATGTAACGTTGGAAAGACGGAGGTGATGCTCTTCGGGGAAGCCAGGATTCAATGGTCCCCCGATTGGTGGCCTTCAGATTTGGGCCCAGTTCCTGAGCCCAAAACAGTAATCAAGAATTTGGGAGTCACATTGGAGCCGGAGCTGACCATGAAGCATAATGTTAACATCACTGTGGGATCCTGTTTCCATGCGATTGGTCTGCTCCGTAGGATTTTTCCTTTTCTACCGGACTCCCATAGGAAAACCTTAGTTCAAGCTCTGGTCATAAGCAGACTTGATTATTGTAACGGTCTTTTGGCAGGTGCAAATGAGGAGGTTCTAGACCGCTTACAGGTGGTGCAAAATACCGCAGCTAGGCTGGTGTTAAATGTACCTCCTAGATCCCCCTCCAAACCATTACTTCAAAAATTACACTGGCTACCAATACGCCAACGTGTGAAGTTCAAGACCTGCTGCGTTATCCATAAGGGACTTAATCAATTGGGACCAGAGTATCTAGCCAGCAAGTTTGTTCCTTATGCCCCTATTCGATCCCTCAGATCCAGTGACCAGCTGTTACTGAATGTTCCCAGGATAACCAAATCCAGACTAGGTGGTAGGGCCTTGTCTGTAGTAGGTCCTAATCTTTGGAACTCCCTCCCACTTTCACTAAGACAGTGTCATAACCACCTCCAATTCAGAAAATGTCTGAAAACCTTTCTGTTTGGCTCAGTTTAGTTGTTTATTTGCTGGACTCGGAACCTCACAGTACTCTCTTTTTAATTGAAATGCTCCTTTGTCAGTTGCGTTACTGGTTGCCAACAGCGCGGAGATACTCCTTCGGGAGTTTATTCATAGCGCTATAAAAACTCGCAAATAAATAAATAAATAAATTGCAGCCCATCCCCCTTATTGAGAGTTTAAAAAAGTTGGTCTCAAACAATCTTTTTTTTAAAGTCAAACATTTTCTTTTAAATGCAGTCTTGTTTCCTTTATGGAAAATGGGCTGCATGTGTAAAAAAAAAAGCGTTATTGAAATATGATCACAAATAAGTTGGTCATCTGCTGTGCTGACCCCAGCAAGCCACCATATCTTTGATGGCATCGAGTCGGAATAAGTGTTATTTGCACCATGCCTAATTAATATTCAGGAGATAGGTCAGATTGCAACCGACTGAAAATGGTGATTTTGCGAATCAACCTAATAGCACATTGATTCGCACAACGTCATTGAATTGGCCAAACATTGGCACGCAATTTGCGATCACGTTGTGTGAATCCATTGTTAGGATATCTGGTCTTTGTTCAGAATGCTGAAAGAAACTTCCTTGCAAAGTATACAAATAACATACTAAAGATACTTGACAAGAAATATTTCTAAAAACAAGGTGGGTAAACCAGGTGTGACTCAATCATGAAATATCATACATAAAATAGTAAGTATAAAGCAGTCCAGTAAATTCCATAAATGAAAAAATTGTATGCTCATTACATAACAAAATAAATGTAAGGAAAGAGATGCAGTCCAATGGCGTGTCTATACCACTGGCCTCCCCAGACGTAACACACACAGCTATTTGAGAAGAAGCATCAATCATTAGTAGAGACAATAAAATCAATTGACAAGAAATTATCAAAGATCGTGGCTTGGAGATGAATTTCATGTTTCAGGCTGGAAATGCAAGTTTCAACTGGTTGTAGTCTGGTTTGTATTCTTATTTTTTTCTGTTCTGCATTTAAACTACTCAATTGGTAAAAGGATAAGCATGTATATTTCATATGCAATTGAAGATGCTACTGGAACAGTAGCTACCCTTTGTTATGCAGGGTGATGCAAAACAGAGGGGCAGGCCCCTGCTGTCCAGTGGCTCTTCCTTCAGTTGGACCCCATAGCTGGGGCAGATTTTGGCAGATCTATGCATTTTTCAAAGTTTCATGTTGCGCACACACATGCCCTTAGGGCATGTGTGTGTGCAATAGGTGCAGAGATCAATTTCAGGGGTGCAACAGGGTGTCATTTTGACACCCTTGCACCCGTGAAATTGCATGAGCAATTTGCAAGTACCTACTGGTACTCGCAAATTGCTCATAATTATAATAATAATTCTGAAGCTTATAAAGCGCATGGTTACACTTACCAGTGTGTCCCCGCGCTGAATAAACCGCTGAGGAACCCGTCCTGGCCTGTTCCTGTGAGGCGCCCAACTCCTGGGCACCCCCCTGGTGAAGCCAGGCATCCTTAGCGATTAGGGCCGGTGTGGAGACTAAGCAAGCTATTGCCCAGAGTTGCAGCGTGGGACCCCATGATTAGAGTAGGCACCGTGCTGAGAATTATCGGGTCCGCGGACATTTGAGCTCAAGACCCTGCCGCGACGGGAATTGAACCCTGGTCCCGGGCCAGCCCTCTGCATCAGGGTCTGCCGCTCTAATCAGTGAGCCACACTCCTCCACACGCTCATACAATCTCAAATTCATTCCTATGGGGAATGGTACAGCATTCCTTAATTGCGACTAGCAATTTGTGAGTAGCAATTAAGGAATGTTTAGGAATCGCTATTTTTATTTTTATTTATTTTTTAGTCACAAAGAAAAAACAATTACAGTGTTACCCTCACTTTTTTTTTCCAAGACCCCCCCTTCCCCACCCTGGCACCATTCTATACCTTCCTCCCTATTCACGTCAGGACAACAAAAAAAAAATGACTTCTACTACACAATACACAATAATTAAAGCACATAAGCAAGAAAAGTAAGTAGAATTCTGCAAAGTGAGGACGCTAGTTTGCTGGAAGAGAAGAAAAAAGAAGAAAAGAAAAAAGAAAAAACTGCTTGCTCATGCAGGTATCTAATTTTTCACCCCATCTATCCAGTTTCCTAACTGTTCCCATACCGCCATTCCATTTTTTTTGGCTCGTTTGTCTTTTTTGGCGTAAATAGCCTTCTCTAGTTTACATGTCGCTAGTGGTCTTGCCTGCCACTGTGCAAATGATGAGGGATTCGGGTCTTTCCAGTGGGCCGCTATACAAATCCTATAAATGGTCATCGCTACAAAAATTAAAGGGCCCCCGACCCGAGTACTATCATCCAGCCCCAGTAGAACAACAGACGGGGTTAATTGTATACCTTGTCCCAGCACCACCCCCCAAAAAAATTTGCATTTGTTCTAAGAGTGGTTTTAGGTTTGGGCAAGTGGCGAACATGTGTACCTCATCAGCTGAGTATTCTAGGCATCTGGGGCATAGGGTTCCTCTTCCAGTTCCCCACTTTGCTATTGTGTTAGGTGTATTATAAAGAAAAAACTCTGTCTTATAAAATTGAGCCTTTAACTTAGTGGATAGTAAATATTTATGAGCTAGATTCAGTGCATTGCAAAAGATGTTCTGGTTATGTTCAGCTTTGTTTGCCACTTTGCGTAATTTTTCCCCAGATCGTCTGGCATCTTATCATTCAGGCTAGAGTAAATTGCTCCAATCCGGAGTGGTTTATTTTCCTGTATTCTGTCAATAATTTCTATTTTATCAAATCCGGCTAGGCCACCAGTCTTGTGATCTAAAAAGTTTTTAACCGCATAGTAGTGAAAGATCTGATTTTCTTCAATCAAAAACGGCGTCTTGAGATCCGAAAAGGGCCCGGTCCGATTCCGGGTGATCAAGTCCCCAAGTTTAGTTACGCCTGCACTATACCATTTCTGTAAATATGAATCATCAAAGATTAAAGGAAGCATTGGCTTATTTTTAGTAGGGGTGTAGTAGTTCAGTCTGCCGAGGCCGAAAGGTTTCCAAGCATCCAACCACAAAAACAAACAAAGAAAAAAGAATCACTACAGGCCTGGGAATCCTATTGTCTAAAATCTTAGTGTAAAACATAGTCTAGAACAAAAGTCAGTTCATCCGCTTCCGTTCCGTGATTTCCTTTAAGAACTCTCCAGCCTTGACTTCTGAGAGAAAGACTCTAGTTTTTCCTTCGTGCAGAACCTTCAATCTGGCCGGGTTCATTAGATAAACTTGTGCCCCTTGCTGTTGGAATGGGGAGATTAACCGGCGCAGCCTCCATCTTCGTTCTACGGTTGCATGGCAAAAGTCTAGTTTTGCGAAGAACTTTACCCCATTCGCCTCTTTCTGCGAGTTTGGTCTTGCCTTATCATAAATCATCTGCCTCAGTAGAAAGTTTCCAAAAAAGACAAAGAAGACCCTGGGTTTATCATTGGTGTGGTTCTCGCCCCGCCTAGTCTTGACATTAAAAGGGAACCTATGGGCCTTTTGTACTTCCAAGTCCCAATACCAATTAGTCTCTGTGGGAAATGCAGCTCGCAAAAGTTTGACTATGAACCCTCTGGGGTCTTCTCCCTCAACTCCCTCCGGAATACCCAGTAGTCGCAGGTTATTACGACGTTGTGTTTTCCTGGTCCTCTAGTTTGGTCATTAAGTCAACTAGGCATGCCTCATGCGAGTTCCCCTGATCTTTAGCCTTTGCGGCCTCCCCTTCAAGTATCTCAGTCCTGGTCTCCACCATTGCAACCCGGTCCCCAATGTCTATACAAGCTTTATTAAGTTTCCTCATCCTACTTTGCAGCGATAGGAGCAGTGATGGAGCCTGTGTGAGGAGGAGCCGCGATCCAGCCACCTCGCCATTGTTGCATGCTGGGAGAATCCTGATGCTCGGCGCTCATCGCACGGACAGCTGACAGCTAGTCAACCAGAATAGACCATTGAAGCAGGAGCTGCGGACAAAGAAACCAGCCTAGTCCCATGTCCACAAGTACAGCACGGAGGCTTTACCCCTCGCGCAGTCCATCAGAGATATATGCAGAGATCCACCTGGTCCTTCGATCGCCGCTCAGCAAACGGGTTCTGCTCAGAGCCGCGGTGTCAGCAGCTCTCTGCATAAGTCCAGGAATTCCAGGAATCGTAAAGTGGCAAATAGCGCGGACAAACGAGAGTAGGCAGCCAGCATTGAGGATGACGACGAGAGGCCAGAAAACAAAAACGAAGCCGGCCACGATGCAGACGGAAGGAGAAAAGGAAGGAGAAAAGCCAGACTTGCCTCCGAAAGGTAAGAGGGACTTGGGGGCTACTAAAAAGACTGTCAAACCGAACCTTACGAAGAAGGCTGCCTCGGCCAATACCGGCCGCTCCCCCTCAATTAGCAAGCATTTCCTTGTACTGGGAACTATAATACCAGCAAGCAATGGGGGCAGCGCAGTCAGCAAAGATTACCCCAACAGTACCCCCCAAGTCTCCTCTACGGAGATGGAGCCACAAATACCGCTGATCTCACAGGAGGCGAACTTAGAGACCTGGCAAAACAATGTGGAAGGAGGCAATGAGCCTCAGCTAGCTCCCTCGAGTGCGGCCTTGGTAGGAGCAGAAGAGCAGGGAAAGAACCCGACTGCTATAATAAACTTCGGGGGTGCACAGCCTCAAACTCCAGATCCTAGTGCCGAATATTTCTATTCTGTGTCAGAAGGGTCTTTATCAGACACAGGCAAAGAAGGCTCCTCTTCAACAGAAGACTCACAGTCAGAAGAGAACGGTAGCAAGGAGGAGATAGCTCCAAGCAAAACGTCCGACACTGTCATGAGGAATAGACAGTCTAGGCGGAAGCAGAATCAACTAAAGTGGGACTATTCTGACTCCCCTAGTCTACTCTCACTTGGGAATACCCCCAGCGCACCAACACTTGTGACAGCCTCTTCTGCCCCGGATAGGAGAAGGGATGAAGTGGGTGCACCCTCTTTAACATCAATCCTAAACTCCTGAGGAATTCCAGGAGGAGGTACGCTCAAATAACCTCTCCGCCAAAGCCGCCTCCAAGAAGCTACAAAGTAGGAATCGCTATTTTAATAGCGATTCCTACATGCATAGGCTTTTGCTATTCCTAAATAGCAATACCTTAAAAATCGCTATTTAGGAATAGCAAAAGGCTACGTTGATGCATATGCCAGTAAATATATATATTGAGGTGAGCGGGTTATTAAAATGGCCATATCTAAGCCCCTCTAGAAGTACTTCATTGAGGGTAAGCAGTGTTTTCTGCAACAATTCATCAAGTGCTCTTGTAACCTGATGACAAACACCTAAACCAGCAGATCTTAACCCTATGCTTTGTCTTCTGTGGACCCCTACTGATTCCCAAGGAAGCCAAGGACCCGCACCTAACAACATTTTTATGATGTGAACCTCAAAACAGTTCCCCCAAATTACAGAAACAAGTATAGATTAAATACATTTGCAAATTAGGGAAGATTCTATTTAATCCACAAATAAAATACAAGCAAAAATCGAAATTTTAATGTGAAGGTTGGAGCTTTTCAAAATGTAGTATTATTTCTAAAAGACACAGCAATAGGCTAGACTGTAGCAGACAACTATGCAATTTTTTTACTCTTAATGCATGCTCTCTTTTTATCTTTGCATACCAAAGCTTCAACTAATGCCACCAACCATCAATACAAGTTTCTGTTTACTGGACTTGTGCTGTTCCCACAAGCCATGATAAGGATGCCCACTTCATTTTTAGCCTCCAGTTTCACATTCCTTTACATTTATAGGATGTTTTAAACTTTTCAGTTTTCAATTCTGCTTTTTTATGCATACGTCCTTTATTAATTTGCTAGAAAAGATGTAGCTTTTGAAACACTGAAAAGCTGCTCTTTGTGAAAATTGATTGAAAATGATGGAGTGATCAATGCTAAATTAGATCTTTTTCTTATCTGCCTCTAACTATCCAAATATATTCCCATAGACTAGTGCCTTAAATGTAAAAACGTTCTCTAATTTTGAGGAGGAGCTTCATTTCATACTTATCCTCAAACGGGCAGAGGGGAGCTGAATCCAACAACCAATAAAGAATTAGAAAATGTAACTTGTCATTTATATAAATCGAACGATCCATCAGAAATGTGCTCTGGAATCATGCAGATCAGTGCATTTCGGAAAAATTGATAATCTGAGTTGCTAATGTCAACATCTCCTTCGTCCACCGCTATTCACCACCACCCCCAGGCCTCGTGATTTTGTGAGAAGTGGGTAGCCGTAGTCTCTCTCATTTGAATGGAACTTATTAATTTTAATTCTGACCCCATGTCTACCAGAAATACATATAAGTGATTTTTGATGCAATTATAAAAGTGGAAACAAAAGGCTATGAAAAGATTAAGCATATCTCTCTGCAAAGTATGAATTCTATGATGAATACAAGATGGACAGCTGGTAAAATCCCTCACTTTCACAGTCACCCCAGTATGAGTTTTTCAAATTTGAGCAGGTTGCTTTTGTGTCAGCCCTAATGTATTATTTTATTTCCTGACTATGACATCATAGCTACACCTCCACAAGAGGATAGGAATGATGTTTAAAACAAGCTTAAGCCCGAATTAGAGTTTGGTGGCCAGGCACTACATCATAAAGACGACAGAGTAAAATGTCAGCCAAACTCATGGTGCCCCTACTTATTTAGAAGCTGGTTAAGTGTAAGCCTTACATCAAAGAAGTGTCTGTTGGCTACGTCGACAGAAAGCTTCCTCTAGTGACCAGACGGAATAGTGACTGTTGGAAGAAGGGCATTATACTTCCCACTCTGTGTAGGGTGGAGGATGTAACATCCTTCTTTTTGGTTTCCTTTCCTCAAGGTAAAACTTAGTGGTGAGGGACAGAAACACACAAATAATGACCCTCAAAATCCTGGGAGAAAACATCTAGAAAGTAGGGGGCATTAGTTTTTTGTTTTTCTGAAATAAACTCCCACTTTAGAAGTTAATTTCTGAAAAAACAAAAAAGTGTAAAAGTTTGGTGAACAGATGTCAAAACCGAAAGGGGCAGCTCACCAAAATGTATGTACTTTGAAGGGAACCACCATGACAACAGTTTCTTTAGAGGTACAAAGATAGCCAGTGGGTTGATGGTCATCTTTAAATCTGGTGGGTGTCTGCCCGCCTCTGTGGCAGAGATGTTGTCCTCTGTCCCCCTGATAGCTGGGGTGCCATCTGCCAGAGTCTTTAAGCAGGCCCTAAGTAATTTAAAATAAAGCCAGTTTGGGCCGTTTCAATGAGCCGCAGGGGTTTGGATTTTGCTTTGAATTATTTTTGGTACAAAAGGGGGTGGTGATGAACGGAGCATCTGAACCAATCAAACACTCACACCCAGTCAACAGATCTGGGTTTAATCCATCACTGTTCTTTAGCCCACTCTGCCATCCCAGTTCAGACATGGCCATATGCAAATCATTCTGACCCTGTGCCTCATGGGAACAGTCCAGCCCAAACTGCCAAGCCATGCCTTCCCTGGACCGGAAACAAGCTTCCGAGGACCGGTTTCTGGATTTTCAACCTTAATCAGCCCGGCTTGCTTGAATCCAGTGGCAAAGTGAGCAAGGGACTCACGTCTGAGCATACCCTGCCACACTTATGGCGGCCAAAAGCGGTCCAAAAGGGGGTGGTGATGGACGGAGCATCTGAACCAATCAAACACTCACACCCAGTCAAAAGATCTGGGTTTGATCCATCACCGTTCTTTAGCCCTCTCTGCCACCCCAGTTCAGACATGGCTATATGCAAATCAGTCTGACCATGTGCCTCATGGGAACAGTCCGGCCCGAACTGCCAAGCTATGCCTTCCCTGGATCGGACTCAAGCTTCCTAGGACCGGTTTTTGGCATTACAGCCGTCTTCAGCCAGGCTTGCTTTAATCCAGTGGCAAAGTGAGCAAGGGACTCACGTCTGAGCATACCCTGCCAACTTATGGTGGCCAAAGCGGTACATGTCTGAACTGGGGTGGCAGAGAGGGCTAAAAGCCCGAAACCGGTCCTTGGATGCTTGTTTCCAGTCCAGGGAGGACCTGGCTTGGCAGTTCGGGCTGGACTGTTCCCATGGGGCACAGGGTCAAGACTGATTTGCATATAGCTGGGTTCAACCTGGAAAGGCATGGTGAGCAAAAAACGATGGATTTGGGCCCAGATCACTGTACTGGGGTGAATGTATGACATTGTTCTGCATTCTGTCCATCACCTGTTGTTTTTGCTTTTGTCACCCCGAGTGTGACGGGTATGCTCAGACGTGAGTCCTGTACTCTCCATGCCACTGGAATCAAGCTATCCAGGCTGATGAGGGCTGAAAGCCCGAAACCGGTCCTTAGATGCTTGTTTCTAGTCCAGGGAGGACCTGGATTGGCAGTTCGGGCTGGTCTGTTCCCATGGGGCACAGGGTCAAGACTGATTTGCATATAGCTGGGTTCAAACTGGAAAGGCATGGTGAGCAAAAAAACGATGGATTTGGGCCCAGATCACTGTACTGGGGTGAATGTATGACATTGTTCTGCATTCTGTCCATCACCTGTTGTTTTTGCTTTTGTCACCCCGAGTGGGACGGGTTTGCTCAGACGTGAGTCCCGTGCTCTCCATGCCACTGGAATCAAGCTATCCAGGCTGATGAGGGCTGAAAGCCCGAAACCGGTACTTGGATGCTTGTTTCCAGTCCAGGGAGGACCTGGCTTGGCAGTTCGGGCTGGACTGTTCCCATGGGGCACAGGGTCAAGACTGATTTGCATATAGCTGGGCTCAAACTGGAAAGGCATGGTGAGCAAAAAAACGATGGATTTGGGCCCAGATCACTGTACTGGGGTGAATGTATGACATTGTTCTGCATTCTGTCCATCACCTGTTGTTTTTGCTTTTGTCACCCCGAGTGGGACGGGTATGCTCAGACGTGAGTCCCGTGCTCTCCATGCCACTGGAATCAAGCTATCCAGGCTGATGAGGGCTGAAAGCCCGAAACCGGTCCTTGGATGCTTGTTTCCAGTCCAGGGAGGACCTGGCTTGGCAGTTCGGGCTGGACTGTTCCCATGGGGCGCAGGGTCAAGACTGATTTGCATATAGCTGGGTTCAAACTGGAAAGACATGGTGAGCAAAAAAACAATGGATTTGGGCCCAGATCACTGTACTGGGGTGAATGTATGACATTGTTCTGCATTCTGTCCATCACCTGTTGTTTTTGCTTTTGTCACCCCGAGTGGGACGGGTGTGCTCAGACGTGAGTCCCGTGCTCTACATGCCACTGGAATCAAGCTATCCAGGCTGATGAGGGCTGAAAGCCCGAAACCGTCCTTGGATGCTTGTTTCCAGTCCATGGAGGACCTGGCTTGGCAGTTCGGGATAGACTGTTTCCATGGGGCACAGGGTCAAGACTGATTTGCATATAGCTGGGTTCAAACTGGAAAGGCATGGTGAGCAAAAAAACGATGGATTTGGGCCCAGATCACTGTACTGGGGTGAATGTATGGCATTGTTCTGTATTCTGTCCATCACCTGTGTTTGCTTTTGTCACCCCGAGTGGGACGGGTATGCGCAGACGTGAGTCCCGTGCTCTCCATGCCACTGGAATCAAGCTATCCAGGCTGATGAGGGCTGAAAGCCCGAAACCGGTCCTTGGATGCTTGTTTCCAGTCCAGGGAGGACCTGGTTTGGCAGTTCGGGATTGTAGGAAGGTTGATCCCTGACTATGGTTGCCCCCAACTTTTTGCCTGGTGTTTTGCTGGTTTTCTGACTTAGTTGACCTGAGGCCCTGCTATTCAGGACCTCAGGCCCACTGCTCTCTCTGTAAAATGGATTCCATGTACCTTAGGTACATATCTAAATTGGATACTGAGTCACCTTATCAGTCCCTGTACAGTGTACCTTAGGTACCCAGGGCATAGGTGTACCCAGGGCCTACCAGGGGCTGCAGCATGTATTATGCCACCCCTGGCTGGCCATCCAAATCTGACACAACTGGCTGCACGACAGCTGGGGCAAGGTGGTGTACTCACCCTTTGCTTTAGATATAGTATACCTATATCTAACCCTAAAATGGACACACAGATCTCCTATCAGTCACTCCTATGGCAGGCCTTAACAATCCTGAAGGCAGAGTGCTTGGAATCGTGTGAGATGGTGCTCTGGCATGAGCTGAGCCTGTCTGCGGCTTTCGGGATCCATCCCTTAGCCGTTTCCATGATATCGCATACCATATACTCTTAAGTGCATTATAATCCTCGCGGTTATGTGCCAACTCTGGTATCGCTTTATCAAAACATGTCGAGTAAGGTGTCATACGAATTGGAATACTAACCCCTCGCCAATTCTGGCGACGGGGTTAGCATTCCACCCTTCTAGAGGGACACGACATGTATGTAACCCCTAACCCCGGTTAAAGTCAGACAGAGCCTTAGCATCCACAAAATGGATGCTGCCACCGAGACACAAGTCTGCCCTCCTGCTGCTGGGAGTCCTCCCAGAGCAGGAGATAAGGACAAAGGGTTTCCTGCCAGGGGCGGTGCCAGCACCGTCCCAGACAGGGTTTTGGGTATTGTAGGTAGGCAGGGCTTTAGAGGAAGGTGACTGCACGTGGCACCCCGGTGCTCACTGTGCATAGGCTGGCTGGAACCAGTTCCAGGGTCACTCCAGACCCTGTGCTGGGGAAAAGCCCGCCAAGGAAGTGGGTGTAACCACCCCCCTCCTAGTCCCACCCATAGGGCAGGACTTAGTCGCGTGCCAGCCCCTTTTTACAGGATAAAGGTAGAGACTGGCCCCCTTCCAGATCAGATCATCTTTGAATCCTGAAACTACTTTCTGCGAAAGGAACTCAAGACTTCTTCCTAAGATTTCTCCCTTGTGACTAAGGAGTAGTCACCCTGCATCCGCAGGCACCATCTAAGAACACTGCGGTCTGCTGCAAGTCCTTCCTCCGGAATCCGACTGCCCAGCTCGACGAGAACCGGCTTCCCTGGCACCTCTGACCTCTACCCACCTCTACAGCACAGCTGAGAACCGTGGGTGCGACGAGACCTCGAGGGACCGACCATCGCCAAGACTGCACGACTTCTGCACAGCAAGTCCGCCGAGTGAATTCCTGGTGAGTGCTTTGGGGTCCGAGAAGCCCCCACCCTGAGCAGCTCCAGCACCGAAGAGCAGCCCCCCAGCATCTCCACGATCTGCGTGGGGCCCTTCTGCTTTTTGCTGCTCACCGCGTTGTTTGGCTACTAGCCCGCTGGCTGGTGGCCTTCCTGACGACGCCCGACGACATTTCTGCTGCTGGTCTGGTTGCTCCAGACTGGCCCTTGCTTCCCTCCATTGGAGAAGTACCCTGGACCCTTCTGGTCCGCCCAAGACGCCATTTTAGGTCCACCGCGTGGGCCTTGCATTTGCCAAGACTTGTTGCCCAATCCTGGGTCCAGCGACGTCGACAGCAAGAACCTTCGTGGGACAGCTCGCACCTCCATCCTGGTCGCCGACAACGCCTCCTGGTCCGAGAGACTGCAGAGCCCAGCAGCGCCCACTCACCTGACTGCGGTGACTTCGCCCGGTGCCATCCTGGTGCCCACTTAATCACTGGCTAGTGATTCAAGAACTTGGTCCCCTCTGCTTTCAGGTTTTCTTCTTCCTTGATCCAGGCTTGGATCCATCGAACTTTCCTTCACTGGTCGCCTGCCAGCAACTTCTTCCTTCCAGGCTCCTGGTCCGGCAACGAGATCCCCGACGTCTTTTCAGACCTATGCAGCTGCAGCCCCTGGGCTAGGTAACTTCGGCACTTCGGTGTCCCAGCATAGCTTCACTACCCTAGGGTCAGGATCCACTGTCGTTTTCTTCCTACCAGGTCGGGTTCGCCCGTGAACACTAACTTTGCCTTTACTAGCCTCCATAGACTTTGTCCCGCATCCCGCGTGAGAGTGCACACTCTGCACCCGAGTCCCCTAGGTCTCCTAGTAGTAATCTAACGATTCCCTAGTCAAGTCCTAGCGATTCCAAAGCCTATTAGTACTGTACTTACCTGCTAGTAATTTCGCATTCCACTTTTAAAATATATGGTTTTTCGTGCCCCTCGGGCATTTGTGTATAACGTGCTAACTTAAGTATTTTCATAAGAGTTTTGTTGTGTGCTTAGCACCCTGTCCTCATAAAGAGTACAGGGTTGTTGTGATTCTAATAAATACATTGTTTATTTTCATAACACTTGTGTGGTGTCCTTTCACTGGGTGTTCAAGGGGTAATGTGATGGTAAAACAGCTGGCTTAACACGCCCTCTAGAGTCTTAGCCTTAGACTGCTCGTATCCATGCTACTAGGATAGCTGGTCTATAAGGTTGACTTACAACCAATCATCAATAAGGGTTGTTTGGACTGATATATAGTGATCACTAGAATAGTGAACACTGCACATCAGGCCAACTTCTCACATTGGTGAGCAGCGGTTGGGATTTGAGCTTGCTGTTGTTTTACCACACATGCCCTAAGAATATCTTGTGAAAGATCACATAAGTACTAAAGGTACATATAACTTAGCTTAGAATACTCTGAGTTCTACTGAACCAGCTGTTGTAGCTCCTAGGGCCTAGCACACCCTAAACTACAACTCTAGCAAGGGATCAGTAGGCAAACATATAGTGTAGGTAAGTGCACCACTTACACCTCACTAGAAAAGCATGTCTACCCAGGGAGAATCTACTGAGACTCCCCTGGTCAGTGTTGACCCTCCACAGGTCACTTCAAGATATGCAGCTCTCAGTTTCCAGGAGATGAGACAAATCTGTGTCTCCAGAAAACTGAAGCAGGGGTCTAACCCCACCACTCCCTTTCTGATAGGTCTCTTAGAGACATATGATGCCAGAAAGCTTTCTCAGTTACATGAGAACATGCCAGCCTTAGAGGGAACCTCTGGGGATCCAGACCTCCCCAACACTGATTCAGCAGTTGAGGAGGAGGATCAAGAGGTACTCTCTGGGGATGAGGTAGACAAAGGTATTGAGGTAGTCAGAAGGCTAACTAGGACCAACTTAGACTTACTTGGGCTAGGATCTGGGGGACCCCCAGTACTAACCCGAAGTGGGCCTAACCTTGGAGTTAGGAGAGATAGATCTCTTTCTAGGGACTCCAATAGATCTCTGCACTCTAATGCCTCTTCCCAGGGGAGAAGGAATCCTCCACAGAGGAGATTTACTTCCCCTCAGAGAAGGGAGCATGAGGCTAGGATGAGACAAGCTGAACTGAGGATTGAAAGGGAAGAAATTGCCCTGGCCAAAGAGAAGCTTGCCCTGGCAAGAGAGCAGCAGATGAGTGGGCTAGCTCCCACTGGTGGCAGCAATCTCCCAAGAGATAGAGAGAAGGGTTTAGATACTAAACACCTGACTAAAATAGTGCCCCCCTTTAAGCAAGGGGATGACATCCAGAAATGGATGGCTGCTTTGGAGAGGGCCTGCACTGTGCAGGGCATTCCCCAGAGTCAGTGGGCAGCTATACTGTGGCTCTCCTTTGATGGCAAAGGTAGAGATAAGCTCCTCACTACTAGAGTTGAGGATGCTAACAATTACCAGGTCCTGAAAAATGCACTGGTTGATGGGTTTGGTTTAACCACTGAGCAGTACAGGTTGCTGTTCAGAGACACCCAGAAAACTCAGTCTCAGGACTGGTCAGACTTTGTTGATTGTGCCACTAAGGCTTTGGAAGGCTGGCTACTGGGTAGCAAGGTTACTGACTTCACAGGATTGTATAATCTTATTATGAGAGAGCAAGTCTTAAATAATTGTTAGAACCAGTTATTACACCAGCACCTGGTAGACTCTGATCTGACCTCTCCACAAGAATTGGGTAAGAGGGCAGACAAATGGGTCAGAACCAGGATTAGGCCCAAGAACCAAGGTGGTGACCAGAAAAAGGAATCAACCAAGCGTCAAGAGAAGGGTGGGAATAAATCTCCAGATCAAACCACATCAGGGCCCCAAAAATCCTCTGAGGGGGGTGGGTCCCAGAATCCTTCCAACAACCAGAAGAAACCTTATTGTTATCCCTGTAAACAGGTGGGTCATTTAAAAACTGACAGCAGTTGCCCAAAGAATAACAATAAGGAAAACATACCCCCAAGTAGCATTCCCAAACCTCCTGTTACTACTAGTAGTAATCCCCCAGGTGGTGGGAGTGCCCCCAAGAATTTGGGTGCATTTACTTTGGGAGTTCCTGGGGACTCTGGCCTAACCAGGTCCCCAAACTTAGATACTCTTGTCTGTGAGACTGGCATGGGGTTTGCCAACTTCACAACTTGTCCCAACACTTTGGGCAAGTACAGACAGGAGCCCCTCATCAATGGTATAAAAGTTGAGGCCTATAGAGATACAGGGGCTAGCATCACTATGGTGACTGAGAGTCTAGTCCCCTCAAGGCAACTTTTACCTGGTGCCACATACCAGGTGACCAATATTGATGGAGTACAGAGAGATCATCCCATGGCAGTGGTCAATCTCAGCTGGGGAGGTGTCACTGGCCACAAGAGAGTGGCAGTGTCACCAAACTTGCCTGTAGATTGCCTACTGGGGAATGATTTAGAGCTCTCAGCCTGGGCTGAAGTAGAGCAAGAAACCCATTCTAAAATGGTAAACATCCATGGTAAGGTTAGTGGGGCAGTGATAGCCACAGCCCCAGTCCAAGATGTCCTCCCTGAACAGGTCAGGAGGGTTGTGCCAGTCACAACCCCATCTCAGACAACTTCCTTCCCAGAACAGGTTGTCAAGGCTGTAATGGTAGCAGCCCACACCCAAACTGAGCCCCCTCCTGAAAAGGTTGGGAGAGTTGTGATGGCCACAGCTCAAACTCAGACAGATGATAGTGTTGTGAAGCCTGAAACTATGGATCACTCCACTCAGACAGAGAGTACTGAGGAGGAAGAGAAATCTCCCTCCCACCAGACTTTAGGAAAGGATCAGCCTCCTCAGGGAACTGATCTGACCCCTTGTGAAGAAGCTGCCACAGAGGTAGTCAGGCCTAGCCTGGCAGACCCCCTGATGTCAGTGGACCCTTCCAAGGTGGGACCCAGTCTGGAGCAGGTAACCTGCCCCTCTCTACCCTGCCTCAGTCAGCCCAGGGCTGTAGAGGTCAGGGAGGCCAGTGGTGGACCCCAAAGGGCCCCCTGTCCAAAAGAATTCCCCAATCAGCAGATTAAGGGCACTGAAGCTAGTAGACCTAGCCAAGTGAAAATAAGACACACTCCTGAGGGATCCCCCTTAAAATTAGTTAGGGACCTCCCACAGATGGACACTGTTGGGCACAGCCAAACTTGGGACCTGAGGGCCCCAGACCTGACCTGTCCCTCCAGTAAGCCAAACAGAGGGACCCAACCTCCAGCTGTAGGTAGCCAGAGGTTGACCCTGAGAGCCCAAAACAACTCAGTCTTGGAAAGAAAGGCCTCTATGGTGGATGATGATTGGAGGAAGCTGAGCCCAAAGTTAGTGGAGCCTCACTTCAGTACTCCATTTCAACACCAGCCTTTTTCTTTGACAAAACACACCACAGGTAGAGATTCCCTATGGTGGAGACCCTCAGACACCCTTAGGGTGAGGGATTGCTTAGTGGACCATGACATAGGGGGTAACCATGCCAGTGCTGGTACTTCCTTAAATGGCCACTTAGGCAATATAGGCTTACCTGGACAAGGATAGCCTTATCTCCTTTCGTTTGGGGGGGGGTTATGTAGGAAGGTTGATCCCTGACTATGGTTGCCCCCAACTTTTTGCCTGGTGTTTTGCTGGTTTTCTGACTTAGTTGACCTGAGGCCCTGCTATTCAGGACCTCAGGCCCACTGCTCTCTCTGTAAAATGGATTCCATGTACCTTAGGTACATATCTAAATTGGATACTGAGTCACCTTATCAGTCCCTGTACAGTGTACCTTAGGTACCCAGGGCATAGGTGTACCCAGGGCCTACCAGGGGCTGCAGCATGTATTATGCCACCCCTGGCTGGCCATCCAAATCTGACACAACTGGCTGCACGACAGCTGGGGCAAGGTGGTGTACTCACCCTTTGCTTTAGATATAGTATACCTATATCTAACCCTAAAATGGACACACAGATCTCCTATCAGTCACTCCTATGGCAGGCCTTAACAATCCTGAAGGCAGAGTGCTTGGAATCGTGTGAGATGGTGCTCTGGCATGAGCTGAGCCTGTCTGCGGCTTTCGGGATCCATCCCTTAGCCGTTTCCATGATATCGCATACCATATACTCTTAAGTGCATTATAATCCTCGCGGTTATGTGCCAACTCTGGTATCGCTTTATCAAAACATGTCGAGTAAGGTGTCATACGAATTGGAATACTAACCCCTCGCCAATTCTGGCGACGGGGTTAGCATTCCACCCTTCTAGAGGGACACGACATGTATGTAACCCCTAACCCCGGTTAAAGTCAGACAGAGCCTTAGCATCCACAAAATGGATGCTGCCACCAAGACACAAGTCTGCCCTCCTGCTGCTGGGAGTCCTCCCAGAGCAGGAGATAAGGACAAAGGGTTTCCTGCCAGGGGCGGTGCCAGCACCGTCCCAGACAGGGTTTTGTGTATTGTAGGTAGGCAGGGCTTTAGAGGAAGGTGACTGCACGTGGCACCCCGGTGCTCACTGTGCATAGGCTGGCTGGAACCAGTTCCAGGGTCACTCCAGACCCTGTGCTGAGGAAAAGCCCGCCAAGGAAGTGGGTGTAACCACCCCCCTCCTAGTCCCACCCATAGGGCAGGACTTAGTCGCGTGCCAGCCCCTTTTTACAGGATAAAGGTAGAGACTGGCCCCCTTCCAGATCAGATCATCTTTGAATCCTGAAACTACTTTCTGCGAAAGGAACTCAAGACTTCTTCCTAAGATTTCTCCCTTGTGACTAAGGAGTAGTCACCCTGCATCTGCAGGCACCATCTAAGAACACTGCGGTCTGCTGCAAGTCCTTCCTCCGGAATCCGACTGCCCAGCTCGACGAGAACCGGCTTCCCTGGCACCTCTGACCTCTACAGCACAGCTGAGAACCGTGGGTGCGACGAGACCTCGAGGGACCGACCATCGCCAAGACTGCACGACTTCTGCACAGCAAGCCCGCCGAGTGAATTCCTGGTGAGTGCTTTGGGGTCCGAGAAGCCCCCACCCTGAGCAGCTCCAGCACCGAAGAGCAGCCCCCCAGCATCTCCACGATCTGCGTGGGGCCCTTCTGCTTTTTGCTGCTCACCGCGTTGTTTGGCTACTAGCCCGCTGGCTGGTGGCCTTCCTGACGACGCCCGACGACATTTCTGCTGCTGGTCTGGTTGCTCCAGACTGGCCCTTGCTTCCCTCCATTGGAGAAGTACCCTGGACCCTTCTGGTCCGCCCAAGACGCCATTTTAGGTCCACCGCGTGGGCCTTGCATTTGCCAAGACTTGTTGCCCAATCCTGGGTCCAGCGACGTCGACAGCAAGAACCTTCGTGGGACAGCTCGCACCTCCATCCTGGTCGCCGACAACGCCTCCTGGTCCGAGAGACTGCAGAGCCCAGCAGCGCCCACTCACCTGACTGCGGTGACTTCGCCCGGTGCCATCCTGGTGCCCACTTAATCACTGGCTAGTGATTCAAGAACTTGGTCCCCTCTGCTTTCAGGTTTTCTTCTTCCTTGATCCAGGCTTGGATCCATCGAACTTTCCTTCACTGGTCGCCTGCCAGCAACTTCTTCCTTCCAGGCTCCTGGTCCGGCAACGAGATCCCCGACGTCTTTTCAGACCTATGCAGCTGCAGCCCCTGGGCTAGGTAACTTCGGCACTTCGGTGTCCCAGCATAGCCTCACTACCCTAGGGTCAGGATCCACTGTCGTTTTCTTCCTACCAGGTCGGGTTCGCCCGTGAACACTAACTTTGCCTTTACTAGCCTCCATAGACTTTGTCCCGCATCCCGCGTGAGAGTGCACACTCTGCACCCGAGTCCCCTAGGTCTCCTAGTAGTAATCTAACGATTCCCTAGTCAAGTCCTAGCGATTCCAAAGCCTATTAGTACTGTACTTACCTGCTAGTAATTTCGCATTCCACTTTTAGAATATATGGTTTTTCGTGCCCCTCGGGCATTTGTGTATAACGTGCTAACTTAAGTATTTTCATAAGAGTTTTGTTGTGTGCTTAGCACCCTGTCCTCATAAAGAGTACAGGGTTGTTGTGATTCTAATAAATACATTGTTTATTTTCATAACACTTGTGTGGTGTCCTTTCACTGGGTGTTCAAGGGGTAATGTGATGGTAAAACAGCTGGCTTAACACGCCCTCTAGAGTCTTAGCCTTAGACTGCTCGTATCCATGCTACTAGGATAGCTGGTCTATAAGGTTGACTTACAACCAATCATCAATAAGGGTTGTTTGGACTGATATATAGTGATCACTAGAATAGTGAACACTGCACATCAGGCCAACTTCTCACAGGGATGGACTGTTCCCATGGGGCACAGGGTCAAGACTGATTTGCATATAGCTGGGTTCAAACTGGAAAGGCATGGTGAGCAAAAAAATGATGGATTTGGGCCCAGATCACTGTACTGGGGTGAATGTATGACATTGTTCTGCATTCTGTCCATCACCTGTTGTTTTTACCTTACTAAAAGTGGCATTTTCAAAATTGTAATTTAAAATCCAACTTCACCATAAGTTAGGATTTTTCATTACAATTCTAGAGACACCAAACATGAAAGGGTCACTTGTTCCCATTTTGAAATTACACTTTTAAAATGTAAAAAGCTAACTCCAATGTTATCCAATGGGGGGAGGTAGGGCTTGCAGTAGTGATAAACGCAGTTTGATTTTTCACTACCAGGACAAGTAAAACTTACAGTACATGTCCGGTTTGGAAAAAATACATTGCACTCTGCCGTCTGGGTTTTCCAGGGCCTAGCCTAGGGGTGACTTATATGCATTAAAAAGGAAGGTTTGGGCCTGGAAAAATGTTTACCCTGTCAGGTCCAAATGACAGTTTAAAACTGCACATATAGGCTGCACTGGCAGGCCTGACATATTTAAAGTGCTACTCTGGCAACGGTAGTGCCACTTTACTTGGGACTTACAAGTAAATTAAATATGTCAATTGGGCATAAACCAATTCTGCCTCGTTTGAAGCAGAGAGCACAAGCACTTTAGCACTGGTTGACAGTGGAAAAGTGTGCAGAGTCCTATGGCCAACAAAAATGAATTCAGCAAAAATGGACGAGTGAAGGCAAAAAGTCTGGCAATAAACCTGCAGAAAGGGCCAAGTCCAACAGTATTACATTGACTTAAGTGCTTGAAAAGCAGAACAAACACTGTCACAGCAGTGACATCTAGTGAACATTTATGAGTAAGATGGCTTCAGACAGGTGCCCTCATTGGCCAGTCACAAACAGTAAGAAATATACCAAATTCGTACGGTCTGCAAGCTAGAGAAGGTCAAGGGGTCTGCCACTGCCTTAAGAGCCACAGTCATTGAAAGAGTCATCAAGTGATTCACTCAATTTACGTATGTGTTTCACTGTCCTTCATAACATTCATGCACACAAGGATATTCATTACAATTGGTTGTTATTACACATAAATGTAAAACGATATAAAAATACATGCTTTGACACGTGATACAATAGTCTTACACTTTTGGTGGTAATTATGCAAATGGTCAATAATATTATATATGAAATATTCGTACATTTTATTAAACTAAATATGAATTTACTGCTGAATCACAAATCTAGTCATGGGCTGGTTACCCATTAAGGATTCTATGTTTTGCAGTTAAGGACAATGGGTTAGAGTGAAGCAGTTACAGTGAAGAAAATTTGTTTGCACAAAATCATATTTTTTGCCCAAATATGGAAGCTGGGATTTCAGCCCTGGTTTTTTGTTCACACTATCTGCAGGACAAGAAGAGGAGTTACCTTTTTTTCTCTAGCTCTACATGAAATGGCAGTGCTTTTAGAGCTAAATGAGAACACTTCGAGCCAGATGTACTAAACCATATAGAGTTCACAAAACCGGAGAGTGGTTAAATGCTGAAAGCATTTTTTACTGTGTACAAAACACATTTTGCCGTTAGGTAAATTGCTACTTAATCATAAAATGAGTTTAGAAAAATATAACAAATCAGTTTAAGGCATCCCTTCAAAATTGAGAATTGTATGCAAGGTATCAATGGTTTGCCATTGCAATTTTGATCACAAACCACTAAAAAGTTACTAACTCTACAAAAGAGGTGTAAACTAATTTGCGAATGGTAAGTATTGGCCTTGCAGCCCATCCCCCTTATTGAGAGTTTAAAAAAGTTGGTCTCAAACAATCTTTTTTTTAAAGTCAAACATTTTCTTTTAAATGCAGTCTTGTTTCCTTTATGGAAAATGGGCTGCATGTGTAAAAAAAAAAGCGTTATTGAAATATGATCACAAATAAGTTGGTCATCTGCTGTGCTGACCCCAGCAAGCCACCATATCTTTGATGGCATCGAGTCGGAATAAGTGTTATTTGCACCATGCCTAATTAATATTCAGGAGATAGGTCAGATTGCAACCGACTGAAAATGGTGATTTTGCGAATCAACCTAATAGCACATTGATTCGCACAACGTCATTGAATTGGCCAAACATTGGCACGCAATTTGCGATCACGTTGTGTGAATCCATTGTTAGGATATCTGGTCTTTGTTCAGAATGCTGAAAGAAACTTCCTTGCAAAGTATACAAATAACATACTAAAGATACTTGACAAGAAATATTTCTAAAAACAAGGTGGGTAAACCAGGTGTGACTCAATCATGAAATATCATACATAAAATAGTAAGTATAAAGCAGTCCAGTAAATTCCATAAATGAAAAAATTGTATGCTCATTACATAACAAAATAAATGTAAGGAAAGAGATGCAGTCCAATGGCGTGTCTATATTTTTTTCTGTTCTGCATTTAAACTGCTCAATTGGTAAAAGGATAAGCATGTATATTTCATATGCAATTGAAGATGCTACTGGAACAGTAGCTACCCTTTGTTATGCAGGGTGATGCAAAACAGAGGGGCAGGCCCCTGCTGTCCAGTGGCTCTTCCTTCAGTTGGACCCCATAGCTGGGGCAGATTTTGGCAGATCTATGCATGGCCTTGCCTTCCCTCGCCCGCCCCCTGAGAGTCACAGAGTGACTCTGCCTGTGGGGATCTTACAGCAAGCGAAGAATCATGCAGCAGTGCCACCCAGTGGTCAGTCATCAAATAACATTGGCTGCGGTCACTGAGGATGTGGACAGGTTCCTATACAACGGTGACACCCAGAGACCAATCAAGGCATAGAACTGCATGGAGGCCAGGCAGGCCTCGCATTTAGTCTATAAGCTAAAGTGACCCACTCTGTCCCTTGTCCATAAATACAAGTCGACAAGAGAGGTAGCCTCCCTAACAAGCATATGCAAAGAAATCGTTCTCGCCTTTGGAACCTTATGTGTATTTAGCTATGCAGCACATTTGCCTGGGTGCTGAAACATCTACTGTTCTTTAACATGGAGGGAAAGTAAGCACCAAACTGTGTGACATGCTAGGTATGGGAACACATGGAGAAAAATATTGCCTTTCAGCAGGAAATGGTATAGTCCAAAGCTCTGTTTTTAATATACAATCAGGGCCTTCGTTGGTCATATCACTGAAAATACAAGATTTAAAAATATTATTGTTTAATGGTGCTTGTGGAAGACAATTTCTATGGACTGGAATATAGAATACTAAAGTGATTCTGGTATTTTACTAACCTCTGCTGGTCGTTTTCCATAAAGACACTTAAATAGAGGAAGTGGAACAGAAAAAACTCCCTAAGCCGAAGCAGACAAGTCCTAGGGTTGATCTCCAGAGCCCACAAAGTACAAACACATAAGTATATACTAAAGTATATACAAGAGGTCTCGAATGCTCGACCTGAAAAGCACATGGTTAGAAGCCACAATATTGTTGATAGTGCAGAGGCAACAAGAGCGGATCGCAATGTTCCACTTTAATGCACAGGTTTGTGTTTAATCAGGTTTTTAAGCTCATAGCACTGCCGCTCTCAAAGGTGTTTAAGTTCTGTAATGCAAGTCACTTAACCCCTTACACTGAGCGCACTCTCTTTAGGAAAGTTGGGATGGTCGTCCATCCTATTGGTCAGCTGTTAGAAATCTTGCCAAGGTGTCTGCCTGGCGGCTCAGAGTGAGGACTCATTCTGGGTCTTCCAGCCATTAGTTCTGTCACTGGACAAGGTCCATCCGCTGAGGCACACATCTAGAAAGCGTTGAAAGAGCTCCCTTCTATCAGCTCCTTTCTTCTGCTCTTGAACAATCAGGAGTCGGTGGGCGTCGAAGGAACGGAAAAACGGCACCACGTCACACGCTTGATCCATCATGGCGTCCATCAGCACCACTGCCGGGTAACTGCCTGGAGAAAAACGAATGCCAAAAAAATGGGCACATTAGTCATGCAGAAGGCTGCAAGGATGAGCAGAAGAGAAATTAAAGAGCATGAGGTGGTATTATGGGAGGAAAGAAGGCAAGAGTGTCAGAACTAGGGTTAGGCTGAGGTTACAACTTCGTATTATGTCGATAGGACACCATTGATATTAGTCTTGGATTTTTCTGTCAACAAAAAAATCAGTAGCTTTGTGTAGCACTACTTGTCCCCCCGAGGGCATCCAGACGCTGTAAAAAAACATTATTATTAGACTCATTGATTTCATGGCTTCAATAAAAGCACATCAAGACTACAGCTCCCAAAATACACCAGGATGTCATATGAGCACCGGGAATAGAACAATGGACTCCTGAAGACATGCATCCATGTGAGAAAGGTAAACTCATAGAGAAGGACAGCAGGGTAGCAAGGGGAAAGAAGCAAACCAGGAGTGTTAAAATTGCATTAAATCAAGCATCTCAACATTTTATGCTTGATGTTTTCTCAACTCCTTTGCAAGGATTCTGGCCGTTGTTTAGGAATAAGTGATGTAACTCAATACAGATTACAGGACATCATTTTTTTAACACGTTTCTTTATTGAGTTTCTTAACAAGAGTACAACACAAATGGTCATATTCGGTAGTGCACACATTTTCAATAGTTATAAGGAGCAATCATGATTGTCTAATGTTTACATTTCTCAGGGTGGTCCCATGGGTAGTGGGTCTAATGCCCCCTTGTATGCCTAGGACAAGAAAGTCGGAGTGGTGGGTTAGTATAAGGAGAAGGGGGATGGAAAAGGGGTCAAAATAAGTACCCCCTGTGTTAGGGAATTGCATGGGTCTTAGGGGCAGGATGAGGGAAGGGGATGGATACTCACGGTGTATGGTAGCCTTTAGGAGTGTGAGGCTGGGGAGTCTGTGGAAGACTCCAACAGTGGATCGATCAGTTTAGAGACTAGTGCTTCCTAGCCTGGGGTCAGCAAGCATCGGTTTAGTCCTCTGACGTCCTCACAATGTAATGCCATTGCTTCGGCCTGTGCCCATCGGTTGACCAGGGCCAGCCATTGTGCAAGGGTCTCGGGGGTAGGTGATTTAAAGCGAGTAGTGATTGTTTTCTTGGCCAGTATGAGGGACAGGTCAAGGAAACGCATTGCACCTTTGCGTTTACGCGGCCTAGAGCATATGCCCAGGAAGTCTACCTCCCAGGTGGAGAATGTTTGAGATGTCTCTGAGGATTTCCCACCGTGAATAAATAGTGGTCCAGTATGATAGCAGCTGGAGGCAATTCCACAGAATGTAGAGTGGGATGGAGTGGAGCGGCATTGAGCACCGTGGCAGTCCGTGGAGTGGTATTAAGTGGAGTAAAATGGCATGGAATGGAGTGGAAGGGTATTGAGTGGAGTGGCATTGAGTCTGGTGGATTGGCATTGAGTGGAGTGGTTTTTAGTGGAGTGGCTTTGAGTGGAGTGGCTTTGAGTGGAGTGGCATTGAGTGGAGTGGCACTGAGTGGAGTGGCATTAAGTGTAGTGGAGTGATATTGAGTGGAGTGGCATTGGATCCCTCGACCCCTCACAGTCAGGCTTCCGAGCCAATCACAGCACCGAGACCGCCCTCATCGCCGCCACCGATGACATCCGAGCCCTGATGGACAAGGGAGAAACAGCGGCCCTCATCCTCCTAGACCTCTCCGCGGCATTCGACACTGTCTGCCACCGCACCCTAGTACAGCGCCTCAGCAACGTCGGAATCCAGGACAAGGCGCTGGAATGGATCATCTCCTTCCTCGACGGAAGAACACAGAGAGTCTGCCTACCACCGTACAAGTCAGAGGCCTCCGAAGTCATCTGCGGCGTCCCTCAAGGGTCATCTCTGAGCCCCACCCTCTTCAACGTCTACATGAGCCCCCTCGCAGCCATCGTACGCAAACACAACCTCAGCATAATCTCCTACGCCGACGACACCCAGCTGATCCTCTCCCTGACCAACGACCCCGCCTCCGCCAGAGCCAACCTGCACGAAGGGATGAAAGAGGTAGCCGAGTGGATGACGACCAGCCGCCTGAAACTGAACTCTGACAAGACGGAGGTCCTCATCCTGGGCTCTTCACCCTCCGCCTGGGACGACTCCTGGTGGCCTCCTGCCCTGGGCACCGCACCCAAACCGACAGACCATGCACGCAACCTGGGCTTCATCCTGGACTCCTCCCTCTCCATGACCAGGCAAGTCAACAACGTCTCCTCGGCGTGCTTCAACATCCTACGCATGCTACGGAAGATCTTCTGGTGGATCCCCACCGAGACCAGGAAGACCGTCACCCAGGCCCTCGTCACCAGCCGACTGGACTACGGCAACGCCCTCTACGCCGGTACCACCGCCAAGCTCCAGAAGAGACTCCAGCGGATCCAGAACGCCTCAGCCAGACTCATCCTCGACATCCCACGAACCAGCCACATCACCGGACATCTGAGAGACCTCCACTGGCTCCCCGTCAACAAAAGAATCACCTTCCGCCTCCTCACCCACGCACACAAAGCCCTACACGACCAGGGTCCGAGCTACCTCAACAGCCGAATCAACTTCTACGCGCCCAATCGCCACCTCCGATCAGCCAACCACGCCCTCGCCGCCGTCCCCCGCATCCGAAGAGCGACTACGGGAGGAAGGTCCTTCTCCTACCTGGCCGCCAAGACCTGGAACTCCCTCCCGACCGACCTGCGCCTGACCCAAGACCACCTCGCCTTCAGGAAGAAGCTGAAGACCTGGCTGTTCGAGCAGTAGCGGCACCCCCCCCCCCCCCCCCCCCCAGCGCCTTGAGACCCTACGGGTAGGTAGCGCGCTATATAAGTGTCACTGATTGATTGATTGATTGATTGAGTGAGTGGAGTGGCAATGAGTAGAGTGGAGAGGCGTTGACTGAAGCGGCATTGAGTGGGGTGGCACTGAGTGGAGTGGCATTAAGTGTAGTGGAGTGGTATTGAGTGGAGTGGCATTGAGTGGAGTGGACTGCATTGAGTGGAGTGACATTGTGTGAATAGAGTGGCGTGGCATTGAGTGGAGAATGGCACTGAGTGGAGTGGTACTCGGTGTAACGAAGTGGCATTGAGTGCAGCGAAGCAGCACTGAGTGGAATGGCATCAATGCTTTAAATGGGCCTATATTCACAAGTACTAGGTACCGGCACGTCTGGTTTTCTTTGCTTGTGGTTACCTGAACTTCTCCAGGACTCAGGGAAGTACCGAAACTCACTAGGGATTTGGATAAAATGGTCATGTGAGCATGCATGATATTTCTACCCTATATCGCATGCTTTCATGACCATTTCCCTGGGAGGAGCCACTACATTAACCGCAACGCATGACGTCAGTCAGGAATAGTCAATGCAGCTCAAGAACACATTTTAAAGTGCTTATTTTCTAATAATTGCTGATTTAAGTATGTAATTGTAAAGGGGAAAATACTGGCTTTATGTGGTTTTTCAATTTTTTTTTACTGGCTGGGACACTGGCCATGCCAGTACAAAAACATCCAAGTGGCAACGCTAAATGTATACAGGCCTGATGACCTACCAGCACACACAAGGATTCTGCCAGATCGAGTGAGGCTAGGGCTTCAAGGGGTTTGAAGTGGTTCCAATAGAAGATACTATATTTATGACCCGTGGAGGTAGCTGCCCCTTGATAGGAGACACCTTCTTTTCTCCACATTGGAGGAGAGGCATGGGGGAAAAAATAAGTAACATAGGGAAGGAACAATAAAGATTTTTAGAGGGGCCAGAAAATAAGAGGCAGTGTAGAGAGATTGGAGAATGGCTCCTATGCTCCCGGTGTGGTGGCGAGATCAGGAGCTTTGGACTCAAGGATGAAGGCAGTGTGAGATTCTCATTGTGATTTCCAGTGAGTCACAAATTTGTTCAGACAACATGCACATCCAAACTGTGGCCTCTCAGCAGAGTGCATAGAGTGATAAATCCATAGGGGCCAGTTTTAATTATGATTTTTTAGGTAAGGCAGTGAAGGAGGTATGCAGCTGATGAGAAGAAAAGAAAATGCTGTGTTTACAGATGAGGAGAGAATGAATGTGGACATGTTTGTGGGTGTGAGAGCGCACAGTGAAGAAGAGGGGAAGCAAAGATACAGAAGGACAGAGTAAAAAGACAGTCATGAAGATGGAGATAATGTGAGGGATGGAGGACGAATATATGACATTACAACGCAAACATTTATAACGCATGCCTTTACAATGCAGTTTGTACATCACCACATCCGTTACAGCGCATGTTTTACAACGCATGCCATCACAATGCATTTCTAGAAATTACATTTACAACACATTCCATTACAACGCATACCATTACATCGCATATTACTTTTAGGTTAACAGTAGGGTAAGTGTTGGATAGTGTAGGGGTAAAATGTACTATTCCCACTCCAGTGAGTGCAACAGTAGAGTAAGTGTTGGATAGTGTAGGGGTAAAAATTACTATTCGTACTCCTGTGAGTGCAACAGTAGGGCAAGTGTTGCATAGTGTAGGGGTAAAAATTACTATTCCCTTGTACTTACCTTATAATGTGCTGTAATGGCATACGTTGTAGTGACATGCGTTGTAATGACATGCGTTGTAGTGACATGCGATGTAATGGCTGCGTTCTAATGGCCTGCGATGTAAAGGAAGTTGCGTTGTAATGACTGTGTTGTAAAGGTAGTGTGTAGTAGTGACTGCATTGTAAAGGTTGTAAGGGTTGTTATCCATGGCGGACATCACAAAGGAGGGAAATAGTATAACTGTCTAACAGTACAATGCTGTGAGGGGGAGCATTGTTTTGATTGACATATTCCAAATACCACTACCACTCAGCCGCGACCGGCAGTGGGAGTACCTGCAGGGCGGTGACGTGGGGAGGGGAAGGGGCAGGGTGGGGGGTAGTAATGTATGGATTACGGAGCCTCCCAGGTAAGTCAACATTTAAATAAATAAAACAAATTTTGTTGTGCGCACTGCATCGCATTTGGGGATGCAGTGCACTCAACGAAATTCGTTTTATTTATTTAAATGTTTACTTACCTGAGAAGCTCCGTAATCCATACATTACTACCCCTCACCCTGCCCCTCCCCACGTCACCGCCCTGCAGGTACTCCCACTGCCGGCCGCGGCTGCTACCACTTCCAGACCTTATAAATGTCTAATTAAAAATCTTATATTTTCAGAATTGAAACATTTTCAATTTCAAATGTTCACAACAAAACCACAGTTGTTACTCATTTATCTGATACTGCTAACAATCATTGGTGAAGTCAATAGATCAGGCTTGTTTTGGGCATTTGTTTGTTGTTGACTGATAAGTCTGGATGACATCCAATATTGGTCAGGGAGCATGCTTTGTGAAGCTCAGGATTTCACTCACTATATTTGGTACACACATCTTGGAAAGGATTCCTCAGTTAGCAGTAACTTTCATCATGCAGCTGTCTTCTGGCTTTCTAGATCACACATTCGATCTTTGAGGGGATGATGGCATGGGGCCCATTTGCACTGACACAGAACACATTGGCACTGCACGAAAAAATAGAGAGGTGTCCTAGCTTTGTCCTGACGGGAAGTAGAGGGGAGGTCTATATATACAATTCAGGAAAACGCAATGTGCACACGCACATACACACAGGTGCCTATTTTGTGCTGATTGTTATCCGTCACGGTTACGGAAATTTCATTTTTGGGGACAGTATTTATTTGTAAGCATCACGCTTAGAGAGGAAGAAAAAGAAAGGTCGAGATTATAAAATGGGACAAGGAAAATAGAAAACTGTGATAAAAAGGGAATACAAGATCAAACAAAATCCTGTGAAACTGAGATAAAGGGTCTGGAAGTGCAGGGTGGTGGAAAAAAGAGGCAGTCATGGCATTTTGCAGCGCAGGTAGCAAGCTCCTGAGAAAAACATTTTTATAGATTGTACTTTAAATGAGCCAGTGCCATTGACTACAATGAAAATCTTGTATATGAGGCTGCAAGGTCTTTAACAATCTCTTATGGTAAATCATTATCTAGGTTTCCTCTACAAACTATCAAAATTCTAATGTTTTTCATGTGCCATTCGTGCAGAGGCAATCTGCACATATGTGAAATATTACAAGTATCCTTTTATACATGCAAGGGTAACAAGAAGATGTACAGATAGCAGAAATGTCTGTCACTTGGATCCCATTAAATGTTTCCACCAAGCTCCAACTCATAGCCACGTCCCCTGGCAACGCCTCTCCATCCGCAGTCTAATTTAGTGAGTGCCTGAACTTTTCTCCTCCCATTTAAAGCACTGTGTGTCATTGAGTAGACTTGAGGGGCACTGGGTGGAGTTGTGTTGAGTGAAAGTGGAGTGCCATTGAGTGGAGTGCCATTGAGGGAAGTGGCAATAATTGGAGTGGTGTTGAGTGGAGTGGCATTGAGCAGACCCCTTGTTTATATTTTTTACATTTTTTTTCCGTAGACACAATAGATTGTCACCAAGCGACAGCGCATGTGTGCTGCCTGCAGGCGAGACCTTAAAAGTGACTGGCATTAAAAGCCTGCCAACTGGCTTTCATAAATATTTATTTTATTTATCTATTTGTATATTTCTTATCCAGTAACACTTTGAGCATAAATGTTTACAACGACGTTGTGGGCAGTACATGTAAGGAGGTTCCAGATCTACAGCCCTTAACATTCCCTGCTATCTGCTGCAGCCAACACTACCTTTTAAACAGTTGATAGCATTATAACATCTAGAAAGTGACAGGGACACATTTCCAGTCTACTCAAGTGTAGTTGGTGGGCTCATAGAACGAGTTTCTGCTTGGGGATAGCGGGGAAGCAGGGATCTCAGCAAAAAAACACAGCGAGAGAGGGAGAAACACAAGGTGAGGAATAAAGGGAAGGTGGAGATGGCAGAAGTGAAGGGAGAGGTGGTGATAGAGAGAGGTGCTGAGAAAGCATGATGCAGAGAAAACGGGGTGGACATTTGTCATGTCTCCCAACTTAGCAGTGCATGAGTGAGTTATTGAGATTCTGAGAGGCGAAGATGAGGCACATGTACACTACTGTGGCGATTCTAGCATAGTTTCAACAAGTAAGGTTTCTAAATGAGACCCTCCACGTTCAGTTAACAAACAATGGAGTGGACAAGTGCACAACATTTCTCCTAACAACAAACTAATGCTGCTAACAAGAAAACCAAACTATGAACTTAGTGCAAGGGAAACTTTTAGATACCTTCAAGTCCGAAATGCCCTACATAGGGTAATCCCCAAAGGTACGGATCTCCTGGCCTCTTCGCCTCTGGAGGACAGACTTCTCAATGACTAACTAAAAGAGAAAGCGATTTCTCTGACTTACAGGAAGATACTACACAATACACCTGACACAGGGAAAATACGAGCTAAATGGGCAGAAGATGTGGGCGACCTGAGTGATGGAGAATGGCAGGAGGCACTGGCATCTGCCCGAGAAGCAGGGCCGGACTGGCCGTGATGGGTACCAGGCGTTTCCCCAGTAATCGGAAAAATCGGAAATATCGGCCCCCTGTAACAAAATCGGTCGAAACCGACCCGTGCAAACAGCTCAGTGGCACCGCCCTTCACCCCCAGGGGGTCCAGCCGAGCAGTTTGCCAGAGCCGGTTTCGGTTTCCAGTCCGGTCCTGCTGAGAAGTGGCAATTTGTTCCGGGTTCACATTAATTCAACTTAAGATTCTACACAGAGCATATTATACCAGTATAGCGTTGGTCAAAATGGGTACCCTAAGTTCCTCACTCTGCCCTAGGGGATGCGACCAGGTGGGGACATATATACACCAGTGGTGGGATTGCCCGATTCTTCTGACATACTGGGGGGAAAAACATCGAAAATGTGGGCAGCCTGTGAGAAAACAATGGAGGTCTCGCCCCTATGGTGCCTCCTCAATGTATGGGATGCAACTGACCTGATGGCAAGAGAGAGGAATTGGGTCTCCCTCAGATGTGTGGTTGCAAAGCATAATATAGCAAGAACCTGGAAGAGAGTCACTGGGCTTAACGTTTTGAGACTGGGAGACAGACATGGATTGGTGTATGCAGGCGGAAAGGATGATATATGAAGGGAGAGGATGCCCACAAAAGTGGACCAAGATTTTGGAGGCATGGAACAAAAGTAGAGGGATGCTATGTACGCCATTTAATGATTCTTCCCCACAAGACTGAGAATATTTTGGATATTGGGATTCACAAAGCAGTGGTGGCTGTAGGTAATGTTATGTGGGTGTCTATTGTAGCAACATTATCACAACTGTACAAATGCACTGTGCTAATTTGCCACCAAATGTCATTGTAGTGTATTTATTATTCAGTAAAAAATATTTTTTATTTTGTAATTTTCTTTTAAAACAAACCTGGTTAATGCATAGTGAGGGGGAAGCAGCTTGGGTTGTTGAATCTTGTGCATCTCTGTGAGTGTTGCTAGTGTTTATTCCCTGATAGTAGACTGCTCCTAGGTGGGGTGGTTTGGGGCGGAGGGTAAGCTATCAGTGGAGAATTGACAATGTTCACACATGGTTTCATTGAACAATGAGCTGCCACTTTCTGGGGAGGAAAGATCTGGGCTACAAATCAGGCTACTGTCAGTATCAGAATGATTGGGTTTGTAGAAGGATAGAGACCTGCAAGGCCAAGCATCTGGGGTGTCATTCTTGAGAAGCAATCGGTGATGCTGATGCTTATTTCAGATTAAAATTAGGTTTGTTTTCTCTGTCAGCAATGATCAGGGATCTCATTTGATGACCAATCTCAATGTTTCAAACTTTAAGTTCTAGCTGAGAATTAAATGGTTCCTCACAGTGTCTCCAGCTGATACAGCAAACAGCTCAGCTCATCTATGTTCTCCAGGGTTCTTGTTCAGTGTCCTGGAATGTTTGGCTCCTTAGTTAAGTATGCAAATGTAGTAAGTCTGTTGGCCTGCAGCTTGAAAAGTATGCTCAAAGTGACCAATTCTTCCAAAGAATTGTCCATTCAAGAGAATCAGACTTGTGCTTTATACCCTCTTATCTTAGGGCCCCATGATTGGAGCTACCATACTTTCTAAGCCAGACTATTATAATGAATGCTACTTGGGTTATCCATCTAAGACTGCACAGTCTCCAAATAACACAAAACATGGCAATCAAAATAGTTATCAATCTCCTGAAATGTGACCATGTGACTAGTCCCATCACTCTCTTCACTGTCTTCCAATGGAAGAAACAGCTGCCTTCAAGACAATAGACCACATTTAGAGTTTGGAGGGGACTGAAAGGACCCACAATTTCTGAGGGAAATTTTAAACAAGGAGTACAATCCACTGCCTGAATTTCTTCTACCATAGAGAGAGTTCTGCGTCTGAAATGCAGCCAGTGGATTCTATGCCATATTTAGAGTTCCTTAAGAAACGTAGGCATTTTAGGTTCTACACAAACTCTAAATAAGACTCCGTGTGTCTGACCTAAGGAGTTTTTCTGATGTAGGGCCAAATGTTTTTGAAGTAGGTTATGCCACTATATTTCTCCTGATAAACTCTATACTGGATTTCATTTACTCTCTATCATCCCGTTTCAGTAAGTCAAGAGTTGGTGAGAGACCCTTCTCTCTTCTTGCCCTCCCTCCCAAATGTGGAATAGCTTTAACCCTCCATCAAGTCTCCGGCCAACGCTGATTTCCCTGGGACTCTAAATCCCATGTATTCTGTTAATTTGAGGGTCTTTCCATGTCCATTACCAGTTCAAGCCTCATGATGCGCGTGGGAGACCATTCTCACTTGCAAGTGTTTTCATTCACTCATTCAAACGAGTCTTTGTCTTTCCTGCCCCCTAATGACACATTTGAGTGTCTTCTTCCATCCTCCTAGTGAGGTTCTGTCAACAGATCCTCTTCTGTCCCGGACAGTTCGGAACCATTATTATTTAGTGCACTTGGAGTATCAAATCCGCTGGGTGAGCGTTGATGGTTGTTGTGCAGCATATTCCATTCCTCCTGGAAAATGGCACAGAAATCTAGCTCAATACAAGTACCTCAATGAGTTTCCAAAGGCATCAACCAACTGCATAGCCTGTTCTAAGGCAAAACCTACCTGAAGTTAAGTCACATTAGCCTCCCTAGTCTCAGAGGGCGCAGCTTCATTATGGTGACATGACAGGACTGCAGCAAAGTTTGTGAATACTAGAATGGAATAGATTTCAAAATGCATGTCCTCCAGTTATAGCTTTTATTTCTCAATGGCAGCTGGAGGAGCAAAGCAGAACCTATAAAAATAGGTGTTGTGAATACTGATCTGTGATAACTGTAGACGGGTGTCCCCACAGATACAACCATTAAAGACAATACCAGGGGAAGGATGTATGACATTACATTGCATGCTTTTACAACGCATGGCGCTTTGGGTGCTAGATAGTGAATAGTTTAATTTACTATTCCAACTCCAGTCCCTGTGGACACTAGAGAAGGTGTTGGATAGTAAATTAAACGTATTCCCTATCCTAGAGCTCCCCCCAGCGCAATGCGTTGTAATGGTTTGCGTTGTAAAAGTTGCGTCGTAAAGACACTGCGTGGTAAAAGTTGCGTTGTAAAGGATGTTTTCCCCAGGGGAAGATCGTGAACCCCACATTCTATTTGGGGTGCCTCTGCCCCGACTTTGTGAGGGCTCTACATGCATAAATAAAAACTCGTCAGGAGGCCACAGCAGTTTGCGCTGCGCATTGCCACTATACGTACACAACTACTAACCATTGCACTTAAGTCAAGTGTGACAATTCAGACTGTTCGAGGCAGACAAAGCTTCAAGAATAACTTTGGTGGCAGGCATTAATTTTTATTAATGCATATTGAATTAACAAACAAGAGTGTTTCTGCTCATTTTTTAATTAAAAATATAACATACTAATAATCTCTGTTAGTAAAGTGCAAACATATCACCCGCAGTAACGGTTTGAAGGCGCTGGGGGCCCTCAGGGAGATTACGTTAGCTATTGCTCAGAGTCACATGATGCTGAGCTGAGCTGCCACTGGTGCCGGGGATCGAACCGTGAGCCCCGCACTCCAGGGACAACCATTCTGCCCGCTGGCCACACCTCTCCCGAAATTACACAAACAGCGCCACCATGTGGCGGCTGTCATAAGTGCAGGTGCTGGCAATTGTAAATGTAAATGTAAATGTAAATGTAGTATACTTGTAAAGCGCACAGCTGCCCCAGCAACGGGGCGTCCCGGCGCTGTATAACTCTGGGGAACCCGTCCTGGCTTTCCCTGTGGGATGGTCCCTTGCTGGGAGTCCCCAAGGTGGAGCCAGGCATCCCGGGAATTGGTGGGGCCGTTGTGGAGATTAGGCAAGCTAATGCCCAGAGTTGCCGAGTGGAACCCCTGATTAGAGTAAGCACCGAAGCGAGAATTATCGAGTCCGCTGACCAAGGTCCACGACCCTGCCGCGTCGGGAATTGAACCCTGGTCCCGGGCTGACTTCTGCTCTCAGGCCTGCCGCCTCTAACCAGTGAGCCACACTACTCCACTTAAGTGCCAGTGCCAAGCATCGGAAGCCACTGGCTCAATTAAGCACTGGTTTTATCAGAAAAGGTTTGGTTTAAAGTGTCCAATGAACTTGGCTGTGTCCAGGAAATTGTGCAGTTTAAAATCTGAAAAGCAATGAGGCCTCTCAATTTTTGTGGATGTGCTTCTATTACACAGCCCAAAACACATGACCAAAAAACTCCAGAGATGATGTCAGAATGTCATAGTTCTCAACCATTGTCACTTTTTAGGTCGAGCCTATCAATGCGCTTGCGCATTGATCTTGCGAGAGATATTGGGGCTTAACCAGAGCTTAACCATTGGGCGATTTGATGCTGTGCCTGTGAAAAGCAAGGCTCAATGCGCAAGCGCATTGACCTGAAAAGTGCGTGCACATCAAAGCCACCAGCCTCCCTCCCACGGGCATCCCCCAGCGTGTGCTGTGCACATCAAAGCCACCAGCCTTCCTCCCACAGGCATCCCCCAGCGTGCGCTGTGCCTCAGGCATTTCTCCTCCCCAAATTTATTCACTGCCCGCGGCTTTCACTTTGACGGCCGCTAGGCCGTCTCTCGCCTCACGCTTATCACGCCCCCTTCTCTCTAGCACGCTAACACTCATTCCACAGCCTCTCTCCCATTGGCTCTTCACTTAGTTATTCTGACACTTCTCCAACCCTGCTTTCTTCCCTTGCCACTATATGCTTTCCCCAAATTCTGTGCTCTGTCTCTGCCTGCTTTTCTGACATTCCTCTGTCGTTGCTTGTTTTCAAGTTTGCCTTTACCCCTTGTTACTGCTTTCCGGTCTTTCTCTCTTTACTTTCTCTTGCGCTAGTTTAAACAAAGCTAATAATAAATAAAAAGTCACGGTCCCCAAAAATGCTTGCTGTTGGCCCCACCAGCGCAAATTAAGCAATAGGACATACAAGATTGGTAGTAGTAACGTAGGCTCGTTCCCCACACAGAGAAGCAGCATAGGCAACAACGATTAATGTTCCTTGTTCAGAACAGCTGTGAAATCCATAGAGACCGGGTCCTACAGTCAGGTTTTTTGCACCGAGAAAGGGGATCACTCAAGACAGCCTGGTGAGCGTTGCTTTTTGAGCAGCTCCATTAAATAGTGAAACACTTAACCAACACTGGGCATATTAACTGTAAAATCAAAGTCGACTACTTCACATACACCTTTAATGTCACAAAATATGAATGCTGCTATCTATAACAACCATAAGGTCAAAGGACTGTAACCCACCTTATTACTAAGCATGGGCGTAAAATCCGCTCCGCTCGCGGATTTTTCGGATTTTCGGCAAATCCGCAATCCGCGAACGCTCGCGAATTTGTCGAAAATCCGTGAATCCGCTCGCGGCGGATTTTTTGCTTGGTTGCGGCGCGCGGCGTGGTGCACGGCGTTCACTTTCCGTCATTTTAGCGTTTGCCGAGTTGTTTTTCTTTGCGAGTGACGCGCCATTTTAGATCTTGCTGCGTGTTCCCGCGGGAGTTTGTCGCCCGCGAATACGTACTCGCGGCTTGCCACCTTGCACAGCACACCTCGCGAGAGTTCGCAATTGCGAACACGTAGTTGCGGCGGAAAGGAACAATCTCGCACTTGCGAAATAGAGATTTTGCAATTTCGCACAAGAAAATCACCAGCAAACAGGATAAACCTTCAGAAAATTATGATTTTTATCAGAATCACTCCTCAGGTTGACATTTGCATGGCCTTTTTTTTTTGCAAGGAGTCCATTTTGGGGGGGGGGAGGAAGGAAGTGCCCCACAGTCTCCAACTTCCTGTTCCTGTCCAGCAGGCTCCTCCCAGTGCTTTGTCCATCTCCTGGTCACTTTCATTTGGATCTGGAGCTGGAAGGATTACTTTTTGTGGGTGCTGCTGGATATTTGGATTTGAGGCCTTTTTGACTGTCTTTGGATCACTTTTGGATTAGAAATCAACTTTCACAAGTAAGTTTGTTTGGGGCATTACAGTTGCTGCAAGTAAAATTTTGGAACTTTTTCAGAACATTAAATAAATTATATTGTGGGTAGCCACAGTATCCAGTAGGACCAGGGTTGGTTAGGGGTGCATGATACAACTGTTTTGTTGAATTTAAACACCATTTAGGCCATGGATGGGCTGGGATTGTGCTGATTTTTGTCCTTTTTTTGGGACTGCTGGTGGGGCCCTTTGCCCAGGGGTGGTGAGTGTTGCATGGGCCTAGTCTTTCTGTGGGGTGTCTTCTTGAATTTAAACATAATTCATGTCATGGATTGGCTGGGATTGTGCTTATTTTATTGTTTTTTGTCGTTTTTGGGGGGCTGCTGGTGTGGCCTTTTGCCCAGGGGTGGTGGGTGGTGCATGGACTGAGTGTGCCTGTGGTGTGGTCTCACTCTCTTTAATGTAAACATCATGGATGGCATTGGATTGTGGTGATTTCTGGCTGTTTTTCTGTTTTTTGGGGGTGTACTGTTGATGTGGACTGGTCATGTGGGTGGTGGTGGTGGCCATCTTGAGTGCTGGCTGCTACAGGCAACATGTGCTTGGGGTGTAAGAAGGGGCCATTTTGAGGAGAGGCAGTGTCTGAGGCCTGCACTTATTTTGCCTACTTTTCATCCATTATGCCCAGGGGTAGTGAGTGTTGCATGGGCCTAGTGTTTCTGAGGGGTGTCTTCTTGAATTTAAACACCATTGAGGCCATGGATGGGCTGGGATTGTGCTGATTTTATTGTTTTTTGTCGTTTTTTTGGGCCTGCTGGTGGGGCCCTTTGCCCAGGGGTGGTGAGTGTTGCATGGGCCTAGTCTTTCTGTGGGGTGTCTTCTTGAATTTAAACATAATAGAGGCCATGGATGGGCTGGGATTGTGCTTATTTTATTGTTTTTTGTCGTTTTTGGGGGGCTGCTGGTGTGGCCTTTTGCCCAGGGGTGGTGGTGCATGGACTGAGTGTGCCTGTGGTGTGGTCTCACTCTCTTTAATGTAAACATCATGGATGGCATTGGATTGTGGTGATTTCTGGCTGTTTTTCTGTTTTTTGGGGGTGTACTGTTGATGTGGACTGGTCATGTGGGTGGTGGTGGTGGCCATCTTGAGTGCTGGCTGCTACAGGCAACATGTGCTTGGGGTGTAAGAAGGGGCCATTTTGAGGAGAGGCAGTGTCTGAGGCCTGCACTTATTTTGCCTACTTTTCATCCATTATGCCCAGGGGTAGTGAGTGTTGCATGGGCCTAGTGTTTCTGAGGGGTGTCTTCTTGAATTTAAACACCATTGAGGCCATGGATGGGCTGGGATTGTGCTGATTTTATTGTTTTTTGTCGTTTTTTTGGGCCTGCTGGTGGGGCCCTTTGCCCAGGGGTGGTGAGTGTTGCATGGGCCTAGTCTTTCTGTGGGGTGTCTTCTTGAATTTAAACATAATTGAGGCCATGGATGGGCTGGGATTGGGCTTATTTTATTGTTTCTTGTCGTTTTTGGGGGGCTGCTGGTGTGGCCTTTTGCCCAGGGGTGGTGGGTGGTGCATGGACTGAGTGTGCCTGTGGTGTGGTCTCACTCTCTTTAATGTAAACATCATGGATGGCGTTGGATTGTGGTGATTTCTGGCTGTTTTTCTGTTTTTTGGGGGTGTACTGTTGATGTGGACTGGCCATGTGGGTGGTGGTGGTGGCCATCTTGAGTGCTGGCTGGTACAGGCAACATGTGCCTGGGGTGTAAGGGGCCATTTTGAGGAGAGGCAGTGTCTGAGGCCTGCACTTATTTTGCCTACTTTTCATCCATTATGCCCAGGGGTAGTGAGTGTTGCATGGGCCTAGTGTTTCTGAGGGGTGTCTTCTTGAATTTAAACACCATTGAGGCCATGGATGGGCTGGGATTGTGCTGATTTTATTGTTTTTTGTCGTTTTTTTGGGCCTGCTGGTGGGGCCCTTTGCCCAGGGGTGGTGAGTGTTGCATGGGCCTAGTCTTTCTGTGGGGTGTCTTCTTGAATTTAAACATAATTGAGGCCATGGATGGGCTGGGATTGGGCTTATTTTATTGTTTTTTGTCGTTTTTGGGGGGCTGCTGGTGTGGCCTTTTGCCCAGGGGTGGTGGGTGGTGCATGGACTGAGTGTGCCTGTGGTGTGGTCTCACTCTCTTTAATGTAAACATCATGGATGGCGTTGGATTGTAATGATTTCTGGCTGTTTTTCTGTTTTTTGGGGGTGTACTGTTGATGTGGACTGGCCATGTGGGTGGTGGTGGTGGCCATCTTGAGTGCTGGCTGGTACAGGCAACATGTGCCTGGGGTGTAAGGGGCCATTTTGAGGAGAGGCAGTGTCTGAGGCCTGCACTTATTTTGCCTACTTTTCATCCATTATGCCCAGGGGTAGTGAGTGTTGCATACTTGCATGTCCGTAGTCTTTCTGTGGGGTGTCTTCAATGTAAACATCAAGGATGGCATGGGATTGTGCTCATTTTTCTGTGTTTTGTCGAATTTTTGGGGTGTATAACTGAACTGATGTTCCTCTGTCTTCCATTGCTTTTAGGTGCACAAGAAGACTCAAGAGAACCACCAGTGCCAGGAAGAAGTCCTGCAGCGGTGTGTGCAGCATAACGTCACGCGACGTCACGTCTGGACACAGAACCCTCTGCAACTCGTGCAACTGCTGCCTGCTGACCTGCTCTGAAGAGGATGGCCCCAAAAAAAGTAACCCGTAGCTCCTCTAGCAAGAAAGGTGCCAGTAAGGAGCAGAAGAAGCAAGTTACCAAGGAGACTGGTGTGCCGCCCGCCCCTTTTTTTGGGAGTAAAAAAAAAAGTATGCCTGCAGCAGCAGCAGCGGGATCTGCTGGGGACCAAGCTGGCAGCACCCCCCCCGCTCCATTGGGCTCAGTGCCACCACCACCACCACGCCAACTTAAGTCCAAGCCCTTGAGTGCTGCAGAGGCAGCCAGTATAGTTCTTCAATCACCATCGACCAGTGATGTTGGCTCATCGCAAGAAAGCAGCAGCAATGTCCCTCAATCAACACAGGTTGTTGTAGCTCATCTGACGAGTGTTGAACAACCACAGCCGCAACAACAATCACATGTGCAAGTACAAGCCCAAGTACATGTGGAAGGAGAGGCAGCGCAAGGAGATGCGCAAGCAGAGGTGCACGGAGGGTCACAAGTGCCCACAATAGTTGTTCCTCCCGAAGTAGGGGCACATCAGGAAATCGACAATCAAGGCGAGGTATCATTTGAGGAAGCCACTCCTCCTGCTGATCCTTCATTGTCTTCCACAACCCTAGCAAGGAAGAGATCAAGGGTGGTGTCTACATCCTCTTCAAGCACACCTCCTTCTGATGATACGGATCAAACTTGGGAACCAGCACCACAGCCGTCTGAGAGTGAGGCACACCATGATCCAACAAAGGTACTTAAGCGTAAAAGGAAGCTCGTCCAAAGTCTCAGACTTATGGAGTGTGATGAGGCTCAACAAGAAGTGGCGGATACTGCTGCTGATGAAGACTCTGCCAACGACGACCCAGTCATCATAAAGGTCACTGCAGCCCCAGCGGGCATGCAGCAAACAGACATTTTGACCCTAGCCCGAAGAGCTGCTGCGCGTGATGATGATGATGATGATGTTGTCGATGAGGAGGCAGTGGAAACACCACAATCATTGGAGTTAAGTAGTACACCAACTCGTCCCGCTTCCATATTTCTTTCTGGCAAGAAGAGACCTTCGTCAACCTCGACCTTAATTAGTGGCGGTGAAAGTGGAAAACGTACAAAAGTTGGGCAATCCAGATCCTCCACTTCATCTGGCATTAGCTTCATGACCACCACCACCAGTATCGCCGCCTCCTCCAGGTCCCACAGACACTTCAAGTCCCCAGTTTGGGACTTCTTTACTGTTTGTCCCAAAAATCCAAAGTTTGCCATTTGTACCCTTTGTAAGCTTGCAGTTAGTCGTGGTAAGTCAGGTACCAACTATGGTACCGGCGGCCAGAGTGGTCATCTTGAGAGAAAGCACGCTGTCAAATGGTTTGCGCACCTAGCTGCGATCAAGAAAGGCCAAAATCAAGGAAACGTTGATGTTTCATCTGATGTTGACGAGCAGGAAGAAGACGTGTCAAACACTTCCCTTACACCCAGTACCCCTGTCAGCAGCACACCCAATGTGAGGCACACTAAGAGTGTTGGAGCGAGTGAGACACCAACGCACAAAAGTTCACCAGCGAGCAAAATTGGGTCAACGAAGTCATTATCAGCCCGTAAATGCTTGGTCCAGGCCAACATTAGAACAATGCTTACTTCAGACGTGCCATATGAACGCAACCACCCACTGACGCGTCTGTATAACACTAAGCTGGCTAAAATGCTAGCTGTGGACCTTCTACCTTTTTCTTTTGTAGAAGCAGTAGGTTTTCTTGAATTAGTTGCAACGCTCTGCCCTAAATGGAAGGTTCCGAGCCGGTTCTATTTTGCCAGAGTTGCGGTTCCAGCACTACATGAAGATGTGCTGCAGGCGATTGGGGCAGCTTTGCAGAAGAGTGCTGTTCACACAATACATCTGACAACAGACATGTGGACCAGTGGCCCAGGCGATGATTACATGTGCATCACTGCACACTGGGTCTCTTTTTCAGGTGTTAAAGCAAAGCTAAACGCAGGTGTTGACCCGGACCAAGTTTTCAAAGCTGCTCGGAAACATGCAACACTAGCCATGTTTGGCTTGGAGAAAAGTCACACAGCAGAAAACCTTTTGGAAGAGTTTGACAAAAAGGTCTTGACAATGCTATCCCCCCTAAAACGCAAGATTGGTTATGTTTCCACGGATAATGGCGCCAATGTAGTTAAGGCCATGTTCCTTGGTGACCATGTTAGAGTGCCGTGTTTGGCGCACTGTATCAACCTGGTAGTTCAAAAATTCTTGAGTGATAAAGAGAGTCCAGCGTTCGAGGTAATGGCCACCTGCCGCAAAATGTGCAACCATTTCAGCCATTCTTTTAAGGCCCGGAAGCATCTGCGGAGACTGCTACTTCAACGTGGAATGCCAGTGAAAGCACTCATCCAGGAGGTGGCAACACGTTGGAACTCAACCTTCTACATGCTTGAGCGTCTGCATGAGCAGTATACGGTACTCGATCACTATTTCTTGACAGAGGCTACATCTCAGAAGGAGGACCTGCGGATGAGTAAGGCGCAATGGGACATAGTTAAAAGCCTGACAGACATGCTTCGTCCTTTTGAGTTCTTCACGCGTGCAGTCAGCCAGGAGGACTGTAATTTGGGAAAAGCTATCCCATTGTTGTGCATACTGGAGCACCAACTGATGGCGGTTTCTTCTGAGTTTGAAAAAGATGAAAAAAAAAAAAAACATTTCATTTTGTCTGAGAAATTATTACATCGCCTACGTGGTGATGAACGTCTTCAAAACATCAACTCAGATCAGCATTACATTTGTGCTACTATTCTGGATCCACGCTACAAAAAGGCGCTGGCAGACAACGCATTCTTTCCTTTCGCTGATGCAGATGTTCAAAAGTACAAACATTGGTTAGCCTGGTCAGCCAAGAGGTTTGAAAAAGAACGGCAGGTTATTGAAGGAGAAGCCAGTACATCAGCATCAGCATCAGCAGGCCATCCGCAGTCACAAGAATCCACTTCTGCACCTTTGGCTGGGGCACAAGTGACCTCTCAGCCGTTAAAGACACCGGCAACTGGATCATCTGCACCACACACAATGACAACACTAACAGTGGCTGGGGAGGAGGATTGGCTAAGTTTGATGGGGTATGGTTCTCGAAAAAATGTCACAGGCACAGCAAAAAGTAAGCAAAGTGGAGGAACAGTTGATGACCTTGAGTCGATGGTGCAGGACTATCTGAATGACTCAACAGAGGTCTTCCTTAATGATGAGCCATTGCAGTATTGGCATGGCAAAAAACAATTGTGGCCACAGCTCTTCAACCTGGCTATAAACTATTTGTCTTGCCCACTCGCAAGTGTGTCTTCTGAACGTGTTTTCAGTGCTGCTGGTGGCATTGTAACTCCCAAACGGAGCCGCCTCTCGCCCAAAAATGTGGAGCGGCTGACAATGATCAAGATGAATCAGCACCTCATACCACCAGATTACAAAGTACGAGAAAGCACGCCTCATGAAGACGAGGAGGACAGCAACGTAGATGAGGGGATTTTTTCTCTGTTCGGTGCCACTGACCTCATCCAGCCTGAATTCGCAGAGTATGATGACGAAATCTTGTTCTTATTCCCTGACACCGAGCCCTGAAAATGAGACAATCAATCAAGAACTTTCTTTTTCGTCCTTATTCACTTTTATTCCTGTGTGCTTTGTGTCTCTCTTTTTTTGTTTTGCACAGTTAATTTAATTCAAACTTTAATCACCTAATCCCAAAAACAAGACCATCATCAGAACTGTCTTCACTTGTTTGCTTATTGATTTGAAGGTGCCGCAGTCTACATTCCTCAGGTTCACAAGTTCTGAAGAACATGCTCCTCTATCCTCCTCCTCCAGACTGCGATTTCCCTCCAAGCAGAGTGCTGGATTACGCACAATGAAGAAAGACTCAGCACTTGTGGGGGTGTTGTACTTCTTTGCGGGTGAGTTGACGGTTTTGGGCCCATTGCTGTGAAGCTCTAATAATGGACAAAAGTGTTTTGGACCAAATATGAGGTGGAAATTTCTTGCCGTTTTTGCTGACTTGCTTGCCTTTGAGGTGCTCTTTGGCGGGGTTCCGGGGGGTTGTGTGTAATTTTTGGTGTCTGTCGAAGCACTGCTGCGACAGTCTAATCTTGATTGCATTTGCTTTTCAGGAAATCCGTGGTGGAAAACAGGAGTTATGATGATTGATGATGACGACCTAGCTGCACAGCGCCGCGTTTGGACCGAAGGCCGAGAGACATTGTAAGTATGAGATTTAGCTTTTTCGCTGTTTGGGGGTGTTGTGTCGGGTGTTTTTTTGCGGGTGGGTTGGCGGGTCTTGCCTGGGGCATTCCTGGGAAGGTCTAATACCGGATACAAGTGTTTTGGACAAAATCCATAAGGAACAGCCTTTTTTTTGCCATTTCTTCAGACATCTTGCTCAATGTAGCGTTTTGGGGGGCTTCCTGCTGTTCGTGGGTGGGTTGCGGCCGGGGTCTCTGTCGAAGCACTGCTGCGACAGTCTAATCTTGATTGCATTTGCTTTTCAGGAAATCCGTGGTGGAAAACAGGAGTTATGATGATTGATGATGATGACGACCTAGCTGCACAGCGCCGCGTTTGGACCGAAGGCCGAGAGACATTGTAAGTATGAGATTTAGCTTTTTCGCTGTTTGGGGGTGTTGTGTCGGGTGTTTTTTTGCGGGTGGGTTGGCGGGTCTTGCCTGGGGCATTCCTGGGAAGGTCTAATACCGGATACAAGTGTTTTGGACAAAATCCATAAGGAACAGCCTTTTTTTTGCCATTTCTTCAGACATCTTGCTCAATGTAGCGTTTTGGGGGGCTTCCTGCTGTTCGTGGGTGGGTTGCGGCCGGGGTCTCTGTCGAAGCACTGCTGCGACAGTCTAATCTTGATTGCATTTGCTTTTCAGGAAATCCGTGGTGGAAAACAGGAGTTATGATGATTGATGATGATGACGACCTAGCTGCACAGCGCCGCGTTTGGACCGAAGGCCGAGAGACATTGTAAGTATGAGATTTAGCTTTTTCGCTGTTTGGTGGTGTTGTGTCGGGTGTTTTTTTGCGGGTGGGTTGGCGGGTCTTGCCTGGGGCATTCCTGGGAAGGTCTAATACCGGCTAGAAGTTTGTTGGACAAAATCCATAAGGAAACACCAGTTTTGGCACTTTTTGTAAGTTAGGGTTCGTTAGGGTTAGCCCTAGCAGCAGGATTGCATGTGTTTAGGGGGGTTCTATTGCAACGCGGTTCTGTTGTTGTAGAGCACTGTTGGAGCGATGCTGGCTATGGATACTTTTGCTTGCAGGCAAGTGGTTTGAATACAATCCACGGTCTGTATTTGGGCCTACTGTTACTTTCAAAGTACGTTTTGTAACCATTTTTCTGCTAGGCATCGTTTTTGGAGATATGATTGGGTTCTTCTACATTTTTGCGACTGGCTTTAGTAAGGGTCTTGGTGGGAGCATTGCTGGGAAGGTCAAATTTTGTTCTAAAACACAGTAGTACACCCACCTTGAGGGGAAAGATCCGCTATAATATTTTGGCCATACTTATTGATCCTTAAAAAGGTGACTCAGACAGAGCACGCAATTTCAAAAATATTGTACTGTCTATTAGGGAAATCAAAGTGTCACTTTTTGAACCACACAGCGTACATACCTTTTATTTATTTATCAGTGGTATTGTAATAGCTCTTCCTGTTTTCCGTTCAATAATTACAGGCCGGGTTTCAGTCAACATCCGCCAGGCAGGCAGTGGACAGGGTGTCTCTTCTGTCAGTGGTCACCACCACATTGATGGACGAAGCGTCAGCTGGAATGGAGGAGTGCCGCCAATAAGAGGAATTGTTTGCTGCATGCAACTTACTTACCAATTTCAACAGGACAACTCCAACAACATACGCAATACAGATACAGTATCCATTGTTGTCTTTTATTCTATGAGTGTGACTGCATGTGCTTACCTTTAGTTTGTAACCAAAGATTGTCTGTAAACTCTGTATCTTCAATTATTGTTTGTCCATGCTCTGCTTTTTTTTTCTTCTCTCAACAAAACCTACCCAAAAAGAAACCCCCATTCCCATCCATTTTACAAACCCTAACCCTCTTCCCCCGGGCTGTGTTGTTTTGCTTGATGTCTGACTAAAATGACATCAATAATTCCACACACTTGCTGGGGAGGATAAGGTGATAGCAGCAACAGGCTGGTGAAGGAATACGAGGATATCTTCTAGACTTACTCAGCTTCAGTACTATATCTTCTAGTAGTAGTAGCCAATGTCAAATAAATTCAACGCAAGTACTAGTTATACTTGCAAGCAAATACTTTACCATTTGTTAGGCTACATTATGGCACTGTTCTAGTGTACTGTCACCTGCTATTTTCTCGATCGTACCGTAACCGTTGTAATGCTACAGTAAGGAGGACAAACAAGGTTTCGTTTTCTTTTTTTCCATAGGCATGCAACTGCCACTGTGTCACACCACTAGTACCACCGCAATGAGGAAATGTCACCCGCCCAGGATTGACAACGTTAATCCCCATTTCACCTGGAGCCAGCCCTGGGCCTAGCCCTAATTTCTAACACAAATTACAGGTAAGATAAGCGTTTGGTGGGAGGTAGTATAATGGAGTATTATTTCGGAGTAGACAAGAGATTGACGGTTGTACTACTAAAGTCCTACGACTGTTCAGGAAAACAAAGTTACTGTTACACCCCCGCCCCCCACCCACCAGACTGAAAAGCAGTAAAAAACAGGTATGGTCAGATAAAGTTGAAAAATATATTTATTTAGCCCTAACAAAATAATCTCCCTCACCCACCCTAACCCCAACGATTGTCTCTGAAACGTCCCAAAACGATCCCAACTCCCAAATCCCACCCCCCAAAAGTCTATAAAAAAAGGGCAAGGGACACTCCACTACTGGAGGGTGCTGGTGCTGGTGCATGATGCGGCATGGGCATCATACTCCTTGCGGAGGGTGGCAAGCTCGGAGCGGAGGCCCTTAACCAAGTTCTTATACCTCAGGACCTCCTGCTCCAGGTTGGACATGCGGACTCGTAGGCGGCGTTGGCGTTCCTTGCAGCTCCTGTGGGGGGCAGCTGGTATTTCGGTTGCTTGGCGGTGGCGGTCGGCTTTCTTAGCCCGGCTCGGTCCCGCTGGCTTAGTCACGGAGGAGGATGCAGTGGTCACAGTCGAGGATGTTGCCCCGCTCGACTGCGTGTCCTCCTCCTCCTCCAGGGCCACCAGCCGCCGATACTCGGCGACTGTGGCCTCCAGCCTCCGTTGCCGGGCCAATCTAGCCTGCTCCCTCCTCGTTGTTGATTTGGAAGGAGCAACTATATGAAGAAAGAAAGACATAGTCTGTAACCAATACTCCTTATTAATAACACAAAGTGATTGAGCCGAAAGTTGGGTCACAGAGTACAAGTAGCAAATTGAAAGCACAGTACATAACTATTGAGGACAGTATCTATGTAACCTCCCACTTCTGCATCCTTGCTCTAACAGTAGTGGTAGTTTAATGAACTAATTCTACGACCACTATGGACTTCCATTACAGTCGACTATGACAGTACACCAGTCTTATTCTTCTTCTTCTCTCTTGTTTAGGGAAATGGGTACGTTATCTTATGCAAGCCGGCAGAATGACATGGACACAGCACAGTGAAGTTGCACCCGAGAAAAAAAGTTGCACACCATGATGATTGAGACAGACTTGCGTTACTGTACCGGTCCAGTACATGCAGGTGGTGAAGCTATTACTTTTCTATTACGGGTGGCACTGAGAATACTCTGTTACAAGGGCTACTGCTTAATTAATTTACCTTTCACCCTACAGTGCAAATGAGTACTAGAAAAGGAAACTGAAGAAGCTAACTAATTTGATTATCTATCACTTCACATGGGACGTATTTAATGACAGATGAGATGACTTTAGGTGCTTTGCTTAATATTGAGTGAACAGTGATACACCCACACATGAATGACGTACTACAAGTAAACTAAAGTTATTAAGAGAGGTACGGAGTGTCCACCGTAATAACCAGATATATGCTGTGAATGCAAACGCAATACAAAGTACTGCTACTATTCATGGTAGTATTGGACACATTTACAATTTCTTTTCCTTGCCTTCCCTGCACTGGGACGGACGTGCGGGTGCGGTGGTACATGCTCTTCAAGGTAACACTTACTTCACCTGGCGACCATCTACTCTCTCTAGATACACATGTGCTATGTAAGAGTCAGAGAATACCATGCTCCAGGCATCCATTCAGTCAAAGTATACGCACACATACAGTTTCTGTTTCACCCACCCAGGCTGCTGTCCTTCCACCCATCCTTGCTTCATCATTGACCCAGCCATGCACCATACCATATTCTTTCCTTCCCAGCCACCTCGGGGGCCAAGCAAACACATATCGTTCTTCTTTGCCAGCCATCATACAAGTTCGCGTCCCACTTACTTACACCCTTCTTTCGCTTTTCGTTCATCCCATCCATCACGTTCGTCTAAGAACTTATTGGGATTCTTCTCACCAAAAACTTCACAGCTAAGTCGAAGTACATTTCGAGGAGGCTACTACCTGGTTGATTTGTAATTGTAATACACCCGTGCAGAAAGCACACTATGCAGTCTTCAATCTCAATAAGTAAGGAATATATAGCTTACCTGTTTCCGCCACCACCGTTTGATCCCCCACAGGAACGGCCACCAGCTCTTCTACCGCCGCCTCCTCCCCAGAGGCCTCCGAGTCCAAGTCCAACACAGCCACCTCCGCGCTGGCCCCGTCACCAGATGTTACACCTACAAAGTACATTTAAGAATGTTAATACACCACTCACTACTATATAATATTTGGTCTAGGAGAAATGTTAAAAAAACAGAATACAATGTAATAATTTGTGACTGTCTACTCCATAGTAAAAATGTCCCATTTTCCAGGGAAGGCTGTTGTCTTGCTGCACTTTTATGCACAACTGATGAATGCTTGCTTTTGATTTTTAACACGCACCACTTTTTCTCCTAACAGACAGAAGCTTGACTCCTGAGTCCTAAGAACACGACCAGGATCAAGTTCAAACTAGGTGAGAGTTCGGCTCGACCACAAGAAATGTGTCCAATTAATCGTCAGCACTAACCACTTTTCCGTTTACAGTTAAATAGTTTTATGACAAAGTAGATTTTAATAAATGTGTTTACTTTTAATAAAGCTTTTACACTTAAATAGACTCTGTGGTTTTTGTTCCTCTAGACTAGAGTGGATGAGCTAAAGGTTTTGGAATTTTTGCAAGCATGAGTGCCTCTGACACTTCTTGACTGTGCTGTGACTCCGTACTACTCTCTTGTCCTGCGTACGATAATCTAGAGATCATTGGGGATCTATAATCGGTGACTTCGGGAGCTGAATGACTCTGCCACACTATCTAGTCAGTAAGGAGACAGTGCATAGAGGTATTGCTGAATATAATGGGAGTCCAATGGAATTGCCAAATGTCCAATCTTAGTTAGCTACACAGACAGACTAATAAGAATAGTCTAGTAATACCACAGGGAGTCATATTCGAGGCAGGATAAGAATTTATATCCAGTCTACAAGAAGATCAAAGACGATTTAGAAAAAATCGAATGAGGAACGCTAGGAAAAAATAGGTACTGTTTATTAAAATGTAAACTTACTGGGGCCAGCAAAGGAGCCCTCGCCTGCCCGATCCTGGCCTGCATCCTCAGCACCCTCCTCCTGTGTCCTCTTGCCCTTGGGGGGAGCTGATGTACAACATGAAAGAAAGAAAAACCAGAAAACATGGATGAGATTTTTCAACCAAATCAAACATTTCAAAAGAACAATAACAACATATTTTGGAAAAATAGCAAATAGATAGACAACTATTCCACGGGATCTATCTCATGTGGTATACTACGTTATTCGTATTGCCTGATTTGCGGAACGTTGACTTAGAAAGTTCCTATGTAACTCAATAAACAGACTACTAAAGAGGTTTGCCTAGGCCTGGCACTGCAGGCAGCAGTGCGCAACACGTGACAGACAAAGTCCATCCTGCTTGCAGATCAGTGAATACTCAAACTATCAATCCACCCGCCACCACCGCCACTATTTCTTCTGATAGCCATGTGACTGTCTAAAGGAAGGACTGGACTTCAGTCTGTTGGGGCTGATTTATAAGTCCCTTGCGGAAGTTGCGGCTGATTTTCCTCCATTGTTGCGGGCCTTTTCTGACGCAGCGGCAGAACAAAAGACTCGCCATGGTGTTGGTGCGGCGTATATATTAAAAAAAAAAACACATATGGGCATATGGGCGATGCATCACGTTGTAAAGCCCTGCGCCATCAGGGGGCGTTCCGGCGCAAGGGAGGGCGTACCTGCGCAGGAACGAATCCTAAAAGTGGCTGAGGGAAATCTACAAGATGTCAATCAGTCACTTTTAGGACAATGATGCATGACTCAAACCCTGCGCGCTTGAAGCCGACGTACGGCTTGATGCAGCATTGGGGAGATAGGGTACCCCAGAGCATTGCTGGAGCTGCGCCATCGTTGGCACGCAACTCCAGCAATGCGCTGCCTTTACGGCACAGATGCGTAAGGCTTCTGTGACGTTTTGGGCCAATGGGTGGTGGTGGCATGGCACACAATTACTGCCGCATCCCTGCTACTTTGCAGGGATGCGCCGGTAATTGAAAATATGACCCTTACTGTCTAGCATTACGCAGTTCTTTTCTTTACAGTACACTCATACATAATTTCTCAGGCCAATGAAATGCTTCTGAACACAACATACAAAACAAAGAAGCATAGTAGCAAGCAAGGCTACTGAGAAGGAGAGCAGTGCACCTGAAATGCATAGAAGATTTTGAAATATAATTTACCTCAATGTAATCGGCAGCATTATTGCTCTTGGTAAAGAACAAAGATTTGCAAATAACAGAGCAGGATAAAACAGAGTAGTAAATGTACTACTACTACTACTCACCAAGCCCGGGGACCTCTACGCCGAGCGCGTCCAGCAAGTCCCGCTCCCGGTCCATGACATCGGTCCAGCGGTGGGTGGCCTGGTTATATGTGCGCCGGACCCCAGAGATCTTGTACATGGCCCGGCACACCTTCTCCCACCGCTTGCGACGCTCCCGGATGCCATAGCCGGTCGCGATCTTGCCGCCTCCCAGGATCGTCTTGGGGAGGCGGCGCTGGACGTGGAAGATCAGTGCCGCCACTTCCTCCGCGCTGAAGATCTCCCTCGGGACCACTTGCTCCCCCCTTAAACGCCCGCACGGGAGCCGGGCACGGGGTGCGGGACCCTTCCCCTTCTCAGGGTGCTTCCCGGCTCCCTTTACCATGGTCTGGGCAGAAATAAACTTAAATGATAAAGAAGAAATAGAATAGTGAAGAAGAAAAGAAAAGAGTTTAAAAAAGTAGTTTAAAAGTAACTAAAAGCTGCAGAAAACACAAAAATATAGAGCTAGAAAAATAGAGGGTTAGATAATAAGTAAAATTAGATCAAAAAAACTTCAAACAAGCAAAGGATGGCAGAGATTGAGAGAGGATAGAGAAAGCATGCCCAGAACCATAGCAATGAATGAGAAACAAGATGGCCGCGCCCGTTCACGACCGCGTGGGTAAGTTCGCGCGAGATTTTCCTTGCGAGTACGCGCGAAATTGTACTAGCGAGCAGCACACTTTGCGAGATTACACATAGCGGGCGGAAACGGAATTACGTCACGCCAACAAGATGGCCGCGCCCGTGTACGACCGATAGGGTAACTTGGCAAACGTATAGCTAGAAGCGCCTCGCGAACACGCGCAAGATCACGCGAACATACACGTCGCAACAAAAACAATTTTGTATTCGCACGAATTCGCGGCTTCCGAAATCGATCTCGCACGGATTCGCGCCCCAAAAAACGCGCGAAATTGCAGAAAAAACGATTTTAGCTAAACTGAAAGCAATGAGCAGGTGCAAAAGTTCAAACTTAACATTAGTAACATTCAAGGTAGTGCTTCCTGATGGGCCCCTCCAGAGTTTGCAACTATTCTATGACCCTGCTATGACCCAAACAGCAGGCTCATAGAATAGCACCATAAAGGTCCTGTGAAAAAAAAATTTCACTGCAACAAAAAGCAAATTACAGATAAGGAAGGAAGCAGGTGCCAGCCAGACTGGAACTTTCAAAATTACTGACACATTAATGAAACACAAATTAATTGATGGCAGTTGAAGAAGGGCAGGTGTGCTTGCTTTTTTCAACCACCATAATCTACAGTGATAAATAAACCTAATAGGTGCCAGTGAGGATGTACTAGAGGGTGGCATGGGTGTCCCAGAGGGTGGCAGTGGTGAAACAGAGGGTGCTGTGAACCTGTGATGATAAACCAGACGTAGAAACAACATAGTCGCGGCCGTTGCAAGCCGAAAAGTAAGTTCGCAATTGCGAACTTGTCCCAAAATCGGCGCGAACACGCGCCAACACAAAAAACGGAAAAATCCGCAAATCCGCTAGAGTTCGCGGATCTTCGCGGATTGCGAATCCGTAAATACGCAAGTTCGCGGATTGCCAATCCGCAAAATCCGCCCATGCTTACTTATTACGCAAGCAGTGTCGATTTGGTGAAGTATTTTGTAATCCTCGTTTTCTACAGTTACCAAAAAACTAAATTGTGGTCTATGTAGTGCTTGCTAGATCACAGTTTGCCACTTAGGAGCACCGCAAAGAACACATATTCCTACAAATCAACTCCCTTGTGTGTGTGCGTGTTGGCAGCCTTACACAGTGTGTGTGTGTGTACATAAATGTATGGATTACATTACTGACACTCACTAGCTCTCGCACACCGTAGATATGTGTATACCATGCCTCTGTAGATGGTTCCCTCCCACTCGCTCGCTCCCAGCCTCCCATCCCACCCGCCTCGCACACCACATCAAAGGCTACTGCTCTCCCGCCCACCCACCAATCCCCCCACCCCCCCACAGCAATGCCGAGGGCTTGCACTTTTTTGCCTGTGTGCTTCGAGACATCTGTGCAGTCAGCCATGTTAATCACCGTACGTCATATATAGTTGCAGTTTGCCACTTGGTTTCGTTGGAATCGAGTTTGAAACGGACCATGATTAATGGCGCTGCATTAACCTTGTTTATTTATATAACTTGCACAGCAGACCTCAGTTGGATTAATGGCAGCCGTTCCTTTCGTTTGTTAGTTATTCCGTGCACCCCACCTCTCCCACTTGTTTTATTTTGGTCCTGCATGGTTTGGTGTTGCACAGCATTTAAAATATTGAAGTTGAATGCCACTTTTGAGTTTATATTTTATTTGAAAGTATTAGTTGGACTCGGAGGCATTCCGTGGGCTTCTCTTCTGTGCACTCCCTCCCCCCTGCTTGTTTATTTGGTATTGTAGTCAGTCTGCACACGTGGAAACCGTAACTTCCATGGACAGTTTATTTTACTACAGTTAACAAAAACTAAATTGTGGTCTATGTAGTGCTTGCTAGATCACAGTATGCCACTTCGGAGCACCGCAAATAACACATATTCCTATAAATCAACTCCCTCGTGTGCTTGCGTGTTGGCAGCCTTACACAGTGTGTGTGTGTACATAAATGTATGGATTACATTACTGACACTCACTAGCTCTCGCACACCGTAGATATGTGTATACCATGCCTCTGTCGAAAAAAGGAAATGGAACGTTTCAGCAAAATATCTCAATATTAGGTGCCATTTTTGAAGTGCTGTATTAAATATAGTTCATCCATACATATGGAGGCCCTGTCATCGTTGCCTGGTTTGTCCGGGACTGTGGGCCAGTGATTCAGTTGCACCTGAAATGCTGCTAGGTTGTCTAATGCCTTTTGGGTGTAGGCTCGAATCACGATGACTTACAAGGGTTATAGTGCGAACAGCGATTTACTTCCCACTGGACCATATATTTGAAGTTCTGTTTTCTTAAAGGAGGCATCATCTGCTTTGTCCACCGTTTTAATTAAATCTATTCTTTTGTGTTTCACGGCACGAGTCTCAATTTAAAATGAATTATAATTCACTATTTTTCTTTAGAGGAACTTACTATGTAGTAAACAAGCATAATTGTCAGACGTTATGGGCAAATGCAAGGATTATAATATGCGATTTTAACGGGAGAAACTTGTTATTTTTACCTGTCAAGGAAGTACACGTTATGTTGTTTTAATAACATGTTGGCCAATTATACTATTGCTGTAAAACAGAAATGCCATTGATGTCTCAGGCAGTGTCACAGATAATAATATTAGTATTTATATGACGCACATCACAAACTTATTAATTTGCAGGAGCTGGTTTTTTAGGTGGTATGACCAAACTAGATCGTTCTCAATTTCTCAGGCTACAAGGATGAAACCTTGCATAGCCCGGCAACTTGCCGGGTCCCTTGATGGGCTCTATCGCCCTCAATCTATCTATCTATCTATCGCCCTGACTCTATCTATCTATCGTCCTGACTCTATCTATCTATCGCCCCTCACTCTATCTATCTATTGCCCTCACTCTATCTATCTATCGCCGCTCACTCTATCAATCTATCTATCGCTCTCACTCTATCTATCTATCTATCTATCTATCTATCTATCTATCTATCTATCTATCTCTCTCTCTCACTCTATCTATCTATCGCCCTCACTCTATCTATCTATCACCCTATCTATCGCCCTCACTCTATCTATCTATCTATCTCCCTCACTCTATCACCCTCACTCTATCTATCTATCACCCTCCCTCTATCTATCGCACTCACTCTATCTATTACATCACCACAGCATCACTCAGCACCACCACAGCATCACTCAGGGGCACCACAACATCACTATGCACTACCACAGCATCACTGAACACCACCGCATCACTCGTCGCCACCACAACATCACTCAGCGCCATCACAGCATCAATCTGTGCAACCATTCAACAACAACTGGTTCAATATGTTCTCTCAATGTTTCAAGCTTTATAACAAATGTCACAAAAAGATGTTAGTATTTCACTTCTGTTCTTGGATTTTCTTCACAATAAAATACACTGAACATAATCTTCACAAAAGTTATTTACAAAAGTTTAAGATATTGCCATTATAAATTACAATAACTTTTATATAAGTATTAATTATTTAAAACAATTAAAATCCATTGTTATTTGTAATATCAATACATCTAAATCATGTAAATACAACACATATTGCATTACAAATGCTATAGGTGTCACATTTGCGAAAGTTAAAACTATTGGCATTGTAAGTGACAAGGCTATTAATTTCGCTATTTTCAAAAACAACACATAAATAAAAAAAAATCATTTACAATCCCAATAGCTCAAACTTTCCTAATGCGAGACCTATTGCATTGCAAATGCTTGTTTAACCTTATGTATGCCACCGATAAGCGATCTTTGTGTCTGCAGGATATTAATGCATATAGCATGACATGGCCTCCCATATTGAGCACTCCTTGCATGCCTTTAATCACTTCCCTCACCATGCTCTGGACCACTAGCGATAGAGGAGTTCCCTAAAATGAGCCTTTCGTACCTGGCCCAATCAGATTACGTCAAGAAGGTGGTGATCCAACGCCACATGATAACTGCTGGGAAACTCCAGTTTAGAAAAGATCAGCACCAGTAACCTGTGAGTGTTGAGTTACAGTTCTCTTTTCCCTCTCTTTTGGGCATGCACATGTTGCTGCTGATCAATCTAAACTGTCACCTCCACTTGAGGACTATAGGGAGAAAAAATATAGAGTGGACAATTCACCTTCCCAATAAAATGCTGACAAGATTGTGCAGTTTTGCTATTACCTTTGTTTTTTCTGTTCTCAAAAGAATGGACATATTTGTCAATTTGAATCAGGACTAGTTGCATTTAGGACACCCAATTCCTTGGAATAATTTATCTTAGTCATTGACGATAGCTCAAAGCTGGTCTCTTGATGAGGATATTGAGAATCTATTAGCTCGTAAACCTGGCTGGTTAACTTTATACAAAAATATTACGGAAACAGTGGTACTCAAGAAAACGCAGAAATATATAGATTTTAATCTCACGCCTGGCGCTAGGAGATCAATCATCCTGCTCCGGTTGGGCATTTTACCTGTCCAAACCATAACAGCGAAATGGCATCCAAACGAAACCACAGTATGCAGCCTATGTAATGGCGGGGAGCAAGACTTAGAGCATCTACTGTTCACATGCCCCAATCCAAAAGTAGTAGCGGCAAGGGCAAAACATCTGTACCCCATATATGTCAGATGCCGTATTACCACAGTAAAGGAACTGATTATTGTATGCAAATCTCCCCCGAATGAACTAGTATGTTATAAATTTTATAAATTTTTAAAGCCTTTTTTAGCTTTGTACTAATATGAGAATTTTTAAATGCTGTAGTAACTGAATCTTATCTGTATAATATTTGTGGTCCTCAGTGGAGTACCAAAGCAAATAAAAAAATTAACGTGTGGCTGGTTGGCAGCTAAGGAGAGTGTCTGGGCCAGCATTGGTGACACAACCAAAACCATTCACTCATGGTGCACAACCCTAGATAGGAGTGTGCCTAGATCTCAGTTAATGTAAAAGTTGATGCAAATGATGTACGTATATGGGGTCTGAAAGGGATAGTTAAGAGCAGTGGCGTCACTGGGGTTGGTGTCACCCTGTGCGGGTAACTCATGGTGTCACCCTCTCACGACTTACCGCATGGACCACCTCTGTCGGAAATGTACGGCGCTAGGTACTGTCTTACTCCCTCTAGCTCCCTCTCTCTGTCTAGCTCCGTCTAGCTCCCTCTCTCTGTCTTACTCCCTCTGTCTCTCTCTGTCTTACTCCCTCTAGCTCCCTATCTGTCTTACTCCCTCTAGCTCCCTCTCTCTCTGTCTTGCTCCCTCTAGCTCCCTCTCTCTGTCTTACTCCCTCTAGCTCCCTCTGTCTTCCTCTCTCTCTATCTTACTCCCTCTCTCTCTCTCTCTCTCTTACTCCCTCTATCCTCCTCTCTCTCTGTCTTGCTCCCTCTCGCTCTCTCTCTCTGTTTTACTCCCTCTAGCTCCCTCTCACTCTGTCTTGCTCCCTCTAGCTCCCTCTCTCTCTCTTACTCCCTCTAGCTCCCTCTCTCTGTCTAGCGCCCTCTAGCTCACTCTCTCTGTCTTACTCCCTCTAGCTCCCTCTCTCTGTCTAGCTCCCTCTCTCTCTGTCTTTCTCACTCTAGCTCCCTCGCTCTCTCTGTCTTTCTCACTCTAGCTCTCTCTCTCTCTGTCTTACTTCCTCTAGCTCCCTCTCTCTCTCTGTCTTACTCTCTCTAGCTCCCTCTCTCTCTGTTACTCCCTCTTGCTCCCTCTCTCTATGTCTTGCTCTCTCTAGCTCCCTCTCTCTGTCTTACTCCCTCTAGCTCCCTCTCTCTATGTCTTACTTCCTCTAGCTCCCTCTCTCTATGTCTTGCTCCCTCTGGCTCCCGCTGAGCCTGTAACCAGGCGAGGTCGCCCCCACACACCCCTGCTACTGCCGCCTTCAGCTGTGACCTGGTGCCCTTTGCTGCCTCGCTCCTCTCGCTCGTTTTTTGGTCTCTGACCTCTGCTGCCTTCGTTTTCTCTCTAGCTCGCTTCTCGCTCTCCATGCCCTTTGCTGCCTTCATTTTTCTACTCGCTCTTTCACCCTCCTTCCCCTGCTGCCTTCACTTCATTTTTCTCGTTTCTTAGCCTTTTTAATCCACAGGGCGACCCAGCCGCCGCTGAGCCGCCCCCTGTCCTCCTTCCCGCCGCTGCCTCCCTGCGGCCCCGCCCCCCCCGCCCATTTGCCGCCCTGCTCCCAGCCACCCAACTGCCCCTCCCTCCCGGCTCCTTCTTAAGGAGACAGCGCAGAGGGACAGGGAGCGACCGCTGAGCCTGTAACCAGGCAAGGTCGCCCCCACACACCCCTGCTACTGCCGCCTTCAGCTGTGACCTGGTGCCCTTTGCTGCCTCGCTCCTCTCGCTCGTTTTTTGGTCTCTGACCTCTGCTGCCTTCGTTTTCTCTCTAGCTCGCTTCTCGCTCTCCCTGCCCTTTGCTGCTTTCATTTTTCTACTCGCTCTTTCACCCTCCTTCCCCTGCTGCCTTCACTACATTTTTCTCGTTTCTTAGACTTTTTAATCCACAGGGCGACCCAGCCGCCGCTGAGCCGCCCCCTGTCCTCCTTCCCGCCGATGCCTCCCTGCGGCCCCGCCCCCCCCCCTGCCCATTCGGCGCCCCGCTCCCAGCCACCCAGCTGCCCCTCCCTTCCGGCTCCTTCTTATGCCGCCCATGCACACGCCGATTGTGCGCCAAAGGCAAGCCCGTCTGCGCCCGTCCGCGCCTGGACCGCGCCCAGTGCCAGGACCCCTGGCCCCCGACGATGCCAGCCCACACGACAGACCTACGACGCCGCCACTCTCAACGCACTCAATGCCGGCCGGACCCACACCTGCTGCCGAGCCACCCCGAGACGCACCCATGGACCCTTCACCTGCTGTACCTGCAAGTTCACCTGCCTCCGAACCTCCCCCGCACTCGCCAAGCCAAGCACCAGCAGCAACCACCTCAAGTGCATCCTGCTCAACACCCGCTCCGTCCACAGACATGCCGTGGAACTCTGGAACCTCCTCGACGCTACATCACCGGACGTCGCCTTCCTCACGGAAACCTGGATGAACGCCTCCTCTGCACCCGACATTGCCATCGCCATCCCGGACGGGTACAAGATCATCAGGAGGGACCGCGTCAACCAGACCGGAGGAGGCATCGCCATCGTCCACAAGAACACCATCCGCATCACGACCGACGCCAACGACCCCTTCGCCGCAGCCGAACATCTCCACTTCCAGATTCACACCGACCCAAAGACGACCCTCAGAGGCACCCTCATCTACAGACCCCCGGGACCACGCACACAATTCAGTAAGCGGATCTAGCGGATCTCGCGTACGCGAAATTGCGGATTTACGGATTCGCAATCCGCGAAGATACGCGAACTCTTGCGGATTTGCGGATTTTCCCGTTTTTTGTGTTGGCGAGCGTTCGCGCCGATTTTGGGACAATTTCGCAATTGCGAACTTACTTTTCGGCACGCAACGGCCGCGACTATGTTGTTTCTACGTCTGGTTTATCTCACAGGTTCACAGCACCCTCTGTTTCACCACTGCCACCCTCTGGGACACCCATGCCACCCTCTGGTACATCCTCACTGCCACCCATTAGGTTTGTTTATCACTGTAGTTTATGGGGGGTGAAAAAAGCAAGCACACCTCCCCTACTTCAACTGCCATGAATTAATTTGGGGTTGATTAATGTGTCAGTTATTTAGAAAGTTCCAGTCTGGCTGGCACCTGCTTCCTTCCTTATCTGTAAATTGCTTTCTGTTGCAGTGAATTTTTTTTTCACAGGACCTTTATGGTCTACTTGTAGCTATTCTATGAGCCTGCTGTTTGGGTCATAGCAGGGTCATAGAATAGTTGCAAACTCTGGAGGGGCCCCTCAGGAAGCACTACAGTGAATGTTACAAATGTTAAGTTTGAACTTTTGCACCTGCTCATTGCTTTCAGTTTAGCAAAAATCGTTTTTTTCTGCAATTTCGCGCGTTTTTTGGGGCGCGAATCCGTGCGAGATCGATTTCGGAAGCCGCGAATGCTTGCGAATACACTAATTTTTTTTTTGCGACGTGTATGTTCGCGTGCTTTTGTGCGTGTTCGCGAGGCGCTTGTAGCTATACGCTATTCCGTTTCCGGCCGCTATGTGTAATCTCGCAAACTGTGCTGCTCGCTAGTACAATTTCGCGCGTGCTCGCGAGGAAAATCTCGCGCGAACTTACCCACGCGGTCGTGAACGGGCGCGGCCATCTTGTTTCTCATTCATTGCTATGGTACTGGGCATGCTTTCTGTATCCTCTCTGAATCTCTGCCATCCTTTGCTTGTTTGAAGTTTATTTAATCTATTTTACTTATTATCTATCCCTCTATTTTTCTAGCTGTATATTTTTGTGTTTTCTGCTACTTTTAGTTACTTTTAAACTACTTTTTTAAACTCTTTTCTTTTCTTCTTCACTATTCTATTTCTTCTTTATCATTTAAGTTTATTTCTGCCCAGACCATGGTAAAGGGAGCCGGGAAGCACCCTGAGAAGGGGAAGGGTCCCGCACCCCGTGCCCGGCTCCCGTGCGGGCGTTTGAGGGGGGAGCAAGTGGTGCCACGGGAGATCTTCAGCGCGGAGGAGGTGGCCGCGCTCATCTTCCACATCCAGCGCCGCCTCCCCAAGACGATCCTGGGAGGCGGCAAGATCGCAACTGGCTATGGCATCCGGGAGCGCCGGAAGCGGTGGGAGAAGGTGTGCCGGGCCATGTATAAGCTCTCTGGGGTCCGGCGCACATATAACCAGGCCACCCACCGCTGCACCGATGTCATGGACCGGGAACGGGACTTGCTGGACGCGCTCGGCGTAGAGGTCCCCGGGCTTGGTGAGTAGTAGTAGCTATTCATCACTACTCTGTTTTATCCGGCTCTGTTATTTGCAAATCTTTGTTCTTTACCAAGAGCAATAATGCTGCCGATTACATTGTAGGTAAATTATATTTCAAAATCTTCTATGCATTTCAGGTGCACTGCTCTCCTTCTCAGTAGCCTTGCTTGCTACTATGCTTATTTGTTTTGTAAATTGTGTTCATTTCATTGGCCTGAGAAATTATGTATGAGTGTAGTGTAAAGATAAGAACTGCGTAATGCTAGACACTAAGGGTCATATTTTCAATTACCGGCGCATCCCTGCAAAGTAGCAGGGATGCGGCAGTAATTGTGTGCCATGCCACCACCACCCATTGGCCCAAAATGTCACAGAAGCCTTACGCATCTGTGCCGTAAAGGCGGCGCATTGCTGGAGTTGCGTGCCAACGATGGCGCAGCTCCAGCAATGCTCTGGGGTACCCTATCTCCCCAATGCTGCATCAAGCCGTACGTCGGCTTCAAGCGCGCAGGGTTTGACTCATGCATCATTGTCTTAAAAGTGACTGATTGACATCTTGTAGATTTCCCTCAGCCACTTTTAGGATTCGTCCCTGCGCAGGTACGCCCTCCCTTGCGCCGGAACGCCCCCCTGATGGCGCAGGGCTTTACAACGTGATGCATCGCCCATAATTTTTTTTTTTATATATACGCCGCACCAACACCATGGCGAGTCTTTTGTTCTGCCGCTGCGTCACAAAAGTCACGCAACAATGGAGGAAAATGAGCCGCAAGGGACTTCTAAATCAGCCCCAACAGACTGAAGTCCAGTCCTTCCTTTAGACACATGGCTATAAGAAGAAATAGTGGTGGTGGTGGGTGGATTGATAGTTTGAGTATTCACTGGTCTGCAAGCAGGATGGACTTTGTCTGTCACTTCGCGTGCTGCGGACCGCTGCCTGCAGTGCCAGGCCTAGGCAAACCTCTTTAGTAGTCTGTTTATTGAGTTACATAGGAACTTTCTAAGTCAACGGTCCGCAAATCAGGCAATACGAATAACGTAGTATACCACATGAGATAGATCCCGTGGAATAGTTGTCTATCTATTTGCTATTTCTCCAAAAAATGTTGTATGAAATGGTTGATTTGGTTGACAAATCTCATCCATGTTTTCTGGTCTTTCTTTCTTTCATGTTGTACATCAGCTCCCCCCCAGGGCAAGAGGACACAGGAGGAGGAGGGTGCTGTTCAGGATGCAGGCCAGGATCGGGCAGGCGAGGGCTCCTTTGCTGGCCCCAGTAAGTTTTAATTGTAATAAAGAGTACCTATTTTTTCCTAGCGTTCCTCATTCGATTTTTTCTAAATCGTCTTTGATCTTCTTGTAGACTGGATATAAATTCTTATCCTGGCTCGAATATGACTCCCTGTGGTATTAGTAGATTATTCTTATTAGTCTGTCTGTGTAGCTAACTAAGATTGGACATTTGGCAATTCCATTGGACTCCCATTCTATTCAGCAATAGCTCTATGCACTGTCTCCTTACTGACTAGATAGTGTGGCAGAGTCATTCAGCTCCCGAAGTCACCGATGATTGATCCCCAATGATCTCTAGATTATCGTACGCAGGACAAGAGAGTACGGAGTCACAGCACAGTCAAGAAGTATCAGAGGCACTCATGCTTGCAAAAAATCCAAAACCTTTAGCTCATCCACTCTAGTCTGGAGGACCAAAAACCACAGAGTCTATTTAAGCTTAAAAGCTTTATTAAAAGTAAACACATTTATTAAAATCTACTTTGTCATAAAACTATTTAACTGAAAACGGAAAAGTGCTTAGTGCTGACGATTAATTGGACACATTTCTTGTGGTCGAGCCGAGCTCTCACCTGGTTTGAACTTGATCCTGGTCGTGTTCTTAGGAGTCAAGCTTCTGTCTGTTAGGAGAAAAAGTGGTGCGTGTTAAAAATAAAAAGCAAGCATTCATCAGTTGTGCATAAAAGTGCAGCAAGACAACAGCCTTCCCTGGAAAAAGGGACATTTTTACTTTAGAGTAGACAGTCACAAATTATTACATTGTATTCTGTTTTTTTAACATTTCTCCTAGACCAAATATTATATAGTAGTGAGTGGTGTATTCTAACATTCTTAAATGTACTTTGTAGGTGTAACATCTGGTGACGGGGCCAGCGCGGAGGTGGCGGTGTTGGGCGAGGACTCGGAGGACTCTGGGGAGGAGGCGGTGCAAGAGCCGGCGGACGGTCCTGTGGGGGTTCGCACGGTGGTGGCGGGAACAGGTAAGCTATATATTCCTTACTTATTGAGATTGAAGACTGCATAGTGTGCTTTCTGCACGGGTGTATTACAAATCAACCAGGTAGTAGCCTCCTCGAAATGTACTTCGACTTAGCTGTGAAGTTTTTGGTGAGAAGAATCCCAATAAGTTCTTAGACGAACGTGATGGATGGGATGAACGAAAAGCGAAAGAAGGGTGTAAGTAAGTGGGACGCGAAATTGTATGATGGCTGGCAAAGAAGAACGATATGTGTTTGCTTGGCCCTCGAGGTGGCTGGGAAGGAAAGAATATGGTATGGTGCATGGCTGGGTCAATGATGAAGCAAGGATGGGTGGAAGGACATCAGCCTGGGTGGGTGAAACAGAAACTGTATGTGTGCGTATACTTTGAATGAATGGATGCCTGGAGCATGGTATTCTCTGACTCTTAGATAGCACATGTGCATCTATAGAGAGTAGATGGTAGCTGGATGAACTAAGTGTTACCTTGAAGAGCATGTACCACCGCACCCGCACGTCCGTTCCAGTGTAGGGAAGGCAAGGAAAAGAAATTGTAAATGTGTCCAATACTACCATGAATAGTAGCAGTACTTTGTATTGCAACTGCAAGCACAGCATATATCTGGTTATAACGGTGGACACTCCGTACCTCTCTTAATAACTTTAGTTTAGTTGTAGTGCGTCATTCATGTGTGGGTGTATCACTGTTCACTCAATATTAAGCAAAGCACCTAAAGTCATCCCATATGTCATCAAATACGTCCCATGTGAAGTGATAGATAATCAAATTATTTAGCTTCTTCATTTTCCTTTTCTAGTACTCATTTGCACTGTAGGGTGAAAGGTAAATTAATTAAGCAGTAGCCCTTGTAACAGAGTATTCTCAGTGCCACCCGTAATAGAAAAGTAATAGCTTCACCACCCGCATGTACTGGACGGGTACAGTAACGCAAGTCTGTCTCACTCATCATGGTGTGCAACTGTTTTTCTCGGGTGCAAGTTCACTGTGCTGCCATTCTGCCGGCTTGCATAAGATAACGTACCAATTTTCCTAAACAAGAGAGAAGAAGAAGAATAAGACTGGTGTACTGTCATAGTCGACTGTAATGGAAGTCCATAGTGGTCGTAGAATTTGTTCATTAAACTACCACTAATGTTAGAGCAAGGATGCAGAAGTGGGAGGTTACATAGATACTGTCCTCAATAGTTATGTACTGTGCTTTCAATTTGCTACTTGTACTGTGACCCAACTTTCGGCTCAATCACTTTGTGTTATTAATGCTAAGGAGCATTGGTTACAGACTATGTCTTTCTTTCTTCATATAGTTGCTCCTTCCAAATCAACATCACGGAGGGAGCAGGCGCGAATGGCCCGGCAACGGAGGCTGGATGCCACTGTCGCCGAATATCGGCGGCTGGTGGCCCTGGAGGAGGAGGAGGACACGCAGTCGACCGGTGCAACAACAACATCCTCGACTGGGACCGCTGCATCCTACTCCGTGACCCCACGGGACGCCAGCATGCGCAGTGCTCCAGCGGGACCGAGCCGGGCTAACAAAGACAACCGCCACCGCCAAGCAACAGAAAGACCAGCTGCCCCCCACAGGAGCTGCAAGGCACGCCAACGCCGCCTAGGAGTCCGAATGTCCTACCTGGAGCAGGAGGTCCAGAACTATAAGAACTTGGTAGAGGGCCTCCGCTTCGAGCTTGCCACCCTCCGCAAGGAGTATGATGCCCATGCCGCAAAATGCACCAGGTCCAGCACCCTCCAGTAGTGGAGTGTCCCTTGCCCTTTTTTTATAGACTTTTGGGGGGTGGGATTTGGGAGTTGGGATCGTTTTGGGACTTTTCAAAGACAATCGTTGGGGTTAGGGTGGGTCTTGAGGGAGATTATTTTGTTAGGGCTACATAAATATACATTTTTAAGCTTTATCTGACCATACCTGTTTTTTACTGCTTTTCAGTCTGGTGGGTGGGGGACGGGGGTGTAACAGTAAGTTTGTTTTCCTGAACAGTCGTAGGACTTTAGTAGTACTACCGTCAATCTCTCGTCTAGTCCTAAATAATACTCCATTATACTACCTCCCACCAAACGCTTATCTTACCTGTAATTTGTGTTAGAAATTAGGGCTAGGCCCAGGGCTGGCTCCACGTGAAATGGGGATTAACGTTGGCAATCCTGGGCGGGTGAAATTTCCTCATTGCGGTGGTACTAGTGGTGTGACACAGTGGCAGTTGCATGCCTATGGAAAAAAAGAAAACGAAACCTGGTTTGTCCTTACTGTAGCATTACAACGGTTACGGTACCATCGAGAATATAGCAGGTGACAGTACACTAGAACAGTGCCATAATGTAGCCTAACAAATGGTAAAGTATTTGCTTGCAAGTATAACTAGTACTTGCGTTGAATTTATTTGACATTGGCTCCTACTACTAGAAGATATAGTACTGAAGCTGAGTAAGTCTAGAAGATATCCTCGTATTCCTTCACCAGCCTGTTGCTATGACCTTATCCTCCCTAGCAAGTGTATGGAATTATTGATGTAATTTTAGTCAGACATCAAGCAAAACAACACAGCCCGGGGGAAGAGGGTTTGGGTTTGGAAAATGGATGGGAATGGGGGTTTCTTTTTGGGTAGGTTTTGTTGAGAGAAGAAAAAAAAAGCACAGCATGGACAAACAATAATTGAAGATAAAGAGAATCTTTGGGTACAAACTAAAGCTAAGCACATGCAGTCACACTCATAGAATAAAACAATGGATACTGTATCTGTATTGCGTATGTTGTTGGAGTTGTCCTGTTGAATTTGGTAAGTAAGTTGCATGCAGCAAACAATTCCTCTTATTGGCGGCACTCCTCCATTCCAGCTGACGCTTCGTCCATCAATGTTGGTGACCACTGACAGAAGACACCCTGTCCACTGCCTGCCTGGCGGATGTTGACTGAAACCCGGCCTGTAATTATTGAACGGAAAACAGGAAGTGCTATTACAATACCACTGATAAATAAATGAAAGGTATGTACGCTGTGTGGTGCAAAAAGTGACACTTTGATTTCCCTAATAGACAGTACAATATTTTTGAAATTGCGTGCTCTGTCTGAGTCACCTTTTTAAGGATAAATAAGTATGGCCAAAATATTATAGCGGATCTTTCCCCTCAAGGTAGGTGTACTGTAAACTGTGTTTTAGAACAAAATTTGACCTTCCCAGCAATGTTCCCACCAAGACCCTTACTAAAGCCAGTCGCAAAAATGTAGAAGACCCCCAATCAGATCTCCAAAAACGATGCCTAGCAGAAAAATGGTGACAAAACGTACTTTGAAAGTAACAGTAGGCCCAAATACAGACCGTGGATTGTATTCAAACCACTTGCAAGCAAGCAAAAGTATCCATAGCCAGCATCGCTCCAACAGTGCTCTAAAATCCCAGAACTGCGTTGCAATAGAACCCCCCGAAACACATGCAATCCTGCTGCTAGGGCGAACCCTAACGAACCCTAACTTACAAAAAGTGCCAAAACTGGTGTTTCCTTATGGATTTTGTCCAAAACACTTCTATCCGGTATTAGGCCTTCCCAGGAATGCCCCAGGCAAGACCCGCCAACCCACCTGCAAAAAACCACCCGACAACACCCCCAAACAGCGAAAAAGCTAAATCTCATACTTACAATATCTTTCGGCCTTCGGTCCAAACGCGGCGCTGTGCAGCTAGGTCATCATCAATCATCATAACTCCTGTTTTCCACCACGGATTTCCTGAAAAGCAAATGCAATCAAGATTAGACTGTCGCAGCAGTGCTTCGACAGAGACCCCGGCCGCAACCCACCCACGAACAGCAGGAAGCCCCCCAAAACGCTACATTGAGCAAGATGTCAGAAGAAATAGCAAAAAAAAGGCTGTTCCTTAAGGATTTTGTCCAAAACACTTCTATCCGGTATTAGGCCTTCCCAGGAATGCCCCAGGCAAGACCCGCCAACCCACCTGCAAAAAACCACCCGACAACACCCCCAAACAGCGAAAAAGCTAAATCTCATACTTACAATATCTCTCGGCCTTCGGTCCAAACGCGGCGCTGTGCAGCTAGGTCATCATCAATCATCATAACTCCTGTTTTCCACCACGGATTTCCTGAAAAGCAAATGCAATCAAGATTAGACTGTCGCAGCAGTGCTTCGACAGAGACCCCGGCCGCAACCCACCCACGAACAGCAGGAAGCCCCCCAAAACGCTACATTGAGCAAGATGTCAGAAGAAATAGCAAAAAAAGGCTGTTCCTTAAGGATTTTGTCCAAAACACTTCTATCCGGTATTAGACCTTCCCAGGAATGCCCCAGGCAAGACCCGCCAACCCACCTGCAAAAAACCACCCGACAACACCCCCAAACAGCGAAAAAGCTAAATCTCATACTTACAATATCTCTCGGCCTTCGGTCCAAACGCGGCGCTGTGCAGCTAGGTCATCATCAATCATCATAACTCCTGTTTTCCACCACGGATTTCCTGAAAAGCAAATGCAATCAAGATTAGACTGTCGCAGCAGTGCTTCGACAGAGACCCCGGCCGCAACCCACCCACAAACAGCAGGAAGCCCCCCAAAACGCTACATTGAGCAAGATGTCAGAAGAAATAGCAAAAAAAGGCTGTTCCTTAAGGATTTTGTCCAAAACACTTCTATCCGGTATTAGACCTTCCCAGGAATGCCCCAGGCAAGACCCGCCAACCCACCTGCAAAAAACCACCCGACAACACCCCCAAACAGCGAAAATGCTAAATCTCATACTTACAATATCTCTCGGCCTTCGGTCCAAACGCGGCGCTGTGCAGCTAGGTCATCATCATCAATCATCATAACTCCTGTTTTCCACCACGGATTTCCTGAAAAGAAAATGCAATCAAGATTAGACTGTCACAGCAGTGCTCCCAGACACCAAAAATCACCCACAAACACCCGGAACCCCGCCAAAGAGCACCTCAAAGGCAAGCAAGTCAGCAAAAACGGCTAGAAATGTCCACCTCATATTTGGTCCAAAACACTTTTGTCCATTATTAGAGCTTCACAGCAATGGGCCCAAATCCGTCAACTCACCCGCAAAGAAGTACAACACCCCCACAAGTGCTGAGTCTTTCTTCATTGGGCGTAATCCAGCACTCTGCTTTGAGGGAAATCGCAGTCTGGAGGAGGAGGATAGAGGAGCATGTTCTTCAGAACTTGTGAACCTGAGGAATGTAGACTGCGGCACCTTCAAATCAATAAGCAAACAAGTGAAGACAGTTCTGCTGATGGTCTTGTTTTTGGGATTAGGTGATTAAAGTTTGAATTAAATTAACTGTGCAAAACAAAGAAAGAGAGACACACAGGAATAAAAGTGAATAAGGACGAAAAAGAAAGTTCTTTATTCATTGTCTCATTTTCAGGGCTCGGTGTCAGGGAATAAGAAGAAGATTTCGTCATCATACTCTGCGAATTCAGGCAGGATGAGGTCAGTGCCACCGAACAGAGAACAAATCCCCTCATCTACGTTGCCGTCCTCCTCGTCTTCATGCGGCGTGCTTTCTCGTACTTTGTAATCTGGTGGTATGAGGTGCTGATTCATCTTGATCATTGTCAGCCGCTCCACATTTTTGGGCGAGAGGCAGCTCCGTTTGGGAGTTACAATGCCACCAGCAGCACTGAAAACACGTTCAGAAGACACACTTGCGAGTGGGCAAGACAAATAGTTTATAGCCAGGTTGGAGAGCTGTGGCCACAATTGTTTTTTGCCATGCCAATACTGCAATGGCTCATCATTAAGAAAGACCTCTGTTGAGTCATTCATATAGTCCTGCACCATCGACTCAAGGTCATCAATGCTTCCTCCACTTTGCTTACTTTTTGCTGTGCCTTTGACATTTTTTCGAGAACCATACCCAAGCAAACTTAGCCAATCCTCCTCAGCAGCCACTGTTAGTGTTGTGTGTGGTGCAGATGATCCAGTTGCCGGTGTCTTTAACGGCTGAGAGGTCACTTGTGCCCCAGCCACAGGTGCAGAAGTGGATTCTTGTGACTGGGGATGGCCTGCTGATGCTGATGTACTGGCTTCTCCTTCAATAACCTGCCGTTCTTTTTCAAACCTCTTGGCTGACCAGGCTAACCAATGTTTGTACTTTTGAACATCTGCATCAGCAAAAGGAAAGAATGCTTCGCCTGCCAGCGCCTTTTTGTAGCGTGGATCCAGAATAGTAGCACAAATGTAATGCTGATCTGACTTGATCTTTTGAAGACGTTCATCACCACGTAGGCGCTCTAATAATTTCTCAGACAAAATAAAATGGTCTTTTTTTTGTACATCTTTTTGAAACTCAGAAGACACCGCCATCAGTTGGTGCTCCAGCATGCACAACAATGGGATAGCTTTTCCCAAATTACAGTCCTCCTGGCTGACTGTACGCGTGAAGAACTCAAAAGGACGAAGCATGTCTGTCAGGCTTTTAACTATGTCCCATTGCGCCGCAGCCATCCGCAGGTCCTCCTTCTGAGTTGTACCCTCTGTTAAGAAATAGTGATCGAGTACCGTATACTGCTCATACAGACGCTCAAGCATGTAGAAGGTTGAGTTCCAACGTGTTGCCACCTCCTGGATGAGTGCTTTCACTGGTATTCGACTTTGAAGTAGCAGCCTCCTCAGATGCTTCCGGGCCTTAAAAGAATGGCTGAAATGGTTGCACATTTTGCGGCAGGTGGCCATTACCGCGAACGCTGCACTGTCTCTATCACTCAAGAATTTTTGAACTACCAGGTTGATACAGTGCGCCAAACACGGCACTCTAACATAGTCACCCAGCGACATGGCCTTAACTATATTGGCGCCATTATCCGTGGAAACATAACCAATCTTGCGTTTTATTGGAGATAGCATTTTCAAGACCTTTTTGTCAAACTCGTCCAAAATGTTTTGGGATGTGTGACTTTTCTCCAAGCCAAACATGGCTAGTGTTGCATGTTTCCGAGCAGCTTTGAAAACTTTGTCCGGGTCAACACCTGCGTTTAGCTTTGCTTTAACACCTGAAAAAGAGACCCAGTGTGCAGTGATGCACATGTAATCAGCGCCTGCGCCACTGGTCCACATGTCTGTTGTCAGATGTATTGTGTGAACAGCACTCTTCTGCAAAGCTGCCCCAATCGCCTCCAGCACATCTTCATGTAGTGCTGGGACCGCAACTCTGGCAAAATAGAACCGGCTAGGAACCTTCCATTTAGGGCAGAGCGTTGCCACTAATTCTAGAAAACCTACCGCTTCTACAAGAGAAAAAGGGAGAAGGTCCACAGCTAGCATTTTAGCCAGCTTAGTGTTATACAGACGCGTCAGTGGGTGGTTGCGTTCATATGGCACGTCTGAAGTAAGCATTGTTCTAATGTTGCCCTGGACCAAGCATTTACGGGCTGATAATGACTTCGTTGACCCAATTTTGCTCGCTGGTGAACTTTTGTGCGTTGGTGTCTCACTCGCTCCAACACTCTTAGGGGCCGATAAGGATGGCGTCCGTCCGCCATCCCAGAGGTGGAGGGACCGTCCGCATGGGCTGCGGCGGTCCCTCCGTGCAAATTAGGATGTGACCGCCACCCTGGCGGTCACATCCTGGATATTTAACATTGCGGCGGGTGCTGCTTCAAGCAGCACCCGCCGCAATGTTAAAAGTGCATGTTTTACATTTACATGCACAAAGCGGCAGGCACCGCGCGGTGCCTGCCGCTTTGTGCATGTAAATACTGGGGGGTACCATAGGTACCCCCCATGTGCAACCCCCACCCGCCTACACCCTGGGGGCCCGCAACGGGCCCCCAAAATCAAAAGTACACATGCTTTTCCACGGCGGAAAAACCGCCGCGGAAAAGCATGTTTACTAATGCATCCTAATTTGGCTGGCGGTGTCTGATAGACACTGCCAGCCAAATGAGAGCTTTTCCGCCCGCGTTGTAATCCGACCGCGGCGGAAAAGCAGCGGACAGAAACCAAGACCCACCAGCCATCGTAATGCGGCGGTGGGTCTTTGGTGACTCCGCAGAGGATTTTCCGCCTCCTCCGGGCCGGCGGTGGCTTCCGCCGGCCCGGAGGAGGCGGAAAATCCTCCATCCTAATCGGCCCCTTAGTGTGCCTCACATTGGGTGTGCTGCTGACAGGGGTACTGGGTGTAAGGGAAGTGTTTGACACGTCTTCTTCCTCCTCGTCATCATCAGATGCAACATCAACGTTTCCTTGAATTCGGCCTTTCTTGATCGCATCTAGGTGCGCAAACCATTGGACAGTGTGCTGTCTCCTAAGATGACCTCTCTGGCCTCCGGTACCATAGTTGGTACCTGGCTTACCACGACTAATTGCAAGCTTACAAAGGGTACAAATGGCAAACTTTGGTTTTTTTTGACAAACAGTAAAGAAGTCCCAAACTGGGGACTTGAAGTGTCTGTGGGACCTGGAGGAGGCGGTGATACTGGTGGTGGTGGTCATGAAGCTAATGCCAGATGAAGTGGAGGATCTGGATTGCCCAACTTTTGTACGTTGTGCACTTTCACCGCCACTAATTAAGGTCGAGGTGGATGGAGGTCTCTTCTTGCCAGAAAGAAATATGGAAGCGGGACGAGTTGGTGTACTACTTAACTCCAATGATTGTGGTGTTTCCACTGCCTCCTCATCGACAACATCATCATCATCATCACGCTCAGCAGCTCTTCGGGCTAGGGTCAAAATGTCTGTTTGCTGCATGCCCGCTGGGGCTGCAGTGACCTTTATGATGACTGGGTCGTCGTTGGCAGAGTCTTCATCAGCAGCAGTATCCGCCACTTCTTGTTGAGCCTCATCACACTCCATAACTCCGAGACTTTGGACGAGCTTCCTTTCACGCTTAACTACCTTTGTCGGATCAGGGTGTGCCTCACTCTCAGACGGCAGTGGTGCTGGTTCCCAAGTTTGATCCGTATCATCAGAAGGAGGTGTGCTTGAAGAAGATGTAGACACCACCCTTGATCTCTTCCTTGCTAGGGGTGTGGAAGACAATGAAGGATCATCAGGAGGAGTGGCTTCCTCAAATGATACCTCGCCTTGATTGTCGATTTCCTGATGTGCCCCTACTTCGGGAGGGACAACTATTGTGGGCACTTGTGACCCTCCATGCACCTCTGCTTGCGCATCTCCTTGCGCTGCCTCTCCTTCCACATGTACTTGGGCTTGTACTTGCACATGTGATTGTTGTTGCGGCTGTGGTTGTTCAACACTCGTCAGATGAGCTACAACAACCTGTGTTGATTGAGGGACATTGCTGCTGCTTTCTTGCGATGAGCCAACATCACTGGTCGATGGTGATTGAACAACTATACTGGCTGCCTCTGCAGCACTCAAGGGCTTGGACTTAAGTTGGCGTGGTGGTGGTGGTGGCACTGAGCCCAATGGAGCGGGGGTGCTGCTGCCAGCTTGGTCCCCAGCAGATCCCGCTGCTGCTGCAGGCATACTTTTTTTTTTACCACCAAAAAAAGGGGCGGGCGGCACACCAGTCTCCTTGGTAACTTGCTTCTTCTGCTCCTTACTGGCACCTTTCTTGCTAGAGGAGCTACGGGTTACTTTTTTTGGGGCCATCTTCTTCAGAGCAGGTCAGAACAGCAGGCAGCAGTTGCACGAGTTGCAGAGTTGTCTGTGTCCAGACGTGACGTCGCGTGACGTTATGCTGCACACACACACCGCTGCAGGACTTCTTCCTGGCACTGGTGGTTCTCTTGAGTCTTGTGCACCTAAAAGCAATGGAAGACAGAGGAACATCAGTTCAGTTATACACCCCAAAAAATCGACAAAACACAGAAAAATGAGCACAATCCCATGCCATCCATGATGTTTACATTGAAGACACCCCACAGAAAGACTAGGGACATGCAAGTATGCAACACTCACTACCCCTGGGCATAATGGATGAAAAGTAGGCAAAATAAGTGCAGGCCTCAGACACTGCCTCTCCTCAAAATGGCCCCTTACACCCCAAGCACATGTTGCCTGTACCAGCCAGCAGCACTCAAGATGGCCACCACCACCACCACCCACATGGCCAGTCCACATCAACAGTACACCCCAAAAAACACAGAAAAACAGCCAGAAATCACCACAATCCAATGCCATCCATGATGTTTACATTAAAGAGAGTGAGACCACACTACAGGCACACTCAGTCCATGCACCACTACCCCTGGGCAAAGGGCCCCACCAGCAGCCCCAAAAAAACGACAAAAAACAATAAAATCAGCACAATCCCAGCCCATCCATGGCCTCAATGGTGTTTAAATTCAAGAAGACACCCCTCAGAAACACTAGGCCCATGCAACACTCACTACCCCTGGGCATAATGGATGAAAAGTAGGCAAAATAAGTGCAGGCCTCAGACACTGCCTCTCCTCAAAATGGCCCCTTACACCCCAAGCACATGTTGCCTGTACCAGCCAGCAGCACTCAAGATGGCCACCCACCACCACCCACATGGCCAGTCCACATCAACAGTACACCCCAAAAAACACAGAAAAACAGCCACAAATCACCACAATCCAATGCCATCCATGATGTTTACATTAAAGAGAGTGAGACCACACTACAGGCACACTCAGTCCATGCACCACTACTACCCCTTGGCAAAAGGCCCCACCAGCAGACCCAAAAAAACGACAAAAAACAATAAAATCAGCACAATCCCAGCCCATCCATGGCCTCAATGGTGTTTAAATTCAAGAAGACACCCCTCAGAAACACTAGGCCCATGCAACACTCACTACCCCTGGGCATAATGGATGAAAAGTAGGCAAAATAAGTGCAGGCCTCAGACACTGCCTCTCCTCAAAATGGCCCCTTACACCCCAAGCACATGTTGCCTGTACCAGCCAGCACTCAAGATGGCCACCACCACCACCCACATGGCCAGTCCACATCAACAGTACACCCCAAAAAACACAGAAAAACAGCCAAAAATCACCACAATCCAATGCCATCCAGGATGTTTACATTAAAGAGAGTGAGACCACACTACAGGCACACTCAGTCCATGCACCACTACTACCCCTTGGCAAAAGGCCCCACCAGCAGCCCCCAAAAAACGACAAAAAACAATAAAATCAGCACAATCCCAGCCCATCCATGGCCTCAATGGTGTTTAAATTCAAGAAGACACCCCTCAGAAACACTAGGCCCATGCAACACTCACTACCCCTGGGCATAATGGATGAAAAGTAGGCAAAATAAGTGCAGGCCTCAGACACTGCCTCTCCTCAAAATGGCCCCTTACACCCCAAGCACATGTTGCCTGTACCAGCCAGCACTCAAGATGGCCACCACCACCACCCACATGGCCAGTCCACATCAACAGTACACCCCAAAAAACACAGAAAAACAGCCAAAAATCACCACAATCCAATGCCATCCAGGATGTTTACATTAAAGAGAGTGAGACCACACTACAGGCACACTCAGTCCATGCACCACTACCCCTGGGCAAAGGGCCCCACCAGCAGCCCCAAAAAAACGACAAAAAACAATAAAATCAGCACAATCCCAGCCCATCCATGGCCTCAATGGTGTTTAAATTCAAGAAGACACCCCTCAGAAACACTAGGCCCATGCAACACTCACTACCCCTGGGCATAATGGATGAAAAGTAGGCAAAATAAGTGCAGGCCTCAGACACTGCCTCTCCTCAAAATGGCCCCTTACACCCCAAGCACATGTTGCCTGTACCAGCCAGCACTCAAGATGGCCACCACCACCACCCACATGGCCAGTCCACATCAACAGTACACCCCAAAAAACACAGAAAAACAGCCAAAAATCACCACAATCCAATGCCATCCAGGATGTTTACATTAAAGAGAGTGAGACCACACTACAGGCACACTCAGTCCATGCACCACTACCCCTGGGCAAAGGGCCCCACCAGCAGCCCCCAAAAAACGACAAAAAACAATAAAATGAGCACAATCCCAGCCCATCCATGGCCTCAATGATGTTTAAATTCAAGAAGACACCCCTCAGAAACACTAGGCCCATGCAACACTCACTACCCCTGGGCATAATGGATGAAAAGTAGGCAAAATAAGTGCAGGCCTCGGACACTGCCTCTCCTCAAAATGGCCCCTTACACCCCAAGCACATGTTGCCTGTACCAGCCAGCAGCACTCAAGATGGCCACCCACCACCACCCACATGGCCAGTCCACATCAACAGTACACCCCAAAAAACACAGAAAAACAGCCAGAAATCACCACAATCCAATGCCATCCATGATGTTTACATTAAAGAGAGTGAGACCACACTACAGGCACACTCAGTCCATGCACCACTACTACCCCTTGGCAAAAGGCCCCACCAGCAGCCCCAAAAAAATGACAAAAAAAACAATAAAATCAGCACAATCCCAGCCCATCCATGGCCTCAATGGTGTTTAAATTCAAGAAGACACCCCTCAGAAACACTAGGCCCATGCAACACTCACTACCCCTGGGCATAATGGATGAAAAGTAGGCAAAATAAGTGCAGGCCTCAGACACTGCCTCTCCTCAAAATGGCCCCTTACACCCCAAGCACATGTTGCCTGTACCAGCCAGCACTCAAGATGGCCACCACCACCACCCACATGGCCAGTCCACATCAACAGTACACCCCAAAAAACACAGAAAAACAGCCAAAAATCACCACAATCCAATGCCATCCAGGATGTTTACATTAAAGAGAGTGAGACCACACTACAGGCACACTCAGTCCATGCACCACTACCCCTGGGCAAAGGGCCCCACCAGCAGCCCCCAAAAAACGACATAAAACAATAAAATGAGCACAATCCCAGCCCATCCATGTCCTCAATGGTGTTTAAATTCAAGAAGACACCCCTCAGAAACACTAGGCCCATGCAACACTGACTACCCCTGGGCATAATGGATGAAAAGTAGGCAAAATAAGTGCAGGCCTCAGACACTGCCTCTCCTCAAAATGGCCCCTTACACCCCAAGCACATGTTGCCTGTACCAGCCAGCAGCACTCAAGATGGCCACCACCACCACCCACATGGCCAGTCCACATCAACAGTACACCCCCAAAAAACAGAAAAACAGCCAGAAATCACCACAATCCAATGCCATCCATGATGTTTACATTAAAGAGAGTGAGACCACACTACAGGCACACTCAGTCCATGCACCACCACCCCTGGGCAAAAGGCCACACCAGCAGCCCCCAAAAAACGACAAAAAACAATAAAATCAGCACAATCCCAGCCCATCCATGGCCTCAATGGTGTTTAAATTCAACAAAACAGTTGTATCATGCACCCCTAACCAACCCTGGTCCTACTGGATACTGTGGCTACCCACAATATAATTTATTTAATGTTCTGAAAAAGTTCCAAAATTGTACTTGCAGCAACTGTAATGCCCCAAACAAACTTACTTGTGAAAGTTGATTTCTAATCCAAAAGTGATCCAAAGACAGTCAAAAAGGCCTCAAATCCAAATATCCAGCAGCACCCACAAAAAGTAATCCTTCCAGCTCCAGATCCAAATGAAAGTGACCAGGAGATGGACAAAGCACTGGGAGGAGCCTGCTGGACAGGAACAGGAAGTTGGAGACTGTGGGGCACTTCCTTCCCCCCCCCCAAAAATGGACTCCTTGCAAAAAAAAAGGCCATGCAAATGTCAACCTGAGCAGTGATTCTGATAAAAATCATAATTTTCTGAAGGTTTATCCTGTTTGCTGGTGATTTTCTTGTGCAGAATTGCAAAATCTCTATTTCGCGAGTGCGAGATTGTTCCTTTCCGCCGCAACTACGTGTTCGCAATTGCGAACTCTCGCGAGGTGTGCTGTGCAAGGTGGCAAGCCGCGATTACGTATTCGCGGGCGCCAAACTCCCGCGGGATCACGCAGCAAGATCCAAAATTGAGCGGCACTCGCAAAGAAAAACAACTCGGCAAACGCTAAATGACGGAAAGTGAAAGCCGTGCACCACGCCGCGCGCCGCAACCAAGCAAAAAATCCGCCGCGAGCGGATTCACGGATTTTCGACAAATTCGCGAGAGTTCGCGGATTGCGAATTTGCCGAAAATCCGAAAAATCCGCAATCGGAGCGGATTTTACGCCCATGCTTACAATTCAGCGAAGACATCACAGACTTCATCAGCCCACACGCCCTCCCCTCCGCTGACTACATCCTCCTAGGGGACCTCAACTTCCACCTGGAGATCAACAAGGACCGCAACACCACCGCCCTGCTGGAAAACCTCGCCAACCTCGGACTCAAGCAACTGGTCAACACCCCCACCCACTACACCGGCCACACGCTTGATCCCGTCTTCTCATCCAGCAAGCACATCACCTTCAGCCACTCCACCAGACTCCACTGGACCGACGACAGTTGCGTCCACTTCAGCTTCAGAAGAACAACGACCCACCACCACCCACTTCAGATTCCCCACAGAAGCTGAAGTAAGATCACCACCGAGCAGCTCAACACCTCTCTCAGCCAGAACCCACCCGCCAGCGCAACGGACCCCAACGAAGCAGCCCGGAACTTCACGCAGTGGCTGACCGCCTGCGCCGACGACCTCGCACCACTGAAGAACCCTCCCAGCAGACCCAGAAGCAAGAAGGCATCCTGGTTCACCGACGAACTCAAGGACTCCAAGAAGACCTGCCGCACCCTCGAGAAAGCCTGGCTCCTCGACCGGACCACCGACAACATGACCGCCCTCAAACACGGTACCCGCAAGCACCACCAGCTCATCCGCACCACCAAGAAGAAATCCCTGAAGGAACGACTGGACAACAATACCCACGACAGCAAGGAACTCTTCAGCATCGTCAAGGAGTTCTCCAACCCCAGCACTGGCACCAACGACATCACTCCGTCACAAGACCTCTGCGACTCCCTCGCCTCGTTCTTCCACCGCAAGATCGCCGACATCCACAACAGCTTCGGCGCACCACCCACGCACCCAACCGTTGAACCAACGCCCCCCACCGCCACCCTTCGCACCTGGACTACGGTGACCACCGAAGACACAGCCCGCACGATGAACACCATCCACTCCGGATCACCGACCGACCCCTGCCCACACCACGTCTTCAACAAGGCCGACTCCACCATCGCACCCCAACTCCGGAACATCATCAACACCTCCTTCAACACCGCCACCTTCCCGGAGAGCTGGAAGCACGCCGAGCTCAGCGCCCTCCTGAAGAAACCTACAGCGGACCCCACCGACCTCAAAAACTTCCGCCCCATCTCGCTCCTCCCTTTTCCTGCTAAAGTCATCGAGAAGATCGTCAACAGACAGCTGACCGCCTTCTTCGAGACGAACGGATCCCTCGACCCCTCGCAGTCCGGCTTCTGAGCCAACCACAGCACCGAGACCGCCCTCATCGCAGCCACCGACGACATCCGGACCCTGCTCGACAAGGGGGAAACAGTGGCCCTCATCCTCCTGGACCTCTCTGCTGCGTTCGACACTGTCTGCCACCGCACCCTAGTCCAGCGCCTCAGCAACATCGGTATCCAAGAGAAGGCACTGGAGTGGATCACCTCGTTCCTCGTCGGAAGAACACAAAGAGTCCGCCTCCCCCCGTTTCGCTCCGAGGCCACCGAAGTCATCTGCGGCGTCCCGCAAGGATCTTCACTCAGCCCCACCCTCTTCAACGTCTACATGAGGCCTCTCGCAGCCATCGCACGCCAGCACAACCTCAACATCATCTCTTACGCCGACGACACCCAGCTGATCCTCTCCCTCACCAGAGACCCCGACACCGCCAGAACCTGCCTACACGAAGGGATGAAAGACGTCGCCGAGTGGATGAAGGACAGCCGCCTGAAACTGAACTCGGACAAGACGGAAGTCCTCATCCTGGGATCTTCGCCCTCCGCCTGGGACGACTCCTGGTGGCCCCCAGCCTTGGGCACCGCACCCAAGCCAACCGACCGCGCACCCAACCTGGGCTTCATCCTGGACTCCTCCCTCTCCATGACCAGACAAGTCAACGCCGTCTCCTCATCGTGCTTCAACACCCTGCGTATGCTTCGCAAGATCTTCCGCTGGATCCCGACCGAGACCAGGAAGACTGTCACCCAAGCACTCGTCACCAGCCGACTGGACTACGGAAACGCCCTCTACGCCGGAACTACAGCCAAGCTACAGAAAAGACTCCAGCGCATCCAGAACGCCTCCGCCCGACTCATCCTGGATGTCCCCCGACGCAGCCACATCTCCAGCCACCTGAGGAACCTGCACTGGCTCCCCGTCGACAAGAGGATCACGTTCCGGCTCCTCACCCACGCACACAAGTCTCTCCACGACCTGGGCCCCAAGTACCTCAACGACCGCCTGACCTTCTACACGCCCACCCGCCAGCTACGGTCCACCAGCCTCGCCCTTGCAGCCGTACCACGCATCCGAAGAGCCACCGCCGGAGGAAGATCCTTCTCTTACCTTGCTGCCAAGACATGGAACTCTTTCCCCATCCACCTTCGGCTGACCCAGGACCATCTCGCCTTCAGGAAACAACTCAAGACCTGGCTGTTCGAGCAGTAGCATACCCCTTCCCCAAGCGCCTTGAGACCCTCCCGGGTGAGTAGTGCGCTAAACAAATGGTATGATTGATTGATTGATTGATTGGCTCCCTCTTTCTCTGTCTTACTCCCTCTAGCCCCCACTCTCTGTCTAGCTCCCTCTCTCTCTGTCTTACTCCCTCTAGCTCCCTCTGTCTCCCTCTCTCTCTGTCTTACTCCCTCTGCCTCCCTCTCTCTCTGTATTACTCCCTCTAGCTCCCTCTGTCTCCCTCTCTCTCTTACTTCATCTGTCTTCCCTGGATTTGCATAAACAAGAGTGTGAGCAACAGGTGGGACTGTAGTGAAGAGCAAGCTGAAATTTGGAACTGGTTCACTGGAAAACTGAAGACTGTGCAAGATACTGAAAAATAGGAAACCATGCACCCTCAGATGAGCTAGGCTGCTATAGAGTTGCCTTGTGGGCAAAGAAAATTGCAGTCAAGCATTCCAGATCTCCTGCGAGACACTGGCGAGTGTGAACAGCATGAGGAACAAGCTTGCACAGGGAGCGACAGTAAAGGTGAGAGCAGAGGCGAGGCTGCAGTGCAGATTGGTGTCATCCCATGTGTTGGTGTCACCCAGTGCGGTCCGCACCCCCGCACCCCCCTAGTGACGCCACTGGTTAAGAGAGAAATGGAGGAGAAACCTCTAAGAATCACAGGAGACAGCCGCAAAGTTGTTTTATACAACACTAGCAGCCCGTCCCGACGTTGTCCGGGTATGAAATAGAATGTGTGCAATGTGTGTATTCACTGCATTCGGCCCTTTCAGACGCACCCAGTCCAAGGCACACACTACATTCGGCCCTTTGAGACGCACCCAGGCCAAGGCACACACTGCATTCGTCCCCAGTATGTGTGAGACAACGGGCTGTCCCCCAAGGGAGTCGCGGAAATGGTTACTTACCATGCCTCCAGGTGAACGCAGACGCCCAGGTGCGCGATTGGTATCCTATTTTTAGAATGTGTGGCGATTGGTGGCTGCCAATTGCCGCGCACATTGTGTACGCCCTTTGCTCCCTCTCTCTCTGTCTTACTCCCGCTAGCTCCCCCTCTCTGTCTAGCTCCCTCTAGCTCCCTCTCTCTCTGTCTTACTCCCTCTAGCTCCCTCTCTCTCTGTCTTTCTCACTCTAGCTCCCTCGCTCTCTCTGTCTTTCTCACTCTAGCTCTCTCTCTCTCTCTCTGTCTTACTCCCTCTAGCTCCCTCTCTCTCTCTGTCTTACTCTCTCTAGCTCCCTCTCTCTCTGTTACTCCTTCTTGCTCCCTCTCTCTATGTCTTGCTCTCTCTGGCTCCCTCTCTCTGTCTTACTCCCTCTAGCTCCCTCTCTCTATGTCTTACTTCCGCTAGCTCCCTCTCTCTATGTCTTGCTCCCTCTGGCTCCCTCTTTCTCTGTCTTACTCCCTCTAGCCCCCACTCTCTGTCTAGCTCCCTCTCTCTCTGTCTTACTCCCTCTAGCTCCCTCTGTCTCCCTCTCTCTCAGTCTTACTCCCTCTATCTCCCTCTCTCTCTGTATTACTCCCTCTAGCTCCCTCTGTCTCCCTCTCTCTCTTACTCCATCTGTCTTCCCTGGATTTGCATAAACAAGAGTGCGAGCAACAGGTAGGACTGTAGTGAAGAGCAAGCTGAAATTTGGAACTGGTTCACTGGAAAACTGAAGACTGTGCAAGATACTGAAAAATAGGAAACCATGCACCCTCAGATGAGCTAGGCTGCTATAGAGTTGCCTTGTGAGCAAAGAAAATTGCAGTCAAGCATTGCAGATCTCCTGCGAGACACTGGCGAGTGTGAACAGCATGAGGAACAAGCTTGCACAGGGAGCGACAGTAAAGGTGAGAGCAGAGGGGAGGCTGCAGTGCAGATTGGTGTCACCCCATGTGTTGGTGTCACCTGGTGCGGTCCGCACCCCCCGCATCCCCCTAGTGACGCCACTGGTTAAGAGAGAAATGGAGGAGAAACCTCTAAGAATCACAGGAGACAGCCGCAAAGTTGTTTTATAGAACACTAGCAGCCCGTCCCGACGTTGTGTGGGTATGAAATAGAATGTGTGCAATGTGTGTATTCACTGCATTTGGCCCTTTCAGACGCACCCAGTCCAAGGCACACACTACATTCGGCCCTTTGAGACACACCCAGGCCCAGGCACACACTGCATTCGTCCCCAGTATGTGTGAGACAACAGGCAGTCCCCCAAGGGAGTCGCGGAAACGGTTACTTACCATGCCTCCAGGTGAACGCAGACGCCCAGGTGCGCGATTGGTATCCTATTTTTAGAATGTGTGGCGATTGGTGGCTGACAATTGCCGCGCACATTGTGTACGCCCCTTGCTCCCTCTCTCTCTGTCTTACTCCCGCTAGCTCCCCCTCTCTGTCTAGCTCCCTCTAGCTCCCTCTCTCTCTGTCTTACTCCCTCTAGCTCCCTCTGTCTCTGTCTTTCTCACTCTAGCTCCCTCGCTCTCTCTGTCTTTCTCACTCTAGCTCTCTCTCTCTCTCTCTGTCTTACTCTCTCTAGCTCCCTCTCTCTCTGTTACTCCCTCTTGCTCCCTCTCTCTATGTCTTGCTCTCTCTGGCTCCCTCTCTCTGTCTTACTCCCTCTAGCTCCCTCTCTCTATGTCTTACTTCCGCTAGCTCCCTCTCTCAATGTCTTGCTCCCTCTTTCTCTGTCTTACTCCCTCTAGCCCCCACTCTCTGTCTAGCTCCCTCTCTCTCTGTCTTACTCCCTCTAGCTCCCTCTGTCTCCCTCTCTCTCTGTCTTACTCCCTCTATCTCCCTCTCTCTATGTATTACTCCCTCTAGCTCCCTCTGTCTCCCTCTCTCTCTTACTCCATCTGTCTTCCCTGGATTTGCATAAACAAGAGTGCGAGCAACAAGTGGGACTGTAGTGAAGAGCAAGCTGAAATTTGGAACTGGTTCACTGGAAAACTGAAAACTGTGCAAGATACTGAAAAATAGGAAACCATGCACCCTCAGATGAGCTAGGCTGCTATAGAGTTGCCTTGTGAGCAAAGAAAATTGCAGTCAAGCATTGCAGATCTCCTGCAAGACACTGGCGAGTGTGAGCAGCATGAGGAACAAGCTTGCACAGGGAGCGACAGTAAAGGTGATAGCAGAGGCGAGGCTGCAGTGCAGATTGGTGTCATCCCATGTGTTGGTGTCACCCAGTGCGGTCCGCACCCCCGCACCCCCCTAGTGACGCCACTGGTTAAGAGAGAAATGGAGGAGAAACCTCTAAGAATCACAGGAGACAGCCGCAAAGTTGTTTTATACAACACTAGCAGCCCGTCCCGAAGTTGTCCGGGTATGAAATAGAATGTGTGCAATGTGTGTATTCACTGCATTCGGCCCTTTCAGACGCACCCAGTCCAAGGCACACACTACATTCGGCCCTTTGAGACGCACCCAGGCCAAGGCACACACTGCATTCGTCCCCTGTATGTGTGAGACAACGGGCAGTCCCCCAAGGGAGTCGCGGAAACGGTTACTTACCATGCCTCCAGGTGAACGCAGACGCCCAGGTGCGAGATTGGTATCCTATTTTTAGAATGTGTGGCGATTGGTGGCTGCCGATTGCCGCGCACATTGTGTACGCCCCTTGCTCCCTCTCTCTCTGTCTTACTCCCGCTAGCTCCCCCTCTCTGTCTAGCTCCCTCTAGCTCCCTCTCTCTCTGTCTTACTCCCTCTAGCTTCCTCTGTCTCTGTCTTTCTCACTCTAGCTCCCTCGCTCTCTCTGTCTTTCTCACTCTAGCTCTCTCTCTCTCTCTGTCTTACTCCCTCTAGCTCCCTCTCTCTCTCTGTCTTACTCTCTCTAGCTCCCTCTCTCTCTGTTACTCCCTCTTGCTCCCTCTCTCTATGTCTTGCTCTCTCTGGCTCCCTCTCTCTGTCTTACTCCCTCTAGCTCCCTCTCTCTATGTCTTACTTCCGCTAGCTCCCTCTCTCTATGTCTTGCTCCCTCTTTCTCTGTCTTACTCCCTCTAGCCCCCACTCTCTGTCTAGCTCCCTCTCTCTCTGTCTTACTCCCTCTAGCTCCCTCTGTCTCCCTCTCTCTCTGTCTTACTCCCTCTATCTCCCTCTCTCTCTGTATTACTCCCTCTAGCTCCCTCTGTCTCCCTCTCTCTCTTACTCCATCTGTCTTCCCTGGATTTGCATAAACAAGAGTGCGAGCCACAGGTGGGACTGTAGTGAAGAGCAAGCTGAAATTTGGAACTGGTTCACTGGAAAACTGAAAACTGTGCAAGATACTGAAAAATAGGAAACCATGCACCCTCAGATGAGCTAGGCTGCTATAGAGTTGCCTTGTGAGCAAAGAAAATTGCAGTCAAGCATTGCAGATCTCCTGCGAGACACTGGCGAGTGTGAACAGCATGAGGAACAAGCTTGCACAGGGAGCGACAGTAAAGGTGATAGCAGAGGCGAGGCTGCAGTGCAGATTGGTGTCATCCCATGTGTTGGTGTCACCCAGTGCGGTCCGCACCCCCGCACCCCCCTAGTGACGCCACTGGTTAAGAGAGCAATGGAGGAGAAACCTCTAAGAATCACAGGAGACAGCCGCAAAGTTGTTTTATACAACACTAGCAGCCCGTCCCGAAGTTGTCCGGGTATGAAATAGAATGTGTGCAATGTGTGTATTCACTGCATTCGGCCCTTTCAGACGCACCCAGTCCAAGGCACACACTACATTCGGCCCTTTGAGACGCACCCAGGCCAAGGCACACACTGCATTCGTCCCCTGTATGTGTGAGACAACGGGCAGTCCCCCAAGGGAGTCGCGGAAACGGTTACTTACCATGCCTCCAGGTGAACGCAGACGCCCAGGTGCGCGATTGGTATCCTATTTTTAGAATGTGTGGCGATTGGTGGCTGCCGATTGCCGCGCACATTGTGTACGCCCCTTGCTCCCTCTCTCTCTGTCTTACTCCCGCTAGCTCCCCCTCTCTGTCTAGCTCCCTCTAGCTCCCTCTCTCTCTGTCTTACTCCCTCTAGCTCCCTCTCTCTCTGTCTTTCTCACTCTAGCTCCCTCGCTCTCTCTGTCTTTCTCACTCTAGCTCTCTCTCTCCCTCTGTCTTACTCCCTCTAGCTCCCTCTCTCTCTCTGTCTTACTCTCTCTAGCTCCCTCTCTCTCTGTTACTCCCTCTTGCTCCCTCTCTCTATGTCTTGCTCTCTCTGGCTCCCTCTCTCTGTCTTACTCCCTCTAGCTCCCTCTCTCTATGTCTTACTTCCGCTAGCTCCCTCTCTCTATGTCTTGCTCCCTCTGGCTCCCTCTTTCTCTGTCTTACTCCCTCTAGCCCCCACTCTTTGTCTAGCTCCCTCTCTCTCTGTCTTACTCCCTCTAGCTCCCTCTGTCTCCCTCTCTCTCTGTCTTACTCCCTCTATCTCCCTCTCTCTCTGTATTACTCCCTCTAGCTCCCTCTGTCTCCCTCTCTCTCTTACTCCATCTGTACTCCATCTGTCTTCCCTGGATTTGCATAAACAAGAGTGCGAGCAACAGGTGGGACTGTAGTGAAGAGCAAGCTGAAATTTGGAACTGGTTCACTGGAAAACTGAAGACTGTGCAAGATACTGAAAAATAGGAAACCATGCACCCTCAGATGAGCTAGGCTGCTATAGAGTTGCCTTGTGAGCAAAGAAAATTGCAGTCAAGCATTGCAGATCTCCTGCAAGACACTGGCGAGTGTGAACAGCATGAGGAACAAGCTTGCACAGGGAGCGACAGTAAAGGTGAGAGCAGAGGTGAGGCTGCAGTGCAGATTGGTGTCACCCCATGTGTTGGTGTCACCTGGTGCGGTCAGCACCCCCCGCATCCCCCTAGTGACGCCACTGGTTAAGAGAGAAATGGAGGAGAAACCTCTAAGAATCACAGGAGACAGCCGCAAAGTTGTTTTATAGAACACTAGCAGCCCGTCCTGACGTTGTCCGGGTATGAAATAGAATGTGTGCAATGTGTGTATTCACTGCATTTGGCCCTTTCAGACGCACCCAGTCCAAGGCACACACTACATTCTGCCCTTTGAGACACACCCAGGCCCAGGCACACACTGCATTCGTCCCCAGTATGTGTGAGACAACGGGCAGTCCCCCAAGGGAGTCGCGCAAACGGTTACTTACCACGCCTCCAGGTGAACACAGACGCCCAGGTGCGCGATTGGTATCCTATTTTTAGAATGTGTGTCGATTGGTGGCTGCCGATTGCCGCGCACATTGTGTACGCCCCTTGCTCCCGTGCAATCCGCAATTGCCTTGCCCACTGTCGTTTGTGACGCCCATTGATGCGGCGCAATTGCGTAATTGGCGCGTCTCCAGCTGAACGCAGACGCCCATTGAACGCTCTTGCTCCCATGCATTTTTTTTTCGCTGTGTGTAAATTAATTTATGCACACAGTTGAGTGACAGCAGTAATTTCCCCCCAGACACGCTCATTCGTGTGTGGTCTCGCTTGGGGCCCGGCGCAAGCTGCGAATGTGAGCCTTGTATTATTTTTCCGATATGATTATTTTGTATGTACGACCCACATGGCATGAAGGGGGGAACGTATCACACGCCCCCAGCATTTGTCACGCCCCCAGAAGACGCCCACAGCACACGATATGATTATTTTGTATGTACGAACCACATGGCATGAAGAGCGGAATGTAGCACACGCCCTCAGCGTTTGTAAAGGCCCCAGCACACGCCCACAGCACACAATATGATTATTTTGTATGTACAACCCACATGGCATGAAGGGCGGAACGTAGCACACGCCCCCTGCGTTTGTCATGCCGCCAGCGTTTGTCACGCCCCCAGGACACACCAACAGCACAACGCAGACACGCCCACAAGGGACTACTTTGCTGGCACGGTTCTTTTACCTTTTAAATGTATATGGTGGGCGTCTGCATAGCCTATGTCCTTCTGCTGCAACTGCCCTTTCCAATGCTGTATTGGGTGTTGCGATTGGTGCTGTGGTTACTGAGATTACCCGCCTCAAAGGTTTGGGCTGTCTCTTTATAATATTAGTATGAATATGGATGTCAAGGCAGTGTCTCACAGTTGAAATTGACAGCATTCCCACGCCTAACAACTAAACTCTCAATTCTATCGAGTTAATTTCTGGCTTTAAAGTATTATACTAATTGCCTGTGTGCAGGACTTAGCTATTAATAGTGCAGCAGCTACAGTATCACCAAGGCCCATGGGTGTGAAGGGCCACTTCACACAAATTTGTAGCTGATTTGTTTATAACAAACTTGGGAATGTGGGCTCCCTGATTGCATAATAGCCCATTGCATCAGTCTACGCCCCCTGCTGTGTGTCACACTCTATCAAGGGTGCATAAGTAACAAATGTAACATTTTATTTCAACCCATTTCATGAAATCCCCCTACTCCTGTGGTTATGTCTGCAACACCGTAGCAGCGCAGCCCTGATATTTATGGTCAGGCCTGGTCAGACCAAAACCAAACTGCGTCATGCAGAGAGCCTGGTTATGTTCTGATGGGTGGTTGTGTGAGGAAGAGCAACATAAGTGTCAGGTAAGCCTCGATCTCCAGAAAAAAAGGAGAGTTGAGATTAAAGAGAGAGGAGAAGAGGCGGGGGCAATGGAAGGCGCAGAGTTATCTAAAAGTAAAAGGAAAGGATGAAGGATGGAAATCTTTGGAGAGGAGCTGTGAGAACGAAAAGATGAAAAACTGCAAAAGGGTAGAAAAATGTATTGCGAAGAGCAGAGATTTGCCAAAAACAGAAACAAGGACTGGACAAGGAGAAAAGAAGGAAAAAGGCTTGAGTGGAGAAAACAGGGAGAAGTGGCCTGAGAGGAGGTAAAGAAAGGAGAAGAGCAGAGGCAAGGCGGAGGCCAAAGGAAAGAAAAATGAAGGGAGGGAGAAGGATGGAGGTGTGACATTTGGCTGGACCTCGTGGGGAGGCCGCTATACTGGAGAAATGATGGTCACATAGCCAGCGTTACAGTGGTTGCCAAATGGACCATGAGCATACACTCTGCATTTATTTATCCCTTTGGGCCGTGCCCGGCCCTCTTGTTGTGCAGTAGTAGCATTGTATCGTAGAGGCACTCTACTCCCCTCCTAACTTTTACTAACATGAAACATTAACTGGTCAATCATTTGATTGAAACATGACATACGTGATCTCTCAGTCTCTGACTAGGTGCAGGAGTGGGCCAGAGACCATACCTCTGGCTGCGCCTCTCTCTCCCTGGCTCCTGGCTGATCCATCATCCATGCAGCAGAGTGCATCTGTCCGGGTTCGGTGCGGTCACCCCCACAGGCTCAGGTCTGGCTGTTGAAGTGTCCATGTGGGGACCAGGAACGTCTGCCTCTGTTGCATAGGTCTCGTCAGCTGCATGTTGGCCGTCTTCTTGCTCGTTCACCATGGATCTGACTTGTTTGAACAAGGATATGTTTCTTGATACTGTGGTGTGGCCACGTGAGCCATTACCATTGTCCCTTGGATGTTGGTGATTTTCCACACTTACTTTTCGAAAGGGGGTGCGTAACTTCCATCCTGGATGTTGATCCTTCAGGATCACCTTGTCTCCAACGGTGATGTCTGAAATGACAGCCTTTCGATCTTTACTGGCTTTGTCGTTTGTGGCTTGCAGTTTCGCTTGAGTGACTTGCATGTCTATTTCCGCTGGGCTCCAGCTAAGCCTTGCTGAGGTTATGTCTCCAGCACATCTTCTCATTAACAGGTCACTTGAGGCACCCCATGTGGTACTGTGTGGTTTTTGTTGGTAGGCTCTCAAGAATCAGTGTAGCCAGCACTCTGCATCTTCTCCGCGCTTTACTCTGATCCTGAGTGCTCTATTCAGGGTGTGCATGAACCACTCTACCTCGCTGTTAGACTGAGGCCACTCTAGGGTTATCTTCCGATGCCTTACATGCAAACTTTGTAGGTCAGTTTGGAACTCTTGTCCCTTAAAGTGGGGTCCCATTTTCTGTTTTTATTTCTTCAGGGATCCCTAGCATTGCAAATACCTTTTTTAGTACTGGCTTGGCATGCCCAAATGCTGTGGATCGTACTAGATCTACACTGGGGTATTTGGTGTGACTGTCTTTCCTGCGGTAAGCCTGTCATCGGGGAAACTGCCAAGTCCATGCTAACACATGACCAGGGTGTTGTGCAGCCTTCTTCAGTGATCACTGGTGCAGTTGGCGGTTCCCCACCTGTGATGGCACAGGAGTGACAGTTGCAGATTCATTAGGAGCCACACCTTGTCTCTTAGGCTAGCCGTCGGCTTTGCAATCCCTTGGTGTCCCTGGTGTGCCAATTCCACAACTCTAGCCCATAAGCTCTGTGGCATCACTATTTGGTGCCCTTATACCAGGAGTCCTGTACACTTGTGCTGAGTTCATCATGCACTCTCCACAGTTGCTTCATTGTTGTTTGTTCGTTGGTGGTGAGGGCTCTTGCATCATCTAGGAAATGTTGCCACTGTCATTTGCGCAGTGACCAGGTTGGGAATGAAACATCCACAGTATTTTTCCATACCCAGAAAGCTTCTCGCTTCCGATGCATTTAGCGGTACAGCTGCTGTTCTGATGGCATCTATTTTTTTGGGTCAACTAGCAGACCATCACTGGAGAACCGAAAGTCAAAGAACTTTACTGACTTGGTGTAAAAGGAGCATTTTTGTCAGTGGACGGTTAGTCCACAGTTTACCAATCTCAGCAGCATGGCTCTCAACCTCACCAACTTATCTTCCAGGGTGTCTGAATAGATCAGAATGTCATCACTCACAATCAGCATGCCAATTAGTCCTGACAGGGTCTCTCGCATGACGTCCTGAATGACTTCTGTGGCAGACGAGATCTCTTAATTGAAGCATCTTTACCTGAAAAGGCCAATGTGCGCTGAGAAGGTGGTGATGTACTTGTTTGCCATGTTCTGTTCAAGCTGGTTGTAGCTGGCATTCAGGTCTAGTTTGGAGAACCAGCGAGCTCCGTTGAGGTCCTCCACTATTTCATCAATGTTGGAGGTGGTCTGATGGCTTCCGGTTGCTTGGGCTTGGGAGCTATGACCAGGGGTGAAACCCATGGGGTGGGTCCTGTTAATTACTAAATCACCTCTAGCTGGTTGAGCTGGTCTAGCTCCTTTTCCACTAGTTGGCACAGATGAAACTTCACTCTTGTGCCGGAGTGCAGTGGGTTGGATGATTTTGTCGATATAAAGTTTATATTCAGGGCTTTGAAGCACCCCGGCCCTCGGAACAGTTGTGGGAATTCCTTGAGGATGCATGCTGCATGCAAGTCATGTACTTGACGGGAAAAGAATACCAGCCCATGGTCTTCCACCCTGCGACATCCGAGGAGGTTGCCGGTGTTGCCTCTGGTTACGTGGAAACTGGCCCACCCCATATGACCTTCACTTTCTATTTTCACATCTACTACTCCTCTCAGGGACAGTGGTTCCATTCTTCCATATATGTAGATTCTGGCCTTGTTAGGTGTCAGTTTTGGACATGGTGACGGCTTTCAGAATTGGATAGTGTCCATGACATTCACTTATGCACCCAGGTTATACGAGAGAGGTGATCACTGCTCCTCCGATGTGTACTTTTCACATTGGTGGTGCTCTTCTTCGGTGATTCTCCCTGCCTGCAAAGGACACCGTAAAGACTTCATCTTTATCGTTGTCCTCAGCTCAGGGCGACTCACGCACTAGGGATGTTGCGTTGAGTGCCCACCTTAGTCTTCATACAGAGAGAGCTGGCGGAGAGTAGGATGTCCTCTTCCTCGGTATTGTGGGCTGGTGACTGGTGCACTACTGTGGCATACTTTTGTGAAGTGGTTCGTTCGGCCAGATTTTGACCAGGACTTTCCTTGGACTGGACGAACGTTGGGTGTGCGGTGTGTCAGCCCACAGTTTCCACACCCTTTTTCGGTTTGATTGATCGAGGTGTAGGTGCATTGTCGAGGAGGACGTCGATGGAGTGCGTCAACTTGTTCCTCTTTGACCTTGACTGCTCGGGTTGCTGTGGCCAGAGCTGAAACTCTTGCCAGCACTACTTCCATGTCTTAAGCTCTATTGTCCGCTAGTTCGTGGGATCTTGCAAGGATGCCGATGTTGTCATGGGAGATGCGTCATGGCAGATGACCAGTTTGCATAGGGCATATGATAGGCAACCCTGGATTAAAGGGGCTCTGAATGTGTCTGGTTGGTTTATGCCAGAGCAGGTGCAAATAAAATACGTCCACTGAATCACTTTATGTCTGGCGGGCCTGTCTCAACTTGAACCTTACATAGTCGAGATTGAGTTGGGGTAAAAGTGCTGGTTTAGGGCTGCTACGGCAGCATCAGAGTCCTCATTGCCTCCTGTGTTGAGAAGATGTTCAAACAAGTCGCATAGTTCCGCTCTGCCTACGTGGAGTATCATGGATCTCTTCCCTGCCCATCAGTCTCCCGCGTGGTGTGAAAGTAGTGTTGAAGGTGCCTAATCCACTGGTGCCATTGTGGCATGGCTGTGGCGGGATCAACCAACTGGCTAAAAAGCGGTAAGGCTGTGATGGATACCTGCGCACCTCGTTGAGGAGCAGGTAGCGGTGTTTCCTGTTGTTGGGAAGACATTTTCTCTCTTCTCTCTTAGCATGGTTTTTGATGTAACTAGAGGGCTTTGTTCTCTTCCCCCAAAGTACGGTGTGCTGTTCTGGGGCCTACTGCGCTCTTATGACAGAGTTATTGCCTTTTTAATTTGTTCTATTTTTTTCAATCCGTGAATACTGTGCATTGCATACCACAAGCCTTTAAAACTGCGTTGCTTCACTCCCTGTGTAACAAATATCACTTGGTCATGCACACTATGAGGGTTACCATGTGTTCATTTAGTTTCTTCCTCTGTCTGGTAAATATAGTCGTTTGGAATGAATACTCTTTTTTTCTTTAATGTTCACCCAGTGTTTATCAGTTTTTGTTATTACCTCCTTTTTTTTCTTCTTTACCTCAGCACACGATGTGGGTGGGAGGGAGAGAGAGAGAAAGAACTGGCACCTTTCATGTTGCGTGCCTTCCAGGCATCCGCTGTTGAGGAGGGGGGGGGGCATACACAGGAGCACGTCTTGCCCCATACTAGTGGCAATAGGCCCAAGCCACCAGCCTTAATGCTGCGGGAGGCCGCTGCTGTCCACAGGTTGCCGCCCGTTTTCCAGGAGAGGGCACTTCACCGAAGTGAGTTGCCGGTGGGGTGAGTGTCTCTTGGAATGCTTGGGAATTATCAGCATCGTCGCCAATGTAGGGTTTGGCTGGACCTCATGGCGTAGGCCGCAATACTATAGAAATGACGGACACACAGACAGTGTTGGTGATCACCGAGTGAACCACAAGCATTCACTATGCATTTATTTATACCTTGAGGCCACACCTGGCCCTCCGGTTTTGCAGGGGTTACATTGTATGGTAGAGGCTGGGTGCCACCCTACAGGAGAGGCGCGGCTGACAGGAAAAAGGGCTGCGGCAGGCCCGGTGTAGAGGGTGTGCCAGGCCCTCTCAAGGTAGCCCAGTGGCTCTCCAAGTGGCTCGCCTGAGCTAAAACAGAGGCCCTCCTAAGGTAGCCCAGTGGCTTCCCAAGGTAGCCTAGTGGCTCTCCCAAGTGCCAGACACAAGTGGAAAAGCATATTTTTCTTAACGATGCGTGTGGGCCTGCAGTCTTGCTTTCTCGGGCTAATTGTTTAACTATGACGAAAAACACCAACACCTTGGGCTACTTTAAGTGCGAATGGCTATATTCCAGCATGTGAAATGCAGGAGTATCTTTGATGCTCCCACCATATCAAAAGAGAACCACAATCTCCCATTTCACAGTCTCTAATAGATAACAATCCAAAAATAATCTGATAGGATTTTGCCATCCCAAGGAAAATAATTAAAAATGTGCAAACCAAATGTATACCTTAGTAGTGGTTGTTTTACTTTTTCCTGCTTTCAGGCTATTCTTACCTTGTGGCACTACATGAAAAAATAACACCATCAAAGCCACATGTTTTTGACTTTTCTGAAGTGAAGACTTTTGCCAAGTTTCACTAATACAACACAACACAGGCACAGCATGGGCAGGAGTGGTGCAAGTTCCCATTGTACTAAGTGGAGCACTGGCAGCTCTCTTGTGGAAACACCGGCAACAGGAGCTGCCACAGTCCTGCCTACTCCCACTGTCCAGAGGTACTCGCTGAAGGCAGAGTCTGCTAATATATTGAGGAGAAAGTAACAATAGAGACACCACACTTTGCGGTTTCGGTGACTGCACACATTGTGTTCCAACAAATACTATTTTTATGCCACAGGAGTAGATCGAAATGAGTGTTACCACTGCTATAAATAAGCCCATGGATCCTAAGCATATAAGATAATGTAGTAGGCTAATGCACCTGCTGCCACAATGTTTCTAGAATCTGTAGCTTCATGAGTTCAAATCTCAGGCTTTCATTGCTAACACTAGAATGGGACAGCAAACGCTGTAAACAAACTTGTATGTACTGCCTTTAAAATCAATATGAAGCGCATGGTGTCACTGATCTGGATAAACAATACTTACTTGAGCATCAAAAAATGTGATGTTTTGGGTATTTTTGAAAGGTAAAGTGCATAATTCGTTTAGACCAGTAATATTATTGGCTATCGATTTGTGTTCTTTGGTCATAAGTCTTGAAAACCCAGGTCTACGGGTTTCAGAGCCGTGGCTGTATTGGGTAGGGATCATGAGCATTTTAGAATGGTGATAAGAGGAAATAGCGATGAAGCTCAGAGACGAGAAACGGGGGGTGATTAGAGGAGAGCGTGAGGCTTGAAAATACGATGGGAAGGGAAAAGAAGCATAGGACAAAAGAATGGTGAAGAAAGAGACAGATGAAATAAGAGGGGCAGAGTGACTAGAAAGGAGGAGAAGAAATATCCTGACAGGGATGGTTGATTAGAGAGGAGTAGGAGAGTGATGCAACTCAAAGAAGAGAAGGTGATTTAGATGCTGTCAGAGGTGGGTGAAGGAGGGTGAAAGATGAGTCAGAGGAAGTAGGAGAATGGAGCAGGAGAATGATGAGCAAATTTGGTGATGAAGTAGGGTGATTTTTGATAGAAGGCCAATAAGAGGCGAGTAAAGGGGAGAGGACTTGGGAATGGTGAGAGTGGAGATAAAGCATGTAAAGGATCAGGACGCTGAGAATGGAAAAGCATCAAAGAGAAGGGTGATGACCTAGTGATAAGGTGTGGGGTGAGAGAAGGAGTGTCAAGAGGAGAGTCGTAGAACAGAAGGGAGAGGAGAGTCATGGGTATGGATTTATGAGAATAGGAGATACTAGTTGGAGAAAGGAAGAGACCAGGAAGTGGAGGGGGACATGCCAGTCACAATTTAGAAGAGACAGTTCAGTTTTGATGCATTCACCTGAGTTGTACGTTACCTCTGTGTTTTCCCTAATCCCACTTTCTGCTGAAGGAACTGACAATCAAACCTTCCCCTAAAATACATTCCGCTCGAAGAACTGACATTCAAAAATTGGTCGAGAAATTAGCCACCAAAGCCATCAAATTAAAAGTGCAGCTGTCAACTTTGAATGCTATGCTGTGGGCACTGCAGGCAGTGAAGGATTGCAAGAGGTCCGCATGTTATGTTTGGTCGGTTCTGCTCAGGTTGTTATTGTTGCTTTTCCAATTTATTTTGAGCTTATTTGGAGAAAATGTGCATCAGTAGGCACCATACACAACCTCAAAAAAGTTACACAGGTCATTACTATCTACATATGGCACAAAGTCTCTGTGTATTATCTACTTGCTCATGAACACAATGTTGGGAGCCGCCAGTGAGGAACAGGTACAGGGTATTGCAAGGTCCTTTAACACCCGCCCAAGCACCAACACATGCGCAGCCACATGCATGGAAGCAGCTCAAGCATCTTCCCAAAAAGCACCAGTCGTGAAAGTAAGGCTTACAGAAGAGGGCGAGGTGGAGAGATTCTAGGTACCGAAGGGGCAAGGGGATGGTGAAGAAGAGAGGGGGATGGCTATGCTCAAAAGAATGACGGGGAGATGGAGAAGGGGGCAAAGAGAGGGAAGACAGTGAGGAGGCAGAGGGCAGTGAGGCAGCAATTGAGAGGAGAGCGAGGCAGAGAGTGAAGGGTAAGGTGGAGAGAGAAAGAAGAGGTGGAGGCACAGTGAGTGGATGACAAGGTGGAGAGAGAAGAGTGAGGGAGAAAGAGAGGAGGGTGAAGTGAGAGAAAGATCATGGTGCAGCAGAGAGAGTGTGAGGTGAGAGCATACAGAGGGTGGGGTGGGAGGAGACCAGGGTGAAGTGGAAAGAGAGGAGGGTGAAGTGGAAAGAGAGGAGGTTGAAGTAGGGAGAGAGGAGTTTGAAGTGGAGAGAGAGGAGGGTGAGGTGGAGATAAAGGAAAGTGAGGTAGAGAGCAGAACAGATAAAGCACAGAAGTACAGAATTAAAATGAATAGATATGTTTCAGTCAGTAGATGCAGTATACAGTTCATCCCCCTACAAAGACCATCTAGCAAGCCCAGGCCCAGCTTGCAGACAGGTGGAATGCTTTTCCATGGTCCTCTCAGATCTCGAATGCTGGAGCCGGGCCTGGGCTGTGGTGATAAGAAGGATGAGTAACAGGGGAAGGCCAGAGGGGAAACGCAAGGAAAAAAGCTGAGGAGACAAGGATGGAAATAAAATAAACATATCTTTAATATAATGCTTACTACCACCGTTTCACAGTTTCAAAACACTACAAGTGTTACTACTGCTAACTTTAATGGGGATCAATTTATCAACATCTGAAGCATGAAGGTCTGAGTTAGCCATGCAGATATTTGAAAAGATGAGTTTCAGGTAAAACCAACTTATCAGAGGGAGGTTAAATGAGTGATAAAGGAGGAGATGGTGAAGAGGAAGGGCTGAAGAGGAGTGACGGAAAGAGAAAGGTTGAGTGAGGGGAGAGCATAAACATTATTTAGAGGTGGGCAATGGTCTGGCTCCCCCCTTGCTACCCCTGGAGCTGAATTTGCAGCACCTAGCCCCAAGTTTCAACAGCAGTATCATTTTCATGTAAACATGTAATGTGCTGTATAAGAGAAGGGGGCAGCTCTAGGCAGCCTTTGACTGGGACTGTGCACTTGCAACTGTTTAATTATTCCCTTGGAAGTGTGGTGTTGGTTAGCAACACTCCTTTTTAGACCTCACAGATCCAGGTTCCACCAAGCACAACCTTGCTTGCCCTGCAGGCTTCGGTGTATTTCACTGAATTGGACTGCATCAGAAAATGGAAAAGGAATTGCAAGGACATGTGGAAGTTGTTCCGACCTGGCCTTCTTGTGCTACTAGGGCCAAGCTGTTTTTTGGGCCAGGAGCTACCCTACCAAATACCATGGCCAGTGTGTTACCAGCATGGCCAGAATTCTAATGCCAATAATAACAATGAGAAAAAAAGCCACATTTGCTATTTTTCTTCATTTTCAATATTAATCTAAACCACGAAATAAAATGAGAAAATACTGCAAAAAGTATTTTGCTGCTGGTTACTTTAATCCTAAATCCCTGCAAAAGCAATCAGAGGGCGAAATGCAATTTTGCAAGAGGATTGCACATAAATAGGTATTCATGTACCAGTCCCAAAATCATTTATAACCTTAAACATGAGCAAACAGTTGATATTTTTCTATAAGGAAGTTGGTATTTTTCTGATCCTGAAGCTTCACACAGCTGCCAATTTTTCAGTTTGCTTATGTGCATGGATATCATTTAGGGATAGCTGTCGCAATTGCCACTTCAATGCTTTGGCTTGCTACTCCCTATAGGCCAGACTGTCCGTACCGGGCATCAGGCATTTCCCTAGGAGATTGGAAAGGGTGGAGGGCTGGTTTTGTTGCTAAGGGACCGGTTTTTCAGCAGTGCGGGCCCACAGTAACAAAATCAGCAGGCCAGCATAAGCCACACAGCACTCACTTTCGTTTCCAGACTCCCTGTGTTTTGAAATATGGTAGTTTTAACCCCTTGGCTGCGGGGCACATTCCCCCGCTGTGCTGGGGGGCGCGTACTGCGCCCCGGTGCTCATGACGAGGTCAGCTCGTCATGAGCTACGGCGCTCCGGTGCTCATGACGAGCTGAGCTCGTCATGGTCACACCCGTTCCCATGGAACGTTCAGCACAGCAGGGGAATCAGCCCAGCGTGCGAGCGTTCCACGGAACGGGCGAGGTCATGACGAGCTGAGCTCGTCATGAGCACCCAAGGGGTTAAAAGAACCCGCTGCAGAGAGCATTTTTCAGCCACAATAAAAGTGTCAATATATCTCTGCTGATTAATCTTCCTGCTGGATTGAGATGGAGTTTTGTCTAGTCGCAGTTTTGACTCATCTAAGGTAGCGCAGAGGGTAAATATGCCTGTTTCAAGGAATGTGTACCACCGGGATCATATTCGTTTATTTTATGTGCATAGCTCTGTAGATTGCTGCTTTTGCCACAGAGATCCTTTTGTTACTGTGCAGTTCATAAGTTACAGTTGTAATCTAGTAAAGTGAGCTATGAACTGCCATCAAGCACGGTACAGGTTAGAAAGTTGTGTTTTTTCCAGTCTTTCATTATCCTAATGCTGCTAAAAAGGGTTTGTTTGGGTAGAATTAAATTCTTATTAGTCAATCAATCAATCAATCAATCAATCAAGCATTTATATAGTGCGCTACTCACCCGGAGGGTCTCAAGGCGCTTGGGGAGGGGGGTCCTCTACTGCTCGAACAGCCAGGTCTTGAGTTGCTTCCTGAAGGAGAGGTGGTCTTGGGTCAGGCGGAGGTGGATGGGGAGGGAGTTCCACGTCTTGGCAGCCAGGTAGTAGAAGGATCTTCCTCCCGTTGTGGCTCGTCGGATGCGGGTAACGGCGGCGAGGGCGTGGCTGGTCGATCGAAGTTGGCGAGTGGGAGTGTAGAAGGTCAGGCGATCGTTGAGGTATCTGGGGATTTGGTTGTGGAGAGCTTTGTGTGCGTGGGTGAGGAGTCGGAACGTGATTCTCTTGTTGACGGGGAGCCAGTGCAGGTCTCTCAGGTGTCCGGAGATGTGGCTGTGTCGCGGGATGTCCATGATGAGTCGTGCTGAGGCGTTCTGAATGCTCTGGAGTCTATTCTGGAGTTTGGCTGTGGTTCTGGCGTAAAGGGTGTTCCCGTAGTCCAGTCGGCTGGTGACGTGGGCCTGGGTGACCGTCTTCCTGGTTTCGGTGGGGATCCACCAGAGGATCTACCGGAGCATGCGTAGGATGTTGAAGCATGATGAGGAGACGGCATTGACTTGTCTGGTCATCGAGAGGGAGGAGTCCAGGATGAAGCCCAGGTTTCGTGCATGGTCCGTTGGTTTGGGTGCGCTGCCGAGGGCAGGGGGCCACCAGGAGTCGTCCCAGGCGGAGGGTGCTGATCCCAGGATGAGGACTTCCGTCTTATCTGAGTTCAGTTTCAGGCAGCTGTTCATCATCCACTCGGCTACGTCTTTCATCCCTTCGTGTAGGTTGGTTTTGGCGGGGTCGTTGGTGAGGGAGAGGATCAGCTGGGTGTCGTCGGCGTAGGAGATGATGTTGAGGTTGTGTTGGCGTGCGATGGCCGCGAGGGGGCTCTTGTAGATGTTGAACAGCGTGGGGCTGAGTGATGATCCTTGTGGTACGCCGCAGATGACTTCGGTGGCCTCGGATCCGAACGGGGGGAGGCGGACTCTCTGGGTTCTTCCGGCGAGGAAGGAGATGATCCACTCCAATGCCTTCTCCTGGATTCCGATGTTGTGCAGGCGCTGTTCTAGGGTGCGGTGGCAGACCGTGTCGAATGCCACAGAGAGGTCCAGGAGAATGAGGGCCGCCGTTTCACCGATGTCGAGCAAGGCTCGGATGTCGTCGGTGGCTGCGGTGAGGGCAGTCTCGGTTCTGTGGTTGGCCCGGAAGCCGGACTGTGAGTGGTCGAGGGATCTATTAGTCTCGAGGAAGGTGGCCAGCTGTCTGTTGACTGTCTTCTCGACGACTTTGGCAGGAAAAGGAAGGAGCCAGATGGGGCGGTAGTTCTTGAGGTCGATGGGGTCCGCTGATGGTTTCTTCAGTAGGGCGCTGAGTTCGGCGTGCTTCCAACTCTCTGGGAAGGTGGCGGTGTTGAAGGAGGCGTTGATGATGTCCCGGAGATGGGGTGCGATGATTGAGTCGGCCTTGTTGAAGACGTGGTGAGGGCAGGGGTCGGTTGGTGATCCGGAGTGGATGGAGTTCATCGTGCGGATGATGTCTTCGGTGTTGACCGGTGTCCAGGCGCGGAGGGTGGTGGTGGGGGGCGTTGGTGCATTTGTGGGGTGCGTCGGCTGTGTGCTGAAACTGTTGTGGATGTCTGCGATCTTGCTGTGGAAGAACGAGGTGAGCGAGTTGCAGAGTTCTTGCGATGGGGTGATGTCGTTGTTGCCGGCGCTAGGGTTCGAGAGCTCTTTGACGATGTTGAAGAGTTCTTTGCTGTTGTGGGCGTTGTTATCTAGTCGTTCCTTGAATGCAGTTTTCTTGGTGGTGTGGATCATCTGGTGGTGTTTTCGGGTGGCGAGCTTGAGGGTGGTCATGTTGACTGGTGTCGGGTCTCTGCGCCAGGCTTTCTCGAGGGCTCGGCAGTTCTTCTTAGAGCTCTTGAGTTCGTCGGTGAACCAGGATGCTTTCTTGTTGCCGGGTCTGACGGGGGGGGTCTTCAGTGGAGCGAGGTCGTCTGCGCAGTTGCTGATCCACCTTGTGAGGTTGCTGGCAGCTTGGTTGGGGTTCGCTGAGCTGGCGGGAGGGTTCTGGTTCAGGGATGTGGCGAGCTGGTCGGCTGTGATCTTGTTCCAGCTTCTGCCGGGGACCTGTTGTGGGTGGTGGTGGAGCGTGGTCCTTCTGAAGCTGAAGTGGACGCAGCTGTGGTCTGTCCAGTGGAGTCCGGTGGCGTGGCTGAAGGAGATGTCCTTGCTGGAGGAGAAGACGGGGTCAAGCGTGTGGCCGGCGTAGTGGGTGGGGGTGGTCACCAGTTGCTTCAGTCCGAGGTTGGCGAGGTTGTCCAGCAGGGTGGCGGTGTTGCGGTCGTTGTTTTTTTCCAGGTGGAATTTGAGGTCTCCGAGGAGGATGTAGTCAGCTGAGGGGAGGGCGTGCGGGCTGATGAAGTCGGCGATGTCTTCGCTGAATTGTGTGCGTGGTCCCGAGGGTCTGTAGATGAGGGTGCCTCTGAGGGTGGTCTTGGGGTCGGTGTGTATCTGGAAGTGCAGGTGTTCGGCGGTTGTGAGGGTGTCGTCGGGGTTGGTCGTGATGCGGATGGTGTTCTTGTGGACGATGGCGATGCCTCCTCCAGTTTGGTTGACGCGGTCCCTCCGGGTGATCTTGTATCCGTCCGGGATGGCGATGTCGGGTGCTGAGGAGGCGTTCATCCATGTTTCCGTGAGGAAGGCGACGTCTGGGGATGTGGAGTCGAGGAGGTTCCAGAGTTCCACGGCGTGTCTGTGGACGGAGCGGGTGTTGAGCAGGATGCACTTCAGGTGGTTGTTGCTGGTGCTTGGCTTGGTGGGTGCGGTGCAGGTCCGAATGCAGGAGAATTTGCAGGATTGGCATGTGAAGGGTCCGATGGTGCGTCCTGGGGTGGCTCGGTGGCAGCCGGGGGTCCGGTCGGTGCTGAGTGCGTTGAGGGTGGCTGCGTCGTAGGTCCTGCGGGTGGGCTGGCAGCTGCGGGGGCCAGGGGGTCTGGCGCTGGGCGCGGTCCAGGCGCGGACGGGCGCAGACGGGCTTACCTTTGGCGTGCCCGCTGCGCATATGCGCGGACTCTGCCATAAATGGAGAGTGGGGGGGGCGGAACGAGGGAGGAGCAGCTGGGAGGTGGGAGCGGGGTGGCGAAAGGGAGAGGGTCGTGTATACCGGAAGGAGTGGGGGCGGGGCCGCGGGGGAGCAGCGGCAGGGAGCGGGGTGGGCAGCGGGTCCAAAAGCACTAGGGCGACAGGGGGCAGGGCAACAGGCAACAGGGGGCAGAGCAAAGCTTTCCTTAGCACCCACCGCCAACACATTCCAAACAGCCTAAAGGCATAAGCATAATCAATATACTGACTCACAAAGACATTCTGGCACTTTGGCAAGTGAAGCAAAAGCAGCCCACTAGACCAATTTCTTAATTGCTGCACCCAGCTAGCTAAACCCCAGCCCCTCTCTACCTTAGCATGAGCAGTTTATTCAACCACTAATAGTGCAATATCAGATTATCATGTGCCCACCACTGGTGCTAGGAGACTCCTCAGGCACCAGAGCATTGGAGGTCAACCAACTGACAACATGTCACTCTCAGCACAATACTCAGTTTATAACTTCTCTGGCCTAACATTTCCTACATCACAGAATCCCCCAACTGCATGCTTACAATGACCATAGAGGCTAAGGCCTATTGACAATGTTTTGAACTCCTCATTGACTTCCCTTAACCTTATCTGACTTAGGACTTCATACTCTGCATGTTCATGCATGACAGCAGGTCCTACAAGCTCCATTGTACTTGTGCACCACCTTATTTTCTAGTTTGAGCCATGCACCAATGTCCATCTTAGAAAATATTGAACAGTGGCGCAATGAACAAAATGAAAGGTCACAAATGCTAAAATAAACACGTCAGTAGGAAGAAACATGGTCTAAAAGTACCAGCAGTACAAGGCACTATAAGTAGAACGGCATGTCATTTGCATGTCCTAAGTTTAAATCCCAGTAAAGCTAACATAGACTTTTATCCTTCTGAGGTGGAAAACATAAGGAATACCTATTATGTACAGCACTTAGAAAACAAAAAAATGTGGTATGAAGCACCATATAAAAATTAAGTTTTTATAAAACCTTGGCCTGCTATAATAAAAGGGAGTTGAAAAAAATAATACAAGAGAAAGTAGGTGGCAGAGGTAGAGTGACAGCAAGCGGTGAGTCTAAAGCATGAGAGAGAAAATTAGGGAGAGAGCTTAATAGCATAGATCAAATAAGATGGATAAAAAAGTGACCTGTCCGTGATCGCAAGATGGCAAAGACCTTGTTGATGTGACTCTTCATTCTGCAATCCAGGTCGTCCACACAACTAAGAGGGGAAAGAAAGTATGTTATTTTTCTAGAGATAAGAATATATCTGCAAAAAGAGGCTCTGCAATACAAGCAACAAGAACTGTAAATGGTCAAAAAATAAAAACTATAACTGCATGATCTTTTATACTAAGGGCATCATAAAAATATGTCTGCCTCCATATTTCTTGTAGGAGATAAAGGAGTAATCGGTCCCGAACCCTTACTAGACATTTTGATTGAGCAAATAGTAGTGATAGTGCTTGTCCGCGACAGAGGGAGACCCCTGACCCCCTAATCTAGAAAAGTAGTTCCAATTGAGTGTCTGGACAAGCTTAACAGGTTTTCTTTTTCCTGGAGTGTATTCCAATGCAAGGTATGCAAAATAAGCGGTTTTTTATTTTTTTCTGTGTTTGTGGCTCGTTTTCATAGCTTTGAGTCAAATAGTAAGAGAAGAGTGACAGCCAACACGTGTTTAGCCTCCTTTACATGGTCATCCGGCCTGGGGCTTCCTCAGGGCTGTACATTTTGACCATACAATATGAGGGATATTCAACCGGAGTTTTTAACATCATATATTGTGATACCCATGACAATAAACATGAAAATAACACAGTGTGTGCGGTGTGTGTGCGTTATTTGCAGTGAGTGCACAATGGAAGAATAACATAAATCGTGTTTGGCGACCCGGTAGGGAGGAGATACATTATTTTATACGGACAGAAAAAAGAAATCATTTTTTTGGTAGGGTATAAACAGGGAAAGAGGCATTGATTAGAACGTTAAGGATCAAGGGGGCATATTACCAAGAGGGTTTATCTCCGCTTTTTTGGCTTTGAAAGCCAAGAAAGCGGAGATAAAATTATCTCCCTATTACCTAGCTGTCGCTAACACCAGTTAGCGACAGCTAGTAGGAGATAGCGACCATCTTGGGCCCCACTTTGCACGTCAGTGATATTTATCACTAATGACATGCAAAGTGGGCGTGCCAAGATGTTAGCGACTGGAAAAAATTAGTTGCTAAGCATCGTTAGCGATAAATATCGCTTAACGTTGGTAATATGCCCCAAGGTAGTTTACGAGAGGGACAAGGCGAGGAAAACAGTAGGGAGAGAGAAAATGATTTTAAGGAAAAGGCGGGCAGGAAAAGAGTAGAGATTATGGGATTTTGGTGATGCCCAAGGGAGCGAGTGATGCTGTATAGGGCATGAGAGTAATGAATCAAGGGAGGTTTGTGAGTAGGACAGAGAAAGAAAAATGATAAAAAGAGAAAGAAAAAGGGTTGAGAGAGGGAAGAAAACAAAACGAAGGACAGAGAGTTGATGTTACGGAGAGAGCACGGAAACAGACAACACAAATACAGGGAGCATGCGAGGGAAGAGATTTAACAAGAGAGTTAGTGGGAATAATTAAATAGACACGAGATATTTACATACACCAGCAGCAACATAAAATTTGAAAACAATTTGTACGACATCAAGTCATAGATTATTACGTCATATCATACGTGTTTCAGAATCACACATAAATAACAATATGAAAGGTAAGTAGAAAGTTATATTTGCAAAGTGTCATAAAAGGTTGAAGATAGCGTTCCATGTTCAGTATTTGAGGATTATGAAATGAAAGGAGGAAAAGGAGTAAACAGGTTATTTGGTTCTTTCAATAGTGAACTAAGCCAGTATAAACCCGGGTGGTATTGGTGCTTATGAATCATTATTCTGGGGTGCCTGGGTGAAGAAGGGAATATAATTACTAGGCAATAAAAGAGAACTTCGTATGCAGTAGGTGCAGTGTGGCAAAAAGAGGCGGGCGTGCGAGTGCAGGTGGCAAGATTGAATATTAACAGTGGGTGGATATCTTGAGGTGCTCCTGCGGAACTAGGTTGATGCAGAAGAAATCATGCCCAGTAGCAACTTAAAGAGCCTCACTGAAACATACTTTTTTCTTGAGATTATGTGAGCTAAGTCTGCTAGTCTCCTTTGTCTTTCCTGGGAAAGGGAAGGCTTTGTACTGAGTAGCATCCAGGTTAGCACCTATAAACTGCATTGTTTGACCGTGAGTAGTTGGGGATTTTCGTCAATATGCAGTGAGACCCAGCTTGAGAAACAGTGACAGTCAGGCTTTTGTAGCTCTGGCAGCTTGCCTTGAAGTTGAAGCTTTTAGCAGCCAGTCTTCTAGGTAGGGGAATATCTCATGACCATGTTTTCTGAGAGCGGCTGCTACTGGGGCCAAATACTTGGTGAATATGTGGGGGCTGACTAGAGGGCAAATGGGAGGACTCTGAATTGGTAATGGGTACCAGCTACTGTGAAGCAGAGATCTTTGCGGTGTTTTGGATGATTGGGGATATGGAAATATGTATCTGCCATGTCCAGAGATGTCATGAAGTCTCCGCAGTTTGGGAGATGAAAGATGTTGGAGAGAGTAATCATCCAAAAGAATTGCTTGTGGAAGAATGTGGTTAGTTTCCTGTGATTTAGGACAAGACTCCATTCCCATGATTTTCCGCGTATGAGTAAAAAGCTGGATTAGAACCCTCTTCCCTTTTGAGCAACCAGAACCATCTCTATTGCTCCCTTGTCAAGTATTATATTGGCCTCCGTTCATAATAAGTGAAGACTAGGGGGTACGCTCCACTTGGCGGAGTGTTTGGTGGTCGTTCCATAAATGCCAGAGTATGGCCATAGGTCACAAGGTCCAATACCTATCTGCTGGAGGTGATGCTTTTCTAATGATCGAGGTAATTAGAGATATTCACACCCACTGGATGAGAAGAAGGTGGTGTAGCTGGTACCTGGATGAGGTCACTGTTTGCAACTTGTATCCTGGCTCTGAGGTGGTGGCATTCTGCAGGGGCCTTGCTTAGAGAAACCCGCTGTGGATGGTATGTTTGCTGTAGGTTCGCAGACTTGTTTTGGGACTGGTAGAATTGGTATTGCTGGAAGCATTGGTAGTCAACCCCTGTAGGTTGAGAAACCTCACCCACAAGCGCCCCAAAACAGCAACTTCCTGTATTGGAGGGTGCAGAGGGAATTGGCTGTGTCAGTGTCCATCTTAATGGCAAGAAGAGAGTCATCAATGCAATTACCAAACAGTATGTTCCCATCATATGCCATGTCATGTATCTTAGATTCGACTTCGGGCCTAAAAATAAGTTGTTTTAATCCATTCGTGACACCTCCAAACAGCTGCGCCTGCCAGTTGACTAAAGTCTGAGGAGGCAATGTCCATGACACAATCTATAACCCCAAAGGAGGTGTGTTCGCCTTTCAGTAAGATCTTCTTGGCTTCAGGTCTTTTGTCTTCAGGGATGATGTCAATGATGGAACGATATCTGACCACATATCTGGGCCACTGGTCACAGTGGCCCAGAATAACCAAGGATTTGGCTGCATGAACTGTGATGGCAGACATGGTGGAAAACCTCTTGTTGATGTTGTCTAAACTGCGCCCTCTTTTGTCTGGCAGTGCAGATATAGGAGTAGACAGGTTTTTGGATCTACGTTGTGCTGCACAAGAAATTGCAGAATTAGGTTTGGGGTGTCCTGTCAGGCATGCAGGGGAATCTTCTGGGACTCTGTACTTCTTGTCAAGTCAAGTCAAGGAAAGCTTTATTCGACTGCTTTTTTAACAATCATAAAAGCACATGAAAAGAACAAGATACATATTCTCAAAGATTTACACACATTATAAAAACAGCAATCCTATAATGATATTAAAAAATCAGTTAATATTGAAGCTACAGTAATAAAACCATAGAAATATTAAGTGCCCCTTCTGCTATAATTCATCTGTTATGATGGATTTCCTTTGGAGGAGTGCCTTCTTAAAGAACATAGCTAAACACCAGGCAGTTTGTTCATCCTCCAAGAACTGTAGCCTAATTAATGCAGGGCTGCATTGCCGCAATCCCAGTTATTTTAACAACGGTAAAATCCACGCTTTCCTCAACGCTGCATAACATTTGCAGAATAAAACCGAGTGAATGGTGGACTTGGTAGAATGATTGTCACACAGACATAAAGCCAATTCCTGTGACCAGTCATTGATTTTTGGGAAAGTTATGAGTCTATGGACGATGTCCAGCCTAATCCAAGTTAATAGTCGCTTGTCAAAACCGCCAGGTACAAATATAAGGTAAGGTTCCATATAAGAAGATGTTATAATTAACTGATGCTGCCTTACACTGGGTTTTAAAATTTCTCCTGTCATTCTAATTGTAACCAATAACTGAAGACCCTCCTTTCTTAGGGCCTTTCTAGAGATTGCCTGTATAGACCTAGGATCAGTAAGGTATTCAGGGTGCCCAATATCGTTCATAAAACCGCACTCATACTTTATCCAGGGAATCTTTAAAGCCCTTCCTGTTTTGGGCAGTCCTGTAAGATCTCCCCATTTAGCTTGGGCTGGTCCCTTGGCCAGATCCTGTGTCACAGGAGGATTGGTTCTAATTTAATAAGATTGGAGATAAAAGGGAGACCCAGCTCATCGTGACAGGCTTAAGAATGTGAGCTGGCTGACACCGATAATATATATCTTAAAAAAGAGTTTTCCAGTTTGTATAGCAGAGTATTAACAAAACCCCATACTCCCACCCCTTACATTGCATTAGCTCACCCGGAGGCTTCCTACCAAGCTTTCTTGAACGCTCTGGAGACCTATTTCAGTTCTTGACATTAATACTGCATCATGCGCATAGAGAAGAGCAGGTATAGGACGTGTATTCACAGAGCGAAAATCTTGATTGTTCCTAAGGTGTGCTTGGCACAGTCCATTAGTGTACATGTTAAAAAGGAAGGGGGCCAGCACACAACTTTGCCGAACCCCCCTCTTAACGGGGAAGGCAGATGTGAGCTTGCCGCCCAAACTAAAAAGCACACGCATCAATGCACCACTATACAGTCGCCGTAGAAAGAGAATAATATGAGGGTCAACCCCAACAACCCCGAGAACCACCCACAGCCTATCATGTCTTACAGAATCAAAGGCCGCTGTAAGATCAACAAAAGCCAAATAAAAACGGCCTTTCTTGACTCTCATATATTTACCCACCAATAAGGCCAAATTTAGACTTTGCTCAATCGACCCCAATCCTTCTCTGAAGCCATACTGTATATCAGATAGGACCGAGTTCTCTTCTGCCCAGGTTTGCAGGCATTCCAGGATAACCCGTCCCACTACCTTGACCATAGAATCTAATAAGGGGATATGCCTGTAACTCCCAGGATCATCTCGGTCCCCTTTTTTAAAGAATGGGACGATGATGGATTCTGCCCATGTGTTTGGCATGGGAGACATACAACTGGCACTAATAACTTGTACTTTAATGGGTCCCGAAAGGACAATATTTGACTTAAACAGATCCACAGGTACTCCATTAGGGCCAGGAGCCTTACCACCCTGGCTCGCTGACAGAGCTCTTTCCACTTCCTCCAAGGTAAACTGTAGATCTACATAATCAGTGAGCTCCACTGACGTATCGCTAACAGGAAGGTAAGAGTTCACCCTCCCATTATATACCTTTGAAAAGTGTTTCATCCATAGCTCCTCGGGTATAGCCATTTCTATTGTAGGACCACCCGTGGATTGGAAAAACGGGGTTTTCACTGCTCTCCAAAAGGCAGCATTGTCTTTCAATTGTGCTGCGCTATGAAGGGATTCCCATGCTTCCCTTCTCTGGGCACATCTTCTTTCATTGAGGGTCAGTCTATAGTCTGATCTTGCCTGTCTGCTATAGGTTAGTAAGTGCATATGTACATTTTGTGGTGAACCACCCCTGTTTTTTAATCTTATTGCGGAATTGCACAAATAATAACTGCCTAACCACAGCTGCTATTTGCTGAAAGGACAATAAAATCCCATTATGTGGGGCCAATTCACTCAGGGAGTTTTCAAAGGCAGTTTTCCATTTTATTACTAACTGTTTTGTAACAGCATCTGGGTCGACCTTCCCCACCGCAGGGTGTACCCATTGGTTCTGTTAAGTATTACTTTTCCCGACATCTCTGTAACATTATCGGCCCTATCAAGCCTATATGATGGTAAATTGACCTCTAGGCATAAGGGAAAATGGTCACTCATGGGATGGTCACCCACCATAAAAGAATGCAACTTAGGTGCATTGTTAAGTGAGACCAGTATATAATCTATTGTTCAGGATAAGCCTCTTCCATTGAATGTATAGGGCATTGGAAAAGGTCTAGATAATATTTGTTCACAAAGCAAAGCTCAGTACGCACAATCAGCTCATTAAACATCTCCCCCATCGGTGTATCACAGAAATGGGTGCTACATACACCCTCTTCACCAGTCTTACCACAAAACCTACTATCCTTGTGTGGACATAATGCACAATTAAAACCACCCACAAACTTCTAGTCAATACGAAGCAGGATAGCTGCCACTGTGGCCAGGTTCTTCATTATCTTGATACCCTCTTGCCAGATGTAGTTGATGATGGGTATAGCCCGGACTGACTTTCTTGCTCGTTCCTTAAAATAATAAAGGAAACACTCAAACTGCTTAACTCATATAGGGAGGTGGAACATGGCTGTCACTCTTTTAATGAGGTTATGAAAATCTCCAATGTCCTCTGGAGGCGAATTGACAGGTTGTTGAGGAGGTGGAGACAGTGTGGGTAGATGGCACAGATAAGGCGGTTTCAGAGGAGAACTATTTTTGCTTCTCCTTTTTAGAGTCCTTAGCCTGATGAGAAGTCTTCAGGGACATACTGCTCTCCTCAGAAGTCCCTTCATGGGATCTAGCTCTCTTATGAGAGGAGGTATCACTGTCTTCCTCAGAACATGTTCTCAGAGTTTTGGCTTTTTGAAGCCACAAAAGCAGCCTCCCCTCCCAGTCCTTCAGTGGTTTTTTTAGAAGTGTGACAAATCTTGCATTCTTTTACCTTGTGCTGGGGTAGAGGCAGTAAAGGCAATCCTTATGTGGGTCATCCACATGTACCCATTTTCTCCCCACAGGTCTTGCAGGGATGGAAAAGGTATTTTCTGTTAGACACTGTAGTAGTAGAAAAAGCTTTCAATATCTTTCTTGAAGAAAACTGAGAGGAGCTCATTGAGACTTCCTTCACACGTGACATGTGGTAAAATTCGGAGGGACTCAGCCTCTCCTGGGAGTGTTCTAGAGGGTGCTAGCACCTGATTGGTCAGAGTTCAAGTGTGGTCCTTTTTGCAGAAAAAAAGGACATAGATCGGGTATTAAACTGATAGCCTAGTGCCATTATAGACTCTGATAGTTATATATACTGCTTTACTATGATACAGTTGGACTTCCACTTCGAAGACGGGGAATGATTTAAGCATGTGAATCTATGAAAGATCTAATACTGGATAATAAGCTATTGTTTTATGTATGACTGGGTCTCCTGTAGTATTTCTGGAGAATGATTCTAAATCAACATCCTTACCCTTCACCCCTTGTAAAGGTAATATCAGATGTAACATTGCAAGTGTTCTTCTGTTGAAGGAGGGAGAGCCTTTCATTGCAGATTTTGGAATTCAGGATAAGGGATTTGATTGAACACGGTTGTCCACCTGTTTCCTTTTTCCAGTGCATAATTTTAAATGTTTTCTACACGTTCGCCACAATTTATAATCAGTGTTACCATATATATACCTGAACTCTGAAATACATGAATTCCTTTCTTTAGTGTAGTCTCTCATCTCTTCTAGCTCTTGACTGAGTCTGTAGTAATATTTTGAAGTGTTCCCCAGAAGGCTTCCTAATTTTTAGGCTTTCTAAGTCAGCTGTACAATCGAGACTATTGTTCATGTTCCTATAGATGTAATTCATTACATTTCTCTATAGGTAAATGTAATGTTATTCAGAGGTAGGATTGACTTAAGTTAAGTTCCTCAGTTTATACTTCCCTATAACTTCAAGAAGGAGACCCTGGTTCTCTGACTTGTTGAAGTTTTTTTGTATTATTCGTTTGCTTTTCCTTTATTACATCACTTTTGCCATTATCTACTCGAATGTTCTCCATGGTGTAGAAAATATTTAGGCCACAGACAACCATGATACACTTATGGAGGTTATTTTCTGGAGCACATGGATTATGGAACCTGTGAGGTGCCACCTAAAGACCCTGTCCTGGAAAGGGACCCTCTGAGGTGTATGGGAAATAACATATAATATACAGCTGAACAGGCTTGTGGGCTGTAGGGAAGAAGCCTCTGAGGTGACATGGAAGGTCTGTGGAGGTGCAGCAAAAGGAACCTGTCACTTGTAGTTGATGGAGCCTGTAGGCTCCAAGTGAAAGAGCATGTAAGTTGTTGGAGATGGAGTTTGTGGCTCACCGGGCAAAGATTTGTGAGGCTTAGCTAGGTAGCCTATGAGGATCGGTGCAGGAACAGATGGGGAAGAGCTTTTAGGGTACAAGTGAAGTTTCCTTATGGTGTTAAAGAAGGAAGGATCTTGTGAACTGTTAAGGACCTTGTGAACTGGCGTAGAGCCTGTACAGCTCAGACCCTTCCGGACACATGACGTGTCTGAATTTCATTGACCACCTCTGACTGCCTTCCCAGAAAGCAGTGACTCTCTTCATCTCCTGGCAAGGTACAGTACAGCACTTGCTTGAAATACTAGTGAACTCTAACTGACCTCCCATGAATAGTACCACAGCAAAACTTGCCTACTGGTCTAATCTTCGGTGAAGTACTGGACCAAGAGGTGCCCAGAGTATTGGTTATTGATAAATGATCCATTGTGCTATATTTTGTGACTAGTACTTATACATGCTTTCCCTTGAAAGGAAGATAGGGAGGTGCACAGACACCTGTAAGTAGACTTAATGCAGGTTTATTTAAGATAAAGTTCACATACAATCTGGCAAAAATACAACACACCTCCCTTTTTCAAACAACAAAGAAAATAAACATCAAATAAATAAAACAAAATCAGTTAATACAAAAAACGAAAAAACATTCTTAATATAAGAAATTATTAAAGGAAACAATCATTATACCAACACTTCTGACTATAACAAATGGAGCCAAAACAATTACTGCTAGACAAAATGCTCAAATTGCTTTGGAATCCTACATCAACATTTAACATGTGGATTATGTGTTTTTGCCTTGAAATTGTCCTCTTCCTGAAAACTTTTGGCAATGACCAATTCTTGCTCAACTCCTTTATCATAACCGGGTAAACCAATGTCCTGATCACCCTCAAATACCATCTGCCATGTCACCACACGTGCAACATTCCACCATTGACCATTAGGCAGTTTCACAGCACAACCATCCTCACTCAATTTTTCATCCTGGTGAGGAAAGCCACATTTCACGTCGCCTTTCATCATTTCAGAAATAGGTAATTTGACATAAGATTAATCTCCCTTAACAATAAGTAGAGATTTGATTTAAATTTTGATGCACTACTGGACATGCTGACATGGGGATGTACCACCCGTCAAATTTATAAATGAATGCTATGCAGGCTGTCATTTATAATGCATTGGCAGGAATCACCTTTACGGTGGTTCCCCTCAATGCTTATTGCGGTTTGGTGCAGGGTTGAGTCAGGATGATTGGGTGGGTGGACATGGAGCCATTTCTCTGCCTGCCCTTATTCCGTTGTGCTATTAAAGAGGTTTGTCTATGGAAGTAACAGAGTTGTCACCGCCATAATCAAACCTTAGGTCTGCCTGTAATTTATTCCGCCTGGCAGACCAATATGCTGGTGGTGTGCATAATCTGTTTCTTGTGTGATGGACTCTACATACCGTCAACATATGATCAGGCCCATAGATCTTTTAACCACATTAGACCTCCTTTTATTCCACTTTAGACTCACGTGAATATTAAACAGCATTTTCTTCAAATAACAACAACACTTGTCACTGATTTTAGGCAATTTACTTATCCACAGAGGCTTAAGAAAATCATGCGCTGTCCTCCTTAAAGCTACAAATAGGGAAACACCTGTCACTCTATGTGGAGTTTTGACCTACAACCATAGCCTTGCCCGAACAGCATCTCCAACATCCACACCCTCAACAACAGCACCCCTAATACCCTGAGATATCAACCTATTCTCTCTTTCCAACTGAGGACTATAAATTGCACCTTTTGTATTTAATGCCTTCACCCTGCAGAGATTCCCTCATCTGAGTGAGCACAAACTGCACACCATTATACAAAACAATTTCAGTAGTGAAGCCCTTTCTGGTAAAACATCAATGAGAAAAGTGGTAACTGCCTTAGTACTAGTTTCATGCACAAATTTCACCTCCAACCATTCTTATAGATGGTCAACTAACAAAATTACAAAATATTGCATATTTAGAAGCTTTTAGAATGACCCCAACACATCAAGACTGATTTTGTCCCAAACACTCTCTGGACTACCTACCTAACTCTTCGGTGGGGTGAGACACTTTAAATTCTTGTCATTTTGAGCACAAATGAGAACAAGACAGAGTAGTCATCACCATATTCTCATCAGCACCATATCACCACCATGTTCTCCACAACGGTATCCATACCCGGTAAACAATAAGCTTCTCTAAATCACTTCTTATTAAGAGTTAATATATTAATATATTAAATATATATTATATTAAAAATATATATAAAATAAATTATATATTAAATATATAAATAATATATTATATTAAATTAATATACAAATGATCCTCATGAATTGCATACAATAACCTGTCTCCAACAGAAGTAAGAGGAACTCTTTTGTCAGCCCTGAACAACAATCTGGACTCCACAGGCAATATAGTCAGAATTTTTGCTAAATGACCGGTGAACTACAGAAATATATATCTTCTTTCGGCCACACTTCAAGTACTCCATGGCCTTCTCTAAAGGACCATTGTGTTCAACAGTGTTGGACCTGGGCCTCTTGGCAGGGTCATCCCTAAACTTTTTGCCTTCCTCCAATACTCTCTCTGACCTGTTTTTGTTGGTTTAATGACTCTGGGCACTTTGCCACTGCTGACCAGTGCCAAAGTGCATATGCTCTCCCTGTTGTAAAGTGTACATGTGATTGATGTCCATGATTGGTTCATTGGATTTACTGTTAGTCCCTAGTAAAGTGCACCAGGAGTGCCAGGGCTTGTGAATGCCAATACTGCTAGTGGGCCTGCAGCGCTGGTTGTGCCACCCACAGAAGCAGCCTTAAAATGTGTCTAGGGTCTGCCATTGCAGAACCTGCGTGCAGTCTGGTACTGTCATGTTGGCTGGGCAAGTGCACACACTTGCCAGCCCCTAAACCTTCCCTTAAACTTCATATTAGTCACCCCTATGGTAGGCCTGAGGGCAGGGTGCATTGTAAGTATAAGGTAGAACATGCCCTGATGTGTGTGGCATGTTCTAATAGTGAATTACTGCCAAATTCGTTTTTCACTATTGTAAGGCTACCAGTTCCCTTCTAGGCCAGATGGGCTGCTGGAATTATTACACTCTATAATCCCAGCAGGCTCAGGGAACATGGTAGAAATTAATGTTTAGTATGCCTGAACTCAGAATAATAAAATACTTCTTTTAGTAAAGTTTATTTTAATATCCTGGGTTTGCAAATGCTACTTTTAGAAAGTTAGCCTTTGCTGGCCTAACCATTTCAGCCCGCCTCTGCTTGGATGTGGATCTGACTGTCTGGTGTGTGTGAGTGACAGGGCTGGGAGTTGACAGGTAGTGATTAGCAGGATGACCCCTTAGTGGGTGGTGGGAGTTTCCCCTGAATGATGCATCAGGCTGTGCCCCTGCCTCCACAATGCTGGCTCCGCCCTCCTGGGGAGCGACTGATGACTCAGCCTGCACCTGGCCCAGGAAGGACCGAAGCCTGTCAACAAAGTGCTCAAGCTGCCCCTGCCTTCACAATGCCGGCTCCGCCCCCCTGGGGAGCGGCTGATGTGCCTGCCCTCACACTGAATGCAGAAGCCAGAAGTACCCACAACAAGTGCTCAGAGACTGGAGCAGTTATGCAGAGGCCCCCCTGGCTTGCTAGAACAAAAGAAACTGGGTATAAAAGAAGGAGCCCTGCTCCTTGTAAATTAGATCCTGTTTGTGCTACAGAAGAAACTCTGCCCGAAGAGAAGGACCTGGAAGGACTACAAGGAGGAGTGCTGTCTCTGGCCTGTGTCTGGTGCCTTGCTGCCAAAGGAGAGGAAAGAAAAGACTACAAGAGACTTTTGCCTTATTGAAACTTTGTGCCAAACTCTGCTGAAAGATCTCCAAGGGCTTGCCTGTGAACTTGCCCCCTGACCAGCGCACCAGGAACAGTGGGCGCTACCCCTCTGAAGAAAAGCTGCTGCTGGCGTGTGCTGTGTGTCTCTACAGCGCCAAGGAAAAGAGAGTTGAGAGCGCTGTGCCTTCCGCCACGCTCTCTGACAATTTGTGCAGCTGTGGCCCTTCCCCGACCACCGTGACTGTGGCCTGTTCGTGTGCCAGCCGCAAAGTAAGGACCAGCCCCACGCTGGTTCGAGCGCCGTGACTGTCCGCGCTGAGCCGCCCTTGCAAAGGAAAGGGAGGACCTGCCCGGTCTGAGCATCGCCGCCTGTGTGACCCCCGAGGTACAGGCTGCTCCGCAAAGACCGGCACTGCCAAGATTGTGCCCCTCGTGACTTGGGCGCTGAGACCCCCTTGGCCCCCGCGCTGGAAGTGACTTGCTGCTGAGCCGTGCCTGAATTGTGCCCCGCGCTCCGTGGAGTGCGCCCCCCTCAGCCCCGCCTGCCTGCAGCTTCCCCCTTCAGTGTGAGCGAACCTGACCCCGGAGAATCCGGCCCCGCATCTGCACCGTCATCCCGGGTGCCCTGTGACCTGCGCTGAGACTCGCAGGCCGCCGCACCCTCCAGGAAGACAACGCGACGTGGGACAGCTCCACGGACAGTGGTCCGCTCCAAGATCTGCGAGAAATCCAAGGTACTGTGTTCTTTGCCCTTGCGGTGCGAGCGTCCTACGACCTGAGCTCGCACCGCGCTGCCTGCTTCACAGCGCGAGCCGCCTCTGAAACCGAGGCTCGCACTGCTCCTGGTCCGCGAGGCCCACGCGGAAAGCGTGAGCTTTGGCCGGCCGGACCCGATCTCCTCTCTGAAGCGAGCGGGGACAGCGGAACGCGCATTTAGGCGCTACGAAACACTGAACCTTGTTCAAAAGCTGGGCAGAAGGCCCAAAAGACCGCATTTATTCAAGAACTGTGCCTTTTCATAAAGAGTAACTGGAACCTGCATTTGAAGTAACCAAGACTGTATTTACAAGCCTGCTTGAAATTTATATAAAGAGAATATATTTTTACAAATACAGTTTGGTGTCATTGTGTGGTGGGTTGGTTGTGATGGTGTGATACTGCAAATGTTTAACCCTATATGCCCCAGAGATTAGCCTAAGACTGCTTAAGCCACACTACCTAGAGGGTAAGCAGGGGTTGTCTTGAAGGTAACCCTCAGCCCTGACGGGGAAGAGAGAGGCCCTGCTTGTCGCCAGTGCTGCACTGCGCCAACCAGAGACTCCCCCTTCCTACATTGGACGCAGCGGTGAGGATAGCGAATTTACATTTGCGGTGTTTTACCTTAGCTACTGACCATTGCACAGTGATGACAGTCCAGTAACTAAGCCACAGACTTTTTTTTAATGTTTTGCGAGAAGAGATCTCCATGTGTTTTTGAAGTCATGCCTGTGTCAGTGAAAATGGAAGAGGCAGCATCCATTTCTTCTATTGACTGTGATTGGGAGAAACTAGAAAACTACACTGGGAAACAGCTCAGGAGCTTCTGCAAAAATTTGAACATTTCCATGACCGGACTCTCCAGAAGGGAGCAGTTCCAAAAGGCGCTGAGGGCCTGGGTCAAGGCAAGGAATGCCCCTGGAAAGGATTTTGAATTTGAGGATGCAGAACAGCAGCTGGAGGGACACCTGACTCCAGAGTGGAGGGGTGCAACCTCCCCATTGGGTAGCAGTGTTTCTGGCCGAGGTCTGTCGCCAGAGGAGCTGGCGGACAGACAGGCAACCCGAGATCATGAATTGAAGTTGGCAGAGCTGGAAATAAATGGGCAACTGGAGCTAGAATCTAGGAAGTTAGCCCTGGAAGTAATGAAAATGGAGCTTGCGCATGACTTAAGAATGAGGAAACTTGACTTGGAGCTCGAGGGGCTTGAGGCCAGAAGGGCTTCAGCCCAGCAACAAGAAATATGTGTAGCTCAGAGATTGAGCTTTGCTGAGTTGGAGGTGGAGTCCAGCTCAGATGGTGGCAGCAACATTAAGGTATCTAGTGCAGACAGCATAACGCGCGCACCTAGAGGTATGGCACCTGACTTGGAGGGGGTTAACATACACCAGGAGGTTCAAGGGCATGAGGTAGCTTCAGTAGTGCGCTGCGTCCCTGAAGGGAATAGGGTAGCTGGCGTAGGAGTTCATGGTCCTAGTGGTGGGAGGGATTCCCCCATGGTTGAGGTCCTGGTGGGTGAGTGTAAGGACCGCCCAGAAGAGTGGGGGTTGTGTGACAGAGACAGTTCGCTACTGTCTGGCCAGTCTCAGAAGAATGGTGTGGAGTATGTGTGTGAGGCGCTGGATGGTGAGGTGAAGGATAATTTGGTTAACCCTGCTAGGGGGCTGTGTAATCCAATTGTGGGAGAGCATATTGTAAGTCCCAGTTTTCCAGAGCTATGCCAACACCTGTTTGAGAGTGAGTTCTCTGACCCCAGGGAGCTCACATTGGAGGCAGACCTTGTGGTGGATTCCAGAGGGTGTGGAGAGGCATTGGGGTGTGATCCTGTGGGGAGTGGCTCAGGTATCTTCCAGCCCAGAGTGGTGGAAATGGCGCAGAGTAGCCCAGCTAGGTCCTGTAGTAGTGAGATGGGTGTAGGGCCTCACGTCCTGTCCTTAAGGGGAAGGAGTGAGAATGGGTTTTGTCCCGGTAGTGCCCAACCTCAGTCTCAGAGCCTGGATGGTTCTTTAAGGGAACACCAGGTGGGGAGCCTAGGCTTGTCGTGTATTTCTATAGGTTCTGAATCGATCCCCCTATTCCTGACCCTATTCTGGTTAAACTACCTAGCTAGTTAACTAACAGTCAGCCCATGAGGCAAGAAATTCCCCATGATGCAGATACCGTTATCTGACGCAGTCACACTACGGCACAGGAACGTGTTATCTGATTAGGTCATAACGCTTGAGATCTAATTAGACAAGCGATATTCCTCCAGCCCCTGATAAGGCATACGACGTTCTCATAACAAATCAAACCTATGACAACCTGGATAATCCGTGCGGCCATTGTTTTGATTTCACAGAGAACTTTAGTAAAGAATGTGCTAACGAGCAAATCGTATGACATCTTTATTGACGTACCTATGTCCATCCTTACGTCAATCCCGGCACCTTTAAGGTATAAATATTGCCGATCTTGCCCTATGCAAAACACACGCGTGGTGACAAGACGGAGCAGCCATACTTGCCGAAGCCGAGAGCAGAAGCAGACCCCGCAGGCAGCAGCCCCGCCTTCCTGACGCGCTGAGAGACGCGCTGCTATCTCAAGCCGAGAGACCCAGCACCGGCGCTTCTGGGCAGCCCTCGCAGGCAGCCTGGAATATCGAGAGCAGAGAAAGAGATACCATTCCTCATTCATCCTAAATTCCAGGTACAGAACTGAATAACCCCTCCTAGAGAATTCTTTAGTTATTCACTTGGCAAAAACAAACTTAACTTAAACTGTAACTTTCTATTCCCGCCCACGCATTAGACTTAGGTCAGGTACACGGGGTAGGCGTATTTTAGAAACACCAGTTGAGTACGTTTAGTCAAATGTATATGTGTATGTAAATATATTTTAATCATTTTAAACATCATATGGCTCAGAAACCATATCAATGTTTTTACAGTATTATTTTATACTATTGCTTTTAATGTATGCACTTTACTTAACTATAAGTATCGCAATAATATCGATCCATTTCTCTTGTACGAGAAAAGAGACTGATCAATAAATAACACCTTTTATTGAACACGCCCGTCTCTTCCTTTTCTCTACATTCTGATGAGACTAAGAATGCACGTACTGACTGAGTAAAATAATTGCCTTGTGCTCACACGACTCTTGAGATTGACTCTTGATTAGGGGAGAGCAAAGTTGTCATGTTCTATGGTTGTCAGAAACTAAATCCCTTCTTGTCTAATCAGGGGAGTTAATCCTTCCTTGAACATTCGAGAAAGTTTCTAGCGAACTCTGAGCTTAGCTGGCAAACCCAAAAATTAAGTCTAGTATCGACAGTAGTAGACCTAGTTAACGTCTGGCCTAGGCCTTTACTGCTGTAGGTACTATTCCAATGCGCAGAGCCTATTGGGAAAATAGGAACTACACTACATGGCGCCCAACGTGTTTGGAAAGGGCGATAAAACTAACGTAAGACATTTAGAGTAACTCAGTCGTGCTTTCTCACTCAGACCCCTTTTCCCAAATACTCCAAAGACGTCTGGAGTGGGTGAAAGGTTATAAAATCCTCCAAAACCTCGCAGGAGGGAACTCCTATGTATGGTTCTTGGTATAGTCAACGTTGAAGGATAAAACAGTTCCAAAATATTGTGCACCTAATCTCTGTTTCCATAAAGAAACCTGATCTGCAAATAAACATAATACCATCCTGTCTGTAAAATGGGAGACAGTGATGGAGAAAGAGAAGCAGTTAGATTAGCTACTGAAATAGCAGCAGCTGATAATGCTGCACTAGATGCGGACGCGGATATAATACTCATTCCGGTCGCCAAAAGGAGATCTATAACCTTAAAACTTATAGAAAATGGACTGACACCTAGAGGTGGCACAGTCATATTCGTAATCGAGGCACACGAATATCGGCAGACAGAGGTATACTATACATGGATACATTTTCCAGCAGCAAATGCTGTAACAAAGTACTTCCACTATTACAAAATAGAGGTTCCTCCAGAAACGTACACTCCTTTCGAGGAGGTGGAAGTACCACTCAAATTCCAAGAGCATTTGCTCTTATTTGATGGCGCCCTAAAACATAATAATCACATTACAAGGCTCGGTCCTTTAGGAAGACCAGGAGCAACGTGGCCGGTCTTAGCCGGATACACACCACATCCAGACATCGACGAGATGCCTGCACCAGAGCTATTAATACAGCTAAAACAACTACTAAAAATTCACAGACAATTAGTTCAGTATGTAATGCGGACTTCTACAATTCAGCCAGCGATTAAACTACCACAGCTGACCTCTCACCAGGGGAACACAAATAAAATTACACCACAGAACATCCAATCCTGCCTAGGTAAGGTTCCAGCTAAACGGGAACAGATACCATTCTGGTTGGCACAGAAAATCACCCAAATAGAGGCGGTGTTTCCTGACACCACCCCGCTAGAAAAACACAGGATTCTGACTATATGTCTCCCAATGGGAATCGCACCACACATTGAGGACTGTGACACTTGGGGTACGGTCTTTGCTTCCATCTACACAAAAACGCACGGTGTCCCATCCATTTCGGTGATACCAGATGTGCTAAAACAAATTCAAGATGAATACGGTCCAGAACCTGCTTTAACTCTTGGTATGAAATTACTAAAAGACTTCAAGCAGGTCTCTGCTATATTATTAGCCAACATAAAAGGTGAGGCAGCAAACGTGGCGATCCGCCAGAGGTTAAAAGAGACAGATATAGCAGACCAACCAGCTGAAATTGCCAGAATCATAGAAAAATCCTATGAAGAACTAGGCAGAGATAGTCTAGGTGGAATACCAGTAAAACCGCAACTGACTACAAGTCCAGAAAAAATATTTTTTAATAATAATAATTCACCAAAAAAGAACTGGGATGGAAACAAACAATCCAATCCAAAAGAAAAGAAATTCCAGTCCAGAGGAAGGTCTCCTAGGCGAAGAGAGAAATCTCCAAACCCGAGACAAAGGTCACCTCAGAGTGAACCCTCTGGGAATAGATATAACCTTAGAAATAGGGATAATATTAAAAAACCTGATAGATATCAAGACATTGATACACGTCCCTCTCAATCTTTTCAGAATTCCTCGCAGAAATCGGAAAGAAGAGGACGATCAGAAGAGCACGCCAAGTCCAAAGACAAGGAACCTGCTCAACTGAAAAAGAAATCACAATTTCCAAAAAAGAAGGTAGCCAGTATCAAGGTAGTTAACAATGCCGAGAATACTGAGGACACAATTGAAAAACGGAGAGTGGGCTCAGACAATGCTAGACAGCGCAGCAGAGGTGAGCATAGCTCGCAAAGTCCTTATGAATCATCTGGAGACAGTGGACACGAATGAATACCTTCAAGTGGAAACTGCAGATACCAGAGTTAGCAAGCCCCACAAGATATACGAGATAACATTACGTATAGAGGGAGATAAGACTAGGAAAATAAGGGGACTATTTTGGGATAACCTATCCAAAGGCTATGACATCCTTCTAGCTGAAAAAGACTGGCCACCGGAGTTTGTCAGGGAGTGCCCTCATGGCGAAGAAGTAATTATGCCTGCCTTCTCGAATCAAATACCGATTCATAAAAAATACACACTTGCTAGAAAGTGGGCAGTGGCCTTAGCACCTGCTTTATATAAAAATCATGTAGGATGGGATGAGGATTCTCCTCCTCACAAAGTCCAGTTAAAATCACAACCAACTGCACAAAGGCAGTACCCAATTAAGCAAGAAGCTAAAAAACAAGTACATGAAATACTAGATCAGCTAGAATACCAAGGGGTGATTGAAACTTGCACCTCACAAATGAACAATCCTTTGTTTCCGGTCTCCAAACCAGACAATTCATATCGTCTAGTTTTGGATTACCGACACCTTAACACATGTTGCAAAACCTTTGCAGTGCAAAACTCACACAGTGCTGCACTAATGAATAACATAGTGCGCAAAAAATACAAAACAACCTTGGACATCTCCAACGGATTCTTTTGTCAAAACATAGCACCAGAGAGCAGATATTTAACTGCATTCTCAGTAAATGGCACTCAAAAACAATTCTGTCGGTTAGCCCAGGGGTACAAGAATAGCCCGGGGGTATTCTCAGCGAGAGTAACAGAATTACTACAACAATATGATGATGAAGCATTATCTTATGTCGATGACATTTACTTAACAGATGATGACTTGGAAACTCACTTGAAAAGAGTGAACACCATAATACTTGGTTTCGCTGCAGAGGGTTACAAATTCAACTTCAAAAAGTCCAGAATTGCCCATCTAAAAATTCAGTACGGAGGATATGAATTATCAAGTATTGCCTGGTTGACAGTCTTTTAAGAACTAGAAGAATTAAAAAATCTAAAATATGAAAAAACGTATCCTCTGCCAATCGACATTCTGCCTCTAAGACATTACGCCTGTGTAATCTATACAGACGGACATGCTCAACCCTCCGTTTGGGGAGAACATGCATACAATCCCACATGTGAGATTACAAAAGAAGTGTGGCACGGAGGTAAACTAAGACCTCTATTAACAAAATCACACTCAGTAGAAACTAATTCAGAACTACAAACTGAAATATTAGCTTTGAAAATGGCGCTAGATAATGCGGATCGCGAATTCCCGACACTTATAGTGTCAGATTCATATTTCTGCGTCAAAGCATATAACAAGGATTTACAGACTTGGATTCAGAACGGTTACAAAGATGACACAGGTGCACCAATAAAGCAGAGACTTCTCTGGGAACAAGTAGCTCTTTTGAAGAAAGAACTACCAAAGACTCACGTGACTCACTCACTGAGTCATCAACGTGATGGCGTTCACGTTGTGGGGAATTCATTGGCTGAGACAGCCGCAGCGGCAGCCACTAAATCGGCTCCCGTAGATCGAAAAAAGCGTACATTAAAATACATTGACGGTGAAACATTGCTGGCGGTGAAAACGTCATCAAAAGGCGACTGCTCAGCGTTACCGATCAACTATCCACTCAATTATACATACATAATCGATGCAAACTCCGTCCCTTTTGCTCGAATCCCTGGAGTGGGGGATAGAGTGATTCCAAACATGGACAGGAGAAACTTGTTAATCGCAGACGCACACATGGGCGAGGGTTACAGACACCTTAAATTAAAAGATTCTCTGGAAGAATTTCAATCACGGTACTGGTGGCCAGGCATGAGCCTGCACTACACCATGTTTGTAAAAAACTGCCCAAACTGCAACAGAGATCGCAGTGGGGAGAGAAGCAGTTTAATACCTCGTCGTATCAAGGCAGATAACATCACCACTAAAAAGAATGGCTTGCGATTAACATATACAGGCTAGTTCCCACTTATAATGTAGATCCACAGCACTCGGCTGACGTCCGGACTGTTATACAAGATTTGCGAGTCTAAATGGCATATACGCTAAGAGCATGCCACGTTCGACCATTTTTTTCTTTTTTCTCAGGCAATCCAGCCTGGGGGGGGGAAAGAATGGCCAAATGAGCACAGCCCAGCGGGAATCTTCTCACTTCCTTCCTGAGGGTATGGGATGGTGTAAAGAAAAAACCAAGACAGAAAGCAATCTATAATAGAAAGGATATTAGGTTCGGGAGCTGGGTGGGTCAAACATCTAATAAGTGTCCAACATAGTCTAAATAACTTGCCAAGAAATTCTCAGAAGGGATTCAGTCCGTACAAATTATTATTCGGAACTAGGATGTTGATCTCTGACCTTGATAGTCAGACTTCAGTGGTAACAGAAAAAAGCTTTGATGTCAAAGACCGTTTGGCTATTTTGCAGGACTTAAACAAAACAAGAAAAGACCTGAGCAACATACAGTTGAAACAACAGCCAACAACCACTGAAGATTCACCACCTGTCCCAGCAAGACCTGTCTGGATTCCAAAAGTCGGGGATCTAGTCAGGGAAAAGATCGCGGTAAAGAAGGAATTTGGGCCTTCTTACAGAAAAGCAGTTCCTGTCTTGTCTGTCAACGGGACAAGATCAGTTGTACTACCGCCACTTGCTGGAAAAAAGGAGAACCGAGTTGTATCCATCGACCTGGTAAAACCACAACATGTGGCCGATAACAAACAGTAGGGCAAGTGGACTCCCAATAAGTAGCAGAACACCAAGGTTTGCTACCAGTACAGAGGTTCTATCAAAAAGGCTCATCACATTCGAAACGCCTACAGAAGAACAACAAGGACTATGCAACAATGCAATAGAACTAAGACCTCTGAAAACCCAAATAAAAACATTTAGCAGAGACACACCAATCTATACTGAAGTACCAAGTGAAAATGCAAAAAACAAAAATCCTGAACCAATTGGAACAATTGATAGAACTGCATCTGGTTACTTCATCAACTTCGATGATTCCTCTGACGGCTTCAGTGAACAAAAGACACAGCCATCACCAAAATCCTTTAAAGACAAAGCAAAGGAACTTTTGAAACAACTAAAAGAAACATATCTGATTTCTCCATGGATTGAATTTTGGGTGGGTTTTGGTGCATTTATCCTCATACTTTGGCTCATCATGGTATTTACCTTGGGACGCTTCATTGAGGGAAAATATGCTAAAATGGACACAGCAAGTCAGAACATCAACTTGGTCCTCAAACCACACACATCTTCACACGTCGAGAAACGAGAACTTTCTTCAGAACTTTCTTCAGCCAACTTCACAGCAATTCCAATACTTGGTGGGGTAGCCTGGGACAACACTGACTATGAAATTTATGGTCCGGTCGAGATCCTGAAATATCCACACCAAATCAAGATCTCCTTGAGTGACTTTGCAAAACCAAACTCATTTGCTGATGATTGGGACTTTGAAAGTATAAACAATATGATGTCTGACTTAGTAATGTCTGCTAAATTTACAAAACATGATTATTTGCAGGGTTCTACAAATTATGATAGTATGTATTGCTATAACCACTATGGTAACCATTTCTTGCATAAATCTGCACAACCTAGAAATGTTTTAAGTTATAATCAATGGGAACATTGTGCTACACCTCCAAAAGGGAGCTCTAGAACCGTATATGACAAATATTCATATTTTTCAGGTTTTAACACAACTAATGCTGAAACATTTTATTACAAATTGTCAAACAAGACAGGGATGAAAACCATGATAACCAACACAAAATTGATATATTCAGATTCTTTCTTTGAAAAAATGAATACTTTTGGATTTGATTATTGGGACAAAAATGTTGATTTGAAAAGTGTTTGGGGTACAAAAGAATGGCAAGTACAGGGTATAGAAGCTTTGTTTAGAGCCTGCATGATCCCAGAACAAATGATATTTTTAAATGACACTGTTCAACAAACCACCTGTCTTGGCTTAGCCAAAATCAAAGATTTAAATAACCTGTCTATTCCAAAGCCAACAATGTTTAGCAATAGATCTGATACAGATGAAGAAATAGACATAAACCATATACTTAACCAAAACAGAACACATCCTGATTGGAAACAATGGTTGATCTGGCCCACAGATACAAATAACTGTCAAGATAGATTCCTGAATAAAACACAGGGTTTCAAAATGACCAGGCCAGACCCTAGATATCCCCAAAGACATCACCCAGGGATAATAACAACCTACAGTGTGGGCAAATTATGCCTTCAATGGCTACAGTATTCCACACTGCCTGAAATTAAGCAACACCTAACTTTACTTACTGATGGTGCTGACTTGCGTGATTTCATACTGGGACCACGCAAACAGCGTCAAAAGCGTTTCATAGCAGCCTCTGTATATGCAGCATACAATGAGGCCTGGAAGGTTACTCAAATTGAAACAGCAGAGAGAATACGTGAAATTGATCGTATTAATTTGGAAAAATCACTTTCTGTAGTGGACAATGGGTTAATGACTCTGTCCTCCAGAATTTTTTCATTGGACAGCATTGTGTCTTCAGCAATCGATATATTATCGCAAGACTTACTATTATTACAACATGGTCAGTCACAATTGCGTTCCATTGTACAGCTTGGTTGGACGTTACAAAATCTGCGTTCAGGCTATGTGCCTTGGCGTTTAATCAACACAACGTCACTATTCCAAATCTTTAACCTTACTGATAGACAAATCGGTATGGCGCAGAAGGGTGCTGATTATACAATCTTGAGCATTGAAAAACTAGAAAGATTACCAATGACAATGTCAGAACGACCTGTCAGTGAATGGATAATCCACGGAATCATAAATATTCCAATCTCAACCTTCAGGTTTCAATACTGCCAAAAATATATACAGGCTGGCATGTACGAGAAATTGGGAAAAGGGTACCTTAAAACAACTTGGAACCTGCCCTATTCACATGCATGTGTCAGTAACAAAGGACAGAAAGTGTTTCTTAGTGGCAACAATTGTGCTATGTCACTGAGCGGCACGCTTCTGTGTAACGGTATTAGTTTGCACGGAGCCTGTGAAGGGAATTCATACAACCTTTCATGTCACCAGCAAGGCGCACCTGCAACTGAAATAGAACCATTCTTTCAAAGACTCTATAATGGGAGTTACATTCTTATTGTAGACCGCAGATGCTGTAGTCTTATGCCCGGGACTCCTTATCTCGTCACTACGACGGCGAAGGTCAAGTGCTGTGGACGTTCTTTGTTCCCCAGCTCCTTTCCAGACAGGGAGGCAAGGGCATGGCCCGGTCTGAAAATTACTTCTATTCGAATAGATACTTTAAGCAGAATGAAAACAGTGCTTCTTCAGACGCCTACAAGGCTCACGTCATCAAAAGACACGTATGATCTACAAGTCGCAAGGACGACTGCAGAGATACATACATTATTATCAACTAATTCCCCCGTACATTTCGCGGAAATCCTGAGCGAAATCTTAAATATTTCTGATACCAATGGGATCTCAGGGGTATTTAAGACAGTATTTTCGATGGCATTAACACCATTCAAAGCCATACTGGGTATTTTTCCAGACTTCGTCCATTCGATTTTTGGCGGACTTCCCCTGATCCTAGGACTAATTGCAGGAATCCTATTCCTGGTCCTTATTTTTCGTTATGGCAACCCATGTCACAGAACAAAATCTCACGACAATGGAAGATACGATCCTAGCCATTGGATACCGGGACCGGATATCAAAAATCCTGGGACTATCCCGGCTTAGAGACCTGAACATGACTTGGTTTCTATCATTTCGACCAATGTGGCAAAGGTGTGTTTTACCTGTACTAAGGTGTCTGCTATGCGGAGAAGAATGCGTGTTAGACACCTGTCTGACGCTACAATCGGATGCGCCAGTGGATGCAGATACACTGTTGGTTCCTACCAAGGTTCACGCACTGTGCTGCCCTCAAAGGCTGCCAATTCTGATGACGGCATTCCTGGAATCTTCACCACTGCGATTGAAGAGTAGTGAAGTTCAAGATGAAAGCAGCATCGAACAGGTACGACCTTCTGTCAGCAATGCAATTCAGAATGTCAATGGAGACAATCATGCGCATGAATGCATGGTTACCCCTATTTCCGACTTAGTGGAACTTTCCCATGAAGCTGTTGACAGTTTTTTCGAAAGCCTGAATGATATGATGTTCTCTCCGGAACAGAAATAGAGACTTTTGAGTAGACTCGCACGCGGCGTTCCCTGAATTCGGCCTTCAACTTTAATAATAAAGTCACATGAACAATTACAATCCAGTTCACGGACAGCAACTTTTTTCAGCAAGCCCCTAAAATATTCTTCTATATATTTTTTCCCGGGACACTGATCTTCTGCTTAAAGTAAGAAACTATTCCTAGAGAACTAAGATTTCTATTTTTTTTAGATTCTTTATAGACTTTATATAGACTTTAGCTGCCCACTGGTATGTTCACAATATATTTTATGTGATGAAATGGTTTCGACTTTTTTTCTGTATAGCCATATTAAGAGCCATTTCATGTGTATTTCTCATATACCAACAAACAATAATGCATAACAATGCGTGTTTACTTTTGCATTTGATTCATAGCTTAAGTGCATACGATATATATGACTGCAATTTTTCAGTATATTTGAAAATTTCAAAATGCATTTATGTATTTTGGGGTGGTAAGGTATACACTATACTCTATAGTATGTTGTACTATGTTACACTATGCATAGATTAGTAGATATGACCATAGTTAGCGTGGAGTGGGTGTCGTGTATTTCTATAGGTTCTGAATCGATCCCCCTATTCCTGACCCTATTCTGGTTAAACTACCTAGCTAGTTAACTAACAGTCAGCCCATGAGGCAAGAAATTCCCCATGATGCAGATACCGTTATCTGACGCAGTCACACTACGGCACAGGAACGTGTTATCTGATTAGGTCATAACGCTTGAGATCTAATTAGACAAGCGATATTCCTCCAGCCCCTGATAAGGCATACGACGTTCTCATAACAAATCAAACCTATGACAACCTGGATAATCCGTGCGGCCATTGTTTTGATTTCACAGAGAACTTTAGTAAAGAATGTGCTAACGAGCAAATCGTATGACATCTTTATTGACGTACCTATGTCCATCCTTACGTCAATCCCGGCACCTTTAAGGTATAAATATTGCCGATCTTGCCCTATGCAAAACACACGCGTGGTGACAAGACGGAGCAGCCATACTTGCCGAAGCCGAGAGCAGAAGCAGACCCGCAGGCAGCAGCCCCGCCTTCCTGACGCGCTGAGAGACGCGCTGCTATCTCAAGCCGAGAGACCCAGCACCGGCGCTTCTGGGCAGCCCTCGCAGGCAGCCTGGAATATCGAGAGCAGAGAAAGAGATACCATTCCTCATTCATCCTAAATTCCAGGTACAGAACTGAATAACCCCTCCTAGAGAATTCTTTAGTTATTCACTTGGCAAAAACAAACTTAACTTAAACTGTAACTTTCTATTCCCGCCCACGCATTAGACTTAGGTCAGGTACACGGGGTAGGCGTATTTTAGAAACACCAGTTGAGTACGTTTAGTCAAATGTATATGTGTATGTAAATATATTTTAATCATTTTAAACATCATATGGCTCAGAAACCATATCAATGTTTTTACAGTATTATTTTATACTATTGCTTTTAATGTATGCACTTTACTTAACTATAAGTATCGCAATAATATCGATCCATTTCTCTTGTACGAGAAAAGAGACTGATCAATAAATAACACCTTTTATTGAACACGCCCGTCTCTTCCTTTTCTCTACATTCTGATGAGACTAAGAATGCACGTACTGACTGAGTAAAATAATTGCCTTGTGCTCACACGACTCTTGAGATTGACTCTTGATTAGGGGAGAGCAAAGTTGTCATGTTCTATGGTTGTCAGAAACTAAATCCCTTCTTGTCTAATCAGGGGAGTTAATCCTTCCTTGAACATTCGAGAAAGTTTCTAGCGAACTCTGAGCTTAGCTGGCAAACCCAAAAATTAAGTCTAGTATCGACAGTAGTAGACCTAGTTAACGTCTGGCCTAGGCCTTTACTGCTGTAGGTACTATTCCAATGCGCAGAGCCTATTGGGAAAATAGGAACTACACTACAGGCTGTCCGGATGAGTCACCCGCTGAGGGGGATCCCCCAGGGGCTAGAGAACGTGGAGGCTCTATAAGCAGAGCTCCAGTAGTTCTGGTGTCTGGCAGTACCGCTCCAGTTGGGAGGGTGCAGAAGTCCAGAAGGAGGGGCGAGAGGGGGAAAGAGTCCCCAGTGGAAGAACCAGTGGGTCAGGGGCCAGCCAGCAGGGCTGTGTCCCCAGTGAATGACCATGGGGACACCACTTCTGTCCTGGGGGATCTTCCCGCACTGTCAGATGGACAGGGGTTGGGAGATCTGCGCCAGGCAGACTGTCGCACAGCACATGAGCTATGTGCCACCCTCAGGGGGGGCAGGCGTGCTCCCCGGAAAGTCCTGGTGCGCCAGGCAAGTGTTCAACTGCAGGGTTGGGTCCCTGAGTTGGAGAGCCAGGTTCAGGTGTTGTCTGACCTGGAGGGTGGGACCACTGTAATCAGTGTCCTGACCCATGTCACTTCTAGGGGTACCACTCCAGTTGGGAGTGGGCAGTACTCTGGAAGGGGGTGCAGAGGGAGGGAGTCCTCGCCTCTGACCCCGGGTCAACTTGAGGGTTTAGACCCTAGGTTTAAGGGCCAGGTGCAGGGTGTCCCCCCTGACCTGGTGCCCCAGTTGCAGGATAGCACCCCTGAACTGGTGGGCGAATTGTGCAGGTCACCTGCCACAGGTGCCCTGACAATTCTGGAAGGGGGTACCACTCCAGGTGGGAGGGTACAGAGCCCCAAGGAGGAGGACCGGGTGTGGGAGAACCAACCCCAGTCTTTGGTCCAGCAGCCAGGTACAGGCCTGGGGCTGGTGGGTCAGTGCCAGGATGACATACCTGACCTGACCGGAGGGAGAGGGGACAAAGGGTGCCAAACACCTGGGGCTACTGCCCCCCGCTCTCTGAGGCCACAGAGGTTTGGGAGCCCTGAGAGGCATGAGGCCTGGGTCTCAGCCCTGACTACTGTCAGTGGCCACTGTGATTTGATGTCTGTCTGTTGGGACACACCTGTGAGCAAGTTAAGGTTAGAGGCTGCACAGGTGGTGTCCACAGAGGAAGAGAAGGGTGCCCCATGGATTAGCTGGGTGGACCCTGAGAGTATGGACAGAGGATTTGAAATAGGTTCAGATTGGCAGAGAACTGGAGTGTGCCCCTGCTGTTGCGGGCCAGGTCCATGTTCTATCGCCCTAAGCAGGGAAGCCCATCACAGTGGTGATTGGTCTACCCTGCGTTTTGGCTGGAAGGGGGTTGTGTTGGACCTGGGCCTCTTGGCAGGGTCATCCCTAAACTTTTTGCCTTCCTCCAATACTCTCTCTGACCTGTTTTTGTTGGTTTAATGACTCTGGGCACTTTGCCACTGCTGACCAGTGCCAAAGTGCATATGCTCTCCCTGTTGTAAAGTGTACATGTGATTGATGTCCATGATTGGTTCATTGGATTTACTGTTAGTCCCTAGTAAAGTGCACCAGGAGTGCCAGGGCTTGTGAATGCCAATACTGCTAGTGGGCCTGCAGCGCTGGTTGTGCCACCCACAGAAGCAGCCTTAAAATGTGTCTAGGGTCTGCCATTGCAGAACCTGCGTGCAGTCTGGTACTGTCATGTTGGCTGGGCAAGTGCACACACTTGCCAGCCCCTAAACCTTCCCTTAAACTTCATATTAGTCACCCCTATGGTAGGCCTGAGGGCAGGGTGCATTGTAAGTATAAGGTAGAACATGCCCTGATGTGTGTGGCATGTTCTAATAGTGAATTACTGCCAAATTCGTTTTTCACTATTGTAAGGCTACCAGTTCCCTTCTAGGCCAGATGGGCTGCTGGAATTATTACACTCTATAATCCCAGCAGGCTCAGGGAACATGGTAGAAATTAATGTTTAGTATGCCTGAACTCAGAATAATAAAATACTTCTTTTAGTAAAGTTTATTTTAATATCCTGGGTTTGCAAATGCTACTTTTAGAAAGTTAGCCTTTGCTGGCCTAACCATTTCAGCCCGCCTCTGCTTGGATGTGGATCTGACTGTCTGGTGTGTGTGAGTGACAGGGCTGGGAGTTGACAGGTAGTGATTAGCAGGATGACCCCTTAGTGGGTGGTGGGAGTTTCCCCTGAATGATGCATCAGGCTGTGCCCCTGCCTCCACAATGCTGGCTCCGCCCTCCTGGGGAGCGACTGATGACTCAGCCTGCACCTGGCCCAGGAAGGACCGAAGCCTGTCAACAAAGTGCTCAAGCTGCCCCTGCCTTCACAATGCCGGCTCCGCCCCCCTGGGGAGCGGCTGATGTGCCTGCCCTCACACTGAATGCAGAAGCCAGAAGTACCCACAACAAGTGCTCAGAGACTGGAGCAGTTATGCAGAGGCCCCCCTGGCTTGCTAGAACAAAAGAAACTGGGTATAAAAGAAGGAGCCCTGCTCCTTGTAAATTAGATCCTGTTTGTGCTACAGAAGAAACTCTGCCCGAAGAGAAGGACCTGGAAGGACTACAAGCAGACCCCCCAGGATATAGCGGCATGGATTGGCAAATTTAGCGGCACAAAAACGAAAATTTAGCGGCACAAAAATGGAAATTTAGCGGCATTTAGCGGCATTTTATTTTGTGGTTTTTGCAACACCAAACACAGATATCTTACTGTTTGAGTTATTTGACAACATGGAGCTATGTACATTTTGTTTATTTACAATTCAGCCCATTTGTTTTACTTAAAAGGCATGTTAGTCTTGGCCACGTACGGTAAGTTCTTCCGAGCACTCCAAATCAAGACCAGTATTGTGCTGCTGGTTGTAATGTAGAAACAATAATGCCCGAATTGATTGCTCTGAAAGGGACCGTCGTCTGGAAGAGAGAATAATTTTGTATATACTGTTGCTCCTTTCAGCATCTGCAGAGCTTGTGACGCAGTCCTTATACACAGCTGCAAGTTGGGAAAGAGCTGGAAGGCGGTCAGCCAGCCCACGCCAAAAGAGGTCGGTGTCAATAAGTCCAGAAACAGACACCTGCACTGCTTCTGGCCCTACATTGTCAAAGTAGAGGCGAAGCTCCTGATCGGGAACTTCGCTGAAACCAGGGATTGCTGAATAGGCACTCTTCTCATTAGGCAGGATGCTGAGTCGCGCAGGGTTGAAGAGGCGCACTTGTTTCAAGAATTGTATGCCTGGCTGGGCCTCCCCCATGTATTTGGCCACCTTTTCTAGTGAATGTTCAAAAGCTTCATTAAGCTGGGCTGTAATTTTTTTTTTCTGTGCCAGGCTTAGTTTTGCCCCTGCAGTGGTCTGTACAAACGGCTCTAGTGACTCCACAGTGAGGACTGAATTGTTGGTTAAGTTCATGTGGAGGTCCTCCAAATAATCGTATACCTTCATGGTAACTGGAGTCTGACTCTGGAATAGCTCCATCAGGTTTAAAATGCTTTGGCATTTTTCTGCCACAATGTCCAATTGGACTTTAATGCACTCCCTTTGGTCGGTGTTAAAAATCTTCTGTAGATTTTCAAGGGAATCTGGGGGAGACTTGCTGAGTTGCATCTCTGACTCCACAAACCCAGCATAGGCCTCAAAGTGCTTGCAGTGGTACTGGACTGCGGCGAACCAAGAATTCCAGCGGGTACTGCAAGGGTCAGGTGCCACCCGTGCCTTCAACCCATGGTTCTCTGCAAGATGGTGCAGGTACCTTCTCTTTCTGCTGCCAGCCATATAAAAGATGCGGGAGAAGTACAGCAGGAAAGCATTGAGCTCCACAAAAGGCTTCCTAAATGACTCCCCAACAAGATTCATGATGTGTGCCAAGCAGGTGATGTGGATGGAGTTTGGGTACAGATTCCTCAACACTGTGTTGAATGCCTTGAGCATGTATGCCGCATTGTCAGTGTTGAAGGAAACAACGTTCTGGAAGTCTATGCTGTACTCTGTGAGCACCTTTACAACAGCTTGCGCTACAGTCCCATGGTTGCACTGGGATAGGAAGACTGTGTCCACCAGGTAGGTTTGGATCTGACGGTCACCCTGCGGAGAGACTACTCCAACTAGCACATTCAAAACACACCGCCCTTCGACATCTGGTGTTTCGTCAAAGATAACGCTAATCTTCTGATCTTTCAATAGCTCTTTCAGCTCGTTCTTGGCACTTGTATATCTCTCTGGGAGATACCGTTCTTGCAGCTGATGACTCCCAGGTATCGCTCCACCATTCCGTACTCGCTCGTGCAGGAACTTGCGCAACACAGGGTGGTCGGTTTTGCTGAGCGGAATGTTCAACGCGGTGCAGACATTAACCCACTCAGTTATCATTTCGTGGTTTGCGGCACGGGCAGCTGTACTCTTGGTGAATAGCGAGTTCACTGTCATCTGGCGTGCACGTTTCGGCGAAGATTGAAGGTCAGGATCATCTGAACAGCGCTTCAAATGTTTTTGGGACCGCACATGCATATCCACAGTGTGTTTCCGGATGTGGTCCACCGCCACATTGCACACACTGCAAAACAGCACCCCACCATCAGCGTGCATCACATTGCTGTAGTCTCTGGCCCGGTCTGCTGCGGTTATCTGGGTGGGCAGATGTGATCTGTGCTTCACACCCTTTGCAGGCTGCATAAACTTCTCCATTCTGCTTTTCTTGTGGTGGCTTGTTGCTCCCTTGTAAAACAGAAGATCTCCCGGTTGTGGCGCAGTCAGTTAACTCACCTACAAAGATAGTTGGTATTACTAAAGACACCTCAAAGGGGGGAAAGGCAATTGTTGAAAGGAAAGTTCAGAAAGCGCCGGTGCTCAACGATAAGAAATGCATGCAACCCTGAGGCACAAGTAAAGTGACAAACGTGTTGGGCCATAACTGCAATGGTAAATGCCAGTCCCCGAACGGTGTTGAGCAAACAGACAGTGTGAAAAGCGCAGGGGGAAAAAGCCATAGCAATTGTTGAAAAGCTCAAATTAAGTGCCCGAAAATAGAAAATGTAACATGCCAACGGTTACATGGGTGGTGCAAATTCGACCAAAACGTGTCCAGTCAGCCATGTGCAAAGAAAGAGAAAGAATTGCCCCAAAATAAACAACGATGAAATTCCCCCGAGGTGCCCACAACCCCAAACTTACCAGTGCGCTGTGGCAGCTGACCCAATTCTGGCTCTTGCAACAGCAGATTCTTCCCAGTGATGCTCTGCAAAAGAAACCAAGTAAAGAGTTAGGAAACTCACCTGGTGCCCACAACCCCAAACTTACCAGTGCGCTGCGGCAGCTGGGCCAATGAGTCTTGAAGCTGCAGTCCCTTGCCCCACAGAGAAAACAGCAATTGCCCCAAACCAAAATAAACAACGATGAAATTCCCCCGAGGTGCCCACAACCCCAAACTTACCAGTGCGCTGCGGCAGCTGACCCAATTCTGGCTCTTGCAACAGCAGATCCTTCCCAGTGATGCTCTTCAAAAGAAACCAAGTAAAGAGTTAGGAAACTCACCTGGTGCCCACAACCCCAAACTTACCAGTGCGCTGCGGCACCTGGGCCAATGAGTCTTGAAACTGCAGTTCCTTTCCCCACAGAGAAAACAGCAATAGCCCCAAACCAAAATAAACAAATAAGAAATTCCCCCGAGGTACCTACAACCCCAAACTTACCAGTGCGCTGCGGCAGCTGACCCAATTCTGGCTCTTGCAACAGCAGATTCTTCCCAGTGATGCTCTGCAAAAGAACACAAGTAAAGAGTTAGGATACTCACCAGGTGCCCAGGACACCAAACTTACCAGTGCGCTGCGGCAGCTGGGCCAATGGCTCTTGAAACTGAAGTACAGCGCATGTAAAAATGCATGACAAAGGGTCAAGATTCAGGACCAAAATTCAGTGCAAGTAAAAAATCATGAAAAAGGGTCAAGATTCTGGACGAAAATTCAGTACAGTGCATGTAAAAATGCATGACAAAGGGTCAAGATTCAGGACCCAAAAATCAGTACAGTGCAAGTAAAAAATCATGAAAAAGGGTCAAGATTCAGGACAAAAATACAGTACAGTGCTTGTAAAAATGCATGAAAAAGGGTCAAGATTCTGGACGAAAATTCAGTACAGTGCATGTAAAAATGCATGAAAAAGGGTCAAGATTCTGGACGAAAATTCAGTACAGTGCATGTAAAAATGCATGACAAAGGGTCAAGATTCAGGACAAAAAAATCAGTACAGTGCAAGTAAAAAATCATGAAAAAGGGTCAAGATTCAGGACAAAAATACAGTACAGTGCTTGTAAAAATGCATGAAAAAGGGTCAAGATTCTGGACGAAAATTCAGTACAGTGCATGTAAAAATGCATGACAAAGGGTCAAGATTCAGGACCCAAAAATCAGTACAGTGCAAGTGAAAAATCATGAAAAAGGGTCAAGATTCTGGACAAAAATTCAGTACAGTGCATGTAAAAATGCATGACAAAGGGTCAAGATTCAGGACAAAAAAATCAGTACAGTGCAAGTAAAAAATCATGAAAAAGGGTCAAGATTCAGGACAAAAATACAGTACAGTGCTTGTAAAAATGCATGAAAAAGGGTCAAGATTCTGGACAAAAATTCAGTACAGTGCATGTAAAAATGCATGACAAAGGGTCAAGATTCAGGACAAAAAAATCAGTACTGTGCAAGTAAAACATCATGAAAAAGGGGCAAGATTCAGGACAAGACTTTCCAAGTGGTGGAGAACGCAGATAAAATCTGCACAGCTAAAATAATAGTGCATTCATCTGTGGTCAACCCTGTGACAAAAAGCATAAACAAAACAATGTACGGCCCCCCGGGGCCCGCGGGCCCCCACAGGTTTCAGACTAGGCATGCTGGAGGCAGAGACAGGTCTCTGAGCGAGTGGGACGGGTATGCTCAGACGTGAGTTCCGTGCTCTCCATGCCACTGGAATCAAGCTATCTGGGGTTTATGTATACTGTTAGAGTTTATTCTATTTTGTCATGAACAAATGCCTTCATTTTTTAGGTACCCATTTTTTTTATAATGGAATGACATACATCACAATGTTTTATACTTTTCGTGTTCCAAAGAAATGTGTGCTACATTTGCAAGGATAGGCAGACATTTTCTTGGGTCATTTCATTAACAGCATACATCAATCCTTTGTATAATTCAATTACAAAACATCAATAAAAATCGCATTTCAAAACTCACAAGTCAAGTGCCCCAGCAATTCGAGTCCCTGAAACAGCAGAAGCAGTCGCTGCATCATTGCATATTGTAAATTAAGCATTCAGAAATGATATTGTAACTTTAAAAGAAATGGTAAGGAACTGGCAGCAGGTTATTAATGTTTTATGTTTGATTGAAAGTTTGAGGGTGTAGGTTTCACAATAAATCATTCACAAAGTAAAGAAACTAGTTGGCTTTCTAGCACTTTAGAACAGCAGCAAAGCCATATCTTTTTTTCTAAAAATGAGGCCAAAGACTACAACTGTAATATAAATGTAAATGATACAATACATACGCCTGTCTGACGAAATATATATATATATATATATATATATATATATATATATATATATATATATATATATATATATATATATATATACACACACACTTGCACTATATGTGACCTGATACATTATGATATTTCCTGATATTTTGAACCTTCCAAATCCTAATACCTAGCTTCACAGAGAAAAAAATTATTTTTAAAACAAAGAAAATAGAAAAAGCTATTTTTACACAATTTATACATTTAGGTACATATGAAATGGAACAATACACTATTACATTGCATTAATATATACATATATTTACAACAAGATCTAAAATGACATAATGTGGTTGATTTAATTAAAATGTGTTTCTCCAGGCTTATGGGGAGGTCAACCTATTCATTTTTGCACATTGTAAAATCCATAACTGGACAAATCTTTTCACTCGTTTATGACTGTGTGTAGGTATAGATGTTATGTAAATTGCAATGGAAAATAACTCGGTGGCCTTAACAAACCCCAGCGCACCGAGCCTTACAGCCAGCATGGAAATAACACTGCCGAGTGACTCGGCAGTGTTATTTCCATGCTGGCTGTAAGGCTCGGTGCGCTGGGGAATACATGATAAAGACGGAAAACTGAGCCTGGATGACTTACACGCAGCCCTGGCCGGGGGCCGGTCGGCCACATCTCCACAGCTACCCTCCCGCCCGGGCAGCACTCTCCCTCTCCCCTATGTGCGGGCCCCCATCCGACTATGACTAACACACACATTCCTGGAGTATATGCATTCGCCCACTGAGTCACCAAGCCTGGATTCACATGATGAGCTGCTATGGTAAAGGAGCAGAGGTGATCGTGATAGTTTTTAAACATTTATGGAATAAATGGTGAAAGAAGCAGTATGCAAGGGGGACAAAAAAGGTTGTGCATTCTGTCAGGGACATCTCCAAGGGAATGGGTGCAACAGAAGGGGATGTAGCTACGTATGTTATGGCATGGTCTGAGGTTTGCAAAAACTGAGCAGATAAATACACAAGGGTGGCATTCTGCTACAATATAAACACAGGTGGCTGTAAGGCTCGGTGCGCTGGGGAATACATGATAAAGACGGGCTGGATGACTTACACGCAGCCCTGGCCGGGGGCCGGTCGGCCACATCTCCACAGCTACCCTCCCGCCCGGGCAGCACTCTCCCTCTCCCCTATGTGCGGGCCCCCACCAGCGGGACGGACGTACCTGTGTTCTGCTCCCCGAGCCCTGGAATCTTCGTGTGTGTCTGGTCTTCGTCTTCTCCCTCGCTCGGCCGCCGACCTCCTGACCTCCTCGCCCGCAATATCCCAATCCTCTTCGCCGCAATGAGAAAAAATGGGTGCCTCGCGCCTCCTTTTATGCGGAAACGGGCGGAAAGGCGGCGAACGGGCGGAAACGGCAAATTTCGCGGGCTTTTTGCAAATATCGCGGCATTTCCCGCGATCGGCCGATTTCGCGATTTTTTTGCAAATCGCGAAATCGCGATAAGCTGGAGGGTCTGTACAAGGAGGAGTGCTGTCTCTGGCCTGTGTCTGGTGCCTTGCTGCCAAAGGAGAGGAAAGAAAAGACTACAAGAGACTTTTGCTTTATTGAAACTTTGTGCCAAACTCTGCTGAAAGATCTCCAAGGGCTTGCCTGTGAACTTGCCCCCTGACCAGCGCACCAGGAACAGTGGGCGCTACCCCTCTGAAGAAAAGCTGCTGCTGGCGTGTGCTGTGTGTCTCTACAGCGCCAAGGAAAAGAGAGTTGAGAGCGCTGTGCCTTCCGCCACGCTCTCTGACAATTTGTGCAGCTGTGGCCCTTCCCCGACCACCGTGACTGTGGCCTGTTCGTGTGCCAGCCGCAAAGTAAGGACCAGCCCCACGCTGGTTCGAGCGCCGTGACTGTCCGCGCTGAGCCGCCCTTGCAAAGGAAAGGGAGGACCTGCCCGGTCTGAGCATCGCCGCCTGTGTGACCCCCGAGGTACAGGCTGCTCCGCAAAGACCGGCACTGCCAAGATTGTGCCCCTCGTGACTTGGGCGCTGAGACCCCCTTGGCCCCCGCAGCTGGAAGTGACTTGCTGCTGAGCCGTGCCTGAATTGTGCCCCGCGCTCCGTGGAGTGCGCCCCCCTCAGCCCCGCCTGCCTGCAGCTTCCCCCTTCAGTGTGAGCGAACCTGACCCCGGAGAATCCGGCCCCGCATCTGCACCGTCATCCCGGGTGCCCTGTGACCTGCGCTGAGACTCGCAGGCCGCCGCACCCTCCAGGAAGACAACGCGACGTGGGACAGCTCCACGGACAGTGGTCCGCTCCAAGATCTGCGAGAAATCCAAGGTACTGTGTTCTTTGCCCTTGCGGTGCGAGCGTCCTACGACCTGAGCTCGCACCGCGCTGCCTGCTTCACAGCGCGAGCCGCCTCTGAAACCGAGGCTCGCACTGCTCCTGGTCCGCGAGGCCCACGCGGAAAGCGTGAGCTTTGGCCGTCCGGACCCGATCTCCTCTCTGAAGCGAGCGGGGACAGCGGAACGCGCATTTAGGCGCTACGAAACACTGAACCTTGTTCAAAAGCTGGGCAGAAGGCCCAAAAGACTGCATTTATTCAAGAACTGTGCCTTTTCATAAAGAGTAACTGGAACCTGCATTTGAAGTAACCAAGACTGTATTTACAAGCCTGCTTGAAATTTATATAAAGAGAATATATTTTTACAAATACAGTTTGGTGTCATTGTGTGGTGGGTTGGTTGTGATGGTGTGATACTGCAAATGTTTAACCCTATATGCCCCAGAGATTAGCCTAAGACTGCTTAAGCCACACTACCTAGAGGGTAAGCAGGGGTTGTCTTGAAGGTAACCCTCAGCCCTGACGGGGAAGAGAGAGGCCCTGCTTGTCGCCAGTGCTGCACTGCGCCAACCAGAGACTCCCCCTTCCTACAAACAGCATTCCTCCATTACTGTTCACCAACACACTTACCATCATCCCAAACTACACTTCCAACCAAACAATCAACATCATGTTGATCATCCAAGATATCATCTGTCTTATCATTTGAACAAGAAAGTGGAGAAAGGCAATCCATCTTCTTATTCTTGCCACCAAGTATGTATTCCACTAAAAAGTTTCACAATTGATCTAACCAACTTAATAATAGCTTTTGTCTAATGAACAAAAACCCAAATGACAGGCACCAATCACTTATGATCAGTAGGCAACAAAATATTTGTACCCCAAACATAAGCCGATTGACTGCCCAAATAAAAGCAAGCAGTTCACCTTCTAGTACTAAATAAATCCTGTCCTGCGGTTTAAAAGTGTGTGAGGCAAAAGCGACAATACGTTCAGACTTCACCTTACCATGAGACAGAACAGCCCAAAGACCAACAGTGCTTGCATCAACCCGTAATCACTAAAGGTTTTCCCAGTTGATAAGGGGTGTGAAGGGGAGCTCTGGACAATTCTTTCTTTACTTTTTTAAAAGCTGCATCCTGACTGTGATCCCATACAAGATTTACAATTTTCTTTAACAAAGCTTGAAGGACTTCAGCTCTAGTAGCTAAATTCTGAATACATTTGGGGTAGTACTCATTCATACCCAAGAAGGGTTGGAGTTATTTTCTATTCCTTGCTATTCTAGCTACCTTTTTGATTGCTTTACTCGAACCTGGACGTGGACCAATGCTCTTCAAAGAAATTACATATCCAAGATATTCCACTTCCTGTACACAAAACTCACACTTATCTTTTCTCAAACCCTTCTTAGTCAGCACACCCAGCACAGCATTTTCAAATTCAACATTTGTTCCTCATAATCCTTGCTGAAGACTAAAATATCATCTTGAAAAACAAAGACATCCTCCTGACCTTTCAAAGCGCCTCCAATAACTCCTTAAAAAAACACAGCAGCAGATGCCAAGCCAAAAGGCATTCTGCAAAATCAAAATTCTCTACAGAGTGTGACTAAACCTATAGGATGTCTTGATTCTTTAGCCATAACACCTTCATGGTACGCCCCGCTAGAGAGACAATCATCTCCTCTATTTTTGTTAAAGGAGGCCCATTAATCCAAATGGTCTTATTCAGACTCCTGAGATAAATGCACATCCTTAATTTGCCATTCTTCTTTTTTGTAACCACAATAGGCGATAGTCACAATTAAGAATCTACAGGTTTTACAACACATCAACACAAAGTTGAGAAAGAAGCTTCTCCAAACTATCTCTGATACTTAAGGGAAAACACCTTAATTTGTATTTGACAGGCACACAATTTTCCTTAGGTGTTATAACATGCTCAATCCCGTCCAACCTTCCAAGTTCATTTTCAGAAACAACTTCATGTGTCTTCAACACACTTTCCAAATCACTCACACCATTCACTGTTTCCTTCAACATACAAAACATATTGATCACACACTGGCTTAAGGATGAACCCTAGACATCCCTGGTGATGCCAGCCAAGAACATCAGCACCCTTCTGTGAGACACACGCTTCAACCTGTACCTCCCTTCCCTTAAAACCAATAATGGCATTAAAGATTAATTTTTTCAACATAATGTCAGTATGAAGCAATGTCAAGAGGAAAGGAACCTTGGAACACGGCGACCCGGGAGGAAAGTAATCAGCAACCTACCACTGCCACTAAAATACGCATTGACTAGGAGTTATCCGCTCCTTAGCAACACGCCAACTACTTCCCGGGCACACCGCCTCGAGAAGAACGCTTATAGCGCGACCTCCCGACCCCCTCCTTTTTACGAGAATATCAGAGGGTACATGAATTAACACAACGACCTCGCTTCTCATTGAACATACAATCCCCGGAGCACACTTCCTTTATGCTCAGTACAGTCAACGACTTTTATAGTAGGTCACGGGCCCTGCCGGGTCGGAATTATCACCGGTGGAGCAACCTTTCTGTTCACGCAACCTTGACTACAGCCCTGAGGAGTCGCAGATTTTTTTTTTCCCACGAAACACGTGTAGGCTGGCTGGTTCAGGAACAATTAAATATTTTGAACTGCAAAAGATACTGTGCAGAAGAATTCTTCGTGTTTCTGTTTGCTTTGGTTGTTTATACTTGTGTTGTTACATAGACACGACTGTTTGATAACTTATTAGTGTGTGCATAAGGCATTTGGTATATATATGTATTGTATGTAGGGTTCCCTGACATTCTGTTGGGCAGTTAAAGGGTCTTCTCCGCCCGCCTTGTTGCACCACAAAAAGATACAGGAGTTTTAGTACATATTGCATCTACTATTGGCAGAGCGCCCTGTGGTTTCTCTGAGAGCTAAAAACCCTTTTTCCCTTGCTTTCCAATGTCAGGAGGAACAAAGCTTTTAACAGCAAATCTGTTATTCAAAGTGTTCTTTGAAATAATGGTAATCTATCTTGGACCCCGATCCTGTTAAAAAAGCAACACATTCATCTCCTATCGCAAAATATTCAATAGGATCTTTATATTTAGGGACATCATCTTCATCAACCCTGGAAAACATAAGTAAAATGTCCATACCTTCTATTAACTTTTTGATCTGTTTCATCAGACACTACCTGTACTGCGTTTTTCTAAGTACGCATACACCACACTCTTGCGAAATGACGTGAAACACCACATTTATTACAGTCCTTCCCAGGAGCAGGACACGGAAACATGAAATTTAGACCCACAACGATAGCACAGATTATGTCTTTCTTCCACAGGCAGAGTTTTACTTAATGCGTTCTTGTTCCCTTTAACTACTAGAACATTTTCATCTGTGTTCTTGTTCAATTCTTTAGCAGGTATTTTGGAATCCTGTATACTACTGGCATTATTCAAAGCCCCTTCAAGAATATAATATTTTCAAGACAAGAATCTTTCCTAATTTTTTTAAAATAATGTGCTAACCAACTGGTCCCTTATAATGCGGTCAGTAAACACTCCCAATTCGCACTTGGCCACTAAGACTTGCATTGCAGCAACATACATATCTACAGACTGGAAAAAATGTCTACCTTAAAAAAAATGGTGGCTTCTAACTACCAGCTTAGGTGGTTAACAGAAAGGCTTTCCAATCTCTAACCTGCTTCAACATACTAATCAAGTTATTCTTCTTCTTCATCTTCAGGTACAAAAGGAGGCAATTCTGCAAAAATGTCTTATCCCTCCAGACCAAGTGAATGCTCCAACAACCAATTCTTTCTCTCAGGTTTTAACTTTAAGCTGTCAGTGGCTCCCAGAAAAGCATTAAAATGCCTCAAACCATCCCTTCTAAATAACAGGTGGTTCACCAAGTGACTCAAAAGAGGAGGTGGAGGGATTATAGCATGCATGTTGGCACTAGAACTGACACAAACAAGCTATCAAATGTGAGAGATATTGCTTAGGCCACAGTAAAATAATCACAGTATTTAAATTCCCACTAGAAAGTAGACAAAAACTAGCTATAACAAGGTATTTCTTCTAATAAAATGTATGACCTTTACAATGAGACAAAACCAGGCACCCAAGATTGCCGCTAGTGCCAGTCTTAGCATGTCGCAAAGCAATCACATCACTATTATAAGTCTTACCGATTGCAGCTTCCACAAACCATAAGATGAGCAATCAACTGTACAGGGAAGAAGCAAAAATCGGCAATACCCGAACTTCACGATGAGACAGAGTCAGGTAACAAAGATGGCCGCCAATGCACCCACTCATGTGTAGTAATGTAAATGTAAATGTGTTTGTATTTATATAGCGCACTTCTACCCAGAAGTCTCGTAGCGCTGTATTCATACCGCTGTGGAACCCATCCTGGCTTTCCTGTGAAATGTCCACTCCTGGGCACTCCCAAGGTGAAGCCAGGCATCCAAGCGCTGCTGGGGCCGTTTGGGGAGATTAAACAAGCTATTGCCCAGAGTCACAGAGTGGGACCCATGATTAGACTAGGCAGCGAGGCGAGAATTATCAGGTCCGGGGAAATTGAGTCCAAGAGCCGCCGAGGCAGGAATTGAACCCTGATCCCGGGCCAGACCTCTGCATCAGGGTCTGGCGCTCTAACTATTGAGCCACGCTTCTCCAATATGATGACAGCGGCTCTAGTCTCTTTGGGTGCAGATAATAGCATAGATTAACAGTTAACACAAACTGTGAAATGAGCAGGCAGCAGGATAAAAGCGAGCCAATAACTCCTCGGAGCAACAACAATTCCAACAGGAAACAATGCGGGAGAGCCAAAAAGAAGTGTATATGGCTCACAACCCGCACTCACCCCGTCTCAAACCAGTCCTGCCACACCGTGCCATGCCTCACTCATTGCCAGTGTTTTAAGAGGCAGGCACACTGATACTTAATGTAGGTTCATTTAAAATAAGTATAGTCATACAAGAGATGGTGGCAGCAACCATTCTCCAAGCACCACAATCATTCTTCCTATGTATGGAACCATTGTGCCACAGAACTCCACATTCCAAAACAGAATGAAGACATGATCTTGTATATAGTATGACAAAGATACAACAGAAGGCGTTGTGTTCTTAAACAGGGAGAAGTGCTTAGAATCAGGGCTATGTATGCAGGATATCAGAGCAGGGCAGGGCTGAAGGAGTCAGATTCTGCAATCTGTGCCTGTGAGGTGTAGGAGACAGCCGTAGTGACTTGTAAATGTGAGGTGCAGAGGCTGGGCAGCCAAGCAACCGTGTTTCCTATAAACAGGGGTCAGGAAGGGACAGCGAGCCATACATCTGATTTGTGAGGAACAGCCTCAGGCATATATGAGGAATGTGGAACGGGAAAAGACAGACTTGGAACAGGGCTTGTGGAATGCAGGCACTGGCACAGTGTGCAAGTGAGGTGCAGTGGGTCAGACAGCTGTAATTTGAGGTGCAAGGAGCAGGCAGACATGCTGCTCTGCCCATGAGGTGCTGGAAACAGGCAGAGATTATGGCTGAACACTTGACATGCAGTTGAAGAGCAAAGAGGGGATCCCTGTGTTTGAGTTACAGAGACAGAAAAATATGGTTCTATGTGAGGTGCAGAGTCAAACTGACCGCGTATGTGGATTACAGGTAAGGGGTAAACATGAACAAATGTGAGGGTCAGGAATACATGTGGCTGGGCATATGAGGGGCAAGGAACACACATAAATGATGGTGTGCATGTGAGCTTCAGGGAACAAACTTTCATGACAATGCACGTGAGGTGCAGACACACAGGCTGTGAATGTATAGTGCAGGAAGCAGGCACACACATGCTGCATGTGAGATGAAGGCCAGACAAGGCTGTACATGTGAAGTACAAAGACAATCTGCTATAACATTACAGGTGACTTATGTGCACAGTTATGCACACACAAACTGATGACACTGCATGTGAGGTGCAGGGAGCAGGCGTGCATTAGGCTGTGCTTGAGAGGTACATAGAAAAAGCTGTTTTTTAACTTGTTATTCAGTAGGTGCTACCTTCTGCATTATTTTGTTAAAGAACAATCAACTCAACGTGGGAATATTAAATAAGAAGCACAGTCTTTCAGCTTTGAGGCTATCACAAAAAACACAGAAAATAACTTGGCTGAATAGGGCCAGTCATGATTGTAAGCAGTGGTTATCGCACCAGAAATTCAGGTTTTATTTTCATTTTTATAGCACATGGATATAAACAAACAAATCTGGCTGAAACTGTAATGCTGTTTGTCTTTTTAAAGTGTATTTATGTGTCCTCCATGAAGTAGAGATCTTACTTCTGTTCGCGGTGTGCTACCTCCTGTTCCAATTGTGGAGGACATCTTAATCTGTGACATTCATGCTGTTGTACACATTCTGTTTTTACCGCCTATGTACTGCTGTGTATTCATTTGTTACCTCAACAGCGTGTTTTGTATTCTTAATGCTTCTGTAAGTGTATTCTCAATTGCTGCTTTTCAAATAACCCTTTCAAATGTTGGATTTTACTTCTGCTGTTTTAACACATTCTGGGAGTGCTTTAAAACAAGGGTTATGAATATTTCGAAGTCTACATGCGGCAGAACTAATTTGAAGTGGTTCTTCTTTCAAATGTACTTTCCAGTCTCCTCTCCATATACAACCTTTGTATAGTGATGTCCATTACAGCAGGGTAGTCTCCAACCTGCAGCATCCTCAATAAAGGCGCAAACAGGTATGAGGTTTTGCACTGGCTGACATTAACCAGGGGACTCCAACCTTTCTTTTCTCAGAGCTACTTATGTTCAATGAAAACCACCCTGACCTACTATTATTAGTGTTGTAATAGTGACCACTTCAAACAAGATTACACTAATAGCCATCATATGCAGGACTATTAGAAATGATAACCTCAGTGGATCGGGCAAGGTTGCCAGTTGTAGTGTAAAAAAATGCTTTATCAATTTGATAACCCTCTGTAGGAGTAATACTTGGCAGCCATACCTGCAATCCCTCAGGCACCAAGGTAATAATATTAGTAATCCGTCTTCTGAATGCCACATAATTTATCACTTTTTGAAGTCCCTTTTTTCTCTCAAAACATCAGTTTATGAGTTTTGAAACTACATATATTTTCATCTCAAAAACACATTTTTCAATTTTATAATACATATATTATTTCAACCATGAAAAAGCTTCTAATTTTGTAGACTGAGCTGCATACAGGAGAGCTACTCATAGATAGATGTAGAGCTACGAGTAGCTCACGAGTTCCTCTATGGAGAAGCCTGCATCAGCCCAACTAAAAGTGTGATCAAGGAACCCAAAAAAGGCTGGACCTGCCCTAAGGGTCCCCTTCACCTTGCACAAGAGAATCTGAAGTTACACCTCTCACCCAGACCATCTACCAAAGGGCAGTGTTTGAGGAAGTGTAACCGGCAGCCCATTGCTAACAAAGTCGTCATTGAATTTCAGTGTAGGGGTATCCACTGTCCAGCCACAGGAACTCAGGAAATGTACTTCAACTGTCTAGGGCAACTGTACTCACCCTCCATCTTTTGCCATGTCAAACCAGAGGGAACCAAAATGGATCTGACCTTGTTTCCAATGAATACTGTGAGCCAGACTTGAGAAGGCATCCTCTGCAGCATTTGTAGAGTCATCTTTCAAGGTTTGTGCAAAGCCATTATTTTAAGCTTTCGACCCCTGAGTTTATCAGTTATCCTTGCTAAAGTGGTGGTCTACTTATAGCCTTAATCACTATTGATGTATTTCTCCAATTTGCCCATGGCTCCTTTCAAAGGTCATAACCCTCCTGTGTTAAAAGGCATACCGCTGAAACCTAACCTCCTCTAGATCTTTGTATTAACCCAGAAAAACATCTTCAGTAGTGTCCCAATGATAACGTCTAGATCTTATTAATTTAATATTCCACAGAGAACTGGAGTGAATACATGGAATGGTTCGCTTGAGCACACAAGAATAATCTGCAAAACCAACAGTAACAAATAGCACTGGACTAAACACTAACCTTGGGTTCTGGAGCAGAGTGCTGTGTTGCACAAAGCACTAATCGTCCCATCAGGGGTAACAAGCACTATATAAATTCAATTATAACAATGTTTTGAGTACCACAAGATCAAGGCTGTGCTTCAATTTGAAAGTGCAGTGTTACCTGACATGTTAGGGTTGCCCTGAACGTTTATAGTAAACCTATAAATTGATTTAGCCTTTTGCCAGCCTACTCTCCTTTTAGAAGAACATCAGTCTTGGTATCTGTCAGTAGTAGACAGCAAAAGCATGTTAGATGGAAATATCTATGATAAGCATTCAATCCTAATGTTTGATAGCTTGCCTGTGGTATTACAACTAATAGTGTGCATGCCCTATTACAGCAGGAGATCATAAATAGAATTAAATAGAATGCACAGGAAATAACATGTATAAGCCCACATGTACATCAGCCTGGATTTCTGAAGATGCTACTCTGTGAGGAACACCAAAAGACTCAAAAGATGAATACATAGGGGCAGATTAGGATGACGGACGGATCGCCACCGCCATGCAGGCGGTGGCAATCCGTCCGCCATCTGTGCCCGTCCGCCACCAATTTCCCCCCACCATATTACAATGGCGGAGGGACCGCGAGGGACAGAAACACCGTCCGCCGCTTTTCAACCCCGGTCGCCTTGTGGCCGGGGCGGAAAAGGGTTCATATGGCTGGCGGTGTCTTCCATACACCGCCAGCCATATTACGATGGCCGGATGCAGATGCCTTTCTTTCACGGAAAGGCATACGGGCTTTGCTTTGGGGGCCAGGTTGAAACGGGGGGTGCACATGGGGGGTACCTATGGTACCCCCCTGCGTTTCACAGTACAACAGGGAAGGCACCGCGCTGTGCCTGTTATGTTGTGCTGTGAAACGCACAACATGCATTTTTGACATTGCGGCGGACGGTGCTTTCAGCACCGTTGGCTGCAATGTTAAAAATGCGGGATGCACCCGCCACTGTGGTGGGTGCATCCTACTTCGGGGCACGGTACCTCCACCCTTGTGGCGGAGGGTCCCTTCCCCAGACAGGATGGCATCCTAATCGACTCCTTAGTACTTAATTACAATGAAGAAGACAGGGATTACACCACACTGCATTAGAGAGTATATTGCACAATCTGCAGCCCTGGTACTTCAAGCAGCATCTTCCCAGATTGTCAAGATGAGAGAGAGACTGGATAAGCCATTTTGGCTTTCAGACGGAAGTACCCTGGAAGGCTAGGGGACTGATGATAATGTGGAGCAATGTAATGCACATGACATAGAGACACCTAAGCCAAGATCTGGAATTTGGTTCTGGCTTAAAAATGTGGTCCCATTTTCTAGGCCTCAAGCTATCCGGACCCCAGGAACGTTTGCCCTTTATACCTTCACAATCCTCATTGGGAGTTCTTAGCTATAGACCATTGCAACAGTAAGATTACATTTTTATCACTGTGTCCACCATAGTGGGTTGGAGCTTGAGGAGGATATGGTCTGCTCTTTCTAAGACATGAAAGGAAAGGAGGAGGAGCAGTGGTTTCAACAAAATGGTGTACTTGAGACTCCAGCAATGGGTATCACTTTAAGATGTTTTCAGTACTGGGTCAACAGTGAGAATTTGAGCAAAATTGGCTAGTCAGAGTGGTAACATAATATTCTGCCTTTTTTCAACATAAACATAATGAGCTTACATTTGTCTGCATTGAGCTGGAGATAGGTGTGGAATACTACGGTTTTGAAATTTCTAAACATGTGTCAAAAAAGAATACTTTTTTCATGAGCTAAGCTTCATCAACATACACGTTTGGTGCCAGCACATCAGACTCAAGAATGTATGCACATTAATGCTGAACAATTATGAAGAAGATGAATGTTGAGACTGTAGATGTGTCTAACTAAACATCAGGACGAGCTTAATAGACATTTTAGCTCCACTCATTGATGTTCAACAAAAACATCAAAGGAGGAGAAGGGGGTGAGGTTCGTTAAAGGGTCTAACTGGCAAGCAAAGTTAGGAATGGCTCCTCTGAGTATTTACAAAAGTTATTAGATATAAGGATCTTTGCACAAGTGTACAATATACACTGGGGGCGATAATAGAGTAAGTCATATTAGATCATTTCAATAAATTCATTTTAGGTCAGTTGACATGTCCTCTGTTTATTTGTGTAATCTGGTTATAGTAATTTGGTGATGGGCTCTGACCACTTTATTTGTCCTTATGACAAGATGGGAAAAAACAGAAAAATTGGGAACATTTTATCAAAATTGTAGCATTTAAATGTGCAAAATTTGGATGTTTTGGTGACAAATCCCTACGATTATTTTGTAAAAATGAAATGTTTACAGTTCATGCAGAATTAAACATTTGTGGCATTTTCTTCTGCACAAAATTGAACTTGGCTTACCTTGCATACAATAAAGTTGCACACGTATTCCCCACAAAGAAATCAATACATGGATTAGTTTTCCTCCCACAGATTTAAATGGGAGATTGTGGTGTAAAATCTCTTGTTGACTGAGAGAAATTATTTAGAAAGGCAGCAATTGTTTACTCAATCACAAAGTCATCTGTAGCAATTAAAATGCTGCACTTTTCTAGAGATATCAAATGATTGTTATATTCAACTGAGCAACCAAATAAGCTACAGTAAACGACCAATACCAATACGATCTAGTAGTTTTTAGGAGCATACCTAGTAACATGAATTGAGAGGGATGTTTTTTACATTCTTGTTGGTTTTTTTGTTTAGAGCCCAATTGATGAAGCCAGAAGTTGTGAGGAACGCCTTGGTTTTATTTTAGTCCCGGGCACGATCGTACTGTTGGGCAACAATGCATGCAGCATGAAATATGAGCACGCTAAAGTGTTTTTTATATCACACAGACAGTCACATAGTTTTGGCTGTCAAAATTAACAGGGACTCGTTCTCTTCGCTCTAGCGTAGATCACTTTTTTCTTTCCTCCTCACAAAGTCACTTTCACGCGCCTGGGTCCTTTCCACGTTGACCACATTTAAACTCTTTAGTTTCCTCATGTGCAAATTCTAAAAATACATCTGTAATTCACTACCTGATATCAGCGAAGATAGGGATAACAAATGGTACCTCTTTTGTTTTTGTTTTATTTGTAGCATCCACCAAAAGGAATGACAAATTAGCAACTGTGCAATAGACATACATTGGAAATCTTCCCCTGAAGAAGGGTTTTTCAAAAAACCAGAAATGCATTGGGCTCTGTCTTTAATTTAAAAATGTTATAAATGTATTGTATGATGCGAACATTTCATTGAAAAAGCAACTAGAGTGAATTGGAAACTGCTAGTTCATCAATCATTTGAGTTATAAGTCTGTACATGAAAATGCTTTCGAATACAATCTGATTTTGGTTAAGAATTACAATACTGTTTGTGTCGTGTGATTATAAACACATATTTATAAATTATTGCAATTCTCAAAATTATGAAACCTTAGGGACTGGGCAGAGCGCTTTGCAGACCTGGGTGCTTCCAGGCCTTGACAGTGCGTTTTCAGGCTAAGGGGTTTGGGCGGACCCCCAGCGAGGCAGCTCGCCTACTGTGTTACAAAGGAAAAAACATTATAGTAATTTTTGTTTACCAGGTGTGCAGGTATACACATTCACAGTGCAAGTAAGGATCACTGTACACTATTAGTCTAGTGGTGTAATCAGAATGAATACCTTTGTGAGCTTTTAACAGTTTTTTTGTTAATTACTACAAGCTTTCATCAGGAAGATAATGATCTCCTTGATCAATGACAGGAGGCCTGGCACAGGTGCACCAATGGCCAAAGAACATAAAGGTACTGTAAGTCACATTTGTAGTACCTTTAGAGACCAGGTACGGAATGAACTGGAAGACCTTACTCTAATTCATGCCTGTCACAAGAGATTCTTGTTTTCTACTGATCTAGCTAGTTTACACGCAGGCGATCAAGATGAATGGCCCGTTAAATGCGGTATGTGCAATACCTATTATTACTACACATACCAGAATTATACATTTTGCACTTCGCACCACACCTCCACCATTTTTCCCCGGAAAATCTAAGAGGGTCAAACTTGCCCAAATTTACTGGGTAGGGAGGGTTGGAGGGGATACTCTATAATTACTGTAACACATGGATTTGGGTGTGGTAAGCACCAACATCTGCGTGTAACTCCTCAAAAACGTTTATGCTATTTATCATAGCCAAGAAATGCTGACCCCGTGAAGTGACCAGGTGTGATAACTGTCACAACAAACACTTTGCTAATCCTAATAAGTGTATTCATAGCTTCTCTTGCATAATGATCTTCATATCAGGCAGGCATCTGAAATCAATTCCATATTTTAGCATGCTAGCTATGAAATGTGAACTTCAGAACACTAATGCATACATCTCTTCAGCAGGTGAATTAATCTTAATGAGCTTTCTTTGTTTATAGCTAATAGACTTTATCTGGATAACATACACAAATGTAGGGACATTTTCGTCAACTTTCTTGTGGAAGTCTTTGCGGCAAATTCTAAACATCACTTTGAAATATAACGCTTAGGAGCTATTTAGCTAAATTTATTGGTGAAATTATGGGGGAGATTTAGGTATTCTTGGTGGTTTGTGAAGACCCATGAGTGATACAAATTTGAGCAGACATTTGCATCTCTATTGCAAATCTTCTACAGAGAAATTTGCCATTCCTAGTCATAAAATTCACAATCCCAATTGCTAAAAAAAAAAATTTGCACAATGTCTGAATAACCAATAATATATAGATAAATAGTTATTTATTAGTAGAAAGTAAGGCTTTTCTTTTACTGCAAAATGTTTTAAACTGTTTAATTAAGGAAGGCAACAGTTTGTAACCCCAAAAAGAGTTTCACTGCTTAATAAATATTTGCCTTCATTAGAAAAATATAAAGGAGTTCCTTTCAAGAACATAAGTTGTTTTCTTGAAAAATCAAGTAAGTTCCACTTCTCTGTAATGTTAATTATTTATTAATGTAGGGTCAGATGTACAAGAAGACTGGTCGCAAAAAGTGGCTTCAAATTGCACACTGACTTTTGCAATTAGTGTTTCATTTTGCAATGTGACCTATGTACTAATAGGTTGCATCACAAAATCTCTTATCGCTGTGGGTCATAGATTAACCTGCCTAATGACTATTCATGGGACAGGTCAGTGTTTGCAACCCGCTCTGTTTGGCCACAAACAGCAATGGTGATGTGCAGAGAACAACAGACAACTATCTATGTGTTTGCATTACAAACCATGAAGCTCGCTTTTAAAGCAGCTTTGTGTTGCTTAGAGGCAATGGAGCTGCTCCTTTTGCCCTCCCTCACAGTCCCTCCTACCCTCAAGGCTCCCAACGCTATTCACAACGAGAAAGATGTCCCAAGAAGACACTTTTCAGTTTGCGAATCCTTTACCACCACCTTTGGAGTGTAGGTAACTGATCAATGATTTGCAAGCATTAATACATACCTTACAGAATCGCAATTAGTAGGAACACCCATTTCACACCCTTACCAAACTGAAATTTAGTTTGAGTCAATATATCAAGTTTAAGAGTCAGAAATGTTTTTCTGACTTGCAAAATAGATGAAGCCAATTTTCAGTCACACACCCTATTGATCTGAATTGCACGGTTGGCAACTATAATATGGCTTTGTACATCTGGACCATGGTGAGTAGTTTGATATACTTAGTGAAGCCTGTGCAATAATACTAGGGGAAGATGTGATCCTGATCTATTATGCTTTAACCAGAACTGCAGATTTGTGTGGATTTATTTGAATGAGACCTAGAACAGTGCATTTTTCTGGTTTCACCTGAAGGACATGTTGTACAGTTTTGCCGTCTGTCTTAGAGACAGTGCATTCCACAGCTTAGAGTCCACCATGGACTAGAAGAATTCTACTTTTGTGTTTCCAACACTCAAAAGCTTGTTGGGTGATTATGTGTGCTGTCACTAAGAACAGGCTCCTGTTCAGCACATAGTTCCAATTCACCATGGTAAATATACATATGTAAATTTACTCATGTATATATTTACTCATTCACTAGGTGTAACTTTCTACTGTTTTTGCCATTCACCATTTCCAAGTGGAGATTTTCACCAAGGTGTAGACTGACATGCTGCTCCATCCTCAAATGAGAGGGTGGTGCTGCCACACTCTGAAATGAGGTTGTGTAATGTAATACATATAATGTAAGGTAGATTCATAGAGTGCTGATTGTCACCTGTGAGGGTATCCAGGCGCTTAATAGGTGCGAGTAGGCATGTGGTAAGGCTGGGCCCGAGTACAGGCAGTCTCAATGGTCCCACAAGAAGTCTAATTGGCAAGCCACATCTACAGCTTCTTCCGGAATTCAAGAAGTAAGGACCAGACCCTGGTGTGTTGGGGGAAGATCATTCCAGGATTTTGTGGCTTGGTAGAATGATCGACCGCCTTTTGGATAGGAAGCCAGTGGAGCTCACTGAGGAGTGGTGTGGTGTAGGACCAGCAAGGGAGGTTGCGAATGAGTCTGGAAGCAACATTTTGGATGGTTTGAAGTCTGCTAAGAAAATGGGTTGGAATACTAACGGTGACTGCGTTGCTGTAGTCTAATCTACTTGTGAATAGGGCCTGCGTTATGGTACTTCTGGTGTCTAGTGGGAGCCACTTGAAGATTTTACCTAAAATACAGAGGATGTGAAAGCATGCTGAGGTGGCGATGTTGACCTGGTACTTCATGGTGAGGTTGGTGTCCAGGATGAGCCCTAGGTTCCTAGTGTGGTCAGTTGGGGTGGGTGTGGGTCCGAGTTCAGCAGACTGCCAAGGGGAGTCCCAAGGTGAGCTCTTATTCCCGAAGATCAGCACTTCAGTGTTGTCGGTATTGAGCTTGATGCAGTTCTTCTTCATCCAATGGGCCATGCTGGTCATGCCTTGTTTGAAGTATGTCTTAGTGATGACTGTGTATTGTGAGAGGGTAAAAATGAGTTGGATGTCATCGTAGTAGATAATGCTGATTCCAGGGGCTTAGCCAGAGGAGTCATGTATATGTTGAAAAGTGTGGGGCTGAGTGATGATCCCTGAGGAACTCCCCAGATGAGGTCTTTGAGTTCTGAAGTGAACTGCACTAGCCTGACTCGTTGTGTTCTTCCGGAGATTAAGGAAGCTATTCATTTGAGTACAGGTCCTTGAATTCCACTGTGTGTAATCTGGCAATGAGAGTGTGGCAGGAGATGGTGTCAAAAGAGGCAGAGAGTTAGATGAGGATGAGGTTGGCGTGTTGTCCTTAGTAGAAGAATGAGCGATGAGAGCTGTTCCGGTGGTGTGGTTGTTTTGGAATCCTGATTGCGAGTCAGCCAAAGGTTTGTAGCATTCAAGTGGTCAGAGAGTTGTCTGTTGATGGTCTTTTCTATGACTTTGGCTGGGAAGGGGAGTGGCAAGATGGGTCAGTAGTTGTTCAGTGCTTTAAAGTCGGCTGAGAGTTTTTAGGGCAGAGCGGTGAATTTTGTGTGTTTCCAGCTGGGAAGGTGACTGTCTTGAGGGAGGTGTTGATGATGAAAGTGAGTGCCTCGCTGATCGTGGTTCTTCCCAGGTTGTAGATATGGTGAGTTCAGAGGTCTGTGGGCAACCAAGAGTGCACTGTCTTTATTATGATTGCAATGTTCTGAATGGATAGAGGGTTTCATGATGTCAGCTGATAGTCTTTGCTGATGAGGTTAGCATGCTGGGAAGCTCAATAATGGTTGGCTGGGTTTCAAAGTTGCTCTAAATGTTTGTGATTTTTCAGTGGAAGAAGTTGGAGTGTTTGTTGCAGAGTTAATGTGTATGGGTGATGCTGTTGGTTGCAGCTGTTGGGTTGGTGAATTCCTTGACGATGACGAAAAGTTCCTTGCAGTTGTTGGAGCTAGATTCAATTCTCAGGGTCAGACCTTTTTCTTGGTCTCTTTCACTTGATATGATAGTGTCTAAGTGCAGTCTTGTAGGCGTCTTTTTGTGATGCTTCCTTGGGTGGTTCTCCATTTCCTTTAGAGTTCTTTGCAAACTCTCTTGGACTCTCTGAGGTCAGCATTGTACCAGCTAGCTTATTTGTTGGATCTTTTGGGTTTAGTGTTTCAGGGGCACCAGGGTATTTGTGCAGGTGATGATCCAGTTGTTGAAGTTGTTTGTGTCACTGATGAGGTCATCGGTGTGGTTTGGGTAGTATAGCTGGAGGGCGTTCAACCCATTCTGTTTCTGTAACTTTCCTCCAGCAGCAGCTTGGGGTGTTGCTAGACTCCATAGGGGTGATCCTGTTTTGGGAAAGTGGATGATGGAGTGGTCAGTCCATGTGAGTGGATTGATGTGTTTGACTTTAAACTTGTCGCTGAAGAAGAAGACGGGGTCCAGGTACTTCCAGCAATGTGGGTAGGGCCTTGTATGATTTCGGTGAGGCCGATGTTCTGTAGACTTTCAAGCAAGTCTGTGGAGTTTGAGTCCATTGTTTCGTTGAGATCACCTATGTCAGTGAGGAGGTTGCTGAAGTGTGTGCCAGGTCATGGGAGCCGCTAGGCTATGACAGATGGTTTACAGTCTGTCTTAAGCTTGAAGTGCATGTGTTCCATAAAAGTGGCTTCTGGGTCAGTGTAAGAAGTACACTTGATGGTGTCTCTATGGATTATGGCAAGCCCTCCTCCTGGTTTATGGGTTCAGTTCTGGTACAGGATTTTGTATCTAGTAGGGATGGTTAAACAATGTCCGGAGCCGATGTGGGTTTGAGACAGGTTTTGGTGAGGAAGAGGAAGAGGAGGTTCTGTGTGCTGGTGTCTCTCCAACAAAACATATTGTAGTTTAGTCGTCCCTAGCTATCTTTCCATGCGCTGTTTGGGATTAACTACGTGCTTGAGCTTGAGTTCTGCCAAAGAAAAAGCCTCCGACAGTGCCCTAATTTTCAGATTTCCTAATTTATAAAGATTGGCCTGATAAGCAACAATCCCCCGCATAGTCACTTAGAATGCCTCCCACACATTTTCAATATAAGAGATCTGTTCATTCACATAACACAAACTAGTCTGGGCATTAATTTGTTCAACAAAGAACTCTTTCACTAAAAAGGCTCTTTTTAAGAACCAATGTTTGTTGAAGACAGTTTTCTCAGAAAAAGTAACAGATAGACTAATAGCAGCATGATCTGATAAATAATTTGAAGTGATCGAAGGATAAAAGATCAACAGATCTTTAGAAGTCAAAAAATACTAGAGGCAAAGCAGATACAGGAAGAATAAAAAGTATAACTCTTACATGATGGATAAAGAACTCTACAAGGATCTAACAAACTAAGTTCTTCCTTAAGCCTCTGCTTCGCTCTAGCAACTTTAGGATTACGATGGAGAGACGCCAGCCTGCTTATATCTACCTCTGCCTTTTGTGTAAAATTAACATCGCCACCAATTAATATTTTATTAGGAAAGCTCACCAAATTAAGTGACAAGTCACATAGTGGCTGACGGTCATCAGTGGTTGGGCCATAAAATGACACCAGGGACAACTTTTCGCTACTAATTTGAATTTCTACCACTGCGATCTACCGGATGGGTCGGAAGCCCCTTGTTCTTCTCTACCCACAAACTTCCTACTTGTGAGAAGCGCAACACCTCTGAGAAAAGCAGATGTAGAGGAATGAACCACAAGTTGGATATGGGCTCCATTTTACTGATAATATCTTAGATTATTTAATGCGAGTCTCATGTAGAACAAAACAAGTGTCATTATCGACCAACTGCCCCGCATTTGCACTGGTTATTCAGCCCATTAACATTCACTGAAACAATCTTGCACCTGAAACCAAATATCAAACTAGTCCTAATCTAACCTATGCCTAAAATACTTTGCTACTTTCTCACCATCCACCGGGTCCACTTGGTTAAATTGCTTTGACCAGCTCCTGCAAGAAACCTTTTTCTCCCCCAACATACTTGCCACAGCCCTAATTGAGAGCTGCTATACCAGCCCTCAGCCCCAAACGTGTACCCCACTAGAAACCCAAAAAAACCAACCTCATCTCCAACAATCCCCACCGTCCCATGGAGACTCGAGTCGCCCATTCACAGTGCCCCTACTTTCCACCTTCCGATGCAGTGTCTGCACCTTCCAGGGGCCCCAATTAGCTGGAGTCACCCCCCTTCAACTAAACATAGGTGTTGCAAAGTAACAGACTTACATTCACTTCACTTGCTTTTTCGCTTACATGAAAACATTTTGAATGGTTTGAAATCAAAGCACAATTACAGCCTTTTCATATTGCAAAACAGCCCCAATTACCTCTTGCCCCAGAGCCATTCACTGCTTCACTTAAATTCATTCACCCTTAGTAGTTTCTAAGACTGCATTTCAGACAAATACTTTTGTGTCGTCTCAATGTAAATCAAAACCTTAAATGTTCCCTTAAACAGAGCTTTCAATCTAGCAGGCTGCAGAAGCCTGGCTTGATCCCCTGTCACTTGAAAAGCATTGATCATCTTCCTAAACTCCTTCTGTCTTTTAGAGGTCTCAAACAACATATTAGGAAAGACCTGCACATTTTACCCATCTCTCATCTTAACTCCTCTTAACTTAATCACACTATTAAGTACCTTCTCCTGGCTTCGATATTCCCTGAAATCCACCAGCATTGTATGGGGCGTGCCCGCATATTCCAAAAAGTCAGATCATCTGTAAATCCTTGCAGCATGTGCGTATGAATCAAATCATCCACTCATTCATTAGCAGGAGCAGCCTTTCATTCCTCCTGTTTTGGTATCCTCACAAATCTAAAATTAGTCCTTCTTGCTCTGTTTTTTATGATCCTCCAGCTGTTGTTTTACAGAGCAAAGTTCTTCTTTTATGAATGGCGTTGGTTTTCAGCAATCCACTTTGAGTATTTTCAAGATCTGAAATCCTTTTTGTCATTGCCTCCATTTGTCCTGCAAATTTCTCAAAAATCTTCTCCATTTTGCCATCATAGTATCTAGTGTCTAAGTGAATTTTGGGATGTCTTAACCGCTTGAATTTTCTTCATGGCCTACAGGGCGCATTTGGGCCCCTCTCCCACCATCAATGCTGGGACGAGTCACTATAATTGCAATGCTATCTTTCCATAGGCTTATATACAAACTCAAGAATGACTCCTTTTAAGATCCTTCAACTTCATCTGATTTCTTCCTAAAATGGTGCTCCTTTGCATGGAACAGTGGTACACTCAGGGTGGCAAAGAACAGGTGCACCAAATCCTTGCGGCCTGGGCATGTAGGAGAGTAGGGTCTGCTTCCTATGGTTACCCCCACTTTTTGCTGTGTTTCACTGCTTTTTCGACTTTAGTCTGGCTGTGGCCCTGCTAATCAGGCCCACAGCCTAGCTGTTCTCTCTCTAAATTGATTCCATGTACATTAGGTACATACCAGATTGGTTACTGAGTTAGCTTGTGAGCCCCTAGTGTATGGTACCTTAGGTACCAAGGGCATAGGTACCCCAGAGGCCTACCAGGGGCTGAAGCATGTATTATGCCACCCATGGGACGCCTTCCAAAATGGCACCACAGGTCTGCACTTGCAGCCTGGGTAAGGTGGTGTAAGCACCCCTTACTGGGATATAGTCTACCTATATCCACCATTTAAAACAGACACATATTAACCTATAAGTCACTCCTTTGGCAGGTCTTGACAATCCTGAGGGCAGAGTGCTTGGTTTTGTGTAAGAGGGTGCCCTAGCATGAGCTGAGCCTCTCTGCAGCTTTCGGAATCCCTTCCTTATATCTGTTCTGTGATATGGCCATACGATATACTCTTAGGTGCATTATAATCCTCGCGGTTAATGCTAACTTTGGTTTGGCTACATGAAAACATGTCGTGTTTGGTGTCAAACACTTTGGAATACTACTCCCGCCAGTTCTGGCGGCGGGGGTTGCATTCCACCCTTCTAGAGGGAGAAGACATGTACACACTTACTTTCCCGGTAAGAGTTTAAAAGAGCCCCAGCATCACAAAATGGATGCTGCTGCCACAGACACTAGTCTGACCTCCTGCTGCTGGACGAAACTCCGGCAGGGGAGGCCTGGATAATAGGTTTCCTGTCCAGGGAGGTGCCAGCACCTCCCCAGACAGGCTTTAGTGCATTGAGGCAGGGTGGGTTGCATTCATTGAATGCTTTTCAGACACTGCCTGGGGCATACACAGTGCTCCATGCATTTCCAAGTTTAAACTGGTTGCTGGGGCTCTCAGTCCCAGCTCTAGCGTGAAACTGGACAAAGGGGAAGGGGTGTAACCACCCCCTTCCCAGGTCATCCCATAGGTGGGACCCTAGAGTTAGTCCATCCCCTAAACTTAGTATAAGTATAGGAACCCAGTCACTGAGACTTTAGATTACCCTGAACGAAACTCTGAAGACGAAATCCTGGACCTTCGACATTCCATATCGACTGGAAGATGGAAGAAATCTCTCTTGAGGTCAATAAGTGACATCCCTGTTCAAACAGGCGCCTAAGAGCATCTTGCTGGTGTGCATTTTCGAGGCACCCGCCGGATCCCGAAGAATCTGCCACACAGGACACGTACTTCCAGACATCTCTGAGGCCGACGCAAGATCCCAGCAAAGCTGAGACCCGCAGCCGACACGAGAGACGTGGGACCGGAACTCCTGGACATCCTGCAATTTTGCAAGTGCATCTACTTCCCAAAGTTTCCCGAAGTTGTGCATTGGGCTATTTGTTGCCCTTATCCCAAGCACCTTTTGCCCTGAAGCTGAGAGGCCTACACTCCATGATGTTTGCGTGAGCCTGTTTTCTTCACTGAAGCTTGAGGCTCCATCGCGATCCCTAGTCCGTTGGCTAGTGGGTCCCCATGAAGTACAATCCTTTGTTTCTTGAGGCTTCCTGGTTGCTCCAAATGTGCTCTGACTCCCATCCAAAGGGTGAGTCCCTCAGACCTTGCTGGTCTGCACTGATGCCAATCTTGTCATCTTGCGTGGGTGGCTGTTGCCAAGGCTTATTGGGTCCAATCCGATTCCGACGCTGCAGCACTCGATATCCTTTGTGGGACAGCTCGAATCCAGCTCCTGATCGTCGCCGTCTGGTTCTCGTGGCTGAAGAGTCAAACTTCATCTACTTCACCTTAAAGCACCCAACATAGGCTGGCATCTTCTTGTCGCCATCCTTGTCACTGGCTAGTGACCCAGACTCTGTCCCCTCTGCTTTCTGGTTCTTCAGACCTCCAATCCACCCTTGAATACACCCGGACACTTTTCCTCTCGTCGCCCGCGGCACTTCTTCGCAGCTCTCCATTGGAATCGACGATGAAACCCGACACGAAAAGACACCTATGCACCCAGCTTCCCTGGGTGAGGTAACACGAGTACTCCGGTGCTCCTGTGGGTCTTGACTCCCGAAGTGTCCTAGTCTAAGGGGGTTTCACCGCAGTCCACTCCTAAGTGTCCTTAAACTTTAAAACTGTAACTTGAATTTCCTACATAGAATTCAATGGTGATTCGTGGCTGTGTTTAGACACTGCACGCGTCCCCCGTGGGTCTCCTGCGTCCCTACCTTGGGTGGTTTCTGATTGCCCCAGCGGTTCTACAGGCCCCAGGCCTCACTTCTATCCCTCACGTTGTTCTTATACCACTATTTTAGTATATGGTTTGTGAGGCCCCTAGGGCAAAACATATACTGTGCTATTACTGTGTTGTATTTAAAGTCCTTGTATTGTACTTTTGCCTCTAGCCTCATAAAGAGACCTGAGGGGTTGTGTTTAGAACAAATACATATATTTGACATATACCTGGTGTGGTGCTCTTTCATTTGATCATTCAAGAGATTATAGACTGGTAAAACAAGCTGCTTTACATTCCTTCAAGACTTAGCCTGAAGGCTGCTCCCCACAGCGACCACTAGTATAGCTTTCTTTAAAGGTTGTCTTAAACCTACCATCAGTAAGGGTCGTTTGGACTGGTGCAAGGTGCCCACTGGAATAGTGGACATCATTTGCCAGGCCAACTTCTCACAGGGCAGGGCCGACATGCAAAACTATTATTGACGCTCCCAGTTAATACTTGTATTAATTTATTGTTGGTTGTTCATCTCTGGATGAGACCCTGCTTATGCAGCTTAGCTCTGGGCCATGGGGAGCATACTCCAAATAACCTTCCTATACATGGGTAATGCACCCTCTGCCTGACCACCTGCTGCCACCACAAAGATCTGTGAATTGAAAGATGTGTTGAGAACCACTGACTGTTCTGGGGGCCAAACGATGGGGGCCCCTCTATGGTTGGGCACATGTTTGAAGTTAGCCTTGTCCCGTCTGGGTTACCAGGGTGGGATTCCATTGGCATCTCTAAGTTGGGAGATAGAGTAGCATAAGGCACTGTCCATTCATTCACAGACCTTCACTCAGAATTTAGTCTACATTAGCTTTCTTAGATACCTACTTCTCATACATACCCCCTCCCGATGTCTAAGGCTCTAAACACTATACTCCAATGTATCCCACTCAAGGTTAAACTGTAGATGGGTGAAGATGTAAAATCTACATGAAAATCCCTAAATCTGGGGATCAAGAACCTAGCCCTTGGGTGATTGGTATTCACAACACTCACTGGAGTTGGAAAAATTAGATTTCAGAAAGAAAATGTTTTCTTTCTTGAGTACTCACTCACCAGGGTATCCCCACGTGACATGCTTCATCATAGGGGCCATCCCAGTCCTCTACGGACTGAGGCGTGCCACGACTTGCTCACTCCAAAACTGGCCCTACTAAATATCCTATTAGACTCAGACAAACACGCACTATTGATTTTTTTTCTCCAAAAATGCAAAATGAGATATATTTCACAAATATCAGGCTGGAGAACCCCCAGACTTAGGAATCTGGGTTTCAGCCCTAAATCACTGTATGGCCCTTGAAATACACCTCTATCAAGCTCGAGGGCACCTTCAGAAACACCACACATTTTGGATAGTGTTGTGATAAGGGAAAGGACATTTTGATAGCACTCCACGGGAAGGAGATTAGGAAAACACTGTTGATATATGAGGCCAGTAATTGCTAAACACTTTAAGTCTTTACTTCTTCAACAACATAATTAACACTGCATTTTTGCTTCATCTTGAACAGTCAATTGTGCTGCCTCTGGTTTATATTGGAAATTACAATAAAATGTATTGTAAGAAATGATCACAAATGAAAAGAGCAGTATTGTTTTTCAATTCTCTGGAAGTTTACCTAGTGGCAGAGATTTCAGTTCCACAGAATTTTGCCAGGTATGGGGAGGGTGAATTATACACATCTAACTGATTGTGAAATGTGTTGTCAACAAATTAAAAATAAATAAAAATTAAATGTAAGCTTATTTTTACTTCAATATAAATTTGAGTGCTTGAGCGTTCAAAAAAAATATGTATAGGCAAAGCTAATAGGTCTGGCGTTTGGTAAGTCTTGTTTTGTTTTGTCACGGTTTTTGCAAAACGTTATTGATTGGAAAGCTGCTGGGCCAATCTCGGACTCAAACAACTTGTTGACACCCCCACCCACCTTGCCGGACACACGCTCGACCCTATCTTCTCCTCCAGCAAACACATCTCCTTCGATCACACCACAGCTCTCCATTGGACAGACCACAGCTGCGTTCACTTCAGCTACAAAAAGACCACGACCCACAACCCCCCACAACCTATTCCACCAAGAAACTGGAACAAAGTCACCACCGACCAACTCTTCACATCGCTTAACCACAACCCACCTGCCATATCATCGGACTCAAACCATGCTGCCACCAAACTCACACAATGGATCACTCACAGCGCTGACGAATTAGCACCCTTGAAAAACCACCAGATCAAAGTAGGCAACAAAAAGGCCCCCTGGTTCAACGATGACCTTAAGAAATCCAAAAAGTTATGTCGTACTCTCGAGAAAACCTGGAGAAAAAACCCAACCAACGACAACCTGACCACCTTCAAGGACGCCTCCCGCAAACACCACCAATTAATCCGATCCACCAAGAAATCAGCATTCAAGGATCGACTCGACAACAACGCCCACAACAGCAAGGAACTATTCAACATCGTCAAAGAATTTACCAACCCCACCGCCGGCACCAACAACATCACTCCCTCTCAAGACCTCTGCGACTCCTTATCCTCTTTCTTCCACAACAAAATCGCCGACATACATAACAGCTTTGAAAACCAATCCGAGGATCAGTCCACTCCACTCACCTCCGAACCAAAACAGCTCTCTCACAACCTTTGCGCCTGGAACCCAATCACCACTGAAGACACCATCCGCCTGATGAACTCCATCCACTCAGGTTCACCAACCGACCCTTGTCCCCACCACATTTTCAACAAAGCAGACTCCATCATCGCCCCCCATCTCCGCGATGTCATCAACTGTTCCTTCAACTCCGCTACCTTCCCGGAAAGCTGGAAACATGCCGAACTCAGCGCCCTTCTAAAGAAACCCACAGCAGACCCCTCTGAACTTAAGAACTACCGCCCCATCTCACTCCTCCCATTCCCTGCCAAAGTCATCGAGAAAGCCGTCAACAGTCAGCTCGCCACCTTCCTTGAATCCAACAATTCCCTCGACCCGTCACAGTCCGGCTTTCGAGCCAAACACAGCACCGAAACCGCCCTCATCGCAGCTACAGACGACATTCGAACGCTTCTAGACAACGGAGAAACAGTCGCCCTCATCCTACTCGACCTCTCCGCCGCCTTCGACACAGTCTGTCATAGCACCCTCATACACCGCCTCAGCAATGTCGGAATACAAGGAAAAGCTTTGGACTGGATCATCTCGTTCCTCGCCGGAAGAACCCAGAGAGTCCGCCTACCCCCATTCAAATCAGAGGCCACCGAAGTCATCTGCGGCGTACCACAAGGATCTTTACTCAGTCCCACCCTATTCAACGTGTACATGAGTCCACTCGCATCCATTGCGCGGCAACACAACCTCAACATCATCTCCTACGCAGACGACACCCAGCTGATCCTCTCCCTCACCAAAGACCCAAACACCGCCAAAACCAATCTACACGAAGGAATGAAAGAAGTAGCCGAATGGATGAAGAACAGCCGTTTAAAACTAAACTCGGACAAAACAGAAGTCCTCATCTTAGGACCATCACCCTCTGCCTGGGACGACTCTTGTTGGCCACCGGCCCTGGGTACAGCACCCATACCTACAGATCACGCACGTAACCTGGGCTTCATCCTGGACTCCTCCCTCTCGATGACCAGACAAGTCAACGCCGTCTCATCTTCATGCTTCAACATCCTACTCATGCTCAAAAAAATCTTCCGTTGGATCCCCGCCGAAACAAGAAAGACAGTCACCCACGCACTGGTCACCAGCCGACTGGATTATGAAATACCCTCTACGCCGGAACCACTGCCAAACTACAGAAAAAACTCCAACGCATCCAAAACGCCTCAGCCAGACTCATACTGGACATCCCTCGTCAAGCTCACATTTCAGGTCACCTGAAAGAACTCCACTGGCTCCCCATCAACAAGAGAATAACGTTCCGTCTCCTCACCCACGCTCACAAGGCCCTCTACGACCTAGGACCTAAATGCCTCAACACAAGACTGTCCTTCTACACACCCACCCGCCAACTACGATCATCCAACCAATCCCTCGCCGCAATTCCACGCATCCACAGATCCACCATGGGAGGAAGATCCTTCTCCTACCTAGCGGCCAAAACCTGGAACTCTCTCCCCACGCACCTCCGCCTTACCCAGAACCACCTCTCCTTCAGAAAGCAGCTAAAAACCTGGCTTTTCGATAAGTAATGCACCCTCCCTCCCTCCCTCAAGCGCCTTGAGACCCTCTGGGTGAGTAGTGCGCTATATAAATTCAGGAACTTGGAACTTGAACATGGTAAACCCAGCACTGAATGGAACTACCTTGTGTGTGGATGTGCTCCTTGTGAAAAGACAGTATTCCGTAACTTCTGGTGAAGTCAGTCAATGGCTGAAGGAGACAGAAACAGATGAAGCTGGAATGTGCCCTGTACTCACTTCATATACATCCTACTATCATATCAGGCAACACTGGCACGAAAGGGAACTCCCTTTGTGCGGATGTGCACCTTCTGAAACAGCAAAACGCAATCACTCAAGTGAAGTTAACCAGAGGCTTGCGTAAGCTGACCCATTGCCCCATGTTGTACGCTGAAGTGGGTGGAAGCAAAATGGGAAAGACACAACGACAAACCAATGGGTTAAGAGAGGTGGCTGAAAGCCCATTTAAGTATGTATATTATTCACGTCAATTAGTCGAATCAAAAGGTCTTGGCTAATGCCAGGCCAATAAATGCTCCCTCAAGAAGGGCGAATATAATATTTTACCTGTATACAAATGCAAATCTCTTCTTCTTGGTCCTCTCAAATTCACTATCGCTTGTCTCCAGTCGAGTGAGGTAGCTGTGTGTGAACTCAAAGTCCAACTCCACAGAGATTGAGAGACCGCTACGCATTTTCATGGTCTGCAGAGGGTCAGCATCTCCAGAGAGGCAATCAGGACTTTTATGGCTTTCAAATTGGAGAAGTAGCTTCTCTGTGTGGAGTGGCAATCCCAGCAAAACAATCTCCACTCCAGCGCCAACGTCGTTTTTCACAATCTTCCAGTCTGGAAGGTAGAAATAGGAGGTACAGATGAGAACACTGACACAAGATGGCAGCAACCAAAAAACGTGATCCCATGCACACTCCTTCCAAAGCTCTTCCATTCTTGGTCACTCCTCTCTGCCACTGGATTAAGACAAAAGGACTACCCAGCTTCCCATGCAAAATGTATTGAAGGGGTTCACAAACTGTATTAAGTTCCCCTAAAAGGCTCTGGACTGAGTAGGGGCACCCCCCTCCCCCCCCCCCCAGTTATGCCCCTGATATTCCAGTCCTGGAACCCACACAGAGCTCTAGAAGCAAGCATCAATCCTGATTATGCAGCTGACTCTGGCAGTGCTGCAATCCACCAACTGCAGGGCCGATCCACCTCCATTCTCATCTAGTGCATCACATGCTGCTCCAGTTCTAGGATGCAGACCCCTCATATTCATTGTGTCATGCTCCTCTACTCACCCTTTGAGGTGGTCTAACTGGGATCCTTACCATTCGAGTTACACAAGAGCAACCTGCACATTTCCTCCTCCTGGTCTGTCTTTGGTTCCAAGCATCTCCAGCCAAGGGGGGAGCGGCGCCTTTTCTCTGAAACAGATAAGAAGAGCTCAGGTCATGCTGATCGATACACACCCAACAGCCACTACCTGGAGTTCTCCATGCCCTTGGACAGTCCATGGCAGTTGGTATGCTGGCTGGAAAGAAGTGGAGCATCTCCGTGGGAGTACAGGGTCTAGTATATCAATTTAAAATGTGTCAGTAAAGGTAAGTGTGTGGCGGCTCAAGGCAATTCCAGAGAATGTGGAAATGTTTGTATTTGGCTGTGGTTGAGAGTATGGCAAGGAGGGTAATTACAGACACCTCTGTGGATGTAAAAGAATCAGAACAGTATGGCCCAGCTCACTGTCATTCTTCTATAGTGTACCTTGTGATTTTTGTGATTCAGGTCTGACAGCGCCGGGACGCCCCTTTGCTGGGGCAGCTGTGCGCTCTAAAAATCATTTAACATAACATAACATAACATTGTGTGTGAACATTATTTGGCTCTGCAATTGTGAAATTCACTGCTATGATGGAGATAATCGATAAACCTGTCTTTGCAACTGAGCCTGTAAAATATATTCTTTTTTTTTCAAATTAAGGCAGGGATGCTATAGGTGATGGAGAGGTTGGGAGGGCAAACATTCACTTTTCTGAGGGTAGCAGAAATCCATGCACTGGCCCTACTAAGAGTAGAGCCAATACAAGGCGTTACTTACAAACCCATCCGCCCACAAATAACCCCCTACCTGCTTGTCATACTCTTCATTGCAGGAGGATCAATTAACATCAGAAGACTCATCTATTACACTAAATTCCAAAAGCACGTAATCACATCCGTTCCTGCCTAAGCACAAAGAACATTTATTCACTAACCTGAAAACATTACCCTGGCGCCTGGTATGCTCTCTTTCCAAAAGGCATTAGTCATACACCTTCTCAAGGATCCCATGTGCTTGTTTTTGGAAAATTCACACTGAGAATAACCATATTTCACTAATCTCAACGACAAATATCTCAGGATCCCATTTAGTTTCCTTGTTTTTGAAAGAATCTCAGGCATTTTTTCTAAAATTTTAGGTTAAATTTTGTTTTACCATTTTTAAATGTGGAAAACCCCTCTAGATATCCCAGCGCTAACTCTTAACTATTTTTTTATCCAACCTTTGTACTTACTCTAACGTACAATCTCTTTCTAGCTTTAACAATATCCTAAATACAGTAACATGCGCCTTACACTAACACTTGCCCTCTTTCAGTGTTGTATCACAATACTGAAGTTTTAATATTGACCTGCACTTACATCAGTTTCCACAATACTGACTATCAACATATTGTCACTGTGTTCAGTCAGTTCGAATAATTTCCCCAAAGCAGTTGCAAAAACTGGTCATAACGTTTGAACACTATCAGTCTCCTCAGTGGAGAGGAGCCTAGTCTTAGAAGAAAGGAATAATGTCTTACTCAAACTAGTCCTCCCTATAACCTTAATTTAAAATCGTCACCTCTCTATGTATTTTCTTAGCAACTGACCTCGTGAGTATCTCCATTTTCACATCAACGGACAAGGATTAAAAAATCCATGTAACCCCTGGCCTATCACTGCACTATCCCCGGCAAGAAGAAAGTCCAGTCCCTGGGTCCTTATAGCGTCAGCATAATGCAGCAATGCCGCTTCGACAGCAATCTGAATGTGCACACCTGAATGGTCGCTACTATCAGTGCTAATTTGAAAAAATATATATTTTCCTTTGGCACCTGCTCTGAGAATGCAAGGGCAAAGCTCCTAAATACCAGCGAGGTCTAGTTTTTAGGTCGAGCGACCTATCTCAATGCGCATGCGCATTGAGCGGGAGCTCGATATATAGGCGCTTAAACAAAGCTTACCGAGATCGGGCGATTCCATGGCGATTCCATGCAGTGCCCGTGAAAAGGAGCTCAATGCGCAAGCGCATTGACATAGAAAAGCGCGTGCACAGGAAAGACAGCCATCTGCCGCCAGCAGCTTCACTTCAAAGGGATCATTTCGCACTCTCAGGCATTTCTCCTCCCTAATTTAGTCACTGCCGACGGCCAGCCGTACTTTCACTTTGACGGCGCCAGGCCGTCTCTTGTTAACTCCAGGTTCCGCCTACTGCACTTCATCCACTACCCAGATGATGAGATTGTCTACTGCACTTATCCGTGCCAGCGCTGCACTTCAGGTAAGAGACCCTCCTTCAGCCCTCGCTCAAGAACCTTACGCCCTTAGTTCTCTTTACTCAACCTGCGTCTTAATTTTACCTTCCCTTCACAGCACGCTTACTAGGACGGACCCGTCCTGAGACGTGCCAGTGTATTATTATATTTATTTCATTTTCCTCACCGAGGAAACAGCTTCCATCGATACCATCATTACCCCTACTCCAACCACGCTTGGCGGTAAGATGACGTGCAGTCCTTTGCTTTGTGCTTTACACCATCGTGATCGCCCGTGCCTTATACCCCGTTTCCCACACATGCTTAACGTTTCCCGCTCCTTTTCCACAGCGCCATTTGACACGGGGCCGCTTTTTACTCACAGGTACTGCCCCCTTCCTCACTTTTCTCCTCCTTACATGCTGTCCTTTACCTCTTAATTTCTCTTTTGCTCCCGCTTTTTATTGGCAATCCCTTTTCCGTCAATCTTAGTTTACTTGTTTTGAATACTTGCCTGTCACTTTTTAGAGTCTATTTCTATCTAGATCAGTTTCTAGATGGTCCACTAATACTTATCGAACCGTGGCATTTTTCCTGTATTTGCGTAACTCTACAACTCTAGCTTTCTTCATTATCTATGTAGGAAATGGCCATGCAAAATCCGTTTGGTTTTCTCTTAGAGACAACACGTCACCATCGTGAACACACCCAGTATGCCTCCAGACTATGCTTTTATTGTGTCTTCTCTTAGGTTTCTCTTCTGTGCTGTGGTATCTACAATGTACCCTCTTTCTGTTTCTGTTAATCAATTTGTGTAACTTCATTCACGACCGATTTCCCAGCCGGTTTGTCTTTTGTTTTGCATTAGAGGTACGCTCCGCATCTGACCCTGCTTAACATATACTTAGACTGTGTAGTTTTTCAACATATTGAATCGTTTCATTAATTGTTTATCACCGCATTGGCCCTCTGAACCTTAAATTTTGAAATCTATCCATTTTGCCTCCCAGATGGAATGCTCACCGTACTTTTAAATTCATGTTCTACTCCCCCTTTTTACGCCTCATAGTCCTCCAATTTTCTGACGCACTTTACGCCATGTGTTAACCCGAATATAGTGTTCCTTTTCCTGTGTTATGTATAGCCTCTGACGTTATAGTTGTCTAATTTTGCTACGGTTTTTCCTTTTTACATTTCTTAAATTACTCATCTGTCACCCCCAGCTTTTGCTCTATCACGACACGGGATGCAGCCACTGTTGAAATGCATTGTTAACGCGTTTTTAATCAATTAATACATGTTCAATTGACAAAATAGGATGTTGACGTGTGTCTGCTATAGGTGTCACATTTGCGAAAGTTATAACTATTGGCATTGTAAATGACAACGCTATTAATTTAGCTATTTTAAAAAACAACACATAAATAAAAAAAATGTCATTTATAAGAGCAATAGCTCAAACTTTCCTAATGCGAGACCTATTGCATTTCCAATGCTTGTTATTCCACTGCATCTCTCTTTCTTTCACCACCCTTCACTTCCGGTCTCTTTATCTTACTCTTGCAGTTTTTTTCTCATACGGGATTTCTCCCTTTGATGTTGTCAACCCTGTAACCTCCTTCTTTACTTCTGCATTTCTCTCTCTAGCTGTGTGTGGTGTCAAGTCAAGTCAAGTCAAAATTTATATAGCGCACTACATACCCGTAGGGTCTCAAGGCGCTTGAGGAAAGGGGGGGGGGAGGTTTACTTATCGAATATCCATGTTTTATGTTGTTTTCTGAAGGCTAGGTGGTTTTGAGTAAGATGGAGGTGGATGGGAAGGGAATTCCAGGTCTTGGCCACTAAGTAGGAGAAGGATCTTCCTCCCATGGTGGCTTTGCGGATGCGCGGAACAGTGGCGAACGCAGCTGGCGGGTGGGGGTGTAAAAGGAAAGGCGCGTGTTGAGACAATCAGGTCCAAGTTCGTATAGGGCTTTGTGTGCGTGGGTGAGGAGACGGAACGTTATTCTCTTGTTGACGGGGAGCCAGTGAAGGTCTTTCAGGTGAGCAGAAATGTGGTCTGTGCGGGGGATGTCTAGTATGAGTCTGGCTGAAGCATTTTGGATGCGTTGGAGTTTTTTCTGTAGTTTCGCGGTGGAACCGGCGTAAAGGGTGTTTCCGTAGTCCAGACGGCTTGTAACCAGTGCGTGGGTGACCGTTTTTCTAGTTTCGGTGGGGATCCAGCTAAATGTTTTTTTGAGCATGCGTAGAATGTTGAAGCATGAAGAAGAGACGGCGTTGACTTGTCTGGTCATCGAGAGTGAGGAGTCCAGGATGATGCCTAAGTTCCGTGCGTGGTCCGTCGGTATGGGGGCTTTTCCTAGGGCCGTTGGCCACCAAGAGTCGTCCCAGGCGGAAGGGGATGAGCCTAGGATGAGGACTTCCGTTTTGTCCGAGTTCAGTTTTAGACGGCTGTGCTTCATCCACTCGGCTACTTCTTTCATCCCTTCGTGTAGGTTGATTTTGGCGATGGTTGGGTCTTTGGTGAGTGAAAGGATCAGCTGAGTGTCATCAGCGTAGGAGATGATGTTGAGGTTGTGTTGACGTGCGATGGTTGCGAGGGGGCTCATGTAGACGTTGAAGAGGGTGGGGCTGAGTGATGATCCTTGCGGGACGCCGCAGATGACTTCGGTGGCCTCTGACTTAAAAGGGGGGAGGCGGACTCTCTGAGTTCTTCCAGCAGGAATGAAATGATCCAGTCCAATGCTTTTCCTTGAATTCCGATGTTTCTGAGGCGTTGTATAAGGGTGCTATGGCAGACTGTGTCGAAGGCCGCGGAGAGGTCAAGGAGGATAAGGGCGACTGTGTCTCCGTTGTCCAGTAGTGTTCGAATGTCGTCTGTTGCTGCGATGAGGGCGGTCTCGGTGCTGTGCTTGGCTCGGAAGCCAGACTGTGAGGAGTCGAGTGATTTGTTAGTTTCGAGGAAGGTGGCGAGCTGATTGTTAATGGCTTTCTCAATGACTTTGGCAGGGAATGGGAGGAGCGAGATGGGGCGGTAGTTTTTGAGTTCGTTGGGGTCAGCTGTGGGTTTCTTCAGAAGGGCGCTGAGTTCGACGTGTTTCCAGCTATCTGGGAATGTGGTGGAGTTAAGGGAGTAGTTGATGACATCTCGGAGATGGGGCGCGATAATGGAGTCTGCTTTGTTGAAGATGTGATGGGGACATGGGTCTGTAGGGGATCCTGAGTGGATGGAGTTCATCAGGCGAATGGTCTCTTCTGTGGTGATTGGGTTCCATTCGAGAAGGATATTCGGAGGGGGTAACGGTTCGGAGGTGAGTGGGGTGGATTGGTTTACAGGTGTGTTATCAAAGCTGTTATGGATGTCGGCGATTTTGTTATGAAAGAATGAGGCAAGGGAGTCGCAGAGGGCTTGAGAGGGGGTGATGTCGTTAGAGCTGGCGGTGGGGTTGGTGAATTCTTTGATGATGTTGAAAAGTTCCTTGCTGTTGTGGGCGTTGTTGTCTAGTCGGTCTTTGAGTGCTGATTTCTTGGCTGTCCGTATTAGTTGGTGGTGTTTGCGGGTGGCGTTTTTGAAGGCGGCTTGGGTGATAGTGTTTGGGTCTGTTTTCCAAGTTTTCTCAAGGGAACGACAGAGCTTCTTGGATTTCTTAAGTTCGTCGTTGAACCAGGGGGCGTTCTTGCTACCTTGCTTGGTTTGATGTTTTTTCAAGGGTGCTAATTTGTCGGCGGTTTGGGTTAACCATTGTGTGAGGTTGATGGCGGCTTGGTTAGGGTTCGTTGAATAGGCAGGGGGTTTTTGAAGAAGCGATGTGGAGATCTGGTCGATGGTGATTTTGTTCCAATTTCTTCGCAGAGTTGGTTGAGGGTGGTTGTGGGTCGAGGTCTTATTGTAGATAAAGTGGATACAGCTGTGGTCCGTCCAGTGGAGGGGTGTGGTATGAGTGAAGGAGATATGCTTGCTGGAAGTGAAGATAGGGTTGAGTGTGTGTCCTGCATAGTGTGTGGGGGTGTTAACAAGTTGTTTGAGTCCGAGATTGGCGAGATTGTCCAGGAGGGTGGTGGTGTTACTGTCGTTGCTCTTTTCCAGATGGAAATTGAGGTCTCCCAGTAGAATGTAGTCTTCTGAAGGGAGGGCGTGTGGGGTGATAAAGTCAGTGATGTCTTCGCTGAATTTAGTACGGGGTCCTGGTGGCCTGTAGAGGAGGGTGCCCCTAAGTGTTGTCTTGGGGTCGGTGTGGATCTGGAAGTGAAGGTGTTCGGCGATAGCGAGGTTGTCATCTGAGCTGGTTGAGACGCGGATGGTGTTCTTGTGGACGATGGCGATGCCTCCTCCTGTTTGGATGGGGCGGTCCTTACGGATGATCTTGTAGCCGTCCGGGATGGCTATGGTGATGTCTGGAGCTGAAGAGGCATTCATCCAGGTTTCTGTTAGGAAGGCGATGTCCGGAGAAATGGTGTCGATTAGATTCCAAAGGTCGATGGCGTGTTTGTGAACCGAGCGGGTGTTGAGAAGGATGCATTTGAGGTGGTTGGTGTTGGCTCTCTGTTTGTTGTTTGTGGATTTAGTTTGGGACTTGACGCAGGTAAATTTGCAGGAGTGGCAGGTGAAGGGTCCATGAGTGTGTCCTGGTGCTGCTTGGGTGCAGTTAGTGAGTCGGCCGGGGTTGAGTGCAAAGAGGGAGGAGGCGTCGTATGTAATGCGGGGAGGATGGGTGAAGCGGGGACCAGGGGGTCTGGCTCTGGGCGCGGTCCAGGCGCGGACGGGCGTAGACGGGCTTACCTTTGGCGCACCTTCGGCGCGGCCGTAGCGCGTGGACGCTGCGCGTGGGTCCATCTGTCCATAAATGGATAGTGGGGGGGGGCGGAGCGTGGGAGGGTCAGCTTGGGAGGCGGGAGCGGGGAGGAGACACGGGGACAGGTAAACAGCAACAACAACAGCAAAATGGCGGTGGGGTAGCGCGATTCTAAGCAGGGGCACAGTCGATCTTAAAATAGCCAAAATGCACTACACGCGCTGTAAATAGAATAGACAATAAAGTTGCCACTAAGCAGGAGCACTGAGCAAATTAATAAAATTAAATTATTCCGCTGAAAAACGATACCAGGCAAATGCAGATTACAATTAATTAATTAAAGTAAAACGATACCAGGCGCTATACAGGAGCGCTATGCACAAGTGGTACCAGGCGCTATGCAGCTGAGCTATCTCTGGAAGGCAGGGCTCGAGGAGGAGCGAGTGGGAGCGACCTCTGAGTTCGAGAGTCAGACGGTCACCGTGGTGCTGAATACATTTACAAAATGTACTCTACCACGGTTCTAAAGACATTTTTGGACTTACCCTGATATGCAGAGTGCTTGTCCCATATTTTTTGCTAGATTTGTTCATAAATGGGGTGTTGTTTGGACGGTTAGCCCTGAGAATGGAGCACCTGTTCTTTGGGAAAGATTTAGTGTGCAGTGACTTATGCGACAAAAGTTCTCCAAAGTCGGTTGGAACATTTTTAAATATCTCAATTATTTACATTCAAATCTCCTTATCTGCATGAACTTGAAAATGTAGACTTTTAAATTCAGAATAGGTTTCCATCACAGTGCCACTCATCCCTTAGCGATATCTTCCTTTAAGAATGCGGAAGGGATGTGCAGCAGTGGGTCATAGATGCACTGTACAAGAAAATATGTTTTACTTGATTGGCGGTATTTTCTATGGGACTGTCGAAAAATATTAAAACAATTTTTTTAAAGTATACTATAAGATCAAGATTGGGTGCATGGAGTTTTTTTTAATCAAATGTAATCCTCGCACATAGCTTGTGCATTAGCAAGATTTCTAACGGTTTTATTAGAATGTGTACCTTGATTGTTTATTGATTGGGCTCATGTGGTTATAATGTTTTAATATCCTTTTAAGAAGTCTGTATTCTTATGATTTGTATAAATTCTATTTTAGATGTTTAATAAAGCTTGGTTTTATTTGTATTTTTAACTGGGATAATAAATCATGTTTTTATGTTTTACAAGCTTGTTGCTCAAATAAACATTATTTTGACGGACTAACAAATGTCTTTTTTATTCCTGTCTATTTTCTCGCTATGGGAAATTGCATTCTATCAAAAGTCTGAAAGACACTCACCATGAAAGTCAGGAGTTTTGCACTGTTGGCATCACGTACACCTGATGCAGCAGGTGTAATGGCGTCAGGAATGCTAGGGGTCCTGTGCAACCCAATTATGGCTATTTTTCAGGACCTTAGGCCTCGTCAGTCTGATATATCTTGGTGCCTGTGGCACATTGAACACAGGATCCACATCTGAGAATACCCATCACACTTAGGGCATATACGGAAATAAACAACAAAGTTATGGAATGAATCCTTAACCCTTTAAGTGCTGCCGTCGGCCAACGGTCGTCACGGGCACTACCTCCCCAGTGCTGCGTGCGACCGTTGGACGTCCATTCAGCACTGGATAATGGACAGCGCAGCACTGGGGAGGTATATTTACGAAGCTCCTAAGGTGTTAAGTCATCTCAGCCACTGCCGCCCGCCTGGGACTGCATTTCAGTTCAAAGATGGATGCGTATCGCAAGAAATTACCAATGGCTGAGAATAAGTTAAGAATGCCATCCATCACTTTTTGGTTCTGCTCATAAATTGGACATACAACTTGGCTAAGGTGGATTAGTGTTGTGCAGTGTGGCCTCACACATGTGGATTTCCTTCCTGCGTGACCACAAAGATGACAAGATTGACAATGCTAGACAGTTTGGGAAAAGCAGCACAGCCGTTACTAGTCCTGAACTAACACATTTAGGAGTGAAGGCTGCTGTCCTGCAGTGCTACATGTTTTATATTAGTTCTTGGGCAGCACCTTGCTAGAAATCTCTCCTCTTCGTGCTGCTGCGAGTGGTTAGTGGGAGCTGCATGGGGCAATGGCCAGTGTGCCTCTAAATAAACACACACCCTTGCTATTACTTGCCTTTGTTCCTGCATCACGGTGATCAGGCATCGCGGATGGGTCGAATGACAGATGGAGATAAGATTTCAAGTGCAGAATTAGTATGCAACCACCCGCAGTAATCGATAAACAGTTAGCTCTGATGGTACTGTGTAAAAGTTGCATGCAGTTCCCTTTGCTGCCCCTACGTCTGTATTTTTTATGCTGGTGAGTTCTGTCAAATAAATTAGTATTTGCTCCCCAGGCGATGCAAGATTTGTAGTCCTGCTTCTCTGTTTGTGTGGTAACAAATGATGGACAGAATGCTGAATTAATCAAACATTCCGCCCCCCCCCTCCACAAGAGAAATGGGTTAAACCTATCATTCTTTTGCTCACTACGTTGGACCCAGTCATATGCAAATCAGTCTTGACCTTGCTCCTCATGGGAACAGTCCAGCCCAAACTGCTAAGCTGGGTCCTCCGTGGACCAGAAACAAGCACCCTGGGAGCAGTTTCGGGGTAACATCCCTCATGAGCCAGGCAAGCTTGAATCCAGTGGCACAGCAACGTAACCACATCTGGGCATACCCATCCCTCTAAGGGCAAAAAGTGGTCTGGCAATAAAAATGATGGACGGAATGCTGAATTAATCAAACATTCACCCCCCAGTGAAGAGATCTGGGTTAAATCCATTGTTCTTGTGCTCACTACACCAGGCTCAGATCTCGGTACTGGGGTGAATGTTTGACATTGTTTAACATTCTGTCTATTAATTGTTCTTTTTGCATTTGTCACCCCGAGTGAGACGGGTATGCCCAGACGTGGGTCCTGTGCTCACCATGCCACTGGAGTCAAGCTATCCTGGCTGCTGAGGAGTGAAACGCAGAAACCAGTCCTAGGATGCTTGTTTCCGGTCCAGGGAGGACCTGGCCTGGCAGTTCGAGCTGGACTGTTCCCATGGGGAGCAGGATCAAGACTGATTTGCATATGGCTGGGTTTAAACTAGAATGGCATGGGGAGCAAAAAAAAACGATAGATTTAGGCTCTGATCTGTTGGGTGAATGTTTGACATTGTTCAATATTCTGTCCATCAATTGTTCTTTTGGCACTTCTCTATTTTTGGCATGTCCGAGTTTTTGATGTGTATAATCTGGTCAGCACCCTATCCTAGAACCCCCTGCTGCACTGAAATTGCAGTGAGCCAGAAAACAAGCACACCGTATTGTTCTTTCCCATTCTTTCTACAGACCTCAGCTGCAGGAACTTGAACGACAGTAAAATATGCCATTTACAATGCCCCCCCACCCCCATGCAGCAGCACCCCTGTGGCTCTCTCTGGCCTTATTTTCTCATCAAAAGCTACAACTCGGTAGCGCGTTTGGAGTGTGGCACTACTCTGGTTTTGATAAGGGGCCTTTTTTTCTGGCATTTTGGCAAATAAATGTTTTAGCTTTATATTTTGTATTAGTAGTCTTACTGTAATGGGTAAAATATGATAATGCTTCCTGTGGTGGGGCTCATGCTAATGTAAATTTATAAGAGCCTCATTCAGGATGACACTAGTGAGGTTGCACCTACCTGGTGGTCTATTGCTGCAGCAACTGTGGCAAGAGACACAGAAGGCCAGGAATAAAATGAAGACTAGAATGGCCCAGGTGCCTGTGTACCGCTTCTGAGACACCCAGAGATCTGAGGGGAGTAAAGAGAGTGTCAGCTGATCACCATTCATGAAAAAGATGTAAATAATTATATCATGCATGATGTCATCAATGATGATTTTAGTGATGTAATCTGCAAGAGTTAAGATTATGACCCAGATTTCAGAGGCCTTGCATTGACCTGGTGTTTAAACAAAAAATTGGTTCTGTCGGGTAGAACAAGAATATATTTGGAGATGCTATTAATGGAATCAAAGGAACATGAGGGGGCTCTCTAATACACATACAATTACTTTACTTCTTCACACTTAATGAATAAGACATAGGATTGAAGGATTTCGTGCAATGTTGTTTATATCATAATTACCTCATTGGATTATATATACATTACATATGTAGACTGTCAAAACAAAAACACAGGAAGCATCAATATAAAGTGTAAATGGGTGACATAAGTGCATGGTGCTTAAATGGGGAACATTATGTACAGTGAAAACAGTTCTCTATATACAGGCATTGGGGTAGTCCAGATATAAGATCATTCAATGAGGTAATTATGATATACACAACATTGCACAAAATCCTTCAATCCTATGTCTTATTCAGTAAGTGTGAAGAAGTAATTCTATGTGTATTAGAGAGCCGCCTCATGGTCCTTGGATTGCATTAATAGCATCCCCAATTATATTCTTGTTCTACCCGACAGAACCAATTTTTTGTTTAAACATTACTTACCCAGGTTCTGAGGGACACAGGGTTACCCATTTTTCTTAACTCCTATTGACCTGGTGTCACACAAGGCAATGTAGAGGGTTTCAGTGAAACTTACTAAGCCGCGCAAAACCACCTTGTGTGGATCTTCTTGGCTTAGTAAATACAGAATAATTCAGGGAAGCGCAAATCGCGGACTTGCATTATTCTGCATTGGGAAGGCATTCCATAGGTGGAGCATGCCATTCCCACCCATCCACCCATGGATTTTACCTTCTGCAGCACACGTAGAAAGAAAAATGCCCATGAGTATTGTTTGTGGACAGGAATGTGTCCATTCATGCACAAAACAACCCGGCCTGTAATGCAGGCACCCTTGCACCCTGGCTTAAAGGGTGTCTGTGTTAGCCCTAGGCAGCACTCAGTCAGTCAAAAATGTTTATTTTGGAAAGTTATTTCCATAAAACATACAGCAAGCAATAAGTACTTGTTAAAAATAACATAAGATTTAATATAGTCATCACATCCAAATAAACCCAACAATCATCTCATCATGTTAAAAACCTATAAAAACGATCTCTTCCTAACAGCGGCTCATAGAAATCCTGCACAAACAGACAAGTACGATCTAAGGATAACATCTGTTAAAACATACAAGCAGATCTTGCCAGCGCAAAATTCAAACATTTAAGCAGCGAAATTATACATTTGTGACATAGGTTGCTATAAAAATCACAGAAGAAATTACGTGAAAAGTGTGCGGTGTTAAAAAATTATCACTGCGACAGGGGGGAAGGTTCACCGCCAAGGACTGCCCTTTGGAAAAAGCAAACAGCTGATGTGTCAACCCAAAATGAAAACTGGCTCGACTATAACAATGATAAAAATTACCAGCATAGATCAAATAGAATCTCGATATCTAGAGTTGTGTTAAGCAACACAAAAGCCCTCACCATACCTTTTTGCAATTCTAGAGCCTCTCTATCAGATTTTCTACGAGCAAGAAAATGATCCTTAGTCCAGATTAAATCAGATTTAGCTGAGAACAGTCAAAGTTCACCCACAATTCATGACCATATAAGACAGCAGACCTACATTTAGCATAAAAAATCATCAATAGAGTTTGTATAGGTTTGCTGACAAGCCTAGTGTCATAATCAAATCCTGCCCCTACAGTCCTCCTGAGGAGAAACCGTTTGGCAAAGATCAGGGAACACCAGGTTCCTTTTCTTGTCAAACAGAGCCCCAAGATATAAAAACAAGGGGAGCCCAGTAATTTCTAGCCCACTATCCTGTGTTTCCTGCTCTTTGTGGATCTAAGGGCCATGTCCGTTACATGTGATTCCACAAATAATTGCAAGGTCGAGAGAGGCTATATGTTTCACAAAAGAATCTCATAATCGTGAAAGACCCAAAGCTGTCCTTGCTATAAAGGACCGCATCATCCCCGTACAGGAGAACAGGGATGTGTCGCTTGCCCATTCGGGGTAGGGCATGGCCCTCTCATAATAATTTGCTCTTGAGTTAATTGATATATAATGTGAATAGAAATAGGGCCAGGATAAAACCCTGCCTGACCCCCTGAGTGATCGTAAAGTGTTTTGTACAGTCCCTAATCCTGCTAGACCTTACACACACAGATATATTTGAATGTAAATCATACAGGACATGTACAATCTCAAGTTCAAACCCTAAGGTGACCATCAATAACCAGAATTTGTTTCAATTTACACATTCAAAAGCAGAGGTGAGATCTATAAAAGCCAAGTGAATACTCCCCTGCCTCGCTATGGTACAAATATTAATGTTAAAATATAGATTATGGGGCTGAATAAAGGTACTTCTTCCTTGACTGAAACCATACTGGATATCAGAAAGAATCGATGTTGCTCTATCCACACTTGAAGGCGAGTAAGGAAGACCCTCCCTACAATATTAACTGTGGAGTCCAATAAATATATTGACCTATAACATTTCTGTTCTATGTTATCTCCGTTTTTAAAGATGGGGATAGTCACAGAGCTTGTGATCCCCGTTTTAACAACCCCATTCAGATACACAGTAGGCAGGGGTGCTCACTGATTAGCATTCAACTTAAATAAATCATCAGGAAGCATTCAACTTAAATAAATCAGCAGGAACCCCTTCAGGGCCAGGAACCTTATTACCGTGAATCTAACCTATAGCATCCCTGACTTCCCCAAGTTTGAATCTAAGGTTTGAGTAGACCAAGACAGCAAAAGAGTCTGCACTCGTTCCCTAAGAAGTCTTGACCCCATAATTGGCACTGAAATAGGACACTCAAATATCGGGGAAAATAAAACCATGGATGGCCGATAAATCATTGCTAGAAAAAAGGGTGGTTGGCAAGTTCCCAAAATTTGGAACTGCTTTTCTGGAGACATGCTTCTGCTAGGTCCTCCCAAACTCCATGGCGCAGTCTTTCTTTCCTGTTTTTAGTAGCTGCTTTGTATATCCTCTTGCATTTGAAAACCCTGGCAGCCATTCTATGTGTGGTATTGAGGGCCTGTACCAAATCATGATTAGCCCTCAAACATGCATGATCAAACCTTCAGGGAGAATCCCTCCGCCTACTATCCCCCGAGCAGTTAGCATAGCATATACAGTGGAGCAAATGTTAGAAGAAGCAGCCACCTGGCGTTCTACAGATGGATCTTCCAATAGGCATGTCACAAAGTCCCCATAGCTATTCTTGACCAACTGTGATGAAAAAGGAATAGGACAGATCGTCTTCCAGCTAATCCTTCTTCCCAAGCTTCTATCACCACGTCATTGCCCTTCAAAATTGAATGGTGGGCAGAAGTACCAGCAACATGCCAAATTAAGGAAACCCTAATTAGATTGTGATCGCTCCAGGCCTGACTAGTGATGACAAACTTAAAAATGGGAAATAGTGGGCCGAGAGAACACAATCAGTGATGGTATCTTCCCCCCTTCTCATCAATGATGGATTGAAGAAGTTATGAAGATCAGCCCCAAGGCAACTCCAACCAAATGATATGTTAAGATCACACATAATGTCATTCAACAACTCTCCCCGTGGTTTAAGCTCGAAATGCAGAGTGACCTTCCGCCTCGTTACTTCGAGCCATCTCACAGTTTTTAACACAAAAATGCAGATTGAAGTTACCCAGGTTGATCACCAGAATAGCCAAGTTAGACTTTATCCTGAATCAGTCTAAGCAGTCCCAAAGCCCAACAAATGTACGGAGGTCTCTGCAGAGGTGTTACAGTTGTAAAAATTCAACAAAAGAACCTTATTAGAGTTAGAAAACAGAAACATAACTCCCAGCAAGTAAGCCGAGCCCATGTCATAATATATATGATGCCGCATAGGTCATGAGACACTAATGTGGTCAGGCCCCACTCTGCCTGATGAGACAGGGATGGATCGGCTTGGGAAAATAAGAATTAAAGCCCTCAAGCAAAAGCCCATTATAGACATCCCAGGCTTCCTGACAGCACAGAGTGTTAGAGTTATAAACAACTTTAACTTTAACTTGAACACTTCTAGCCTTACATTCTGTGGCTAGTGTCGGAGCCCATCCTCTGTGTATGTATGCTGTGGGCTAAGATCCAAGGTGCGAACTGTATCTCAGTCTACACCCTTCAAGATTGCATAAAGCAGAAAACGGAACCTGCTAGCAGTCAAAACTTCAAACCGATCCAAATTTAGTCCTGAGACTACCCTCCGATGTTGTAAAGTAGGGGCATCGATCCTAGTCAGAAAGGGATAACAGAAGGACAAGGGATAGACAGAAATATTGAGTCCCACCACAAACGAACGTCAAAGCCGAAAAAATCAACCAGCACTCTATTATTAAAGTTCACCACCACACAGTCCCCAGTTGCCTTTTTCTGTTTTTGGTCTATCTAGCCCACTTTCACAAAAGGAAAGGCTTTTGGGGGAATGTCTAAGACAATATTACAAGGGGTATAGTTTGAACTCAGCTGCAAGGATAAATAGAAGACATTAGTTTCCGTCATGGGACTCCTAGAGCTCTCATCTATAGAGGGCAACACAAAGGGTCTAGGCATAAGCTATTTCTGGCCTACTATGCTATAACTTTGGGTTGGTTCCCTTCTTGAGCTTGTTAATTGCAGATAGGGAGGAAATACCTCTTTCCCTGCCAGGTTGCAATCAACGGGAAGATCATCAGGGAAGGGGGACTGAGAGAATGGCCTCCAGTTGCCACCAAGGTTCCACAGGTCCTTTCATGCATTATATATCTCTCCCATTGATATGCGGGAACATGTCATGATAGATGGTGACATGGAATATATCAAATTCATACTGAAAGGACAGTCATTGAGACTAGAGTAACAGTCCTCCATCTTATGGTTAGCGGTATATGATAGGGTATAGTTAGTGTTTATATCCTGGAGACAATTTTATGTAACAGGATACATTTTGATTGCATTTGTTGACTGATGAGTATGGCTCTTGTGAGTTGCTACATGCACAGGATGAGTAGGGATCACACTAGGTATAGCAAATATTTTGTAAGATACAAAATTCTCTTCTAGCATGCCAAGGACCTTGGAAGAAGGGCAAATGCTTCTATTTAAATAAGACATACAAAGGAATAAGAAACCAGCGCCCTGTCCCAATTCTCACAAGAAACATAGCTCCTTAATATATAAATCCACATCCTAGTCCTGCTTTGCTATGCCTATGGATTGATTCACATGTAAAGTTTTCCAATGCCCTCGGCGAGTTTGTGCTATATATAAAGCTGCGAAACTGAATATGTTTCCTCTTCTTAACCCTTATCTTTTTTCCTTCTCCACAGGAAGCAAGGAAAGTTTCACTCTCACTTTACATTTCAGCTAGGTGGGTGGATGTGCTCCCATCAGGAGTATAGCTTCCATTGGTGCAACAGGTGCAGTGGCAGCAGGGCCTACAGCCTCGAAGGGCCCACTGAATCCTGATTATTGATGTATTTTGCAATTGAAACATCAGCCAGGGGGACAATTTCCTTCTTCTCACTAGGGCCCTTGGCACACTCACGGTCATGAGTGCCAAAATGCATTACAGATCATGTTTATTCACCGTCAATGAATGGCAACTAATGTTCTATTTCAGAGAGATGGCATTGCCTTCTTATTGAATGTCATCTATTTGTTTAATTGTCTGTGTGTAACAGTCTAACACTGAATGATATCTTGGCTCGTGTGCAAGGCACAAGAGAGTGTTAGAATGTCATATGGATGTTTATCATGTAGAAAGCTAGCGAGACACTGCCCTCTGACTAACAACTCCGGCGACAAAGTAACTTATAAAAATAGGCTTACTATATATCTTCGGAATATAAAAGTGCTTGCAAAATATACATCACTGACCAAATTGACAATGCTGGAAACTCTTTTAAAGAGCTTTTTTAAGTTTTAAACGACTCTGTAAATCCCCAGGCCTGGTCTCAGACATTTCAACCCTCACAGGAATTATGCAACTCTCTTGCTGACTTCTTTGAGATTAAACTCACAACAATTTACCAAAACGTTACCTCTTCATTGAGTCAACCTAAAACTAAACTGAACTTTAACACTCCTTCCAGGGAAGACAGGCACAGCTTGAGAAAGTTTAAAACGTTTCTATCTTGAACATATACAGAGTGCCTTACACAAGGCTAAATCTGGTCCTCCTGATCTTTGTCCGGCAATGCGAATCTAGTCTAAACAGATTGAGCCAGCTATTAGATTTCCATTTAATTGATCAATAGAGTCAGGGACACTTACCATGGCCTGGAATTCCGCACAGATTTTGCCAATTAAATAAAAAAGGCCAATTTAGATCCCTCAGTTCTCACAAAATATGAGCAAATATTCTTGCTCCCATTCCTGGGCAAGCTTTTGGAAGGTCTTATTAACAAGCAGCTGTCAGTCTACCTGGAAGAAAACAATATCCTGGACCCTTCACAATTTGGGTTAAGATCAGAGCACAGAACAGAGACAGCCTTGGTTGCTGTGACCGACTCCATAAGAGGTTCTTTTAATACTAACATTCCCTCTATGCTTGTGTTCTTAGACCTGTCCGCAGCTTTCGACACTGTGTCACATGATAAGCTGCTGTAAAGACTAAATGAGATAGGGATATATGGGACAGACTTGGAGTGGTTATGTGACTTCCTGGAGAAAGATCTTAAGTCATCTCACTGGGTGACTTTGACTTTAAGTCATGGACCATGCTGATTGGCAAAGGGGTACCCCAGAGATCTTGCTTGAGCCCCACCTTGTTCAACATATATGTGGCCCCTCTTGCCAAATGCATTAAATCCTTTGCCTTTGAAATCCTCTCTTATGCTGATGACACTCAGCTGCTTATCTCCTTCAATAACAAGGTGGATAAAGTGAAGGAACTCTTCTCCAAGTGGATGAAAACGATAGCAGAATGGATATCAGATAATTACCTTCAGCTCAATGCTGAAAAGACAGAGATTATGCTGTTCGGTAAAGCCTTAAAAATTTGGACTCCCGATTGGTGGCCATCAGAATTAGTAAGTACACCTATCACTAGTCAAGTCGTAAAACTTTTTGGTATTAAGTTGGATCAAGCTCTCACAGTGAAAGAGCAGGTCCTATCTACAATGAGCACCTGCTTCCATATGCTGAGTTTATTGGTGAAAGCACTTCCTTTTCTTCCGCTGGCAGCCAGGAAAACCTTGGTGCTGGTTCTTGTTGTTAGCAGGCTTGCTTATGGTAATGCTCTTTTGGCTTCTGCCAATGAAACATTACTCTCTAAACTACAGGTAGTGCAAAACACAGCTGCATGGTTCATTTGTAATCTCCCATCCAGATTGGCATCTACCTCTCTTATAAGAATGTTACACTGGCCAGAAAGAGAATTACATTTAAGATTTGTTGCCTGGCCCACAAAGCTTTAGTTGGGAAAAGGACCAAGCTATCTACAGCAGAAGCTTAAACGCTATCTCCCTGTAAGGAATTTGTGATCAATGAATAAAGAGCTACTTACCATTCCCCGCATTCCTCGATCAAGATGTGGAGACAGATCTTTTTCTTTTTTGACCCCCACCTTCTGGAATCATTTGCCTTTTCACATTCACATGTGCACTGATTACACCAAATTCAAGAAAGTATTAAAGGCTCACCAATTTTATTCTTGATCTCTGGTCTGTTGTGTCCATCCTTAATACCGAAATACCCAGCTGGGGTGATTTGTGCACAATAAAAAAATTAATTAAATAAATAACATTAGTTTAGTATGTGTTGGACTTGATTACGACGTGTTGGATGGGATGTGCGCAAATGTCTAAGTGCAATAGGGTGTTCAGTCATCCCAGCTGTTATGCGATGCATAAAGATGTTGCATTCAGAAAGCTTATAAAATATCACAGATTTTTAACTAGATGGTTTAGAACTGACTGGAATATTTGTGTTTCATGCAGCTGTGTATGAGCAGATATGAAAACAAAGTAACACAAGGGGTCTCCTGGTTTGAAGTAGAGCGGGAACAGGGCAAAAAAGCCAAACAATTGACAGATAGCCCTCCTCCTCTCTCAAGAATATAATAAATCAAACATTTTTCTTCATACTCATCATCATTATTTATTTATGGTCCTTGATAACATATTTATGGACTTTATGTGGTATTCAATTTTACTGGGTAATGTTTTGTATGTATATGCCGTCTTGAAATAATGAAAGTTAAGGCAGGCCTAGGCAGCTTTCAGTGCCTAATTGATTTTTAAGTTATCCAGTTGAAGGGTGATCTCGCATTTGGACTCCCAAGAATTTTATCACCTAGGAATATTGCTTCTACTGAGAAAACCCCAAATGTTGGACACTAGGTTGTGGTTAATTGCCCCACCAACATTTGGATTTCAAAATCCATACTTTGTATCCTGAGGAAGATGAACGAGTATTTGGTTGCTTCACCGAAATGCACGTCGCCATGGACTCAATATGGAACAGTGATTGATAAACAACCACAAGGGTTATCACAGTGTACCAGGAAATAAAATTGAAAATAATTAATGTATATGTATTCAATTAACGAGGGGCATCCCATGGGGCGTGGCTACAGCGCCGACCGGGATGGCTGCGTGAGCGAGTTGCTCCGCGCCATGCCCCGTCTTTTCTCCTGCTGACCGTCGCCCGAGCTGCCTGGCGGATGGAATCGTGGTCCGGGGGGCTGGTGACCTGTTGAGGAGCGTTTGGCTCCGTCGGGACCCTGGCCGGTGGCCGCGGGCGGACCTGGTGCTCGGCTCGCTTGGCGAGCGGACAAAGCCAAGATGGCGGCGCCGACTGCCTGAGAGCTCCGGGAGCGGAGCGGTTTGGGGCACCGGTGCGGCTATAGGCTCCTGCGGAGCACTTGTGCGGCTGTGAGCAGAGCGGGGGCCCATCGGAGCGGACCCCGCGCCACGGAGGAGACCGGCGGAGAATTGCCGGCGTGTGCGGCGTGTGTGGCGCCCCTCCCCCACCTGATCCTGGGACGGCAGAGGAGCGGAGCCTGCACTTGCGCTGTGCCGGCAGAGGCACTGCTGGCCTGGGAGGCCGCCCACCCACTGGCTAACCCGTCCTAAGGGCCAACGGGACGCAGAAGTGGACAGTGAGCTGGTGGGGCGCTGGGGGGGCGGCCGCCCACGGCGCCTCACCATCCAGGGGCCCCGGTGAATTGGAGGTGGCTGTCGGCCCGATCGGAGGCGGGGGTCCCGCCCGCTGGACAGCGAGGACGCGCCGGGCTGGTGGCGTGGTGCTGAGCCCCACGGCGCATAGTGTCTCGCGGGGGCCGGTGTTGCCCGGGGCCTCGCCTGATTCACTGGCCGCCCCTTTCATGGACTCTGCCCCCCCTAGCCCTGGTGAGCCTTGCGGGTGTTTCCTGAGTAACTGTGGGGCACCGTGGAGCGCACTTCCGGACTGGATCTGGTCGGCGGATTGTGCGTGGGGTGCAGTTGACGCCGCGTGCCCCCGCTTGTCCTGAGGATTGGTGAGCCGCGCTCGTGGGGGTGCTCCGCTGGGCGTTTCTGGTGGGCCTCGCCTTTGTCCGGAGGGGCTGCTCGAGTGGCCGAATATCTGCATCCAAGATGGCCGCGCAGGGAAATGGCGACGCCGAGCCGTCTGGACAGGGGAGCCGGAGGCCGGAGGACGTGACTGGCGGCTTCCCGACGGAGTCCTCGCCGCAAGAACAGAGGCTCAACCTCCGCCTTGACGCAATCTTAGCCGCGATAACCGCTACGAAGGAGGAGCTGCGCCTGGATATTGCGCAGGTGGCGTCCGGGCTCGGCCTGCTGAGGGCGGACCACGCCAAGCTCTCGGACCGGGTGAAGTCCAATGAACACCTGCTCCAGGAGCTGAAACCAGCGGTGGTCACGGCGGAGCATAAACTTGATGACGTTGTCCATCGACTGGCGACTTTGGAGCGTAGGGTGGAGGACGCGGAAGGTCGCAACCGCCGGAACAACGTGAGGGTGATGGGGCTTCCGGAGAAAATTGAGAAGGATGATGCAGTGGCCTATTTGGAAGACTGGTTCCGCACTGTGGTGGCGCCTGAGGGCCTGTCCCCCTTCTTCTCCCTGGAAAGAGCGCATAGGGTGCCCGCGAAGCCTCCCCTGGAGGGCCGTGGTAGGTAATAATGGGGTGAACCCTTACCTCATCGACCTGGGTCAGTACAGAGTTATAAAAAGAGGGGTGGTCGATTACAAAACAGTTAAACACAACATTACTTCAACAAAGAGGTACAACCACCAAGTACGTGTCTTTTGGGTTGTATTTAATCCAACTATTCATAATCATTTACTGCAAATAAACATATATCATATTTCATATTCATACAATACATGGTAAGTCTTATATCGTTATTCAGTCGGTGCTCGGTGATTATCAAATCAGAAAAGAAATATAAAGGGGGTGGGGTGTGTTTGGAAAAGAATAGGGGACAAAGAAAAGGAATTGTGTCCATAAACAATTCTGTCCTATTCACAGAACATTTCTAGTCATATTGCAGATCACAGTTGTTCCCAAGAAGTACACTATACACAGGAGCTAAGTTTAGCAGGTTTGGTAGGGTGTGTATGTGTTGAAAATGTTGTCGACGTTTCGACCCCCAAGTTAAGGGCGGGTGGGTCCTCAGTTTGGGGTCTTCCTCAGGACAGTTAAAAACAGTGATAATGAGCACCTAGGAAAACAAAAATGTGTGTCACTAGACGGATATAATTAAATTAAATTCATAGAAAGGGGGGCAAATTGCAAGGTGTACCTACATGCCCAGGCGTTCCGGTGATGTTCCCTTCTGAGTTGGGAATCGTGCCTGTGGCGTGGTTCTCTGGAGAGAATGAATTGCGGTTAGGAAGGATAATTTCGGCAGGACGTGATATGTTAAATCAAATCTAACAAGAGAAAGTGGACTTACTTTGTTAGCCCGTTCTTTGAAGAGCAAATGGTCTCTTACAAATGTAGTGGATGCCAAGGTACGGTCTGTCCAAGGGTGGGGCAAGCGTCCTCCATCCAAAGGGCAGTGGAGTTCGACGTGTAGGTGAGTTACACCGTCTGGAAGAGCACAAAGAGAATGTGTTCCTACGTATATTCCCTCTGACAATGTGAAACTAGTTCAATTGGAGTATGAGAATCATGACCACATCCAATTACAGAGGGCCACTATCTCATATGACATATTTAAAAATATTGAGAATGTTTATTTATTTAGTGGGAAGCCCACACTAATCCATAATAAAACCCGTTGGTGTGCCCGCACAGATAAAGATAGGCAACGGACTAAGGGCGGTGGATCTATAAATGTGGTGCTCTTATTGTCCAGTTGTGGCAACATTTCGAAAAAGTTACAAAAAAGTGGTAGAAAAGTGAACGCCGCCTAGGTAGACCGTGAGCGTCTACAGTGAATTCTCAAGAGGCGCGGGGCGAGTGTACCTGTGTGCCTCCTGCTGATAGACTCACAATGGCAGTAGGTACCCGCATGTGAGTCCATAAAAATCGGTCACAAAACGGCAAGCAAACATTCACAAGTGGGCCCGTGGTCTAATTACAAAAAAGTGCAGGCAGACATTCATACTTGGGCCCGTGGGTGTGCCCGCATTAACTACGAGTGGTGAACGGATAAGGAGGAACTGCTCACTCAAAGAAGATTACTTCCTGGAATCAGATCTCCTGATCAGGAGACTAATGGATAGAGGGTACCCGAGACGACTGGTGACGAGAGCAAGAAAGAGAGCTTGGTACAGCCCGAGGGAAGACCTCCTCAAGCCCAGAGAACGTCCCGAGGATTCTGAACGGATCATCTGCGTTACCACTTTTTGTACGAAGAGCCATCTGATTAAGAAGACGGTGAACAAACACTGGACAATGGTGGCGGATGTGATCAACCATGAACAACTGCCAATGCATGCGTTCAAGAAGGCCAAAAACATCAGGGATAAAGTGGTCTCCTCCTACCTTGGAACCCCGGCCCCCCCCACTCTGCAAAGTCTATGGAATCTCCCCCAAGTGGTCGGCCATTTTAAGTGTACAAAGTGCAAAGCATGCCCACAGGCAATGGAAACCAAAGTCTGGAACTATCGCAACAATACAGTAACTCTGAAAACAATGACCAATTGCAACTCAAGTGACGTTATCTACGCCATCATCTGTCCGTGTGATTTGGTATATATTGGCCAAACTAAACAACATGTCAAAAAGAGGATCTTGCAGCACTGCAGCAGGATAAGGTGTCAAACACCGGGCTCCCCATTGGTGGAACACTTTACGTCCAAATCACACACCCCTGAATCCTTCAAATGGCTGGTAATTGAAAAAGTCACGGTGGGCCCCAGGGGTGGTAATTTGAATTCACTATTGAACTTGAGGGAATGTAAGTGGATGTACACTTTGGACACTGTTGATAATGGCCTGAACGAACTTGATGCAACCTATTCGCAATTAGCTGGATTGGCACCCGATCAATAAGATGCTTAAACTGCATGTATGCAATTTCCTAGCGATGTACCCTTTCTGAAAATGTACATTTGTATCATCATGTCTAAAATTTAGCGATGCCAGTTGTGTAAATGTTGGAGTAATTTGCACTTAGGGAATAGTGAATATCTCTCCTGTTGGATGTTTAGACATGTATACGCACACGAACACTATTTATGACACATCATCATGGGCCCTTAAATACGAATGTCACCATGCCCTAGGTCCTCTTCATATACACACAGAGGGTTTATCTATGTACACACAGATGGCTTTAGAAATATTCCGCCACCGACAATTTGTCTCCTAGCCCAGGATGTGTTTGATACTTTTTCCTTTTCCGCCCACTGTCTGCCCAAACAATGAGGCTCTGATGTAGTCCTCTTCACAACATTCGATCGTCCTCCCAATTTCGGAGGATGAATAGTGGCCCGATTTTGGCGCATGCGCCCCACTCAGTCCTCTAGCCACGCAGCAGCTAGCGGCAGCACCGCGAGGTGCTAGGACACGCCCCCTAGAGACGCGCCATAGCAACGTCTCGTACATGTAAGGCCTGACGTGCAGCTGCGAGCTGTCACTGGGATTCAAACGCCAGCAGTAACACAGGTACGCTCGCTCCGCGCCCGCTGTCTAGGATTCACTGTATGAGACGCGTGCGGATCTAGTCCACGCAGGCAGCGGCTCACTCTCTTCCGTGATTATTGCAATTCATGACTAATGTACATGAATACGATCCTTACAGATCTAGCCCCCGTTCACCACTCGTAGTTAATGCGGGCACACCCACGGGCCCAAGTATGAATGTCTGCCTGCACTTTTTTGTAATTAGACCACGGGCCCACTTGTGAATGTTTGCTTGCCGTTTTGTGACCGATTTTTATGGACTCACATGCGGGTACCTACTGCCATTGTGAGTCTATCAGCAGGAGGCACACAGGTACACTCGCCCCGCGCCTCTTGAGAATTCACTGTAGACGCTCACGGTCTACCTAGGCGGCGTTCACTTTTCTACCACTTTTTTGTAACTTTTTCGAAATGTTGCCACAACTGGACAATAAGAGCACCACATTTATAGATCCACCGCCCTTAGTCCGTTGCCTATCTTTATCTGTGCGGGCACACCAACGGGTTTTATTATGGATTAGTGTGGGCTTCCCACTAAATAAATAAACATTCTCAATATTTTTAAATATGTCATATGAGATAGTGGCCCTCTGTAATTGGATGTGGTCATGATTCTCATACTCCAATTGAACTAGTTTCACATTGTCAGAGGGAATATACGTAGGAACACATTCTCTTTGTGCTCTTCCAGACGGTGTAACTCACCTACACGTCGAACTCCACTGCCCTTTGGATGGAGGACGCTTGCCCCACCCTTGGACAGACCGTACCTTGGCATCCACTACATTTGTAAGAGACCATTTGCTCTTCAAAGAACGGGCTAACAAAGTAAGTCCACTTTCTCTTGTTAGATTTGATTTAACATATCACGTCCTGCCGAAATTATCCTTCCTAACCGCAATTCATTCTCTCCAGAGAACCACGCCACAGGCACGATTCCCAACTCAGAAGGGAACATCACCGGAACGCCTGGGCATGTAGGTACACCTTGCAATTTGCCCCCCTTTCTATGAATTTAATTTAATTATATCCGTCTAGTGACACACATTTTTGTTTTCCTAGGTGCTCATTATCACTGTTTTTAACTGTCCTGAGGAAGACCCCAAACTGAGGACCCACCCGCCCTTAACTTGGGGGTCGAAACGTCGACAACATTTTCAACACATACACACCCTACCAAACCTGCTAAACTTAGCTCCTGTGTATAGTGTACTTCTTGGGAACAACTGTGATCTGCAATATGACTAGAAATGTTCTGTGAATAGGACAGAATTGTTTATGGACACAATTCCTTTTCTTTGTCCCCTATTCTTTTCCAAACACACCCCACCCCCTTTATATTTCTTTTCTGATTTGATAATCACCGAGCACCGACTGAATAACGATATAAGACTTACCATGTATTGTATGAATATGAAATATGATATATGTTTATTTGCAGTAAATGATTATGAATAGTTGGATTAAATACAACCCAAAAGACACGTACTTGGTGGTTGTACCTCTTTGTTGAAGTAATGTTGTGTTTAACTGTTTTGTAATCGACCACCCCTCTTTTTATAACTCTCCCCTGGAGGGCCGACCGCCCCGGCCGGTTGTGGCCAGACTGCTGCACTATAAGGATCGGGATCTGCTGATCCAAAAGGCGAGAGATCGTGGGCCCTTCCAAGTGGACAACAGCAAGGTAACGATATTTCCGGACTATACGCAGGAGGTGCAGCGGAACAGGGCTTCTTTCCTGTCGGTGAAAAAGGAGCTGAGAGAGGAGGGGATTCAATACTCCTTGCTTTTTCCAGCCAAGCTGCGGATCATCGTTGACGGCAAGACTCAATTTTTCCAAACGCCCGATGCAGCTTGGTCCTGGCTGGAACTGTATCGAGCGGGGACGGATCGGGCGCACAGGCCAGCCAGAGATCGGGAACAACCGGTCAGGGTCAGGAAGTCGCAGCGCATCCGCTCCCGGAATCGACGTCAGCGGGCCGAGCAAGAGGCGCAAATGCTGGCCGATAGACGGAGTGCGTTGGAGGCCACGGCGAGCATAACGGGATCGCAGCAAGAGGACGCCTCCAGGGGTTCGGCTTAGGAGAGTGAAGGTTTGAAGACTGGTGATGAGGACTCAGAGGTGGGGGGAGCGCAGGGGCCGGAGGTTACTCCACAGACATCCGATGGTATCTTTAATGGATGAGGCTTGTGGCGGCTGAACTTTGGTATGGCCTGGACGCTCCTGACTTCTATTGGACTGCCAGGTATGGGGCTGCATTGGCAGCACGGGGCTATGGGCGCGGGGTGGTTGCTCTGTCGTCCTGGTTCGGGGCTCCATAGTCCCCATCAGACCCTTAAGGTCTTCTGTGGTGTCGACCACAGATTAGTGTGATGTGTGGGGTGTTTGAGGTTTGGAACGGGGCTGAAGCTGGGTTACTAGGCCCTGTCCTGGGGAGGGGGAGGGTGGGAGTTGCAGGGGATGTTTTGAGGGGGTTGTACAATTGCTGCGATGCGGGTCACATTTATTGGCGTGCGCCACTGTTGGGTTTGATGCTCTATGGGGACGTTACCTAATTTGAAATGTGTCACATGGAATGTCCGGGGTCTTCGTACTATGGTCAAGCGCCACAAGGTGCATGCCTACTTGGTGAGGCGGGGCGTTCAGATAGCAATGCTTCAGGAGACTCACTTGACACAGCAGGAATGCGGGGCATTGCAGAGGAGGTGGCGGGGTCAGGTGTTTGGCACGACTTACTCGGCATTTGCCAGGGGAGTGTTGATATGGGTCAGAGCAGGCACGCCATTCCAGGTCACGAGTCAGAAAATAGATCCGGAGGGTCGTTATGTAGTGGTGGAGGGACGGCTGTATGGAAGGGAAGTAGTGCTGTGTAACATCTATGCCCCCAACGCTGAGCAGGCCCACTTCTTTGAGAGCTTGTCGCGCTCACTGGCGTGCTACTTGGCAGGCCCTATCCTCCTGGCGGGGGATTTTAACTCCATTACGGATGTGCAGTTGGACAGGTCACACCCGCCTTTGGTGGACTCCCCAGTGCGCAGACTTGCGACCCATAGGCGGGACTGGCAGGAAAGATGGGGCTTGGTGGATGTATGGAGGGCGCAGCACCCCGACACTCGGGACTACTCCTATTTCTCGGCGCTGCATGATCTGCATGTTCGTTTGGATTCGGTGCTGTGTTGTGAGTCTCTGGCGAAGGTGGTGCGGCACACTGAGTACTTGTCTAGAACCATCTCGGACCATAACCCGCTGCTGATTTCGGTGCAATGGCAGCTGGCGAGATCGGCGGTCCCCACATGGCGACTCCGCCCGGAGACGTTGGAGGACCCAGCGTTCTGCGATACGGTCCGTCAAAGCGTTGACGACTATTTCGCGATCAATGCTGGGTTGACGGCGACCAGAGCGAATGAATGGGATGCGATGAAAGTGGTGGTGAGGGGGATATGCATGGGCCGGTTCCTGACTGTGAGGGGAACCGTGCTGTCTGACCTCGCGAAAGCGGAGACGGTGCTGAGAGGGGTGGAACAGCAGCGTCCAGAGAAGCCGGAGCTGCAGGACAGCCTGTTGCGTGCTAAGGAAGCGGTGGCGACTGAGACAGAGAGACTGCGGTGCTATGACTATAAGTTGTATGCGGTGAAAGTGCATGAGGAACGTGATAAGGTGGGCACGCTCCTTGCAAAGCTGGCTGATCCGAACCCTAGGGGTTGTCCGGTGCTGAGTGTACGAAAGGGGGATGGGGTGGTGGTTTGCTCGCAGTCCGCGGTCCTGGAGCGCTTTCAATCCTACTACACGGGCCTCTATACAAGCCACCTCGAAGTGGAAGCCACGGACATTAGCGATTATTTAGATCAAATTCCTTTGCCGGTATTGGATGAGGAGGTGGCCCGAGATATGGGGGGCCCTGTCTCCCTGGCCGAAATTAGAGTGGCGATTAGCCATATGGCGCGGAATAAGACCCCTGGGGTGGATGGACTGCCGATCGAGTTCTACGCCAAATTTATCGAAGTGCTGGCGCCCAGACTGCAGGCTGTATATGCGGAGGCGAAAGAAATGGGGCGACTGCCTGATTCTATGACGGAGGCGCTGGTTGTGCCCCTGCTGAAACCGGGCAGGGATGCTTTAGATGTCGCTTCTTTTTGTCCGTTGTCTATGTTGACTGTGGATTATAAGATTCTGAGCCGAATCCTGGCCACCCGGCTCCTGCCATTGATGACCTCTTTGGTACATAGGGATCAGGCGGGATTCATCCCCTCCAGGAGTACCTCGATGAATATCCGTCGGCTGATTGGGGTCATTGATAGTGCTGCCTTGTCGGAACCGGGCCCGGTGGTGCTGGCGGTTGATATTGAAAAGGCGTTTGATAGTTTGGAATGGGATTTTTTAGATGGTGTGCTGTTGAAGTTCGGGGTTGGGGAGGGGTTCCGAGGCTGGACAAGAGTGCTCTATTCATCGGCTAAGGCACGGGTGCGACTAGGGACACTGGTCTCCTCGGTTTATCCGGTATGTAGGGGCACGAGGCAGGGCTGCTCGCTATCCCCTCTGCTCTTTGCTCTGGCGATGGAACCCTTAGCGGCACAGGCAAGGCTGGGAGTTGTTTACGACGGGATTGTGCAGGGACTTGACTCGCATTATATATCGTTGTACGCTGACGACTTGTTACTGTACTTAGCGGACGCTGGAAGGGCTCTGGAAGGTGCGGTGGATATGCTGGGCAGGTTTGGGAGGCTTTCAGGTCTCAGGGTGAACTGGACTAAGACTTGTGTGTTTCCGCTGCGGAAGGCCACGCTCTGCCCACAGCTCACGAGGCCGGTGGTGTGGGAACCATCTTGTTTTCTGTACTTAGGGGTGCGCATCTACCATGCCACGGCGGACCTCCTTGAGGGGAATGTGGGGCGCTGCATTAGGGCGTTGAGAGGCAGTATGGACTTCTGGGCCTCCCTCCCGCTGTCTGTACTGGGCCGAGTGGCGCTGTTGAAAATGGTAGCACTCCCGAGACTGCTCTACTATTTTAGAACGTTGCCGGTGTGGATCCCGCAGGGCATCTTTCGGGAGCTGAGGACGATGGTGACTGGTTTTCTCTGGGGCCACGGTCGCAGACGGGTGGCACTGACCACCCTGCTGAGACCCAAATGTGAGGGAGGGATGGCCGTCCCCGACTACGAGTTATACTATTTGGCAGCGCAGCTCCAGGTCCTGACGCAGAACGTGGCCAGAGAATTCAGGGGGCCCGAGGTTGGCCGGGGGGTCGGCGTTCAGAGGCATGTCTTGTCGTCTATCGTGATGCAACAGAGACTGGCCAGTAGGGAAGTCACGATGGAGGAGTGGACACTCAGATTGTGTTGGAACAGATGTATGAAAAGGGCTGGGAAGCGCCGGCCGTACGCCCCGGAGATTCCGTTGGGAATGCTCACTGCCTTACCGCACGGGGGTGATTGGTCCCAATTGTTGGAGTGGGAGGACCTGGGCTTGCAGATGGTAGGTGACCTGTATGTGGATGGGGCGCTGGCCCCGTTCCAGACCTTGCAGGAGCAGTTCGGCCTGCCGAATGGTTCCTTCTTGCTGCATGCGGCGGTGGTCGCGGCTCTGCGGAAGCACTGGGGGGGCGGATTGGCTGAACCGGAGGTGTCGGCGGTGTGCCAATATGTGGTGATGGCCGCGGGCACCGTCAAGGCGGTGACCTGCCTCCACAATAGGATGCTGAACGAGGGTCTGGCTCCGTTGGTCGAGTTGAAGTCGCGTTGGGAGGCCAGCATCGGTAGGCCAATTCCGGACTCTGTTTGGGGTCAGGTGCTACACAGGGCCTGGAAGGAGACAAGGAATGCGAGATTCCAACAGGTGCATTATTTTGTGCTCCATAGGGCATATTTGACCCCGGAGAGGTTACGTCGACACTTCCAAGTGCTTGACGCCATGTGCCCGAGATGTTTGGAGCCCGAGGCAGATCTTGACCACATGCTGTGGGGTTGCCCGAGGTTAGGGGACTACTGGGCCGAGGTGGGAGACCTCTTGAATGCTGTCACAGATCGGGAGGTGGATTTTGACATGGCCGCTTGCCTGCTTCTTTGGTTCCCGCATACCAAAAAGACCAAGGTGACGAGTAAATTCATTGGGTTGGGTCTGATACTGGCGCAGCGAGAACTCACATGGCATTGGAAGTCTAAAGAGGGGCCGTCTGCACGGAGGTGGAGGAACGAATTGGTGAAGTGGTCGGGCTGTGAGAGTGTGTTACGAATGCGCCAGGCGACTAGAACGGGTAATGAAAAGAGCTTGGATCTGGCACGGTCATGGGAGATGGTGGTGCAGGCATTGAGGGATCACTTAACTGAAGGCGACGAAACTGATCAGTTATGAACAGGGATTCCATGTGACCGCTTGTTTGTTACAACTTCCTGATAGTTGTCAACCTAGAGCAGGAGGGGATTGGGGATACCCGCGTTAGCAGCAGTTGGGGGGGGGGCTTAGAGTAGGAGTTGTGGGAAGGGGTGGGTTGCCAGCGACTTCCCGGAACCGGATGGCCCAGGAACGTAGTCGTGTTGATTTTGTGATATGACATTGAAGTGACCTGGGATTGGGTGGGGAGGAGATGGTTGGTTGTTTTGGGATAAAAGCAGAAACGAAGTACTACACTTGACCCGTGTCCCGCATAGGGCATGCACCGAGGTACCTCCAGCGAACTGCTTCATTGACGCGCCGCCCAGCCTCCGGGATGTGGGCTAATCGGCTGTGTATTGCATTGCTATAGTGCTGTATGATGGGACCCGCTGGTGCATGGGTTGGTTTGTTGGTTATGTTTCTTCCTGATTCTGCAATAAAAATATATTTAAAAAAAAAAAAAAACGAGGGGCATCCCATGTTGCTTGAATGAATTATAACACCGGATAAACGTGTTCTATCGTCTAGTGAAAATAAGAAAAAGACGATTTGTCTGTGAAACACTGTTTGAAATTATTCATATATTGAGAAATGTGTTTATTTTTAGTATGGTCTGAATGGAGTATATGAAGCGTGAATGGGTTGGCAGGGTATGAAATTAAGTCAAAATATTGAAAACTGGTTAATGAAATCACAGGTTAACACTGTGATGTAAATGGATTCTTTTGAAATATGATTTAAAGGACTATGAACAAATGATGAAAAGTAGGAGGAAAAATATTTGATTTATTGTATCCTCGAGGGAAGGTGGGCTGTCACAAATTTGTTTGGTTATGAACAGATGTTTACGAAGTGTGAGAACTGCAGGATACTTTGTTAACCCCTCTTCATCCCCTGTCCTCCATGCCTTCCCTGCGCCCTTCATTGACACCAACCTACCCCTCCCTGCTCCACCCATTCTCCCATCAACCCTCATCCAACTACCTCGCCTTCCTATGTCAATTTAATTCAATTCAATTTAATAAAGTTTTGGAACTCCAATGAGGTTCACTTAGAAAATTACACACCAATTAATACATAAAGTGCAATAAAACCATGTGGTAATGCAGCGGAAACAAGATAATACATTTTTTTTTCAAGATACAACAGGTTCAAGGGATAAAAGTTTGGGATTGAGCAGCCAGCAATGAGGAAACCGGGCATATCCAGAATTGCGCAAATAGGAAATAGAAAGCAACTGAGACAACGTAAAGCACTTTCGAGGGGCAAAGTTTAGAATTAGCAGCAAACAATGAGAGAACAGAGCATTTCCTGAACTGGGCAAATAACTAGTAAAAGCAGCCTAATCATGTGCAAGTTTAACATTTGGGATAAAAAATTAATTAAATAAGCACAGCCTACAAAATAAGGACCAAATAGTGCAAAATACTTTTCAAGATACAACAGTTTCAAGGGATAAAAAGTTTGGGATCCAGCCATCCTATGTCCCCATACCAAACCTAAACTCTTCCCTTCTTTATTATAGACACAGTACCCCTTTTGTAAACACGTTTTCTCATCTACGACTAAGTAATTTGTTTGATGTAAGAAGACCTTGTGTCACTGTTATTGTTAATGGCAAAGTGCATTTACACCATGGGTGATTATGCGGTACAGAAATCTGTGAAATAAATAAATGTTTCACTCACGTATTAAATTCGATAAGCTTCTCATTATGAGTGGCATATTTAATTCTGGTTCCGGTGCTAAATTTTTCTTGTAGAATTTCTACAAAGACAGGCTCAGCAAGCTCCTCGGTCCACTTAACAACTATTTTAGGACACAAGAACGTGTGTTCTCTCCTACAGACAAATAATATTCAGAGCTGATGTGATGTTCCAACCAGCCAGAATCATTCAACGACTGAGTAACGTTGTATCCCAGCTGGATATACTTAAGCTGCCTGGCACTGTTTTTACGGCAAAGTTAAATTGCAATTCTTGTTTAGCAACATTGTTGCCAAATCACGGAAAATGTATTCATAATCCCCGATGAAAGTTGGGGATTGTCCAATATAGGCAACTCATGTTTGACCCTATAGATTCTAAAAGTTTGGCGTATAGTTTTCCAAGCACACATAGGTGTAAGAACAGTATTTCATTTCATCTGTTTAAAAAATTGGGATAGTTGAATTTCATTACGTGGCTATGTCTTGGTTTGTGAGCCAAAACGAGAAGTTGGCACACGGTAAGTGTACCACCAGCTATATCAAAATCCATGCTTTGTGTGATGAAACTCCTCACAGTTGCCAAGTAAAACCATTTAAGGTCATGGAGGATGATTCCCTCTGTATCAATAGACAAACTGAATTGCCAACATGCTCACCTTCACTGCTGTGATGGCATTAGAAATGAAGTAGTTATAACCTATAGTTACTCAAGAAAAAAAGAAGAAAAGATCAGGTGCAGCTTGAAACATTTCTTTTTACTTTTTTTTATCGACCAAATTCTTCAGGAGTTCTTCAGTAAATGCTTTCACAGCAGGCAATGCGGTATCCAGACTTAGGGGAATGATCGCAATGACACCGACATAAGCTAGGATTTTTTGTGAAAATTGTATCGCTCGGATTTGCGGAATGACTGTAGAGGGCTTGATTGTGATCACAGAATCATTATATAAAGCAAAAACAGCAGAAACAAGGGATAGCCCTGTGGTGTCCCATAGTGAAGATCAAAGATAGGCCATCACTTCTGATTAATCCAGCAGGCCGTGACCAGGCGCAGGTAGAGAGACATGATTACAAAGATGAGAGTGTTACAAAAGTTACGGAATTAAACTGGACCCTTTAGGCATTACGGTATATAGTGCCCAAAGGAATAATATGATCTTCTGCAACATCAAGCTTTCCTGTTAACATGTTTGCAAGGTTTACTGTGCTTTGGACCAGAAGAACTCCATGTTGCTTTTTGGATACCAGGGTCGGAAGGACGGAATTAATTCTATTAGCCTGATGTCTTGCATATTTTTTTCCAGGTACATTCAACACCAAAATAGGACACCACCACAAACATAATTTTGATATGTCTTTCTATTTGGGAGAAATAACCATAGTTGCAAATTGCCAGCGCTCCAGAATTTTATGAATTTCCTCAGCTTTATGAGGAGACAGCGGAAAGATAAGGAGTAAGACATCTCTAAATTTCTATTAAAATTCTGATGGCAGCTGTCTCCACCAGCAGCTTCATGGCTTGGAGCTAGTTCTATAGTTTTACCGAGGTCAGAGAATACGAGTATACATCAGAAAGACCTCGAGGTGGCCAATGTTACCATCTTTCTTGCCACGATCAGATATAGAATATTATCAAAAGTGGATTCTGTACTAGTGTCAACGGATTGTATACCTTCATGATGAGTATTTGTGCTAAATCTTACAGAAACATCTCGAATAGATTAACAGTCAGTTTGCTAAACAGTTTTATCTACAATAATTGGTTATCCTTTGTCATGATTGCTAAAATTATAAGACCAAGATCAGAGCTGGATGGCAGGAAAATCTCTCCCACAAATTTACTGTTGACATATAGTTCAACAACCTTCTCCTTTAGTGTGAAGGTCTAAGGGAAGCAGCACAGAAGTTGAGAGTCTATAGGATCTTACATAAATGGCGCCTTTGGGGTGAAGGTCTAAGGGAAGCAGCACAGAAGTTGAGTTTCTATAGGGTCTTACATGGATGGCGCCTTTAGGGTGAAGGTCTAAGGGAAGCAGGACATAAGTTGACTTTCTACAGGATCTTACATGGATGGCATCTTTAGGGTGAAGGTTTAAGGGTAGCAGGACAGAAGTTGAGTTTCTATAGGATCTTACATACCTGGCGCCTTTAGGGTGAAGGTCTAAGGGAAGCAGCACAGAAGTTGAGTTTCTACAAGATCTTACATGGATAGCTCCTTTAGGGTGAAGGTCTAAGGGAATCAGCACAGAAGTTGAGTTTCTATAGGATCTTAGATGGATGGTGCCTTTAGGGTGATGGTCTAAGGGAAGCAGCACGGAAGTTGAGTTTCTATAGGATCTTAGATGGATGGCGCATGTCGCTGAAGAGACTCAAAACAGCAAGACTACTCTCTCTTGCACTTCTGCTAAACACTGTGCCGTGCTGCTTTTGTTTTTATCCAATACTAAATCAGTGATACCAGATCCTCGCGAGAAAGACCAATAATATAGTCATCCTGAAGAGAATGCAGAGTTTGCAAGGCTTTACCTGGCAAACTTTCTGCAGAATAAAAACCGTCAAGACTCCTGGAAATGTGTGCACGGCTGGAAATCCAATGTGAGCATTAGCATTTTATTTGCATCCAAGATGGAATTGCTACCCCAGTTGTAATGCGCACGTAAGTGGCACGGTGTATTATTCCCACAAAACAAATTCATCAAGGATCTCCTTGCCATTCCATCGAGCAGCCCGACCATCCCAGTGCTCATGGACACTGGCTGCAAAGCCATAAGGGATCAGGCTCGGCTTCGACCCCTTCTGCTCTGGGCACGTTTATGGAGGGTTCCGGAGCTACAATCTTATGCCAATGGCTTGGCAGAGGTGATGCACTCTGATGGTTGGCGCAGCATCAAATGGCTGAAGGATATAAAACACCTCTTAGGGGAATTAGGTTTGGACTCTTGCTGGCATAGTCACTCCGCCCCTCCAAAGGAGACCCTAAAAAAAACTTTTTTGGGAGTGGATCAGTGTGAAGCGCTTGAGAAGTCAGCAGCACTGCAAAACCACCGCAGCTTTCCTGCTGTTCAAAGACGCTGCCATGTACGAGCCATACATGGACATAATATCAGTTGCTATGGACAGGTCCTTGTATATTAAATTTCGGTTAGGAACCTTACCCTTGGCCGACCTTTGCTCGAGGTGGAATAAAGCCCAGCCCACATCATGCTTCTGTGCTCTTTGCCATGATAAGCCAGAGACGGTGCCACATTTCCTCTTCGAATGCCCGGACTATGGTCGCCCCAGATCACGTTGGCTTGGTCCCATCTGCAGAGAACTGGGGACTCGTCAGCACTCCGTTGCACTCCGGATTCTTTTAACCAATACAGCCCCTCCCATTGTTTGTGCTGTTGCTAAGTTTTTAAAATGGGCTTGGTTGATTAGACTCAGAAGACTGTCCACATCAATTTAATCCTTTTTTATCTAATTTATGCTGACCTAACGTGTTTTTAATTCTTACACTATATGTACAGTCTTACTTTTTTTCGACATGCTGTTTTTATCTTTTGTACTGCTTTTATGATATGTGCATATCGAAATAAAGCAATCAATCAATCAATTATTCCCACATTGAATTTCTTTCCTTCTAAATTGACCATCTGTGTGCTATAAATATATAAAACAGGATATCCTGGTGTTTGGAATAATCTTGAATCCAAATGCATCAATGTGTCATCACTCTTTATTGCCTCGTAATCTATGCAGTGTCCCCCCTCCCAAAGCTAAATATACTTCTATCTGAAAAAGCTGGAGCCTCTCAGTCTAAATATGCAAGGAACAGGAATTAATAGATTTTTGCTCTTTTCTCTTGTGTTTTTTACCAAGGCCTCGCACCCAATTCAGTGCTGCCCTCTGAGAAAATATTTTGGAATCTACAGCAGAATTGGTGACATATCAGATCACTAGTCTTTAATTTGGAATGTGTTTTCACTGTTACAGTGAAAGTTGCAGATATGACAAATAGAGTGCCACAATTTATCAAGAGGATGTGGTCTGGCGCAGGTGCAGATAGCTGAAAAAATGAGCCCTTCATCACTGGTCCCCGTTTGTCTGACTCTGCTGAGGGAGCATGCACCGAATCCAATGGAGCGGACCCCTCTGTCATGCAGGACTTGAAACCATGTTTTGTAACATTATTAAGCCTAAAAAGTGGATATATGGATTATATACCTATGTAATTTTAAACTATTTTAATGTTGACATAAACAACAAAAATGTTGTAATACAAAAGTATGTCTAGATTTTGAATATTTTTATTATGTTTCTTAGGTTTGATCAGTGGCTCTTACCTGAAGAAGGCGTCTGTTTATACGCTGAAACGCGCGTCGATAAAAGCAAAAAACAAAGATTGCCACTTATACATTGTTGTGTATATTTATAATACATTTATTATTCTTATGAATTTCGCTGATGATTGAATGTAATTTTATATTGTATTCTATTTGCATTTCTGTTTTTAGAATTAAAGGCACTATATATTTTTCACATGGTTTCTCGGTCTGTTACTCTCCTATGTATCATCAATGTGATTTTGATGAACATAATTGCCTAGGAAATTATTTACTCATGTGGCGAGAGGCAAGATGGCGTCCGGCTAGCATCACCGCGGTGATGCTTCACAGAGTATCCCCCGATGTCTCGCACAGACTGAGCACAGAGACATGAGACGGCACGAGAAGGAGGGGGCATCGAATAATGAACACTGCTACAAACAGCGGATATAACGGAGAAGTAAAATCGAGAGCGACATGTTACCTATACAGCGAGAGAAGTGGCTACTCCTCTCACTTACCTGGTCGTGTTCATGGAGGTTGGATCGCAGGCAGTATCCGCTGTTCAACCACATCGAGGAACACATTTAGGTTCTCCTCCGTGCTCTGACCTCCCGGATGCAGATTAGTCTGAGCAGGCCCCAGTCAAGCCAACCGAGCAGCGGATCATTGTACCGAGGCGCCACGGGCAGACAAAGACAAACGCAGAGGAGAGGCTTCAAACACCTGCAGCAGCGCAACAGAGAAACCGGCGGCTGTTTCACGAAAGACAAGCTGATCTGGAGAAAAGGAAGGACTGCACAAATCACCATACATATCGCAGAAGCTGAAAAAGTCATGATGGGTAAGGGAAGCCGCGTTGTGAAGCCCAAAAACAGAAATGCTAGCGCGATTGCCCCTGCTCAGCTGGGCTCAGCTTCCGCGCTCATCCGCCAGAAGAAGCAGGAAGGGGTCAACCAGGATGCCTCAAAATCAGACCCGCAGATAGTGAAAAGTAAGGTGGGTGACAAGGGGATAACAAAAAAGGACCCTATTGTAAAAACCCCTGGTGAGACTATCTCCGCAGGCAATAACACTGTAAAAAAAAACTCAGGCGCCTTAAAAAAGAGACTAACAACTGCCAGCCGCTAATTACAGCTAGCTTGGGGGCACTGAGTGGAGAAAGCGCTCCGACCTCACAGCTCAGGCAACCAAGGGGGGAAGCAACTAGCAGTACTCAACTAGCAACTAGCAGTACACCAACGGCAGCAGATTCGATATCCCAGATTTCTGCTAAATCAGGGGGGCCAGAGTCACTCACAGCTCTTCCACTTCTTATCTGCCCTGAGAAAAATACATGTAGCCTGCCTCAAACTACGCTTCCAGGCTGCCCATTAGTGGATAAAAACTTGGAACCTTCACAAGCAGTGCTTATTTTTGGGAAATTGCAACAAGAGGAAGTACCTAGCACCCCGGATAACCTGGATCTGTACTATTCACTCACAGATGATTCAGTGATGTCGATGTGAGTATCTCCTTATCCAGTGAGGAAGAAGGGGGCACTGGTATAATAGCTCCAATTCAGATCAACAGAAGCAACAGCTCCTCTCCTAAAAACTGCAGAAGAAGAAAGACAGAGATCGTCTCAGGAGAGAACATGACTTGTCTGATAAAGAAATCATCCCTGAGCTAAAGTGGGATTACAGCGGCACTCCACCATCCATGATCCGTCCCAACTCTACGGATGGCTCTTTGGGGAACCAAACAATTGTAAGCACAAGCAGTGAAGCAAAGGAAGCAGAAAAATGCAAAGAACCTGCTCTTGCTGACATCCTCCCGTCTATCCAAAGCTTTCATGCTGAAGCCAAATCCGATAGCCGTAGGTCTCGCCTGGCGGCGAAAAAACTTCAAGGTGCAGTCAGGAAAGTAGGGAGGACTTGTGCCAAAATAGCAGACAGGATGACGGCAGTTGAAGAACGAACAGAGCAACTTGAAAAAGATGTTACTTCCCTCCAAACAAAGTCCGAGGAACACGAGGAGGCCGTTAAAGACATCATGTGGAAGCTAGAGGAACAGGAGAATCGCCAGCGGCGCAATAATCTATGCTTCCTAGGAATACCTGAAGGAATTGAAAAGGACGATCCCAGGAAATTTATGATTACATTCCTCAAAAACGCTTTTCCTGAACTAGAATCCTGGGATTGGGGTAAAGAGATCCAAAGAGCCTAAAGATTCCCTCTGATTGTAAGGAATCGCAATTCAGCACTGCAACAACATCCTCGTGCTATGCTAGTGTTTTTTGGGAACTTCCTACTCCGACAGGCTCTTTACGATCTAGCCCGACCCACCAACAAAAGATCCTTTGATGGTGTAACTTTTTTCACAAGGCCAGACTTTGCGCATGCCACGGTGGAGCGGAGGTGGGGACTGCGGCAACTCTTTGATCCCTTCCAGAAACTAGGGGCATCGGTCTTCCTTCAAAACCCTGCTAGATTAAAAATTGTCTACAAAAGGGCGGATCCGCAGCTTTATCTCCGAGATACAGGCTAAAAACTATCTAGAAGAGATTTCGGGACAAAAGTAATAGTTTATCAAAAGCAAATGTAAAATGCAAAATGCTTTCTTCCCTTCTCTAACTTTTTTTGTACTTTTCTTTGTTAGCCATGTCTGAATATGAAATCATTTCACGTTAGGGGGACACTCAGTGGGCTCACTAGGTCCTGCACGGCGGATGTCACACCCCTGGCCCGGCCTGGGTCTGGTAACCTCTATAGGTGGTGGGGGAGGTGGGAGGGGAAGGGGGGCTAGGTCAGACAGGTCTTTTAGTCTCCTTAAAGAGAAAAGAAACTCGAATAATCCGGCAGCTTTCCTCTTTCCGACAGGGAGAGTGGAGTTTAATGTACTTAACACCAAAACTGAATAATGAAAGGGCATACAAAGACACATACAGCCTGATTCATGTACGGGTCGTTTTGCGTGTCCCTAATAGCGAGTAATAGCGACTCGCTATTGAGGAAACGCAAAACGGCATTCATGTACTTTTTGGGGAAAAATAGCGACTCGCACGCGGGCGCTAAATCCGTTAGCGACCAACTAAAAACGCAGAAAAATCGCTATTCCTGGCTACCTGCGATCGGGATAGCGACTCGCAATCCCGTGCGATCGGGATAGCGACTCGCAATCCCGTGCGATCGGGAATGCGACTCGCAATCTCCCGCGATCGGGAAAACGGGAAGTCGCTTTCCGAGCACAGTGATGACATCACAACCAGGAAGCAGGCAGTTCCCACCCCCAAACACCACAGCGAGGCTAACCTCCGAGGGAGCAAGTCGGCAAGCAGACGCTAAACCAGCGATAGCGACTTCTCTACCGACTGAAATAGCGACATATCTGGTGCCATGGCTGAGGAACCTGTCCCTGGCCCCAGCAACAGCGCAGGAAGAAAGCGAAAGCTCAAGTTCTCGGAGCAGGAGCTCGAGAACCTCATTGAAGGGGTGGTGGCCAACCATGACCGGCTCTTCGGGACCAACTCCAGAAAGGTCCCAGAGCAAGACAAGCGCAGGATCTGGCTGGGAATAGCCTCCAGCGTAAACTCGGTGGGTGTGGCCGATCGGTCATTGGAGGAGCTAAAGAAGCGCTGGTACGACCTCCGAGGTCGTGCCAAGGAGAGGGTGGCGGAGCGCCTTGGAGAGGCATCGGGCACTGGAGGTGGCGGACCGACAGTCCCACCCAACACACCTCTGGAGGACCAGGTCGAGGACACCCTTGAGAGGGAGGCGTGCGTTGGCGTGACCCCTCTGGACTCCTCCCGCCCCACCGAAGACACCCAAGGTAAGTGGCATGCGACTGCGACCCTGTCCCCTATGACCGTCCCTGACCAAATAGGCTCACTTATTGGCCCTTAGTCATGCCTTTGTTGGGCATCAGGGAATGCCCTGAAGCATTGTGGGAGATGTAGTATGTCCACAATGTAGTAGTACCCCAATGCAGCCAGACAGGTCCCAAATTACGCAAATCCACAGCCATCCAGGGAATGTCACCCAGCATGCATGTAACATCAGCACGTCTGACAGTCACATGCAACTAATGAGTATCCACTTCCCTCACAGGTGGCGCAGACAGCAGTGACAGCGAGAGGCTGCTGATAGATGAGGAGGCCCAGGAGGAGGAATCACAACCAGAAAGCCAGGCACCAGCCCCTGCCGCTCCACAAACTCCAGCAGCCAGGCCCCCCACCGTTGTGGCCCCTGCATCTAGCATCCCACCCGCAGCCAAGGCCAGGCCCCCCACCGTAGCTGCATCTGGATCTGCCGCACCACCCGCAGCCAAGGCCAGGCCCCCCACCGTAGCTGCATCTGGATCTGCCGCACCACCCGCAGCCAAGGCCAGGCCCCCCACCGTAGCTGCATCTGGATCTGCCGCACCACCCGCAGCCAAGGCCAGGCCCCCCACCGTAGCTGCATCTGGATCTGCCGCACCACCCGCAGCCAGAGCCAGGCACCACACAAATGTGCCCCCAGTCCCTGCCGCACCAGCAACGCCTGCTGCAACACCACCTGCAGCTGGTGCCAATAGATCTGGGCCTGCGACAGCGGCAACACCGCGGGCAAGCAGCAGGAGGGGCAATGGACATCGCTATGCCTGCATGAGCGTTGAGAGACGCATGCTCCGTATCCACCAGCGCCAGTCACAGCAGCAAGGTGCCATCCAGCTCCAGCTGCACAAAATTGGGCGCAATGTGGCGGTAGTTGGAGAGCGCATGGACCGCATGACGGCGGCCATGGGACGCATGACTGCAGCCATGGAGGAGAACACTGCTGCGCTGCTCAAGCACCGCAGTGTAGAGAGCCGGCGCCACCACCAGCTGATGAGCCGGCTGTCGGCCTATAGCAGGTCGAATTATGTGGCAGCAAATGCCACCACCCAGTTGTCGCGGCGCTCTCTCACCCAGCAGCACCAACTAGTGCAGTGCTGTGAGGACATCACCAGGGTGCTGGAGCACCTAACCACCGCCGTTACGGCACTACACACACCTGCGCTACCGGCCACTGTAGGGGGCGATGATGCCAGTGAGGGTGCCTCCAGCGTGAGCAGCCAATCGGCCACAATGGTCCCGCCACCTAGGCGCAGCACCAGGTCAACGCCTGGTACAGGAGCACAGGAAGAGGAAGAGCCTCAGAGGCGCTTGGGCATTACGCGCAGGAGGCGCCATTGACAATGTCTGCATAACACTGGCACAGGCTGACGCTAAGCCTGCCAAGTACATGCACACTGCAGTATGACGCAATACTGGTATTTGTAAATAGTTGGACTGATTACCTTTTTGTTGTGAATGAAACAAATATAATGTTTTTGCTGCACACATTAGCCTTGTGTAATCATTACATTTTGCATGCAATTGTGATATGTGGGGTGGGGGAAGAGGGTGGGCTAGAAATTGTTCACTGTGATGTGGTTGCGACGTCTGTGGCCTTCAGCTGGGTTCTCCCCGCGTGCATGGTGCACATGTGCTGGTGGCCGGTCGTCCCCTTCAGATTCACTACCTGAGATGTCAACAGGTATCCGGCGCTTGGTTGCAATGTTATGGAGCATTGCACAGACAGCCACAATGCGGCAGCACGCAGCAGGACTGTAATACATGGCCCCACCTGTCTTGTGCAGTATACGGAACCTGCTCTTGAGCAGGCCAAATGTCCTTTCTATACAGTTCCTTGTCCGGATGTGCGCAACGTTGTAGCGCCGTTGCTGAGGTGTGGCAGGGTTGAGGTAAGGGGTCAGGAGGTATTCCCGTAGGGCGTAGCCACTGTCATCTGAATGAGAGGAGCAGATGTTGATTGCCTGTGCAGCGCAGTGACTTCATTGCAATGTGACATTGTCGACAAAGTGTACTTACCAAGTAGGTGTCCTTCCCCAAACTCTCCTCTGAGCAGTCGTGTGTGGAGTCCACTGTGCCTGAAGATAAAGGAATCATGGGTACTCCCTGGGTACTGTGCGACAATGTCAGTGATGATGGTCTTGGCATTGCAGACCATCTGTATGTTGAGGGAGTGGTAGGACTTCCGGTTGCGGTACATATACTCCGTGGCAGCTGGTGGGCAGATGGCGACGTGGGTACAGTCGATGCAGCCGAGGACATGGGGAAAATGGGCTACATTGTAAAATTGTACTTTTGTCAGGTCCAATTCCTGTTGGCTCGTGGGAAATGTGATGTGGCGGTGGAGCTGGGTGAGCATGGCGTCAACAAAAGTGTGGAGGCAGCGTGACATGGTGGGCTGGGATATCCCCCCAGCAGCCGCTACTATGCCCTGGAAACTGCCGGAGGCCAGGAGGTGCAGGCTGCACAATACCTGCACATGTGTAGGCACAGAATTGTTTCGCCTTGTTGGGTGCTGCATGAGGGGGTCAAGTTCTTGTATCAGCCAGGTGATCATTTCCCCATTCAGCCTGTATTTGGCATAAATCTGTTCTCTGGTTTGGCCCAGCAAGGTGACCAGCTGCCGGTAAATCCTTTCCTGCCTCATGCGTCTCCTCCGTGCTGCTCGCTGTAGCCTTCGCCGCCTCACCACCATGTACATTCCTGGCATTGTGGAACGCCTAATGCTGCTGCTGAATGTCCTTATGTGTGATTGGTCAGGCCTGGACCTGTTGGTGATTGGCCAACTGTTTTTCAAATTTTACTTAATCATGGCTTTTATGGTTACCACCTGCTTTGAGTTGTCCTTAAATTGCGCCGCGCAAAAATGCGATTTTGGGGTTTTCCGCTATTGTTTATTTTTCATGAATGCCGATTGAGAATAAATAGCGTTTCGCTATTCATTTCGCAGATTCCGTGGTTGGTCGCTATTTCCGTATCGCTAATGCGCGACTACCGGGACTCTGCGACTATTATAGCGTAATCGCTATTTTAATCGCTATTCTGTGTTTGCGAATTCGCTATTTTGTACTTGAATGCCGATTCCGTGTTTTGCACCCGCAATTGCATTTTCGCAGCCATTGCGGGCGCAATTTCGCTTCATGAATCAGGCTGTTAGACTCTTAAGATGGGGTTGCTAAAAATGTTATCATTAAACATTTGTGGACTAAATGATATTAAAAAGAGACAGATGGTTTCTGTAGAGTTACAAACCACGGGTACCAACATAATTTGCCTTCAGGAAACCCATATTGAGGGATCACAATCGCATCTGCTTAAATCATTGGGATATAATCTGATCGGTGCCACTACGCAGGGAGCTCGGATCAGAGGAGTGGCAATCTCAGCTAAAGGTGTAGGGAACAATTTCGCTCGGACAAAAGCAGATAAATATGGTAGATGGGTGATCACAGAATATCGGGCTTGACAATCACAATCAATGACCATCTGCTCATTCTATGGGAGCAATAGTGACGACCCCTCTGTAATTAATCAGATCTCCAATGAACTTACTCATTGGCCATTGCCACTACTTATTTGTGGGGATCTTAATATAAATCTTCCTCTAGACTGGTCAATGAGGGACGACTGGCAATATTACGTCCGGAAACCTAAGGTTTTTAGAGCCATTAAGCAGTTATGTCTCACACATGGGCTTATTGATGGATGGCAAATGTCCAACCCCAACGATCCAGGTTATACTTTTTTCAAACCCGCATCACACACACGTAAGGCTGGACTATTTTTTGATGTCTAATTCATTAAGATCTACCTCCGAGGTAAAAAAGCTACCCCGTGTTCTATCAGACCACAACCCTTTAGTATGGTATGCACGGTAACTCTGACCCAATTGAACCAGACACAAAGAATATGGACATTTGAGAAATCCCTGCTTCTTGATAAAAACTACTGTAATCATATTAGAGGGTGGATTTCCAATTTTTTAGAAGATAACAATGGGAGCACATCTGTGAACTATGTGTGGGATACCTTAAAAGCAGGGATTAGGGGAGAAACAATGCAATACTCACTTAGGGTTAATAAACTAGCAAGAGAGTCTCTCAGAGAGTTACAAGAGAGGTTAAAGGGGGCTGAGGAAAATCTTGTAAAGGCAACACGAGACTCTTTAACGGCAGAAGAAATCACTGACATTCAGTATCAGGTAGCTATCGCCAAAGCGGCTATTACAAACATCTTTACTACCAAAACGGTCAAAAAAGCTACTATTCACCGTGAAAAAGTTTATGAGGTCAGTGAATTAGCCGGGCATGAACTAGCCATTCGGATGAGACAGCAAGCTTCACAGAATATCATACGTGAGATTCAAGACCCAGTAGAAGGCCTGGTATCTGACCCAGGAAAGATCAGAGAGGCATTTTGGCGCTTTTATAGCACTTTGTATACAGAAGTGGGTGAAGCTGACCTGGGGAACATTAATGAATATCTGGATATAGACACATTCGACAAACTTAGTGAGGAAGATCAGGAAAACCTAGAGGGGGTCCCGAACATAGATGAAATAATAAATACAGTGAAGGATCTTCCCCGCGGTAAAGCAACCGGATTGGATACTATCCCTTTGGAATTTTAGGTATTATTTTTAGATCAGCTTAAAGATATATTACTAGATCTATGTACGTATATATTCAGAGGGGGGCAGCCCCCCAACTCCTGGTCTAGGGCTAAAATAGTTATCTTCCCTAAGAAGCATAAACCCCCGGATCAAATGGGCTCTTACCGCCCTATTACTTTGATAAATGTTGACTCAAAAATATACTCCAAACTAATATCTAATCGCATCTCACCAATCATTTACAAAGTCATATCCAAATTTCAACACAGCTTCGTCCCCGGGAGGGAAACTACAAATCATATTCGGCGGATGATCAGCCTATTTGATAGCACCGAGGTGACAGGAGACCCTATGGCGTTAATACTTCTCGACGCCGAGAAGGCTTTCGACAGGGTCTCCTGGTCATTCTTGTGGCGTGCAATGTCCCGGTGGGATTTAAACAGGGATTCATACAGGCTGTCCAGAAACTATACATCAATCCCCGGGCCGCGGTTATGCTTAACGGCAACCTCTCTAAAGAGCTGACAATTTCAAGAGGAACTCGGCAGGGGTGCCCCATCTCACCGCTGCTGTTTGAAATCTACATTGATACCTTCATCCGCCGATTAGAATGTAACAGGGGCATAATTCCCATCTCAACACAAGGATATTTAACAAAGACCCTGGCATATGCCGACGACATTGCCATAGTGACCTCCGATCCAAGCTCAGCCATGCCCATTATTGAAACAGAAGCTGAAGCTTTTGGGAAAGTTGCTGGGTACGCACTGAACCAAGGGAAAGCACAAATAGTCTTGAACACTAAATGTGATATGAGGGACGCTTGGGTAACGGATAAGGCAACGTATCTAGGTATCTGTATCACCTCCAAATTAGAAACTCTAGTTGATCTAAATTTGAAACCCATGCTAGATACAATGCGGAAAGATCCCCGCCGCATCGATAATCTACATCTATCATTGATCGGCCGGGTGAATGCATTAAAAATGGTCTACTTTCCAAAAATTCTCTACATATTTAGAGCAATAAATTTGGAAATTTCAGATCAATGGTTCAAAGCAATGGAGCGTACCTTTTCAAGTTTTATTTGGGCATACACTCAACCCCGACGAGCCTATAAACTCTTGACGCTTCCCAAAGAAAAATGAGGACTTGCCCTCCCAAACCTGAAGGCATACTATTGGGCTACGGTACTGCTATATAGTCACGAGCTTTTTCAGCTTGATGGGATGGAGGCAGCTCCGGCTGTTGACGCCCCATCTATCCACCAGCTAATTCTGGGCTATAAAAGCACTGGCTATCTCTGGAGATACCTCTATGACAGCTATCATAAAAAGGTGAGACTAAAGACACTGGTAGGTGGATTTAAGGTATGGAAAGCTGTGAGAAAACTATTTGGTATAGGGCGTTTGTCATTCTACACACCTCTCTTGAACAACCCCGCTCTCCCTGAAATATTTAGTGATGTTTGTATTAATAGGTGGAATGCAGCCGGAATCACTCACATAGGATGTCTGTTTTCCACAGAAGGGCTGCACTCCTTTGAGGAATTGAGAGAAAAGTTTCACTGGGAATGGAGAAACTTTTTTAAGTATCTCCAAATTAGAGATTTCATATTGCGACACACTAGGGCTAACACACCATTTGGCAAAATAGATATAGCTGAAATACTTAGCGATTCACAAAAAAAAATTAGGATTGGAGGGATGTACTCTCTCTTATTAATGGAATACCCGGATGATCTTGAGAAAACAGCACAAAAATGGCAGAGTAAAATAACCATTACAACAGAAGAATTTTAATACGCGAACGTCGCAAACTGTTCTTATGTCAACTAAACTTCAGACTCAGCTTTACAAAATGTGTTTTTTCATGTATTACACTCCGGACAGAATAGCCAAATGGGGGAGTGGGAGGGGGACGTGTTGCTTCAGATGTACGCTACCTAACTCTGATTGTATACTGGAAGGTGGTGTTTTTGGGTGGAGGAACTATTTATGCAGCGTTTGTAGACCTCAAGTCCACCTTCGATCTCGTCCCAAGAGATAAGTTATGGGTTGCCCTAGGAAACATGGGAATGCCCCGTGAACTCTTGGATCTAGTGATAAGATTACACAAGGTTAACTTTGCGAGGGTTAGATGGGGTAGGCAGGGGCAGGTCACTGAGCGATTCCCTGTTACTCGTGGTGTCCGCCAGGGGTGTGTTCTTGCACCGACTCTGTTTCTGTTATTTATTAACCGAGTCGTGCTGTACTTTGTAGACACACCAACTGACGCCCCGGCCCTAGGTGGCATAAAGTTTCCACTCCTTATCTTCGCGGATGACACCCTTATCCTATCTAAAACACAGAAGGGACTTCAAACAGCATTAAATAAGTTTGAGGACTTCTGCAAACATAATGACCTCCAGGTCAACGAGAGTAAAACCAAATTCATGGTACTAACCAAAAACAGGCCGCTGAAGGGCCATGTCAGCATGAATGGTATCGAGCTAGAGCAGGTGGAAGTTATGATCTACTCTGTTTAAAATTTGCCCAATTAACAGGGTGCTTAATTAAGGAACAAAGAACTTCACTAACTAAAAGGATAGCGCCCGCCTTAAAAATATATAAAGCTAAAATAAGTTCAGCAATCCTGTACGGTGCAGACTTATGGGGCTTTTCGGACCTATCATCGCTGGATAGAATACAAAATAAATTCCTTCGCAATCTGGTCGGGCTCCCTCAATCAAGCCCTATGAAACCCCTGTTACTTGACATGGGCTGCCATTCTATTGATGATGTGGCGCGGCTTAGGATGGTAGCACTGTGGAGGAGAATATGGACAACTCTGGAACTGGCACCTTTTGCCAATGAAATTTCAGATCTTAGATCTATTTTGGGATCAGGTAATCTTCCTTGGTTCAGAGATGTGAAATCTATATTGGGAAACATGGGCCTTAGTCAGCTGTGGTTGGCCCCCGGAAATAATGCTTTTCCTTCTAAAAAGGAATTTAAAGCACTTTACTGGGCGACTGTAAGACTCCAACTTGTTGTCCGGATAGATTCTACTTCATTGACTGATAGGATTTTGGTCCATAAGCTCGACCCCTCACTGGAGGAATATTGGGATGTCATCACTAGGAGTAGCGATAGAAAGCTATTCCACCAGTTTAGGGTCGGGACGCTACCCTTGAGGTCTTTTACAAATAAATGGCGTGGTCAGTCTTCAGAGTATTGCCCCTGGTGTAGGGACCAAAAGGAGTGAATAGGTCATGTTTTCTTTGCTTGCCCCGCTTATTTAGCCCCCCCCGGAGAAAATGGTTAAAACCAATATGTATCAAAATGAGAACACGGGTGGGTGTAGAGGCGCTATGGCTTTTGAGAACCAATACATCAGAGATTGTGACCATAGCGGTAGCAAAATTCTTGGGGTGGGCATGGATAATCAGAGCTAGGTACCCATATGAGAGTTGATCAACTGATTGTTTTTAATTGTAATATATATCTACTACTTCTTTAATTATAAATTTAATCATGTTTTATGAATTTGTATGACATGTCCAACACTCTACGCAGTGAATATCTGTGTGTTGACATTAACATATGTATACAAGGTTTTATTAACTAGTTTTAATGTTTTTATTATTATGTAGGGCATATGTTGTATATAGTCTAGAGTACAGTGCTTTTATGAAAGTCTTTTATGATGGACAATCTCGAAATAAAGACGTATGAACTGTGAACTGTGAACTGTGTGTATACACATATTCTCCTCCTGTGTAGGCCTAACTTCTTTAAAATCAAGTATTGAAAGCTTTTTGACTTTGATTTTAAAAACAGAAATATCTTTGTCAGATGAAATGGTTGTTTTGGGGGTGACGAATCGCACAAACCAGACAACGGGTTATGAATTAACTTTGTTTGCAATGGAGGTATTAAGAATCTGTATAGCTTCAGCCTGGTTAGATCCCATTGCTCCATCATTCCAACAATGGTTTTCTAGACTGCTAGCAATTTTTAATCTAGAAATGGCTATATATAAAGCAAAAGGTAGGAAACGAAGGATAAAGGGACAAAGAATTTGGTCCCCCTTAATTGAGTGGTCTCAATCTCAAGGTAACACTTAGTATCCTAAAGGAATAATAGCATTTCCTGCAATGAGGCAATTGTGGCTATTTATGTATTGGATGATATGTTTTTATTCACTGAGTTGTAAACTGTTGTAAAATCAAATAAAGATATTTAAAAAAAAGGAATTTATTTACTCATAATGCATGATCTCTCCTCCATCCACCTGAACGAGTTCGATGTACATGGCGATACAATTTTCAAAGAGGTCACGTGGTGCACTGTCCAAGAGCCTGTGGTCTGCCAGGGATGCAGCTCAGGGTGGTACCCAGATTCTGGGATGGTGGTGAAGTGGAGGAGGCCACATCTAGAAGAGAAGCTGCAGTTGAACCGGCACTGCAACTTGCCCTTGCTTAGTCCTGTATTTCTGGCAAGTGCTAAGATTAACATGAGTGGAGAAGTGCCAACCAGAAGGTTGCATTGCCTGTTCTGGGTACATCGGAATCCTGCTATTACCACGCCCTACTCAGAGTGGTGTGGGTTCGCAGGCTTGCAAATGGGTGGGCATAAGGCCAACACTATGTAAAAGGGGTCATGTCCCCATCGTCTATATTTTTTTAAAACTTTTCTTTATTAGTTTTACTGCACAGCAATGACATAGCTGTGAACACATAACCTTGCAATTATCTCCAATATGAAACCCCAACGAGGTACATTTTAAAAAATCCCCAGCGGAGGTTTGAGCTGCCCATCCCCTCTCTCCACTTACACCCAAGATGCACATCTATTTCTCCCTGGATGATCCTGAGTGGCAAGATTTTAATTCTACTTCTAGAGCACCTCCGTACCCTGAATGGGGCATCAGAAGGGAATGTGGTGACCCACCATCTGAGGCACTCTCTCCTGCAATGTGACTCAACACTCTCTCCGCCCCCCCAACTAAACTGCCCAAAACGTCCGCCCATATTTGCAGGGCCTTCTGTACCATGTCATCTCCCCCTATTCAAATTAATATGCTTCTCGTCCGCAAAGACCCATTCCACCAAATCTCTGTCCCGTAAGTGTATGTGGGGAGCTCCTGTTACCCATCCGACACATTGTGACTCTTCTATGTACTAGTATCAATGCCAGGTTCAGGAATTTGATATTTGATATTTGATATTTATTAGTTTTTGTAAAGCGCGTCTATCGCTCCGGAAGGAGCATCTTGGCGCTGAGCAGACAGGAGAAACCAACTTGGCGTGAACAAGAATCAGATGGCTGCGAGGACCAAAGAGTCGGGCTGAGAGAATATCCATGTCTTCAGGAGTTTCCTGAAAAGGCTTTCTGAGGGGGCGTGCCTGAGGTTGAAGGGGAGGCCATTCCATGCCTTTGCTGCCAGGAGTGAGAATGTTTTTCCACCCTTCGTTTTGAGCTTAAACCTGGGTATGGTGACCAGGTTGGCTCCTGATGACCTGAGGGGACGTAATGGAATATAATGTGGGAAGCGCTTAATGAGATAGGAGGGGCCTGTGTTCTTGGTAGCTTTAAAAACAGTGACAAGAAGTTTAAAAAGGATTCTTTTAGGGAGGGGCAGCCAATGGAGAGTGTTGAGGGCTGCGGAGGCAGAAGACCTTCTAGGGAGTTTAAGGACGAGCCTGGCCGCTGCGTGCTCTACGCTCTGTAGCTTCTTGAGGGTAGACTTCTTTATGCCTGCCAGGAGACCGTTGCAATAGTCTAGCCTAGATAGGATCAGGGCCACGGCAACTGATTTCCTGGCAGAGATAGGGAGAAAGTCGAAGAATTTCTTTAGTTGTCTAATAAGGTTAAAACAGCACCCTGCAGTGATGCGCACATGATCGTCAAAACTGAGGGAAGAGTCGAATTGGACGCCCAGATTGCGGGCCGAGGAGACTGCGCTGGGAGGAGCTTCCGAATGTTGAGGCCACCAATCTTTTGGAGAAAAACGGGTGTCTTTGCCTAAGGGTATAATTTCGGTTTTGGCGCTATTGCACTTAAGATGGTTGTTGTTGAGCCAAGCAAATACTTGGGAGAGGCAATTCTGGAATCTAAGAGCGGCATCGGGTGTTTTTTTATCCAAGGTGACGACAAGTTGGGTGTCGTCAGCATAAGATGTTACTAGGATGCCATGGGATTCAATCAGGGCAAGCAATGGGGCCATGTAGATATTAAAAAAAAGGGGACTGAGAATAGACCCCTGGGGCACCCCTGATATAATGGTTCTTTCGCCGGAGAGAAAGGGGCCAAGTGAGACGGTTTGAGACCTTTGGGAAAGGAATGACGTTATCCATTTTAGTGCAGTACCTGTCACACCGATCTCGCGCATTCTGTGAATGAGGATGTCATGGGAGATGGTATCAAATGCGGCAGTTACGTCGAGCAGGATGAGTACAGCGTGTTTCCCCTCATCCTGCAAGAACTTGATGGTGTCGGATAGCTCGATCAAGGCAGTTTCAGTGGAGTGGCCGGGGCGGAAACCAGATTGCTGTGGGTGGAGGATGTGGTTATTTTCCACAAAGGCTTTTAACTCCTCTTGTACTATTTGTTCAGTAATTTTGCCTAGTGCCGGGAGTAGGGAGATTGGGCGCATGTTGGAAAGGTCTGTCGGGGATTTATTTTGTTTTTTCATTAGCGGCTTCACGATGGCCTTCTTCCATTCTGCGGGGACGGTGCCTGAGCTGAGGGATTGGTTGACAATGGAATTGATGAGAGGGTTGATGGCCTCGATGAAGAGGTGGAAGATAGCAGGGGGGCAGGAGTCCGTGGGGGCTCCTGATCGGCAAGACATAATGGCCTTCTGGGTTTGGAGCAAGGTCACTGTTGGGAAATTACCAAGCAGGGGCAAATTGGTGGTGGCAGCTTGCAGAGGGACAGAAGAGGGGGGAAAATCCTGACGAATGTTATTAATTTTCTCAACGAAGAAGTCAGCAATTTGGTCGCAAAGGATTTGGGATGGGGGGATTTCCACTGCGAGGGCCTTGGGATGGGTGAAGGACTTGACAATATTAAAAATCGTCTGTTGTTTCTGATTGGCTAATTCTATTGCTGCAGTAAAGAACTCCTTTTTTGCATTTTTTATATGAGACAGGTATTGTTTCCTCTGTTGGGTGTATCGGGTTCTGGAGGAAGGGTCATAAGTTTTCCTCCACTCTCTTTCAAGAACCCTGCACTTATGGTGACTGTCGGTAAGGGCCTGGGTATACCAGGGGGCATTGGGTTTTCTTTTATGAGAGATAGGTTTTTGGTGGGTTGAATTAGAATTGGCCAGAACCAGTTGATTGATCCAGATGTGAAAGTTTTTGGAATCTTGTGATACATCTCCAACAATAGTGGGCGGGGGGGTGGGGAGCTGAGGGTGAAGTTTAATGGAATCCGCTACTTTCTTCCAGTTGGTCGAGTAGGTTGGAGGGGTGTTCTTGGTGCACGGTTGTGATATGGGTTTTGCCTGGACGGAGAAGGGTATAAAGCAATGGTCAGTCCAAATTTGTGGGATAGGGGGGGATACAGCTAGAGTGATTGAGTTTGAGCAAATGCCATCTAGTGTGTGGCCGGCCTGGTGCGTGGGGGGAATAACTAATTGAGAGAGACCAAAGATGTCAAGGGATTGTAGGAAGGTTAAAGTGTGGGGGTCTACGCGGGATTCCAAATGAAGATTGAAATCACCGAGGAGGGTGAAGTTGGGATAGTGGGACAAAAGGGATCCAAGAGTTTCATCCAAGGAATCTATGAAGGGCGTAGCGTTACCAGGGGGGCGATAGACAAGACCTCCGGAAAAGGAGGTAGAAGGGTTAATGTGGATTACAAAGCCTATGCTCTCACAGCCCTTGAGGGCGGCCAGGTCAAATGTGTGGCACCTAATGGATTTTCTAATAATGATAGCTAACCCGCCTCCCCTGCCAGCTGGTCTATCCCGTCTGTAGATGGTAAAGTCAGGGGGAAGGGCAGTTGCCAGATCTGGGTTGGATGAGTCATTGAGCCAGGATTCGGTGATAAACAGGGCCTCAAGATCATGGAAAAGTACGAGGTCATGGATGTCTTGTCCGTGGCACGCTAAAGATCTTGCATTAATAAGTCCGAAGTGGAAGGAAGTTGGTTTATGCGGAATTGGGGGGGGTGGTCGTAGTAAATTGCCGGTGGGTGTCAGGGATGACCATCTACAACGACGACACGAGAATGGGCCCCAAAGATGGTAGATGGGAGAATAATCCTTACAACTATGGCTAGCCGTTGACTGTCGTATAGTGAGTAGATCGTTCGAATTGTACCTGGTTATTGGGTGGATTTGGGCAGTATGACCGGCTCTCGGCACGGTCTTGGCACGGACGGGCACAGACGGGCTTGGCTTAGGCGCGGCTTCGGCGCGCATCCGGCGCCCCCGCTGCGCCAGCCCGCTGCGCCGTCTGGCCGCCGTGCACAGGAATCCATTTTTCTTGGGATTTACTCTTAATATGCCCTGCTGGGACTCAAACTCTAATGGGATCCCAGTTACTGCCTCTATAGTGGAGAAGATCGAATCCCAGTAATGCTTCACAGCCATGTGCAAAAATGGGGCCCTCTATGTCTGGCACCTGGGGCAGGCAGCACTTGTCCCAGGGTAAATTTTACGTAGGACCACTGGTGTATGGTGCATGTGGTGTAAGAATTTAAAATGTATCAATTTAAATTTAGCATTGCCCAAGACCGCTCTCACCTGCACTCATGCTTTGTCCCAGGCCTTATTTTGAACTGATCCTCTTGCAGAGGCAGCCTCCAACGGGCTGCAAAGCGCTGCTTACAGGCAGGCGATGTTGTACCAAAGACAGGAGAAGTGGAGATCCTGCTGAGGCAGTCAAAAACAGATCAGGCCGGCAAGGGGGCATTGGTGACGCTGCGATGCATCAAATATCAGGATTGTTGCGCAGTTTGTTGCCTACTGCTGTTCATGGCCATACGCCCGGCAGGCGACGGCCCCCTGTTCAGGCATAGAGATGGTTCGCACCTGAGCAAGTTCCAATTCACGGCAATCCTGCGCCTCATGCTCAGCTAAGCGGGGCTACCACCCGCGGGCTTCGGGTCTCATTCATTCAGGATAGGGGCGGCCAGGACTGCCGCACAGCAGTGAATGAGCGAGGCCGGGTTCCAGGCGGTAGCTAGTTGGCAGCCAAGGGCATACCGCACTTATGTGAGGCCACAACTGCTATAGGATAACAGGGCCGGCTGGGGGAAATTGAGGGGCACCACCAGAGGGTGGGCAGCCATGTGACAAATTTGTTTGATATCCTCTCACCAGCAGGGCGGGGACCACGGCGAGTATGGGTGGTGGGCCACTCATTCATAAGCAGGATGCACACCTGGTGGCGACAAGGGGTCCACAGGCGCGAGGGGCGGCCAGTGGAGACATGTGTGCGATAGTACAGACGACCCGTGATGAGATGGGACCAGCTCCCGCCGACCCTAGCGGAATTGCAGGCGGAGGCAGCCTGGCACCCGGACATCCTGATCATCCACCTGGGGGGAAATGATCTGGCCAGGCTACTGAGGCGAGCCCTCCTCTACAACATATAAAGGGACCTCACGGAGGCAACCAAAGCCTTCAGCAGCACCACCGTGATTTGGTCGGGTCTGATCAGCCGGAGGGAATGGCGTGGGGCTGACTCCACAAAAGCGGTCGAGAACTCAGGGAAGAAATTAAACCTCACCATGAGCAAATTCTGCAGAACCAATGGGTTGGAAGCAATCAGGCACGGGCTCATACACACGGGCCACCCAGAGTTCTACGCACATGATGGAGTGCACCTGTCCGAGGAAGGCATGAGCATGTTCTGGAGCAACCTGTGGGGCTCCATAACGATGGCAGGATGCAGATGATGTTCTCCCAGGGGCGAGGGGGAGCCCCCAGGAAGACGGAAACCTCACTGGTGGCGTGGCGGAGAACGACGGGGAGAATGGTTGGTACGGAAGAACACCGGAGGGCGGTGTGCCGGGACAGGATCACTTGCCTTACGATGCCTCACGGCTGGGCGAGGGGACCGAAGGACGGCGGGTAGGGACACTCACCTTACGATGCCTCACGGCTGGGTGAGTCGGCCTACCAAGAGAGGGTAGCAAACAGAGATGGCGCTCGCAGCCCAGCCACCGCCGGTTGGCAGGCCAGAACAGGAGTCCGACAAGGTAGCGAGTTGGGCCTAACTCCGGGACAGTGGCTACACCCCTTTCACGCAGAAGACAAAAGCAAACCCAACTAAACGACCTGTCAGTAGAAAAGTAATTTTGCAAAGATGTGCAATAAAATATGCTTTATGATAACGCAAAAACATGCCACACTGCCATTTATAACTGACAAAAGGCGGTACTGAGTACCCAAAAGAGATCCGTGTATTCCTAATAAAAACTGTGTCCAACAAATGACCACCACAAGAAGTGTGTACGTTGGCTTATTTCCAGGAAAGGGATACTGTGCAGGAGGAATGTGATTGGTGGGAGAGTGGGGCTGAGTGCGGGGGTTATCGCAGAGGCAGCCCCCAACAGGGGTATAAAAAGCCGGCACCATAACCCACGCCGAGCCCCCCAACAGGAACCTTTTTTTGGTGCCTAAAAGCGCCCGAGAGCGGGAGGAACCCCCCCTAACACCGCAGCCGCTACGGTGGAGCCAACCCCACCGGCCAATGGGGGCCATCGCAATGTACAAATGGCCCAATGGGGGCAAGTCACACGAGCAGGGCAAGCTGCGCCAGGGGGGATATAAGCCTGTCTCCCCCAGTTGGGCTCCTATCTTTGGAGCCGAGGAGCAGCACGGACTGAGGAACTTTTGACCCACCCAACCACACCTAACGGACAGCTATGTCACAGGGCTGAGGAACAGGCATGACATGAAATCTCTAATTTTGCAGACTTTACCCTAATGGTCAATTTTTATCCCCATTTTTTGCAGAGGAGGCTCCCCGTCTCCCAGCGCTAGGCATATTTTTCTACAACCAGCTCCGGACTACCTGCCAGGCAATGAATGTCAAGTTCCTCACGCCACCACCAATTCTCTACGTGCTTGAACACATGCTAACCAACACCTCCTCTCAACGGTTAGTCACCCGCCTATACAATGAGATGCAGGGCAAGGAATCAGTGAGTACTCCGGCGGCTTGCGATGCCTGGGACCTAGACATTAACTCTAACCCATCACAGACATGCAATGGTTGCATTGCTGTGGGCAAACTGCAGGCCTATCACCCAATTACAGACTGCAGCTCATCGGTTTCAAATTCCTGTATACGCTGTACCATACCCCTGTGCCATTGCTTCACACGGGCTGGTTGATGATGCACACGGGCCTCATTCCTCCGTCTCGTCTTGGAATGCCCTCAGCTGGTGGGATACCGGTCTGCAGTTTACTCAGTCCTGCTTCCAAAAACTGCCCATTCACTACTACATACCCCATTAGTTGGACTTTTTGGATACATTGAAGATGTCCCCCTAGCAGTTTGTGTCTCACAGCAATGCTTTTGTTTTTAGCCAAACAAAGGATTGCTATGCACTGTGGGCAGGCGACCTGCACCAAAGACTGAGACCTGGCTACAAGATGCAGTTTATTGCCAGGAGCAGCTCTTTACCTACTGGGAACTCATGCCACCGATATCCTGCCCAAAGGACATTTGGGAACCCATGTTGGATTACCTCAGACAGAGAGATTCACCCCCCTTGCCAGTTGCAGAGGGTGTTTTGCCCAATGCAGGTATCTCCACTTTGTTCGATGATGTTGGAAATGACCTAGACAATCCAGCCTCTGGCCTCCTGCTAACCTGAAAGTCTGCGACGTGGGGTAGAGTGTAGTACTGTGCCTAAGTGCCTTAGACTTTCCTTTGATTGAGTGCCGATACAATGACTCGCTATATACTACAATGAATTTCCTGCTATTTTAGTTATCTTTCTGATTGTGTGCTGTTGCCATGCTGTATCATGTGTCAAAATGTACTTACTGCTGTGCCTTGCCTTCCCCCATTTTTTCTTGGGCCGCCCCCCGCCCCCAATCTCTATGGCAGTCATTGTCATTAGCTTCCTCATTTGTTTGACAGGGATAGGAGATAGGGGAGAGTCAAGTTCAGTGATACTTTTATTGGAAACAAGACAGAAATTGGCAAGTGAAGCCTTTGGATGAGCTAATTAAACAAGGTTATTGCACCGTGATAAAGCCTATAATGCTGTGTTGAAGACATATTTTGTTACAAAAAATCTCATATATTATCTTTAAAGCAAGGAGTTTGGTGTTGATTACCCACTTAAAAAAAGAATTTGGGTAGAAAATGTGCTCTCTCTGGGGGGCTTGGAGGGGGCAGCCGACCTCAGGGAGATCCCCCCCGGGCGATTTGGGTGGGTGTGTGGGGGGGGGGACTGGAAGCTTGGTCACCGGCCATTTTAGATTTAGGCTTGTTTCAGTTAGTAGCCCAAAAGGAGCCCAAGCATAAATGCTTTGGGCTCCTGCTCCCAGCCACCATTTTAGGTTTGGTGACCTGGTAGCTGGGAGCTTAGGTAGGAATTTTTACTGATCCTTATAGTTCGTTGTTTGTTCGGAACTTTAGGTTGCATTGCTTTATATTTAGTGTAGATGTGTTTACCTGTGATAATGGAGGATTACAGAGTTTTAGAAGCGATTCGCTTGCTGAGCGAAGCCGGCAGAATGGACCTCGTCATCGGCATGGGGTAGGCGCGCCAGGCATCTGCTGGTGTTGCTGCCGCTGTAGCAGGGTGTACTTCCCCGAAAAAACACGACAGGCATCTCCGGTGAGTGAGGAGGGCAGGTCCCGTACTCGGAAGTCGACCCAGTCAGGTGCAGGGCGGGGGGGGGGGCAGGGAGGCCGCGGGCATGTCGAGCGGGCCTGTTGAGGGTGTAGCTGAAGGCTTAATGATGCCTCCGGCGGGTGTGGGGGATTCTTTTGATGCGGCCCGGCCCCATGAGCAAAGGGAGGGGGCGGGCGCATCACCCGTAGTGCATAAGAAGAGTGGGGGCCTGCGGGGGGGCAAGAAACGCTCATCTTCGTTGGCGGCTGTGGAGCGTGTGTCTGAGATAGGAGCCAGCAATGCTATTGTGAGCTCGTGAGTAGGTGAATCGGCGCGGGGGAGGGGCGGAGCGGTTGGGAGGAGGGAGAGGAGCAGAGAGAGGCTGTGCTTGATGTTTCGTGTGGGAGTAAGCAAGGCGTTTGGCCAGAGGGCTCAGAGGACAGGCATTTTATGGCACAAGGAAGCGTTTTTGGGGTAGATTGTTCCCCTCCTTCACATGCTACTGAATATGTCAGGCAAAATGTAGAAGTGGAGGAGGGGGAACTAGGTGATGAAGAAAACGTTGGCAGCCCCCTGCTATTTTCGCCCACTACAACCCTGAGGGGGGGGGCATTTCAGTAGGGTGGAGCTCTAAGGGTGATGGTGAATGGGCCCATGAGGGGGGGTGAGTGGCAATAAGAGGTTTTCAGTTTCAGGTGCAAGGGAGGTTGGGGAGAGTTTTTTAGGTAGCGGGGTGCTTTTGGGGCTCAATCAGTGCGTGCTTGGGGTATGTCTCCAGGGGTCGGGCAAGTGGTTTTGGTTCAAGTTCTTTTTCGGAGGCTTTTGGAGCCAGCAACGAGAGGGCAAGATTGGGAAGGTTTAGACTTGTTTCCCTCCTGGCCAGTTGGAGTGCGGGGTCGCGGTAGGAGTGAGATGTTGGAGCAGCAAACACATATTGGGGGTTTGAAAGATTTGGGCGGTCCGGTGAGGTGGCAGATAGGGGAAAGTGATGCTAGTAAAGGGGGTAAGAATTGGGCTCCTGCTTCTGCAGTGGTGGAGTCTATGTTGGAATGGAGCGATGATGAGGTAGGGGGTGAGTATCTCCCAGTGGTAGGTAATAGCAGGACATAGCAGTCAGGTCAAGTCAGGAGGCAGTAGGCGTGACCGATAATCTCTGGTTGGCGGGGTCAGATTCGTCGCTTGTTAGCAAGGGACCCAGCACATCAGTCCAAACCTTTTCTTTTCAGGGTACAGATCGGTGCGGCGCAGCAGACTCGGTAGGGCGTGGAACGGCCCAATTGCGCCGAGGTGAAGGGAGGGTGGAGCCTTGCGCGGCACTTTCCGTACCAATGAGGGATCCTGTCGCGGTCAGCGCACGAAGGTCTGGCGCGACTTCGCTGGCCCCAACGACTAGCAGGTCTAGGTGGTCTACCTTACCGACGGCTATGGATTTTCAGAGTCAACGCATGGGGGAGTACCGGCAGGTACAGTCGGCTCCCCCGCCAGGAGGACGTGAGGGCCAGTGTTGGTAATGCTGGGTCTAGTAGGACCCGTGAGGTGGATTTTGATACTGATGGGCTTCAGGTGGTGGAGCCGATTTTGCTTGATTATGATGAAGACAGCCCAGAGGAAGGGGAATTGCAGGATATGGAAGGGGAGGGCCTTCTCACTTGTCTCATAGTGTTTTACAGGTTTCAGGAGTGGTACAGCAGCAACAGGTCGTGGCGCCAGGAAACAGAAGAGAGCGCGGCCCCTCGGTGAGAGCTCCTCGAACAAGGGATAGATCAGATTTCTCGGCACAGCAGTCAGAGCCCGCTAGAGCAGCCTCTTTAGAGCCAGGTGAGACTGCTGGAGCACAGGTCAAACCAAAAATGGTGTCTGTGTGGACAGGGGTGGAGGGGGGTGGGGAGGTGACGGAAGGGAGACTGCTCAAAGGTAAATATGTTAAGGACACGGGAGTAGGCACTGACAACGGGGGTGTGGCATTGGGTACTAAGGTGGAGAGCGGGACTAATACAGATGCAGCTGGGGGAGTTAAAGAGCCGCTTGACAGTAAAGAATTGAAAATTAAGAAGCTGCCTTACAACATAACCAAGCCTTTGGGTGCTCACTTAATGTTGGCAACCAAGGAGCACATATGGAACGGAGAGTATGTTGAGATACTGAAACTCCTTCATAGGGAGGTCAGGTCTAAGGAGGGCTCTAAGGAGGAGGAGTATGAGTTGGCTAAGCGCCCCAAAGTGCCATTGAACATTGAGAATTGGATGGCAGCATTTTTAATTTATGCAAGCGTGTATTGTGAGAAATTCCCTGAGCGCAGCGTGTCTATATTTAAGTATATGGAAGTGATTCGGAAAGCGCAGATTACTGGGGGGGGGTATGCATGGGCTCAGTACGATGAGGAGTTTCGGGCTCGAATGGCATGGGACCCAGAGGCAAAGTGGGGGAGTTAGATACAGATTTACGTCAGCATACGATGGGAGCGGCGGCAGGCGGCAAGACCATTTTTACTGCTAGTGGGCTGCCGTTAATATATCGGCCCTTTCAGGGGAAGCCCACCCGGAGTGGGGTGGGAAGCGCAATGGCTACACAGACTGGAATGGGGGCATGCTGGGATTTCAATAAAGAACTATGCACAAGGGAGTACTGCAAGTTTAGGCACGAATGCTCCAAGTGTGGTAAGCGGCATCCCCTCGTTAACTGTTGGGAAGTTAAAATGCAAGGAAGTCAGCAAGGGCATCAGACAGGCGCAGGTACATCTGGCACCCCACAGCAATTTCAGGGTGTACGGGGAGTAGAGGGGCGCAGGGCACTGGGCGAAAGGGCTCCTACGCCAGTTAGGCTGTCAAGGCTAGAACATGCACTACGGGGGTATGAGGATGTAGGGGTGAAACAGAAGCTTTTGGAAAGTTTCCAATATGGATTTCATTTGGGTCATCAGGGACCAAGGCAGAGAGGGTGGGCAGATAACTTGAAGTCAGCGGCAGAACATAGCGGGGTGGTGCGACAAAAACTGAGCAAAGAAGTGCATGAAGGGAGGATGGCAGGCCCGTTTGATGATGGGCCAATTGAGAACTTGATAATTTCACCTATTGGAGTGGTGCCCAAAAAAGAGGAAGGGCAGTACAGGCTAATTCAGCATTTGTCATGGCCTGAGGGGTCTTTGGTGAATGATTTCATTGATGAGGAGGCTGCCTCGGTTTCATATTCCTCAGTTGACGTGGCCATGTCACTAGTAGTGACCGCGGGCGCAACCGATAGAGATGGCAAAATGTGACATTAAGTCTGCGTTTTGTTGCTTCCAGTCCATTCAGATGATTGGGATCTTCTGGGTATCCATTTTTAGGGTAAATGGCTCGTGGACAAAGCATTACCGATGGGTTGCTCCATGTCATGTGCTCTATTTGAATGTTTCAGCACCTTTTTGCAATGGCATTTCATGCACCACACAGGTCATACGATGGTAACACACTATTTGGATGATTTTTTTCTTTGTTGGTTCCCCGGGCTCCGCGGAGTGCCAGACAGCTCTGGACACTTTCCATGAGCTCATGGAGGACCTGTGAGTGCCCTTGGTTCCTGAAAAAACAATGGGACCTGCTACAGTTTTATCCTTTTTGGGTACTGAAATTGTTTCAGTGGCAATGCGGGTTCGCTTGCCGGATGACAAAAGGTTGAAAATGCTAGACTTGTTGGACAGTATGCTGTCAAAACAGAAGGTGAAGGTGAAGGAGGTTCAGGTGTTGCTGGGACATCTTAACTTCGCTTGAAGGGTAGTCAGGGCAGGGAGGACTTTCTGTAGGCGATTGGGCAGAGCTTCAGCTGGTCAGCATCTGCCTCACCACCATGTCTGCTTGTCAGCAGGAGTGAAGGAGGATCTGCGTATGTGGTCCGTTTTTCTTACTTCATTTAAAGGAGTGCCACTGGTCAGGGAAGAGGATGTACAGTGGGATGTTCAAATGTTTTCGGATGCAGCAGGCAGTGATGGTTTTGGCTTATACTGGCAGGGCAGGTGGTGTGCAGAGAAGTGGCCACAAGATTGGAGGGATGGAGGGGGGAGCATAACATTTCTGGAGCTTTTCCCATTGCTAGTGGCATTGACCCTTTGGGGGGAAGAACTAGCACACAAGAAGGTTCTTTTTCGTCTGGACAACATGGCAGTGGTCGAGATCGTCAACAGGCAGTCGGCGAGAGATGAACAGATTTTCAAGTTGATGAGGGTGTTTGTGTTAGGCTGCCTAAAACATGACATAACATTTCGAGTTTTACACATTTCTGGTGTGGACAATGACATAGCCGATGCTTTGTCTCGTTCGCGGTGGGGGAGATTTCCGTGGGCTGGCCAAGGAACCGGACAGGACATGGACCCCAATGCCGGAGCATCTTTGGTATGTAGGCAACGTAGGGTATTATAACTGGTGGTAGGCTCTTTGTCTGTGTCCACTCGAACAGCATATTCCCTTGCGTGGAAGGAATTTTTGGCGTCTGGGGCATGTAGGCGGGAAGAAGCATGGCGTTGTTCTGAAGATGTAGTACAGTTTATCTTGGACCTTATAGAGAGAGGCCTTTCCCGAGTTACCATCGCTGCGAAATTAGCTGGTATTTCAAGGTTTTGCCGTCAATTGGGTTTCGGGAGAGTGTCACACAGGGATATCCGTTTCGAGTCAGTAGAGTTTTTCCGGGATGATGGAGTGCATTTATCAAGGCTTGGTATGGATCTCTATTTGCTGGAGATCAGAGAAGTGTTGTCCCGATGCTTGAATGTTCAGAGGTTAGGTGTTTGAGGGTTTTTTCCTACTGGGGGTGCAGAAAGAGGGGTAGTTCCCTTCCCCCGTCTTTCTGGGTGGCGGGACTATTTGTTTTTGGGCTGGTTTGGCAGAGGTTTGTTGATTAATGGTTAAGTTGTCTTATCGTCAGGGAAAGGATAGGTTAGTCGTTTTTAGTTCAGTTACATGTTTGGTGGATTGACAGCTGTGAAGGGGCAGGCAGGGGAGTTGGTTAACGGAGGGCTTATATTTACAGGTTTATACTGGTTGATATGGTGATGTAATGTTTTGTAATGTTTGAAATGTTGTATTGTATGGGTGGGGGAGGGTCATGAAATTTTAGGAGAAGGGGCGGGGGCGGGGGCGGGTATGTGATTTATTTAGTGAGGCTTAGTTTTGGAAGGCTTTTTGCCGAGGTTTATTTAATATGTGATGTGCACCTGTTCCAATAAAGCGGCCTTTTCCACATATTCCATGTCCGTGGTCTGCTTCACCCCCTCTCACCCCTCCCTCCCAATAGTTCTCGCTAGAATTTCTTCTGAAGTGCTAACAGGATAACAGGCTCAGCTGTTAGGATTCATTAAAATACATAAATATGCATATACATACATAGAAGCTTTGGACCAGTCATCTGTCATTGGTCTGCATTTTATGCTGAGGGTTTTATTGTGGTTGTGTAAGTCAGTGGGTGGAAGTAAGGATGCATGAGCGCAAGGATGGGTGAAATAGAGCATGTTTGATGGCTTATCATTTATAACCCCAACCTACTGCACGTACAAATGCTTTTTTTTTAATATGTACAAGCATCTAATTTAGCTTCTTTGTTAAAAAAAAACAACGGAAAATGAGCTTGAATGACTAACCTATCCACTGCTACAGCAATTAACTGAACAACTTGCCTTTACAACTTGCACTGCATCTCAAACACAATGTAAGAATGTATTCCCACCTTCTATGGGCTGGCAGATAGTGTTATTGTGCCACGTGAAGCTGTTTCTCCAGGAGCAGCAGAGAGTAACCCTGGTTCTGTGGAAAAGCCGCAGTGTTCCGGTAATACGGAATAGCCCCTCCGAGTCCCTGGTCACCTCCTGTGTGATGTCGCCATCAATGGGGCTCCCGTCCTTGCAGTGCCACTCCAGCTCGGCTTGTGGGTAACCCTGAGAGAACTCACAGGCACCGAAAATGGTCTCCCTCCGACGAGAGAGCAGGAGCCTTCCATTCTGGTATGGAGCTGTTGTGGGGAGAGAAAACAATACAAAATGGCTGAACAAGCGGGAGGAAGGAAGTGCTCAAATAAAACAGCAAGAGAGATTAGAGGGTAATGCATAGGACTTAAAAGAGAAGTCGGTGCAGTATCTGGCGTCAGTAAATATTGTGCCACTTGCTGATGTTATCCAGTATAATCAAAGCATCTTCACTATTGGTTCACACCTGCTGAAAAACTGAAGTAAAAAGAGGGACGCCAAAGTCGTCTCACTAAAAATGAACGTTTTAACCTCGAGGATCTTAAACAACTTTATCTGAGGTAATATCAGGGGGGCTGGGGTGGCTGTGGGAATTATATTTTAGGACATACTTCACTTCTCTTAAATACGCCATGATCTTTTCTCTTTTTGAGAGGTTCTAGAGGCCCTGATTTTCAAACTAATGGCCTTCATATAAATGTGTCATTGAGAGCATGCGTTCTTTTAAAAGCAGGCTGGGATATTTTTCTTTCATTTATGTTTCTCTTATTTTGGGATGTCTTGTTGCAATGTAATTTTAATATTGTAAATTAATCTTAATTTAATTGTAAATAGAAATGATCACATTTATTTAGGAGTTTTTTTATTAAATCAGAATGTCGTTTTAATTCCTTTAGAGTTCTAAAAATTGTGGAGTGCTACACTAAAAGGAATAAATATGTTTCTCGGCATACAAATAAAATAGATATGTGTCCCTTTATTAGCATATGAAAATTCTGTATGTTATAGGCGAATTTATTTGATAAACGGAGTATAATGTTGGAATCATACATTATTTTTGACACTTCACAGGACACTATATCAGCGTGTCAAATAGAGGTTCTTTCTATGCAATATATACTTTTTCAGTGTAGAACACCTCACATAGTACTTTATTACAGACCCAAAACACGCAAAAGAATTCTGTTCTGGATGGACCTAATGGGGCGCGTGATAGTGAAGCGATGTTATTAGTCAGAGGCTTATAGCATGGAGTGGCATATGCCTGGGAATTATCTATTAGTTTTACTTAAAAGGATGTGTGATTCAGTGGAGTATGAGCTGAGGTGTATTTGTGTTCTTGTTGGCCAGCTAATGTATGACCTTGGTAGAATTTCATATGTGGGGGTAGATTGCCCCTGTGAGGGGGTCTGGTGTCAATCGAGGTGAGAGAGTAGAAAGAAGTTGTGGGGGGTGAGAGAGAGAGAGAGAGAGACAGAGAGAGAGAGAGAGAGAGAGAGCGAGAGAGAGAGAGAGAGAGAGGAGGGTGAATGTGAAGGAGGCGGATGGCGTGGGCTTTCGGAAAGTAAGGAAAATAAAGGGGCCTGAAGTATGTGGAAATCCGAGTTTGGTCTCACTTGGGGTGGCTGAGAACACCTTTTTGAGAGCTCTAGCAAGTTACCATAAACCACCGTGCTTGTTTCACTGTGGCATGATAGGGGTATTGATTCAGTGATTGATTCAGTATTGAATCAGCGACTCAGGCCTCTATTATATTGGCGAAGGGTGAAATATACCCCAGCCCTAGAGAATTTTTATAAAGCCCTACAAGAAGTTGTTGCAGTAGATAAAACAAGCAGGATCAAGTGGATAAGCTATTTTAGAGACGCTCTAACCTAGCTTGGCCTAGGTGGCTTTTGGTTTTCTTCTTCCTCTAAGAAAAATCTACCCAGGGCCAGCCTCAAGGATCCTTTTTGGGAACACGTGCATGGCAACAAAACGAGGAACACATCACAGGGGTCTTTAATGTATAATTTTCTGGATTTCAAACTCTATTCTGCGTTTGAACCTTTTTTAGATTATATTCATCGACGAAAAGCAAGACAACCCTTACTCAAATTTCGATATGTTACATTACCTCTCCTGTCTTTTTTAGCCAGATGGAACTCCCAAACTGACCCGAGTTCCACATGTCCAACATGTCGGCAGGCTGAAGAAACTCTGGCCCATTAGCATTCTCTAGACTCCAGTCCATAGAAATTGTCTTCCACGAGCACCCGCAGACAAGAATTTTTTCAAATCTAGTATTTTCAGTGATATGACAACCGAAGACCCTGTTTTTATATTAAAAACAGAGCTTTGGACTATACCATTTTCCGCTGAAAGGCAATATTTCTCTCCATGTGTTCACATACCTGGCGTGTCACACAGTTTGGTGCTTACTTCCCTTCATGTTAAAGAACAGTAGATGTTTCAGCACCCAGGCTAATGTGCTGCATAGCTGAATACACATAAGTTCCCAAAGGCGATACTGATTGCATTGCAAATGCTTGTTTCTTCCGTCCCGGTTATGCTTGCCCCAGAAAATCGTGGATCACTCCTATCTGTAAGCAACTTGGCTGCAGGCAGCTCCATGTAGCCCATAGGCTCTTCCCTAAAGAGAATAGCGAGCCTGTCATCTGCGCAGTCTCCAAGTACTTACACTGGTGCATAAGAAGCAGAGCACTGGGGTGAACTTATTCAGTGCTTAGCAAACCTTGACGTAGGTTGTAATCCCTCCAGGCTTTAGAAATGATTCTCTTTTGATCCATCTGTATGAAATCCTAGGAAGTCCCCTGTACGCTTTAATGGTATTAATACTTTTTATCCTTGATCTTGCATTATCATTGATGCTATATTCGGTCATATTGTTTTAGTGATTGCTGACTTTCATCTTTTATTTTTGCTTTTATACTTTTATCAATGGATATAGTTGCTCCAGATCCATTTTGTTGTTACATCATCTGTATAGTTTTATTGACTGTAGATATCTACGCCCCAAGAACAGAACGTAATAGATAAAAAAAAATGAAACTGTAACTGCATGACTAATTCTGTCCAATAGACCAGGGTTCATTCAGGTGAAGCTGAGACGTTTAGATTAAATTAATAAACCGATAGGAGCAGAATTTCAGTGTGCTTTTTTAGCATTTTTTTAATGATCTTAGTTATTTGTTTAACCATCTTAATATGTATGTTATGAACTATGCTCCTATGCCACCTGCACTTTATCGTCTATGGGGCTATGATGCACATGCTCATTTCAGCTCTTTTTGCTCGTTTTCCACGCAACTTACTGTATTTTCAATAAACTGCTGGATAATGTCTGTTTGCTGTCTCAGTGTTTTTTATGTTTTTACTTTCATGGCCTTTTGGCTTAATACAGTTTCTTGATGATGAGGAGTAAGGAACATGAGGGAATGAGGATCAGCGGTAGATAAGAGACCAGAGAGAAGGGGTTCAGGAAGGATCGAAAGAGGAGGAAAAAGGAGGTAGGCTGTGAAGGAGAAGAGTTTCTGGATGGAGAAAATAGTGGGCAGAGATATGAAAGGGGAGGTAAGGACAGGAATGTAGAAGAAGGGTTGACAATAGGCTAATTAGGACAGCTAGGTGGTAGAGAGTTGGTAGAAGAGAAGATGGAATGTGAAGGGATATGCAAATGAGAGGGGGTTTGGAAAGGGTAGGCAGAGAATGTTTCTAATAACCAGAAAAAGGTAGAAGTGAGAATGGTGGGGTGTGATGTGGTCAACTCCCGAAAGGCAGCAGAGAGAAGATGGGGAAGGAAAGGAAATTGTCAGTGGAAAAGCTGCTGGCTTTTCAGGTGAAGAGACCACACAAAGCAGGAGGCTTGCATCAAACTTTCAGGAGAGCTTGTTTTCTGGTGCTTTTTTCTTTCTCAAATAGCAACGAGTAAGATTTATGATTGGTCTGTGCAAGGTGCTCTTTCCTTCTTTACAGATTTGCTATTTTTTAGTAGTTTCCTGAGTGCCAGTCTGTTGAGCACTCAGGATGAATGAAGTCACAACTAGCTGATTGGACCTTGTTCAGGTGGTCTTGGGTTGCGGGTGGGCAGTACTTGTGAAGGCGGTCTGAAAATTGAGTTTCCTAGAACAGGGATTCGATATCATTGGAGTCTATCTTGTCATTGTTGTTGGACCATTGTTGACAAAACAATTCGTAATTTTTCTAGGTTCAGGTATGTATGCCCTTATAGAGCAATAAGTATGGTGATACTCATTGTGACAGGTCTGTGTAGGTGAGGAAGGGAATGGGAATGACCCTACCTTGAAGACTTGTCAGATGCAGCCCTATGAGGCCTATGTCTGCTATTGGTGCTAGAAAAGGGGGCCGTGGAGAGTATGAAGTGTGGGCAGTCCTTCCAAGCTGCAGACACACAGATCCCTCTGCAGAGGTGCAATGTGCCTTCATATTATATGTGGCACTTTAGTGTGTTTTGGCGCTTAAATCAAATGTCACTATTTCAACACCAACCTACATTACTTCAGTGAATATGCTGCACTCTAAACATAATTTAGTAATCCAACTCCAAATTTCATTAAGTCAAGGAAGATGTAGGTTCTGGGACTTGTCGTTTGCATTTAAAATTATAAGCCTAAACCCCCAGCCTAGAACAAGCCTTGCAGTAGTCCACTGGTTGGGGTTGGGTATCATCCTGAAGTTTTAGAAGGGGGAAGGCAGAGGGCCCAGACCACATTGGAGACCATTGCCTTGATTAGGTCAATGTTGATGGGTGGGAGCAAGGGTGGATCTGGGTTGCTGGGTTGGTTATGGCACACATACACATACATATTTTTTCATTAGGAATTTTTTAGAAAACATGAGGCTGGTGGAACAGCTATTTAGCTGTCCCTAGGCCAGTACTTGAAAAGCAGAGCATTAAAAGACTTACCATACACTTCCAAGACAGTCTCAGCATAAGCCATGCCGCTGGCTTCTGTGACGATGCAGCGGTACAGCCCAGCATCTCCCACGGTTACTTTGGAGAGCTTCAGTGTGGCATTGCCATGGTGGATCTGGCTGAGCTGCATGAAGGCCCGTCCACGATACGAAGGGTGCTGGGGTTCTATTGCAACATTGCTGTCCTGGCTGTCGCTGTAGTGGTGAACAACATGGGTCTCATCATCATAGTAGTGGTACCAGAGGATATTCAGCCAGGATGTTTGGACCAGAGACCTGGGCATGAAAGTGCAGCCGAGCAGGACATCGCCCTCAAGCCGGGCACGGTAGATGGGGGCTGAGACAGATACCGAGGGAGTTGCTAAAAAAGAAAAAGAAAGTCGATATGTGAGTTTGAGGAGTAAAGAGTACAGTAAAAGAAGGATTGGCAGGAAAGACAGGAAGGAAGGGAGAGGAAAAACCTTGCCATTTAAAATTGGAGCTTTTCACACCTGCTAGAAGATGGCTACTATGGAAGATAAGGGCCCAAAAGAGCATCTCCACCTAGAAGAAAGAAAAATTAAATAAATCATCACAAACAACCTGTAAAATAGCCACTTTTAGCCATCTATGACTATCAAAAAGTACAACTGTATAAACAAAAACCACATCCCTTGAATCCACTGTGATCAAATACAAATTAATGGCCAACCTTTCTGCAAAGGTATTTAGTAAGATCATATGAAAGTGATTAGGTTCAGTTGAGTTAACAATACTGAAGGGGACATAATACTGCATACAAAGTAAATATCTTCGAACACTTGCCGCTGCCTTAAATGCAATTAGGTGTAGCTACATCAAGTGAGAGAATATAGAGTAAAGCTAACTTTGAACATGTACAACTAAGTTGCCTACCCCTGCAAACAATAGTGTTAATTATGTCCCTTTAAATTGTGTTAATAGCAGGCACATGCAACTACATCAATGCCTAACACTTAGAACTACAGCGATGGCTGACTCATGTAACTGTATCAATGGTGAGTACATGGGACTTCTTCAATGGCAAGCGCATCCACACATATCAACTGGAAGTGGGTGGAACGGCGCCAGAGAGATTAGTGTTTAGTACTGCTTCAATGACAAGTGTGCCCAACTGCCTGAGCAGCAATCGCAGTGCAATGGCCTCAATGGCAAAATGTTACATTATTAAGTGCTACATTATTAAGTGCTATATTATTAAGTGCTTAAAGCGCTCTGCCACCCAGAAGGGTGTTGTGGTGCTTCACAAGGATTATAGTGGTGTCAAGCCTGGAAGTTAGGGAATCTTGAAAAGCCAGGTTTTTTATCTCTTCCTCACAATGATTAAACATTCAGTGGCTCTCAGGTCAGTTGGAATGGAATTTCACCACTTTACTACAAGTTGGAAAAAATAACGTCCTCCAATCCTGCACTGTTTAAACTGCGACACGATGAGCAGAGTCGCACTTGATGATCTAAGGGTGAATTTAGGCTGATAGAAACTGAATTTAGATCTCAAAAAGAGGACCAGATTTTTTGAGGGTGTGAAAAGTCATACACAAAGCCTTGTTTTTAAAATTGGGAGCAAATGCAGATCTCTCAGAAAAGGAACCTATGATGAGCTAGAAGAAAGTCTTAGTACAGTGTGAGTCGCTGCTTTCTGTATGATCTGAAGATGCATAAGGTAACACTAAATATATAGAGATTCCGTGGGGGAAATTATTTAAAACTGAAGGACCTTTATTCAAACAGAGTCAGAAAGAATTTCCTTAAGTTTAAGGATGGAAAAACAGGTATTAGTGAACTGATTTACCAGGGTAGGCAAGAAGAGTTTGTGAAAAACAATTATCCCAAGAATCTTAGATTGAGTATAACGTAACAGGGTGAAGCTCAGAGAGATGTTTATGGCATTTGGCAAAGTGGGCAATCGCCCAGGGCTCCCACCCTCCAAGGGGTCTACTGGAAAAGTAAAAATGCATCCTATTTGACCTCTGTGTATTCTATTTTGCTGCCTAAACCCCATAGCCCTCTCTGCTTACCTCTACCTCTCAAGCCAGTGGCTATGGTCCTGAGCAAGACATTTTTCAACTTTGTTTGTGTTAACCTCTCAAAGTTTAAGACATCATTGTGTATTGGTTGGCATCATTCAGGCTTGAATGAGTAGGAAATGGGTAACCCCCAAATATGTGTTGCCCGGGGCCCTCAAAATCCTTAGGAGGACTCTGGTGGAGCCAAGCTCAGAAGGCCACCAAGCCCCTTCACCAGACACAGGTATGGTCACCAAAGATGTACTTCAGTTTTGTCATAATTGAGCTTAAAGCAATTAAAATGCATCCATCTGGCAATAGCGGGCATACAAAAATTAAAGCAATTCTGGGTAGCACAAACTAATCTGTAAACAAGACCACAATTTAAGTGTCATCCGCTTAAGAAAGTGCCTTAGACCCGAACGTTCTAATTAGCGTTACATAAACGTAAAGATGGAACAACATAGGGCTCAACAAAGAGCCATGAGGAACTCTACACATTTTATTAACCTTTCGTCTAAGCAATCAGGAGGCGTCATGATTGATTAAGGTTGGTAGGAAACGATTTCAACTAATCCAGTGCTGGTTCGCAAATCCCCTTTTCAAACAGGCGGTTCATTAGTATGGGGGTGAGATCATATTGATGGAAAGATATGAGGCCAGATTTCCTTTTAAGCAGGCTGTGACTCCATTTTCTCTATTTCTGTAAAATCATCAAGGCAGACGTTGTCTGTCCTTATCTTTCCAAGAACCACAAAAGTGTCAAGTCATTTAGCTATAGACATAAACAAAACACCTGATACAACATCAGTCTGGAACAAGTGCCTTATTATCTTAATTTCCATGTCAAACAAAGAACAGTAGCCAAAACAGTGTAGTCTCAATTGTCATATTTTAATATTATTTGTATAAAGGAATGTGTCTTAAAGCTAGTATCTTGTGGTTTATGGGTAATATATAACTTTCCAAAGGTAGCAATGCAAATTCCATCTCAGATAAGATACAGTATATAAAGACCGCCACTTGACCACCTGTCAGGAGAGCTCCTTTTCCCCAGATTATCACAAGCAAGATACTGCAAGACCCCGTGCTAGAGATGCTGACGGCCGTATCACACTTTCTACTGAAAGTGGATATCGAGCCTAAGCCCGGCAGGAGTTGATGCTGATGTGGAACGTATGTTTACCTTTCGCAGGGAACACGGCCTCTTTAACTCCTGATAACTACAGCGTTTTGCTATAAATAAGGTATGCAGTGCACTCCTCGTCCCTAAGAAAATTAAGATACATGTTATTCTACTGTTCATACTCTCCTAGCATATTTTATAGAAGTAGGTTTTAGAGGGAATGGCTTCGCCACAGAGCGCAATGCAAGACATCAGTGAGGCTCCACACATCCCTGAAACCTGCCGGCAAATATCCGTTCAAATCATCCGAGTGATAAATCCCGCAAAAGCGCTCACAGGACCAAAGAACACGAGCGAATACAAATTAGTGCTGCCTTGGACAACGAGGATGAATTTGCTGCAAGATACACAGTGAGGCCTAATTACACCAGCAATCCGCGGTCTCGAGTAGTAACGCGAACCACCCCTCTCCTCTGGCAGCGCTCAAACCTGCCTCAGGAGTGACGTACAGGGGAAGAGGCGTCGGTCAGACGACGTCCGGAGAGAAATAAACGCCCGTACTTCCCCCTACGAAGCAAGAATAAGGCACCATCCATACATGAACGGAGAGTGGACATGAAAAACGAGTATCTGCCTGAACCCACCCGAACGTGATAGCGGACATGGGGCATTGGTGGAACCGCTCCGACTGGAGAAGATGGCCGAGCATCTCCTGCGACCTTGTAGACTCTCAGTGGTGGCTGAGTAGCGGTGGGCACAGCTGGACTTAATTTATATTAGAGCTTAAACGGACCACGCACTGGGTGGGCCCTGGTAGTGAGGAGCAGCTGGGAGCTCACTGTAGTGCTGGGTGGAAAGATCCCAAGTACCCAGAGTCAGCCTGACCCTTGTTCCCACAGATGAATACAAACAGTGCTCCCTTCACAAACCCCTCAAGGTGAGAGGCCTATGTGTCTCCCCACGTGTGGGGCCCCCCCAGGTGACTCAGTGCTCTAACAACCTGGCCAAGCGCATGCCCAAGCCATATAGGAGCATAGAGACTGGATAACAGCAGACCACAAAGAGCCCATTCCTAGAATTGGAGCAGTAAGAGCCGGGGGTCAATTTGCCCCTTGCTTAAAGTAACGGGAGACAGTGCCCAGGCGTCTTGGTAGAAAAAAAGAGTAGTTCCACAACAAATTAACACTTGTGACCAGGAAACTGCAGGAACCCTCCGGGAAAACCGAGTCAAGCTGAATAGGGAAAGCACCCTAGACAGGCATGGAGTGCCGCGCAAACAGTGAGTCTCGGCGGAGATAACCCTAAGGCGGCCATGTTAGGCGCAAAAGGGCCAAAATCCACACTTCAAACCAAACTTGATACATTTACAGCCCAAAAGTCGGTGGAATCAAACTCAGCACAGAAGGGAAATGCAGCAAAAATGGTGGAATCCGACAGAAGGGACCTAACGTTAAAGGATGTCATGGACGCCATTGAGGGAGTGCGAACATCGCTTGAGAATAGAATGGACTCAATCACAATTGAGATGATGCTAATGAGAGCAGACCTACAAAAGACAGGTGAAAAAGTTAAGACCATTGAAGCAACTGTGAAGCTGGATTAGCAGGCCAAACAAATGCGACAAGAAATCAAAGAACTCCAAATTGCCAGCAAATTGGCAGAAAGCAAACTTGCCGATTAGGAAGGATACTCGAGACGTAATAACGTTCGAATAATTGATGTACCCAAAAAATCAGAGGGCCCAGCTGAGGACCTATTCGTGGAGGATTTAATTGTCAACCACTTGCGACCAAAAAACCTGTCCAAGTCATTCACGGTGTAGAGACCCCATAGGGTAACAGGGAGTAGACCTAAACATGGAGCACCCCCACGCCTAATCCTGGAAAGGCTTTTAAATTTCAGAGTCAGAGATGTAGTGTTGCAGGGTGCACGGTCAACTCCCCCAATCAAATTAAAAAACAACAAACTGTCCTTCTTCCGGACTTTACTATGGCTAGACAGAGGCGAACCTTCATTGGGGCAAAGAAACAACTCAGAGACAAAGGTATCCGTTACTCTATGATATTCCTGGTGAAGCTCCGTGTCGAAGCACAGGGTAGGGCATGGATCTTTGATACCCCAGATCTGCCCTGGAGTAGCTGAAGGACAGGAGACCAGCGAAAGAACACAACGCCCGATGGGATAAAGAGCAACCCACGACACAGAAACCATTCCTGGGCGGAGGAGTATCAAGACTAGCCATAGAAGAGGGTGCTGGAGAATAACGAAGGCGATCAACAGCATTAACTAGTGCCGCACGAACGCCGAGTGAAACAAGCAAGCAACGCTAAGTGACTTTTAAAACATTATCGATTCTAAAAGTATGAAGGGGTACCGAATACACGAACAGAACTGCCAGCTGTTGGGGGGAAGGGTTCACTCCCCCCAATTCACAGTTAACTTAGAGTTAGGGCGACAGGCACACTGCACAGTTGGGGTCATGGGCAGTTCAGAGCCCAGAGTGCAGGGAAGCAGGGTGGGGGGCAGTTGGGTTATTATAGTTAAGTCTTTTAAGTTAGACGGCAACACACACACACATATAAAGCCGGAAGGGACACACAGCGGGGAACAAAGGGTGGCACTTCACACCAGCAGTGAGTTCGGTCCATAGGTACCTTTAAGAGTGCAGATAACGCAGACATGAAGGTAGACAACACAAAAGTATGTGACCATGGATTCGACAGGGGATAAAAGATTTAGACACCTGTCCTGGAATGTGAATGGACTAGGGGATAAGCTTAAAAAAGGAATAGTCCTGCAATTTATAAAAAGGCATTCTCCAGAGGTGGGCCTGCTCCAAGTAACACACTTAATCGGTAACACTTGTAGGATGCTGGAGAGATGGGGATACAAACTGGTGGCGCGCACTCAGGTTTCACCTCGGGCTCGAGAGGGGTGGGAATCCCTGCAAGACGATCCTTCCCGATGACGATATCTGGAACGATGCGTCTGGAAGATACACAGCTGTGACAGGGAGGTGGAAGGGCGTGTCGCTCACACTGATGTCTATCTATGTGCCCCCAGGACTACAGACATCCACATTTAAGGAACTGGGAACGATCATGCTGAATTTCCCCGAAGGGAGATTGATGGTGGGTGTCGATTTTAACTAAGTGATATCCGGACATATGGACCGGAGTCCGTCACGTGATTTGGGAGCAGTGCAGGTGATCCTCCCAACCTTTATGGACGCTTTCGGCCTGGCAGATGCCTGGCACACATAACATCCACTAGAAATACAGTTCATGTTCCACTCCAGGGCCCACAATAGGCTCTCTCGGACCGATTACATATTCACACCGGCAAACCAGGTCGACCATGTAAAAGAAGTCAGGCACATGGCACAGGGGAAGGGTCAACTAGGAAGACTAGCTCCGATCAATCCCCACTATAAAAGAGAAAATTGCGAGAGAGAAAGAACACTATTTTAATGAGAATGAGGGATTGGTAGGCTCTGCACAGATGCTCTGGGGGGCATTTAAGAATGTGATCCAAGGGCAAGCACTCTCACAAATATCTAGGGGCTAAAACAGAGAGAAATGCCGAATTGGTCTATCTAGAAGCAGAAATCCTGCAGAGGTAACACGTTCTGGAGAAAGTGAAACGGCACACATGCTCAGATTGAAGAGAGAAGAGTATAAACTGTGGTTACAGAAAGAGCAAAAACACTACACAGAGATAAAATGGGGCCGATATATGAGCAAGGGGACAGAGCTGTGAAAAGACTGGCGTTGCTAGATAAGAGGGAGCATGCAAGTCGACTGGTTGTAGAACTGATGAAAGACGCAGGGTGCCGCTCTCTGATACGCAAGAAATAGCTAATGAGTTTGCCATTTATTACAAACAAGTATATGAATCTCATGCTACCCTTCCCAAGGCGGAATCGGTGGGTCTTCTGTTGGAGATGGCATTGCCAACATTAACAGAAGAAGATAACCCCTTATTAGAGAGAAATCTCACAAATGACGAGGCAGCACAAGCCATCAGAGGGTTACAGTCCGGAAAGGCAATTGGTCCAAATGGCTTTCCAATAGAACTTTACAAATTAAAGCCAGATAGAATAGTCCCTTATCTTAAAGACATGTATGAGGAGTGCCGGGAGACATCCCCAAGATCAGCGACTCGCCACGTTGGTTGGTTATACATAAGGACTGAAAGCCCTGTAATAAATGTTCATCATATACACCCATTAAATTACTGAACGCAGAAGCCAAGATACTAGCCAAATTGTTGGCCACACGTCTGGTAGGAATTATTACCACATTATTTTACCCTGACCAATCAGGATTTATGCCCGCCAGAAACATCTCCATGAATCTCTGTCAGCTGCATGGGGTGTTGGGACAAATTGACACCCTAAGTGAGGATACAATGGAGATGTCACTAGACACCACCATGGCATTCTATACAATCGAAATGCCCTATCTCTTTGCTGTATTGCGGAGACTGGGGTTCGGCCCCAACTTCATCAGCTGGATAAAACTACTGTACACCGAGCCACTGGCACAAGTAGTGGTCAACAACAAAAAGTTGAATATCTTCACTCTCAAAATAGGGATGAGGCAGGGGTGCCTCCTGACCCCATAACTTTTCGCATTGACATTGGAACACTTGGTAACGTGGATTCGCAAATATCCCATCGTCAGGGGCTTGCGAGTGATCCGAGGGGTGAGAAGCTCGCATCTCCCTCTATGCTGACGACATATTATTATATCTGGCGTTGCCCCTTGCCTCAATCCAGGGGGTCCTTAATATATTTACCAGTTTTGGTAACTACTCAGGATACACGATGAATTGGGCTAAGTCGCTGGTCATTGTGCTACGGGGGAGATTTTCGCTCCTACCCAGAGGGTGCATGGTGATAGAGGCGACGGATGGCTTTAGATACCTGGGAATATACATCACCAGAGATCCCAAATTATTCTACATAAATAATCTCCTACCGCCACTGCAATGACTCAAAAATTATGTGGAACATTTGAAGACTCTTCCACTATCCCTATTAGGAAGAGCAGCACTGTTTAAAATGATGTCCTTACCTCGCTTCTTATACGTTCTGCGTAATTCCCCTTAACCGGTTCCCTCAAAATACTTGCCGGCAGTGGAGGCACAGCAGCGGGCACTGTTGAGGGCAACAGGGCGACCTAGAATATTGCTCGTGAGGCTAGTAAGGGGATGGTATGACGGTCGAATTGGCCTCCCAGATATTAAGAAATATTATTGGGCAGCTCGGACGGTAGCCATTAACCAGTGTATATATCGACCCCGGGATGACCCTGGGTATCACATGGACAGGTGGCTGTTGCCGGGAGGATCCTATCTCGGGCACTCTATTCTAACCCTGCAAGGTTGCACCTGACTGGGCCCATGGCACATACGGTCAAAATATGGCATACTGTATGGAGGAGTTTGGGTTGGGCCTCGAGCATCACGTTAGCCGCCCCTCTATGGGACTCAGAACGATTAGGCGCTCTGAGGACGACAAAGGGATTTGATAAATGGGACATCATAGATTTGTTACGAGTAGGGGACCTATGGAGGTGAGGCGAGGTAGTAGCCTTTTCACAACTGCAAAAAGAATATAAACTGGCAAAAACTGAACAATTCAGGTTCTTGTAGATACGGCTTGCCCTCCAGGCAAATATCCCCGCAGGAGACACACTCCCCGAGGCATCCCCATTGGAGGACCGACTAGTAGATGAATATATGCCCGAAAAGTAATATCACATCTAGTTAATCATACCCCTGACCCTCTCACTCAACTTCGTAGAAAATGGGAGGAGGATCTGGAAGAATTGACTGACTGACTGACTGAAGTATTTTTAAAGCGCTCGAATGCCGCGGTGTCTTGGCGCTATAGTAACGAAAAACAGGGTAGAGCCAGTTAGGGGAGGAAGAAAAGCCAGGTCTTTGGTGATTTCCTGAAACTCATTTAGATTTTTGTGAACGAAGCATGAGGGGCAGCGTATTCCAAAGCTTAGAGGCTTGGTGGGAAAAGGATTTTCCTCCCCACCGCACTCTCCGTATCCTGGACATATAGACTAGGTCCTGGTTGGCAGATCTTAAAGTGCGTTGTGGCACATAACGGGGTAAGAGTTTAGCGAGATCATCTGGTCCTTTCCCATACAGGGATTTATGTACCAGACATAGGGCCTTAAACTGGACTCTCCGTCTAACTGGGAGCCAGTGTAGTTCACGTATGGCTTTGGATGTAGGGTGGCGCTTTGGCAGATTCAATAGAATCCTTGCTGCCGCGTTCTGAATTGCCTGTAATTTGGTTCGTTGTTTTTCTCCCGTGCCCAAATAAAGTGAATTACAATAGTCCACACGGGACATCACAAGGGCTCCCATCACTGTCTTCTTTAGAGTGGGCGGTATATAGGGTAAGATTTTTCTGAGCAACTTAATGGTATAAAAGCAGGCATAGGTCACCTGATTAATTTGTGCTGTGCAAGAGAGAGTTTTATCTAGCAGGAATCCGAGATTTCTGACCTTCTCAGCTGGGATAGGGCAGGAACCAGCTTCCGGAGGCCACCACAGTTGGCTCCAGACAGATGGTTTCTGGCCGAATTCTATCACTTCGGTCTTTTCTGTATTTCATTTGAGAAAATTCCGGCTCATCCAGTTTTTAACGTCCAGGAGGCAGTTTCTAAAACGCCCTGCAGTTGCTTCTATAGATTCGGAGATGGACACAATAATTGAGTGTCGTCGGCGTACGACACTAACCTCATGCCATGAGATTTGATTAGGGCAGCCAATGGTGTTACGTATAAATTAAACAATGTAGGTGATAAGGCAGAGCCCTGAGGTACACCTCCTGGAAGAGTAAATTCGTCGGATTTAAAACCATCCCAGTGCACTTGTTGTATTCTCTCAGTCAAAAAAGATGTTAAAAGGGCCAGCGCGACATCTGTAATGCCTAATGTTTTCAGTCTATTTAACAGGACCAGGTGATTAACGGTGTCAAACACCGCTGTAAGATCTAATAATATCAGGGTCATTCTACCACCTTTATTTAATTCAATTAGAAGAGGAGGACTGGTTGAAGGCGTTGGCTTCACCTAAGGAGGTTGCTAGTCATTCCAGACTAAAATTAGTGCAATTAAAAATACTGCATAGGATTTACTTATCGGGACCGACACTAGTAAAGATGGGATATGGGGTAGACGCCCTCTGTCAACAACAGTGTGGACAGGAGGGCACATTCTTCCATATTCTCATTCACGAATATTGGGAAAGGTATCGCATTGTATGGAGGAAACCCTAGGACTAAGCTTGGCCCTTGAAGCCAAACGATGTTTATAGAATATTTGGGAACTGTCTGACCTAAACTGTAAGGAGAGAAAATGGGTAACTTTGGGGCACATGATGGCTAAAAGAAACATACCCAGACTTTGGGGGGCACAGGAGGTTCCAACTCTAAATGCAGGGAAAAAAGACATGGACTGGTGTATGTTCCGAGAAAAGACGGTGTATGTCTCCAGAGGGTGCCCCAAAAAATGGATTCAAATCTAGGAGAAATTGAACGTATATAGAGGAGATATCTGTGCTCCGCCGTTTCTTCTCCCCCACCCCTCCCTGGACGGGCCAGAGTAAGCTGCAGACTGTAGTAAACAAGTTATATAACTTATGAGTGATTAACAGAACTAAACTGTTGTAATAGGGAATAATAATGCATTCTCAGTAAATGTTGTTGATCTGTGTACTGTTGATAATCGTCATCAATAAAAAGAAATATAAAAAAAGAAGTTGGTTTTAGGTTTTTCAATGACATTTTAACCATGTTAGTAATGTTAACTATATTCTCGTTGGTGGCAACATGCATTTGTGCTGTTTTAACCATATTCTGTCTGGTTATTTTAGATGTGTTGAGCAACAGGGTTCACCTTTTCAAATAAACACACTTTTTATTCAAAGTATTTTTCTCTTATCGCATCTTCTGTGTGTATTATTGAGAAGAAGAAACAAGGTCTGTTTCTGATTACCACATTGTCCCTTGATCCCTGTTTAGGGACTGTTAGTATCCCAAAAGCATTGACATAACTTCAATTATGCAATGGGTGGAGTTCGGATGGGCTACAACGACCTGTTTTTCACATTAAGCATTGGTGCATTTAACTAAGTTCAATCGTGTCACCAGTGAATGGGAATGCAAACCTTGTAGAGCTGAGCCAAAGACTCTGTTATGCAACAGTACCAAATGCTGCAGAGAAATCAATCAAGATCAGGGCATCAGATCCCCTCTGATCTAAGATGATACAAAAGACATCCTCCAAAGCAAGTCACTTACTCCATACTTAGTAAAAGTCTCGAACCTGACTGAGATGAATCCTGCTGCAAAACATTTTTGGAAAGTAAGACATTGGGTCTTAACCTCCTTCTCCAAGATTTTAACTGCCCAGAACTTTGGTATCTGTGCCTGTGTTTTCAGTTGAGGGCAGCCTCTAGGGGTTTTCCAGTTAAGCAGAACAGCAGCAGAAGAAAGAGTGAGAGTGAGCAAGTCACAAAATGCAGGTTTAATTACTTCTGAGCCAAGTGAGGCAAAGAGGGATCAAGCGGTGACCTAGATTTGAGAGAAGAAGAAATTGCCTCAAGTGTAAAGGAAACAAGTGTGTGTCGAAAGTGGTTGTCTGTTAAGAGAATCCAAAGAAGGCTGTGCGTCAGAGTTAGATTGTGGAATTCTTGCCTTGTCATGGAAAAAATTATACTACAAAGAATGTGAAAAGCTCCAATGAGATGTGACTGCAGATAGAATATGTGTGAGTAATTAGCTCGCTTGTTGAGGAGATGTGAGCCCTTCTCAAGCAACAAAATGCCAGTCTGAACCACAAAAGTCACTAAATTAACTTAATTCATGCATTTCAGGTAAGTATAGCGCCTAGCATCACAAAGTGCCACTCACGATTATCTGGCCGTGTGAGACCCGTTGAAAGTCACAAATTGAGACCAACTGTGATAGAGAGTGTGCGGGATACAGAGACCAGGTTAGTCCAGCTGAAAAAGTTACTTTATAATGTCTGGCACAAAGAGTCCTGTTGCAAGGAGTCCTCTGGAACTTGTGGGGTCCTTGTATGTCAGAAAAAGAGGTCAGTCAGCAGATCCTTGGAGTCACTTCAGCCTGGATGAAGGGTGCAGGTCCAGTCTTCCTTCTCAGCAAGCAGGGCAGGCCTCAAGCAGTAGGGCATCCTTCATCTGTAGGTCTAGGAGTGTACTGAAGATTTAGATAGTGGAGAAGTGTGGCTCAGTGGTTAGAGGCGGCAGACCCGGAATCTGAGATCGACCGTGGACCAGGGTTCGATTCCCCGCCTCGGCGGGTCTCGGGCTCAAAATTCCACAGACTCGACAATCTCGCTCCGGTGCCTACTCGAATCACGGGGTCACACTCTGCAACTCTGGGCAATAGCTTGCTTAATCTCCACTACGGCCCCTCGCGGCGGGATGCCTGGCTTTCACCTTGTGGACACCCTGCCGGGGTTTCTCACAGGGGAATACCAGGACGGGTTCCCTAAGCAAGCGCGGAGATGCCCCAGGGTAAGTCCTGCGCTATATAAGTTTCATACATTTACATTTACATATGAGGGTCCAATATTTATACCTGATGACCACTTTGAAGTTGGATAAGCTTCTGAAGTTCTCCCCTACAGAAGTGCCTGCTATTTTCTGCCTCCCTACCCTGTTCCCAGTGATGTTGACTGGGACGAACACACAAAGGCCAACTGCCAATGACACCTAGTCATGTGACCCATGAAACAGGCTGCAGGCATCAAATGGCTAGGGCAAAAAAAAGCCAACTGTCTAAAAGTTTCAATTTCAGAATTGTGACATAAAATACGACTTTACCATGAAAGAGCGTTTTAAATTATAATTCTGTAAACACCAAACATGACTTTCCTACTTGCTTCCAATCAAAAATGACCACTTATTAAATGTAATAATGTAACTCACTATTATTCAAAGGGAGAGGTAGGCCTTGCAATAGTAAAAAAACTATTTGAGAGTTTTTCACGACCAGGACATGCAAAACTCAAAAGTACATATCCAATTTTTAGAACGCAATGCACCCTACCCTGTGGGCTTCTTAGGGCCTACCCAAGGGGTGACATATGAATTAAAAAGGGAGGTTTAGGTCTGGCAAAAGGCTTATTTTGCAGGGTCAAAAAAGCAGTTTACAACTTTACACACAGGCTGCCATGGCAGGCTTGGGACATGTTTAAAAAGGCTATTTAAGTGGGTGGCACAATAAGTGCTGCAGGCTCACTAGTAGTATTTAACTTACAGGCCCTGGGTACACTTTACTAGAGACTTACGAGTAAATTAAATGTTCCCATTGAGTGTGAGCCAATTTAGCCATGTTTAAAGTCAGGAGCACAAGCACTTGAGCACTGGTTAGCAGTAGTAAAGTGTGCAGAGTCCTCAAGGCCAACAGAAATGGGCTATGAAAATAGGAGGGTTTAGGCAAAATGTTTGTGGAAGACCCTACAGAGAAAAGTCCAACAACATGTGTTTAACGACCGGAAAAAAAAAAAACTTCAAATAATTTTTAGCATGTTCAATTTTAGAGGCACCATTTGAAGTACAGGATTGCGAACCCAATTTGTGATAATCATTTAGTGTTTTCTTATAGATTACATTTTCTTCCAGGTGATAGTTCTTTCTCTGCACTTTTTAGATTAATTGCCATACATTGGTTAGAAAATCAGGGAGCGGAAGGAGATTTTGAGCAATCCCGCCACTCCAAGTCTAGACATGCGATATTCCCTAAAGTTTAAACAACCTTGCAGGATTGCAGTAGGAGTGGCTGGACCAGAGCATTTATTCAACCATGTTTCTGTTAAAATAAGGAACTCCGAGTGGTGAGCCATAATAAAATGAAATATATTCAATTGATGTTTTATTGACATCCCATGTTAATATAAAAGCAATGAACCGTGCATATTCAACAGTTGATTGAAAGTATATGCAATTGTGCTAATGGCAGGCACATCCAACTGCAATCAGGGACGTGCCTTCGCTTATGACACCCCCAAAATATCTGCATTCTTGGCTTGATAGTTGATTCTGAGGACCCTGAGTCAGCTCTGCCATGTCTGTTAGTTTCTTCTTGTGGAGCAGCTTAATTTTGGCTCCACCCTTACACATCACATGTTTACGTTGATTTGTACAGATTGGCACAGTCTATACTCTGTGTGGTCTACCATTTCAATAAACAATGGAGTTTCAAATGTATTTCTGAAATGTTCCAGAATAGAAAAATAATAGAATCAATTAATGTGTGCATACTAATGTTGAAGATTTTTCATAAAAGATGTCGTTCTCGTTCATAGCTATACAAATGTTTTATGATTTAACTCACAGTTATATGTAACCATGATTTTATTTCACGTAATTTTCATTATATGTACCAATTGTAAATGTGCGTGCATCAGTATTCAAATGTCAAGTGCACTTTACCTGCGTGCTAACTTACCATAATTAGAGGCCTTCCGTTTCAATGTTTAAAATTTCATATGAGATTTGTTTTGCTTACATGTTCTCTCCTTTGCCGGTGCAGATACAAGGCTTCATTAGTTAGTGTAGAGGCATTGTTTACTTGTAGCGATAGTAAGGTACGGGAGATAACTGTTGGCAAGAAAAAGACAAGCTAACAAAGTTGAAGACGAGTTCCAATGACACTGATAGGATACTCAAGGCCGATCGAATCAATCTAATTGAAGGTGTGGTAGAAGAGCTGAATGTTGTCAGTTTTTACCAAGGAAGATGGAAATGTACTGGATATGATGACGCTAGATATCTTGAAAACTTTGTGTATTAATAGGTGTTGTATTGTTAGCTAGAGACAAGAGACCCTTAGCATTTCACGAGGTGCAGACCTCTATTGCTACTCCTCTCACTGTGTGACTTCATGATATACAAGCACTTTATTCAAGACACCTGTTCCTTGCTTCCCTAGATTAATCAAGATTTCCCTATTTTAGGACAGAATAGGATACATTGGATTTCTTTAGAGCTACTAATGATGAGGCAGGAGGATCGAACTTTGCAGTTTAATTCTCAGATCCTTTTCCTTGTCTTTTATATTGCAGCCACTCAGTTTTTGGTGTGCTTCTTATTGTTCAGACTGAATTGAATTAGGATATTCTGATTTATTCTAGTGATATTATACTTTTATAAAATATGCTTCTAAAACTCATCTATATCAGTCTGTTTCTGAGTTTGTAATAAAACCCTTTAAAGTCATCTAGTAGTCCTAGATATATTGCATGTCTATATTTGTTCATGTCTTAGGGTAATTGAAAGTAATGCTAACTCCCTCTTACCTCTCATGCAACTAATAAAAGGTCCACCGACCAAAGAGGAGAAAAATCTACGGTAACAGAGTTTTCTCAGATGGTAGCAAAGTGAGGATGGTTAGTTCTTGAAGTAAAGAGAGGTAGAAAAGATACCCTAGACTAGGTAAGACCCAAATCATGCTCCTTAGAGTTAATGTTCCAATTTGAAGGATCGGGGAAGATTCAGTGGTTCAGAAATAGAGTTGTAGCAGTGGAGGAGTAAGTATTATTAAGGTTGCGTGTCAAAGTGGCTTACACTTAGCTTCGGGTCATATGAGAGTGATATGATGTCTAGCAGAGTTGTTTGAATGTTGTATGAGTGTGGTGTTAAGTTGAAGTTGTTATTGGGTCCAACGTGATGTAAGATCCCAGGATGATATTAAAAAGTGTAGAAGACAGTGTACTGTAATTGTCTGCTAGAGTTTTGTGGGGTTTGCCGTGAGACGTCGTCAATGGCCCGATTGAGATAGGGACTTATCTTTCTGTGTGACAGTGAGGTATGATCAGTGCTGCGAATCTTTTGCTCAGAGGGAAGTTATGCTGATCAGGGTGATTCCCCGCAGTTCGAGGTTTCATTTGAATGTATGTTAGAATAGAAACACTTCATGAATGATTGCAATCTGTTGATTTCTTTAGGAAAGCAGACCAATGTTGTTGATCGTCATTTGTATTACATGTGTTTGTGTGTGTTGAGGAATAGAGAGAGTTTATGGAAATTGTAAAGGAGGTTGAACTGCTGCGAGGAGCGAGTTTGGTATCACAGTGTACAGTGTTGAAAAATCGGTGGGCTGGTACGAGATTTGTGAAGAAAAACATTATTTCCGGGTTGAAAATATTCTGATTCTATTGCTAACAAATTACGGGGAAAATGAAAGTTTTAAAATGTTACATGATTTGGGGAGGGAATATGGGAAAATACACATCAGAGAGAAAGAAGAGGCACCACCTGAAGATAGGGCAGGTCATTTTATGCGATAAGTGTAGGGCTTCACACATGTATTCTGCTTAGTCAAGGGCACAAGATCACAGGAAAGAATGCGCACTGGCGTTTACACGCTTTGGTACGTTTAATGTGAGAATCATTGAAAATTTTTGAAGAATTTTATATGAGATAAAACCGCTACCTAATCCTACACAGTGTGAAGTGCTAAATGCATGGGAACATGGCAAATGGCAGAGAAAATTAGAGCTATCAGGGTAGAGCTAGAAAGCCAATGCAAACATACGTTGATGCTGGATGTATGTCATTACCACGCATGCTTTTACAACGCATGCCTTTACCACGCAACTTTCACAAAGCAAGTCGTTACAACGACTTGCGTTGGGGGGTGCTGGATAGTGAATAGTTTAATTTACTATTCCAACTCCAGTCCCCGTGGATAGTAGGGAAGGTGTTGGATAGTAAATTAACTATTCCCTATCCTAGAGTCCCCCCAGCGCAAGTCGTTGTAACGACTTGCGTTGTAAAAGTTGCGTGGTAAAGGTACTGCGTTGTAAAAGTTGCGTTGTAAACGCTGTTCCCGGTTGATGCTAGATGTGATGCAAAACAGAAAAAGTGGAGAATGGACATGATAGGGGAACAAAGCTGTACCCTGCATTGACCGGCTAAGAAAGTGAGAAAGGGGTAAAGAAGGAAAAGAGAGACAAGTCGAAAGGATCACGAGAGAGGATAGTGATATTGACACGAGCGATAATCTTTTGGATGTGTTATTGTCAGATCGCTCACCTCTGTACAATGAGCCTCACATGATGAGTGGGGGAGCACTAATGTGAGTTGTCAGATGGGAGTAGTTCCCCCCACTCCCAGTAAATGTGAATTCCAGTGCAACAGGGGCTATTCCTGTGAATGTGAATCAAAATATGACTCGGAGGAGTACAGGGATGTGTGCGCCTAGCACCTCCACAGCTCTCAGTACTTCAGACACCCTTATTGTTTCGGTTACTATCAGTCCAGTGGTTTCTGTGTACAATCCTAATTTAGCAGGAAATGTGAGACATAATACTGCTCTTCCAGCTAAACTGCAATTTTCATGGAATACACCTATGAGTTCCAGATCAGGAGGATCTGTTCCCTTAGTTCCAATGAATGTGAGTTCTCATTGTGGTCTAAGAGCAAACTCATCAATGAATCAAACTGGATTTGGACATTTAAGGACATTGCAGGGATTGCCTGACATTGACACAATTACATGGGTGCCACCTCCAAATGCAAATAATAGTACACTTAAGGAGGGACGAATAACCACACCTCCTGGGGAGCAGTCTAATTTGAGCATATAAGAATTGGATGAGTCGTTGAAAACTTTTAATGAAGCGTCAAATGGAAGTGTAAGTACAGAGCTGAGTCATGGAACAACTAGGTCAACTCTGAAGGTAAATTTGGTGTATGTTGTCAAATTGAAACTGGAGCTGAATGAAATGAGAAGTGGGAGTCTTGAATTAGCCCGAATAGATGTTTTACAGCTAAATGAACTATTGCTTATGCGCAAGTAAGTTACTAGACAAGAAAAGCAAGCTCATGATGAGCTAATCAACCTAGTCAAAGAGTAAAAGCAGATTTGGAACAGACAAAGGCTTTACAAAAGAGCCACTGACACTCATTCTCTGATCAGGATATAGAGAACATGAAAGTACCAGGGTTGAAAATGTAAATTCAAGAGTTGATACAGAGTATTTGGATTTGGAATACTTTAGATAAATGGGAGGACAAGTGGTCAAGGAGGGAGCACCCCAAGAGGTCTATGGGAGAACAGCTGCCTTTAGGAAGAAAGGGAGCAAGTGCACACTTCCCCTTACCGGAAGAACCTAGCGGAGGTTATGTTCATCTGCCTTGGAGAAGACGTGATCTTGCGTCATTCACAAATGATTTTCCACGATTGAGAGAGAAGCATGTGGAGTGGTTCAAACAAGTTGATCGTGTTGTAAACATTTCAAAGGTACTGTGGACTGATCTGAATGCCTCAAGTGACATTGTTGTTCCAAGTGATTTGTGGGCTGCATGCAAAATAGCCACAGAATGGCCTGAAAGGGAGCCGGAAAGACATGCAGTGATATTTGGCCCATCAGCTATTGTAATGAAAAAGTATGACCAAGTGGTGACTTGGTTAAAAGCTAAGGTGCCACCACAGGTTATTTACTGGGTTATGATTGCCAGGACGATCCAAGAACTTAAGGAAATGGTTCATACATTCTATGAGAGAATGTTGCAGGGTTTTAAGCAGTATTGCGGAATGGAGATGTTGAAACCTAAGAATATGGAACAGTTTGAGTCCAGGTTTGCGACAGGATGGAGATGTGAAATCAGTACAATGATTCAACAGCATTTAATATATTGGCAGAATAAGTCAATTGATCAGAATTTATGTTATGCCAAGTACAGTCATGGTGAGATTGAGATGAAACTGAAGAGGCTCAAGGAAAAGTTGATGATGTGTGAATGAAGGCTGCTCATAGGAGTAACTAGAATCAGTCCTTTATGGGAAATGTAGCCCCTATGCAGGGTGTTTCTCAGCAGGGAGCTTCTATGATGCAAGGTGGTGGGGGTTTTCAGTCACAAGGTAGAGGTTGAGGTATTCCTATTGACCGGAGTACCGGGATTGATGTAGCCAACTTGAAAAAGTCTAATCCATGCCACTACTATAACAGATTGGGGCACTGGAACCGAGATGTTGTCTTAATCCAGCTAATCAATGACAAAATGTAGGGTTTGCTCAGCTTCAGAATAGTAACCCTATGCAATCACAAAATGGACTGAGGCCCCAGAATTTCAATGTGTTCCAAGGTTCAATGATGCAAGTCCCATAAACCCCAATGCCACAGAAAACTGCCAATAACCCTAGATTTCATTCAAATCAGATTCAGTACAAAAATCTGAATTCTTTCCAGAACCAAAACATAGCTCAGCAGTTTCCTGTATTTGAGACGGCAGAAGGATATGGTTCAGATCAGTCCTCCTAACAATGCCTGAGAGGGTAGGAAGATTGTGCACTTGGTGCAATCTTTGAGGTAGACTATAGTGGCAAATTTGTAGATGCTGAAGTAGATAGCCACCCTGTGACATTCTTGATTGACACTGGTGCTACCCGCTCTACTATGAGAACAGTGGAGCTTCCAAACCTACCTCTCTCTGGAAGAAGAATCCAAGCTGAAGGAGTGGCAAATAAGCAGATGTCAAGTCCATTGACAGAAGAGGTCCTTTGCTAAAAATCATCATTTGTGGTGTACGATTCAAGGACCTGTGTGTCTTTTGGGACGCGACCTATTGTGCAAGTTAAAATGCATAATCTAATGCACACCAAGAGGCACAGAACTACAGATAAAGGGTGAGGACATTGCTTTCTAGAGTGTAAATCTGAATTTAGCTGTTACAATGTTCCCAATGTTGACAGGTGATGAGTTGCCCTTAAATCTCAGAGATGTGGTGAGAATGGGAGTTTAGGATTTTTGAGGGAGTGAAAATGGACTCATTAAAGGATTGAGCCTGTCCCCATACAAGTAAAGCCTACTGTTGAGTGCCCAAAAGCACTGCAGTACAATTAAACCCCTGAAACGATTGCTGGTACTACGCCAGTGATTGAGAAGATGATCCAACAAGGGAACTTTAAAAGATCATGGGGATTTCCTGTAACTCGCCCATTATGGGCCTGCAGAAGCCAAGCGGTAAGTACCACATTGTACAGGACCTGAGAAAGATCAATGGTGCCTCAATTCAGGAAGGGTCTTAAGACCTGGCTCTAACTAACTGCAGAAACCCTCTCCCTCCCCCCTCCCCCCCCCCGGGCCTTGAGACTCTTACGGGTGATTAGCCGCGCTCTACGAGAACCCGATTGATTGTGGTTCCTTGTTGTCTGTGGTACCAAATACATCTGTGATATTATACCAAATTCCATGTGAAGCTGAATGGTTTCATTGTCACTGATCTTTGTCAGGCATTCTTCTCCATGCCGTTGCACAAGGACAGCCATTTTCTCTTTGCTTTCCTGTTTGCCAGTTGTGCTTTGATATGGTGCTGAGTTCCTTACAAGTATACAGGGAGTCCTTCCATCTTCAACCAGATCTTGTAAAAGAATCTGGAGTCTATGATCATGCACTGCAATTCAGTGTTGTTCATGTATATTGATGACCTACTGATTGGATCAAACAGTCGAGAAGCTTGATGTGTTGCTGAACCATGTGGCCGAGAATGAACATAAAATGTCCCAGAATAAGTTGCAGTACTGTTTGACAGAGGTCCTATATCTAGGACATCACATTAAGAGAGGTGCATGGAAGGTATTGCAGGAGAGAATCTCTGCATTCATGCTGATGAATCCTCCAATGACTCAGAAGGAAACCAGGATGTTTTTGCTAATGATGGGCTACTGTTGTCAGTGGTTTCCCAACTTTTCCCTACAACTAAGCGTTTACAGAGGCTGACAAACAAGGTTGTGTGAGATCCAGTGCCCTGGGACAATAAATGTTTAGTTGCATTCCTGAAAAGAGAAAGCCTCTGCCAAGCACAATCTCTAGGAAAGCTGGACTATAACAAAGCGTTTTAGTTTTTCTGCAGTGGAAGGGAGGGCTGCGCTCTCTTAGTGTTAACACAAAGTCAAAGAGGTGCATGAAGGCCTGTTGCCTATATTTCAGCTACATTAGATGCCATAGCCGCAGCGTTGCCTGGATGTCTGAAATCCATGGTAGCCACAGGTGTCATCATCGAGAGGTGTGAGAGCAGTGTGATGGATCATCCCTTGAGTGTTTATGTTCCCCATTCTGTTGATATGCTGTTGACTAGAACTCATACACAGCACCTTATGTATAGCCGCCTCACTAAGTACAAGCAAGTTATGCTTGCAGTGGAAAATGGCATTTGAAAGCATTGAACTGCTGTGAACCCTGCCCCTTGCTGCCTCTTCCTGATTTTGATGTTGATTCTGATGAAGTAGAACATGACTTTCTCAATGTTACTGAATGGTTCACCAAGTCAAGACTAGATATACAAGATTAACCACAACCTGAATCTGATTGTGCACTGTTTGTGGATGGCTCATGTTTGAGGGCCCAAGCGGGAACTCTGAGGGGTGCTGATGCAGTCTGTACTGTTGCAGGAGAAGTGGAAGCTGCCTGGTTACATGGAGGATTCTCTGCTCATGTAGCCACATTGATTGCCATTACCAAAGCATGCTGTGTTTCATAGCAGCTGAAGGTTATGATTTTCACTGATAGTCAGTACAGCTTTGGTGTCCTGCATGACTGTGGACAATTATGGTCTCAAAGGGGGTTCATGACCTCATCAGATTCCCCCATTCACAATGGAGAAATTGTACAGAAGCTGTTGGAGGCTTTTCAGTTGCCTGCGCAAGTTGCGGTAGTGAAATGATCTGCATATTGCAAGGGAGATGATTATGGGACCGTTGGCAACAGATATGGCAATAAAGTCGTAAAATACTGTACTCATAATGCTTGTACTTTTAATGAGATGTGTACCAATGAGGGAGCATTCAAGACCGATTACAATCTTTTGGTAACAATTGCTAATACTTTGAAAGAAGTTAAGAGAATGCAAGAAGTGACAGAGACAGAACAGCAGAGTTAGGTAAAGGCAGGTTTTTTGTAAAGAGAGATAACGACATTTGGGTTTCATGAGATGGCATAACTGTGTTGCTTAACAGTTTGTTTCCACCTACGGCTAGGCATTATCATGGACCAATGCATGTGGGCAGAGATGCCATGGTGCAGTTTTTTCAACAGATGTGGTACAATCCCAAGTTCAGATTGATGGTAGAAGCTTGGTGTCACAGGTGTGTCGTTTGTCAACAGATTAATGTAGGGAAAAGGACTGCAGTCACACTGAGTCACATAGAGAGGTCAGGAAGTCCCTTTAACAGGATGCAGCTAGACTTTATTGAGATGACATGTTTTATGGGCTGAGATACACCCTGGTGGTGATATGCATTTTTTCACATTGGGTTGAAGCGTACCTGATTAGGAGAAGTGGCAGTATCACTGTAGCTTAGCTGTTGTTGAGAACACTTATCCCCAGGTTTGGATTTCTGACTTCTCTGGAGTCAGAACAAGGAACTCATTTTAAAAATGAGGTCCTGAGAACATTGTGTGCAGCATTACAAGTGGAGCTGAGACTACATTGCAGTTACCAACCTGAGGTTTCTGGCATTGTGGAGTAAGTCAATGGAACGCTGAAATCCAGATTGGCTAAAGTGTGTGCTTCAACCTCTCCAAAATATATCATGTAGAGAACTTTGTTCATCCTGTATGGGAACAGAAAAATAGACCCAAAAGAAGAACTAGCGCTGTAGAAATCATGGTAGATTTTTTGGTGCAAGTATCCCAATAATAAAGTTGATACTGAATGATATTGTAGTTGATAAGATGTCCACTAGTACTGCTGGAGCTTTGTTGCTTGAAGCTACTGAAATGATTGCTATCAGTTCAGTGGTTTAGCAGAATAGACTTGTGTTAGGCTTTCTTCTTGCACAAGAGTGCCGAGACTGCAGAATGTTGAAAGTTCAGCAGTGTTGTACTTACATTCCTGATAACAGCAAGGATTTACAGAAGTATATCAAGAATATTGCTCACTTACAGAGACATTTGAGTGGTTTGACAGCGACAGGTGCATGGGAAGCAATTGGAAATGGACAGTATGAAACTGGTTTGAATAGTTGGGGAATTGAATGGTGGGTTCTATCTAGAAATCTCTTGTGATTATTGCTCTTTGCTCAATAGTTGTAGTGGTGCCTTTAAGGCGTATAAAAGCTTAAAAGTAAAAAAAAGGAGTGAAAAGAAAGATCTAACGTGGAACTAGACAAGAAACAGAGAAAATATGATGATGATATGAAACATCTAGACGTCTCAGACGAAAGGCAATTAAAATCGTGAGGTTTTCATCGGTTATCTGCTAAAATCTAGAGATTAAATGTGATGGTTTGATTCGCTATCAGAGGGGGTATTCGAGTATCTTTATTTGGCTCCACCCTTAGACGTGACTTGTTTACGTGGATTTGTGCAGACTGGCACAGTCCATACTCTGTGTGGATTAACATTTTAATAACCAATGAGGTTTCAAATGTATTTCTGAAATGTTCCATAATAGAATCATTTAATGTGTGCATATTAATGTTTAGGATTTCTCATAAAACATGTAGTTCTGGTTCATAGTTATACAAACGTTTTAGGATGTAAGACAGTTATATGTAACCATGATTTTATTTCACCTGGAACCCTTTTTAGGTAGCTGCATGTTTAATAAGATTAAATAACTAAAAATAAATGATTTTATTTCACATATTATTCACATGTACTAATTGTGAATGTGCGTATACCTATATTCAAATGTCAAGTGCACTTTACCTGCTGTGCTAACTTAGCATAATTAGAGGCCTTATGTTTGAATCTCAGTGTTTAAACTTTCACGTGAGAATTATTTTGCTTGCATTTTCTCTCCTCTGCAGGTGCAAATATAAGGCTTTATTAGTTAGAGAAAATGCATTGTTTACTTGTAGAAATAGTAAGGCATGGGAGGAAACTATTGGCAAGAAGAAGAGGATCTAGCGAAGTAGGAGATGAGTTCTCATGGCAGAGAAAGGATGATTAAAGTCAATCATATGTATCCAAATGAAGGTGTGGGAGAAGATCTGAATGTTGCCAATTTCTACCAAGGAAGATGAAAATACACTGGAGATGATGATGCTGGTTACCTTGAATACTTTGGGGGAGATTTACCTAATCTCCACACAATGCAGCACAGCCTCCCGCAAGGCTGCGCTGCGTTGCGCGAAAGGGAAGGATCAGTAGAGTGCCATGTTTTCAAAGATATGGCTCTCTCCTCCCCTTTCCCTTGCACCATTGCCGATTACAGCGGCTGTGCGTCACACACAACATTAGCGCCATAGCGCTAGAGTGTGTGTGAGTCTAGCATAGGGTTTGTGCAGGAAGGGTTCCCTTCCTGTAAAAAATGCTATGCCTAGCCATGATGGAAAGCTTAGGATGGAGTAGGATAAGTTAGATTTCTTTAAAGCTACTAATGACTGGACAGGAGGATTGTACCTTGCAGTTTAATTCTCAGATCCTATTGCGCCTCTTTTGTATTGCGGTTTTGGGAGGCAAGAGTACCCAGATATGTGAACCTGGGGTGGTAAGAAATATTTAAATAACAATGGTTCAAGTGCAGCCTAAAAGGGCCAAAAGCAAGAGCGGTGACCCAGAGAGGGGCACTGTTTTTTATAAATTAAATTAATTCAATAAGGAGCAAGAAACAGAGTCTGTAAAGAGTCATGTAGGTCAAAGGATGACAGATATTTATTTGAATTTTTTTTATTTTAGGGTGCTCACATAATAAGTAAAAGAAAGCGTGGTGTGAAATAGAGATAGTGGATTTTTAAAAAGACATCACATTGACAACAATATAGTAGAACTATGTACAGCTGCTGAACTCACATATTGGAAGGTGCTCTCATGAAGAAAAATGTGGCTCTGCAAAATATAGTATTTGCTTAGGATGGCATAATGCGACCAATTTATGGGTCAAGTCCACTAGAATTGGGTCGAGTAGATTATTCAAGTTACTAGACCTGCATTTCGAGTAACATTGTTATGATATTTGAGGGCCTGTCACAGATCCATCCGTTAAGTTTGTTAACCACCAAAGTTCTCATGCAGTTGTTATTATGCCCTAAAAAATGATGGCCACACAAAGATCTCTTCAGGCGTCTCATATATTGCATAAAACCGGTACTGATTGTTTGAATTATATAACAGAGCATTAATCAGGGTTCAGTGGGCCCCGGTGCTACTGCACCAATGGAAGCTACTCTCCTGTGTTCAGTTTAGCCAGCGAAGTGATAAAATAGGTGTAGTAGTGCATAAAATGAAGTATGGGAATCAGGGTCACCACATTACACTGAGATAAATACTATTTGTTCAGGTTTTAAAATTCTGAAAAGGCCTCAACATGGTACTTAAATGGAACTTTATATGTACTTATGTGGAATCATTTTAACACAGCTGTTTCTCTTTGCCCCATCAGTAATGGAATGAATCAAGACAGGAACAGCTTTTCTGTAGCTCGCCATAAAGCAGGTGTCCATAAAAGAAGGGTAGCGCACAGGATGGCAACAATACTGTTATCTTCCAAGCATCATCATGAGAATGCCGTTGTCCCTCTTATATTTCCACAAACCCCAATGTTGTGGAAATACAAGAGAGTCAACGGTGTTCACTGTACCGGCTTTTGGGCGATGTGGCTTGTGCAGATTTCAGAACTCAAATGGCGCCCGAGGGTGCGCCCGGTGCTGTGACACCACTAGTATCACCCTAAAGCTGGTGTTGAACTGTGTTCAGCTAAAATAACCACAAGTGCAAAGAAGTTGATCAACTGTATACAACTGCACCACTGCGTTGAAAGGTAGCTATTTAAACAATGTGCCACTACGCCAACTACGTTCATCAGCACAATTGCATTCAATCCCGCTGACCTCAACAATATGCAAAGGTGCCAAATGTTACCAAGTTCAATTTCAGTAACCACCATCACATGTATTCACAGACTGCTACATAGAGAAGTGCACGGAGTGCTGACCTGTGCTTACCATAAACCTGAAATTGTACCAATTTCTGCAAGAGTACTACACCAGCCAGCACATGTAACAACAGAAACCATCATACGTTATGGTCAATCCTTAAATGCAACTACACCAGCCATGACCTGGAGCTCAATGATTAGTCACCTTCAGCTTCACCATTCATAGACATTAGTAATCTCAAACAAAAAGAACCAATCACAAAAAACACACAGATACATATAACTGAAAAGTCATCAATCATCACTAAACAGCACAGCAAAAAAACACAATCCAGTATCACCAACCACAAAAGGTCTAAGAGGTGTCCACCTACACAAAGCGACAGTAATTCCAAAAACCTACAAGCAGAACACAGGTTAAAGATTAATGACATAGTTCAAGTTTTGCACTCAGCAAGGTCCAACCATTTACTTAGGAGTACTTTTCTCAGATCCAGCAGACCTACCTGAATAATAAGCATGTAAGAGCTCCAACCAACATGCACTGACATTCAACCACTTGCTGCCACCAGGATTGGGGTGCTCCCCACACCCAGCAGGTCTCTTTCAATGCTTAAGGAATCAAGACAGGTATACCCGGGATCCTACACTCACTGTTCAGACAGAGTGGTTGCAATAATAGTGCACAGCAGACCCCAGCGAATGACAAAGAACTAATCTCTCCCACCCCGACTGACTGTGGGGTTCCCCACATCTAACTGGCCCACAAGAGCAGTTGTGTGCTATCTCCCCAACAAAGGCATGGCATTATTGGATAGCAGTCTTTCCAACAGGAGAAATACTTGTCTCACCCATGAAGGGGAGTTGATCGCCAAGGCCTGGACACTTGACTTGAGTGCCCTGTGAGAGCAAATATCACAGAGCTCCTCACACCACTAGAGGTCTTATACCTTAAAGTGCAACATATTAATGTATTTATTTCACATTTTAATATTGGGCAACTCTAAATCAGGCATTACTGTGCAGTACAGAAACAGATAGAAAAATGTATCTCCCTACATTACAAAGAGAAAAACAATTAAGAAATATATTAAAGGGAGGAGCCAAGCTCGCGACCGTAATGGCCGCTCTGTAGCTCGGCTCCGTCAGCCTTCCTGCCCAACACGCAAATCCTGTCGAATATCCTGCCCCGAGACGACACACTCAGGAAGAAACGGAAACGTAAAGCGTTGCTTTTACTCACCGTCTGATCTGGGGGCTCCTGCGTGCTGTGGTTCCGAGGCTGTGCTCTTGCTCGACCCGGCCTTCGAGGTGCGGAGACCGGAACCTCGCCTGCTTGGATCGGCCGGGGTGGCGGTGTCTACGGCGGCCCCTGACGGGGGAGAGAGCCGACGGTGAGAAGCCGTTGTGCGATTGTCCCGGTGGATACTGACCGGGCCTGTTCTGGTGGCCCGTGTGGAGTGCGGTGTGCCGCGGCCGGGGATCGACTGTGCAAGGGGTGTCCCCCCGTTGCTGCCTTGTCCGGTCATCCTGAAGCCCTGCGCCCGGAATCGGCTTGTGATGCCCGCGAGTGGTGGTGCTGGCGGACCCCCCGATTTGGTGGCACATCTTTCTGCACCAGGACTGCCATTAGTGGGGCCTGTGTGAACTCCAGGGGGGTCCTCGCTTGGGGGCCCGTTCCGGGAGTTGCGGAGGGTGGTGACGCTGCTGAACCCTCAAGATGGCGGCCGACGACTTGGGATACGGCTTTCCTCGAGACGGCGGACTTGTGTGGCTGGATTGCGTAGGGGCCTGGTCGCATGAGCCCACAATTGGTGATGTTCTTGATGCCCTGCAGTCCCTGCATGCGGCCTTGGCCCCCAGTGCCCCAGTGAAGGATATGCGGTCCGCCGCCATCTTTGATAGACCGTTCTTCATGGCCGCGGATCGGCTTCGTGGTGACGCTGCTTCGTCCCCCTCGATTGCTGCGAGGAGTGCTGCCGCTGTCCATCAACCAGTCTGCACGTCTGCGGCCCCGATCTTCTGACAGCTTGGAGTGTGGAGTGTGGGGACGTGGGTTCCGAGTTTGGGCCTATTCCTGCCCGAACGTCCGAGGAGCGTTGTGGACCGCTGTTCCGATCTACTTTGGTGATGTCGTCCCGTTGTTCTGCGGGGGAGCCTCTGCTTTCCTATTCGGCTAGACTGAACTCCTGGTCTTTGTTGCTCTTTTTGTCATTGTTGAGAGACCCGGACTGCAGAGAACGATTCTTGTTTTGTTGCTGGTTACCGTGGCGCCCTGGTCTGTATCCTTGCTTTGTTTTGTTCCAACTGGATGACCTCTCCATTTTGCGGTGTTTGCTACCCACTGCTACCTCATATGTGATAATGATGTCTAAGACGGGCCAGGGGTGAGCCAAACGTAACCCTGAGACCTACTGGTGAACGGATTGTGCTGTGGTCGACCCCCATTCATGATAATATGGACGATCCTCTTGTGAGTTTATGATACCTGAGACTGTGTCGATCTCGTTTAGACGATGTGTAATTCCCTGGGTGGGCGGGGGGCTGGGGCCAAATGTTTCGTTTTATGGTCCCCTCCCTCTCCCTCTTGATTTCTCCCCCCCCCTTTTTTTGCCTCTTTATTCTTTTCTTCTTGACTTCTCTATATTTCGGGTTCTGATTTAGGGCGACAGGCACGCTGCTAGGGGGGGTAGGCCGTAGCCTTCTGCAGGGGTGCAGGGTGGGTTGGGTGGGTTGGGGCTTCTTTCTTTTTCTTTTCCTTAGTCCTATGGCCCTTTTGTATCCCTTTATCGGAGCGCCGCATCTGTTCCTGTCTCCCTTGGTATGCTTGAGGGTGGGTACTGGAGGCGCGTTGTTCTCTTTATTGCGCTTTTGCGCGTTTCGATTACGATTCGCATGCCCCCCTTGCTGGTGCTATCCTTACTTCTTTGCGTGCTTATTACTGTGGGGTGCTTGTTCCAGCGCGGCGTTCTTTCTTTCTTGTTTACATTATTTTTTCCCTTTCTCCTTCCCCTTTTCCCCTCTTTTTTTCTTTTAGGTAGTATGGCGGGTGATTATACTCACTGTCGCTATTCCGGTTCCTCTGTTCTGTCTTAAAAGTGTAACTGGGTGATAAGTGGACTCGCGATGAGCCACGGTGGGCGCTGCTTTGCTATGTGGCATCTATTTCTTGTATGGTGTAAACTGTTGCTGATAATTATCCGCATTGATGCCCTTATGTTTTGCTGTTGCTTCGTGGCCCACTCTGGGAACTCGGATATTCATACACTGCAATTGATCCTGCGATACTCCTTATTTAAAAAAAAACAAAATAACCTTTTTTGCTCCTGCTCGATGGCCGTATTTCTCCTTTCTAGTCTGACTTAGTTGCTTTTGTATTGTTGGCTGATTCCGGAGACCATCCTTCCGGAGTCATCGGCTGCTCATATTGTGTTGTGGCCGGCCCGTATTTGTATATTTCTTACTGCACAATAAAGGTTTTAAAAAATATATATATATATATATATTAAAATCAACACCAGAAAAGATGTTTGAAACAACAAGTAAAGTAGGGAGCGGAATGAGAAAGGGGGAATCAGGCACCAGAGAGTGAAAAGGCAACTTTGGAGAAGGTAGGGGTGCTGCAGGCATAAGGATGGTTTATGGCATGACCAGGCTGGCAAAATGTTTAGTCGAAGAATATTATTATCCTGTTTAGGCCAACTTTATCATGATTTTGCAAACATCTGCAGAGATAGCAAGATTCATGCGGCAAACACCCACTGGTTGGCACCTTGTTTTCTCTCCATCGCTCTGCAGTAGTCATTCAAGTTTTGGCAAGAGTGTCAAGACAACCTATTCTGACCACCTCCACCCTTTGGTCCCCTTCATCTGCATACAAATTGACTTCATCAGATACCTATTGAGCAGAGGTTATGGTCTGTATGTTTTCATGGTGGGTGGAAGCTTAGCCATTGTCTACCCAGATGCTGTTACTGTGACCAAAAGACGGATTCAAGACGTTATGCCTAGGTTTGCATTCCAATACAGATTTGAGTCAATATAAACAACCTCATTGTGTCATCTATGCTCCATAACCTGTGCAAAGACATAGATATTGAACAGCATTCCATTGTGCTAACCACTGGGAGTCCTGAGGCAAAGTGAAACACTTTAATGCAACTTTGAGGAATACAATATTAAAAATATGTGCGGAAACAGCATTTGAGTGGCCTAACATGAGCGTATCACTTCAGCCTCTGAACTTTGATTCACATTGAAAGACTGTTTCCCAGAAAATGCAGTCTGAGATACTTTTCGTAAACATTTCTGTACCCAAATACTACCATGTGTGTGCAGTAGAATCTGGTCATCCTTCCTGATCAATTGTGGCATTACATTATTATAGTTCAGTGTCAGACCACCACACCAGTGCACCAAAGACAGTGCTGATACATTCAATACACGCATACAATCACTTTCCATACTTCTTGTGGAGTATTGCCACAGTTTTCCAGAACCTTCTTTAATTGCACATCATGATTCGCCAGAGGAAGTCATCATGCCAGCCACTGTAGTAAAGCCCTTATCAAGTCTTGCTCATCACCAACATGTCATAAAGTGCCAAAGTGTACCCACCTAGTTCCTTGCATTGGAAGTGGGCTACAGAATTGGAACCAGCCAGCCCTGCTGACAGAGGAGCTCCTGCCTCTTCAGGGGCACTTAAGAGAAATGAAGAATATGGAACGCCTCTTTCAACCCAAGGCCATAGCATGTGACCATGGAATTGGGGAGTATAACAGTTAATTCCTGACCAGCCATCATTGTGGTAAGCCTTTTGGTTGGTTCATTGTGTGGCTGCATCAGTAGGGGCAACATATCAAAAAGGAGTGAAGGCATGAGGCCTCGAGGGATCTTAATAAGAAATATGTAGGACCCTCAACAGCCATTTTCCGCCTTTGGAATGTCTTTGACCATTGGCACAGTCATGGTTGATAGCATCATCATTGGGTCTTGTTGTCCTTCACCAGGAGGTGATTCAGAGGAAATAGTTTGGATCTACTTTGTAGAAAAGTGAATTGGAATTACCTCTTTATCATAGAATTAGATTTATTCAAAATGATGATAAGGGTAAGGTTAAAAACAAAGGTGGATATGAAAAATAGGACCTGTAATGTGTCCTTCACATCACTGACAAAAGGTCAAAACATGTTCTACATGTCAGCCGACATGTGCCCTTGTCGGGTCGATGGCTTTCGCCAGGAACAATTTTAGGGGAAAAGGATAATCCCCCCCTTGTTTTTTATATATTACTCTCATCAGGTCCCCTGGACTTGGTTTTGCGGCTGGTCGTATTCATTCTAGCAACCGAGATTGCATTTGCTCTCAGCTTTTTTAATCACTGAATGTTCTGCATAGGGTGGTGGGAGAGATGCGTAGGCTGCCCTCTTGAGGTGCAGCTTGTAGCCTCTGGTATGGTCTCTCCCCTCCTGAATGGTAAGTAGACATAATATTGATATTTTTTTATAACGATATACCAAAATATCGACTTTGAAATATCAAGTGTTTTAAATATCGATGTTTAGTATATCGATGTAAAAAATAACGTTTTTTATATATTTAAAAAATATTGAAGTGTGTTATATCGAATGTTAAAATATTGTTTTGTCAAAATATTGTTTTTGTAATATACTGTTATGTTTTTAGAGTTTGTTTTAAGTATATTAATAGTTAGTGAATGTTTATAAAAATTAAATTATTATTTGTTTTAGACGCGGGATGTTGGGTTTATAGGGGATAAGGGTGGGAGTGTTTTAAAAAAATAGATTTTAAATTATAATCAAATGGAAATTTTAAAACAGAAATTTTAATATATTTTAAAATTAAAAACAAAAATATTTTTAGGAGTGGTATGTTGGGTTTATAGGCAATAAAGTTGGGGAGTGTTTTAAAAATGAGGTTGTAAAATAATATGAAATGGAAAAATGTAAATTTGAATTTAAAAATTGTAATTTGAAAATTTGATTTTTTTTGTGGTTGGATGTTTGTTTATTATGGTTTAACGGTGGGTGGTATTTAAATGTTACAAGAAAATATTAATTAGAAATTAGAAAATACAAATTTGCATTTCTAAATTTAATTTGGAAATTCGAAATTAGATTTGTGGTATTGTGATGTTTTTATTGGTCAAAAGTGTTGTAAATGTAATTAAATGTTCTAAATAATATATTTTCAATGTTTTTATATTAAAAGTAATATTTTCAGAAACATTAATAAAAAGATTATAATTTAAATAGAAATGTTCCCATCTTAATAATTACCCATAAACATAAATATATTAATGAATATTAAAACATATATATTGTAATATTAATGTTTCAATACTATTTGTTGTGTGTAAAATTATAATATGTGTATTATAATTTTTTTTTAAAAAGCAATAAATGTATATACACAAGTTATTTTTTAATAACAGTTATATTCATTATTAATAAATAATTATAAAATATTGTGTACAAAATTACTGTTTTGATAAAATATTAAATATGCATTGATTGTGCAGTATATTTAATGATATTAGTATGTTTTTATTTATAAAATAAAAATATAAATGTGTAAATGTTGTAAAAAGAAAATATTTTAATGGTAATTATAGATGTTAGGGTATATTAATTTAGTAAATAGTGTAGTCATTAATTTTAATTATTGTAATTTGGAGTTGGAATAGAAAATATTTATGTTTAGGGTTTTGCATCTACCCTTAATTAATAGTAACTGGAGTGGGAATAGTAAATTGATTAAGTTTAGTGTCCAGCACCTACCCTGAATTAATACTAACTGGAGTGGGAATAGTACATTAATTAAGTTTAGTGTCCAGCACCTACTATGAATTAATACTAACTAGAGTGGGAATAGTAAATTAATAAAGTTTAATGTCCAGCACCCACCCAGAATCAATATTAACTGGAGTGGGAATAGTAAATTAATTATGTTTAATGTCCAGCACCTACCCTGAATTAATAGTAACTGGAGTGGGGATAGTAAATTAATTAAGTTAAGTGTCCAGCACCTACCCTGAATTAATACTAACTGGAGTGGGCATAGTAATTTAATTAAGTTTAGTGCCAGCACCCACCCTGAATTAATATTTTTCCTACTTCAGAAATGCATTATATATGGTTTTATATTTTCTGGACTGTATGTTTATGTATTTAAAAATATTTTTGGTGCTTGGATTTGTTTATTATATATATATGTTAAAATTGTCGATATTGGAAAGAAAACAATAATATTGCGGTTTATATTTTTGTGTTCGATATTTTGGACATGTATATTTTTGATGCATTGTCGATAATATTTGAAACGATATAAATGTGTTCAATAACACTGTTATCGATAATAGTGATGTACAATATTTAATTAAGTATTGAGTATCAATAATAGTGTTATCGATATTTGGGTGTCGATAAAAATGTACTACGATATTATGTGTCTCGATATTTTGTCAGTGATTCTTCCTAAATGTTGAAGGGGGGCAGGCAGTAGTCTGGACGAAGTCAATAGACAGGAGTCCAGCACCCTTCCCAGAGGTAGGCTATATGTTTACAAAGACAAGCCCTTTCTGCAAGTACTGGATCAATGCAAATGAGATTTGAATCTTTTGTCTTGCTGGCTGTCTTCCCATGTAACAACTGACTAAAAAGGAGCTTTCCTATGATCTCAATTCCCTTTGAATGGGAAGAATAATTTTCTGACTTACATCAGCATGCACATTCAGCGGATTGATGTATAAAGAGACAGGACAGAAACAATGCTTGCAATTTGTGCACCAACCATTTATGACCTGCCTCTGTTTTTGTATAGTGACTAGTGTACTAATAGGGTGTGTTGCTAAATTTCCAGTTGCAGAGGTCACCAATTGGCCTGCCTAATGAATATGAATTTAACAGGTAGCTATTTGAGGCCCCTTGTGATTAGCCATAACCACACAGATGGCAGCCTACAAGGAACTGGAGAGCAGCATCCCTTTGTTTTATTCCCAAACAGTACACCAGTACACTTTCTTTTTAAGTGCTTAAAAAAGCGAATGCACCTATAAACAAAACAATTGAATTTCTGAAATCTTCGAAACTGCCAACAGCACTCCCTAAGGGCAAGGTGTTTTGGGGGAAACCTTTCTCTTTCCAATTTACTTATAATCTCCTTTGAGATGTTTGTAACTGATCAATGGATGCAATTATTGTCAGAAACCATTTTAATATATAATACTGAATTGCAATTAGGAAAGAATGCCCTTCCTATTTGCAACACAGTATCGGTCAATAAATCCTATTTGTGAGTTATAAATAGTTTTCTGATAAGTTTCATACCTACCAAAAAGCTGTAGTGCAGTCAAAAAAATTGTGTTTTGGGATAAGCGGTCTTTACAAACACAAAATTCCTTTGAACATCAGGTCCTTCATTCCTGAATGAGAAAAATAGAAAATAGACATCTCGCTTGATGATGTGATTAATGCCTTATGTGAGAAGGAAATACTACTCCTGACATTCTTCTACTTGCTGCTGCAAAGGAAATTGCAGATATGTATGGAGCACAATGCAATGTGGTTATAAGTCACCGCAATATCCCCATGCTTTTGTGATTTTCAACCAAGTTGACATGACAAACACTTTTTTTAGGTCTCGCCGAGGCAGCGCTTGCGCTGTTTCTTCGACACATGTTATATTCAGGTTCTGGTCATGAAGCTCCGTCCACTTTCTGCTCATATTTTTAATTGGGTCCTATCACTGTCCTTTATAAACTGTGGCTTTTTATTGGTCAATAGGCTTAGTAGTCCCTCCTTAGTACCACCTTTTCTCTTCTTGTAACCTGCTATGAGGACACTCCCTATTAAATGTGTTGCTACTCCGTAGCATTTATTTATAGCCTTGAAGCACTATTTTTGTAAATGCCTTTCTCCTGCCTGCTGGCAGGACAGGCTTTCCTTCAGATTTTTTCTTTTATTTCAGCAGCTTGTTAATTGCAAGCGCCACAACAGCTGCATGCCTTTTTTTCTGTTTATTAACATTTATTTAAAATGGCGGCACCCGCGCTTTAGCTTTAAGCATCTTAAGCTAAAGCGCGGGTGCCACGATTGCTTCAAAAGTAAAGTAAGAAACTTTTAAAAAGAAAATTCTATCTTATTACTTTTGAAGCAATCGCGGCACCGTCACTTTAGCTGAAGATTTTCAAAGCTGAAGCGGAGGTACAGCCATTGTAACAGAAGTAAACAAATAGAAAAAGAATTGCTTGCGGACGCCATTTTTTTCTGTTTTTTACTTTAGCAATTGCGGCATGTGCACTTTATCTTTAAAAATCTGAAGATAAAGCGCAGGTGCCACGATTGCTTCAAAAGTAAAGAAAGAGTAAAAAATGCACATTTTCTATTGCTTTACTTTTGAAGCAGTATAAAAGGGGGTGGTGATGGACATATGGATGCATTTAGCCAGTGTCTAACCCAGGGTGGTGTGGAGTGCAAAAAAACGATGGATTTAGGCCCAGATGCTTGTACTGGGGTGAATGTATGACATTGTTCTACATTCTGTCCATCAACTGTGTTTTTTGCAATTTTCACCCCGAGTGGGCTGGGTATGCTCAGACGTGAGTCCCAGGCTCTCCACACCACTGGAGTCAAGCTATCCAGGCTGATGAAGGCTGATAGCCAGAAACCGGTCCTTGGATGCTTGATTCCGGTCTGGGAAAGACATGGCTTGGTAGTTCGGACTGGACTGTTCCCATGAGGCACAGGGTCAGAGTTGATTTGCATATAGCCAGTGTCTAACCCAGGGTGGTGTGGAGTGCAAAAAAATGATGGATTTAGGCCCAGATCCTTGTACTGGGGTGAATGTATGACATTGTTCTACATTCTGTCCATCAACTGTGTTTTTTGCAATTTTCACCCCGAGTGGGCTGGGTATGCTCAGACGTGAGTCCCAGGCTCTCCACACCACTGGAGTCAGGCTATCCAGGCTGATGAAGGCTGATAGCCAGAAACCGGTCCTTGGATGCTTGATTCCGGTCTGGGAAAGACATGGCTTGGTAGTTCGGACTGGACTGTTCCCATGAGGCACAGGGTCAGAGCTGATTGGCATATAGCCAGTGTCTAACCCAGGGTGGTGTGGAGTGCAAAAAAAACCGATGGATTTAGGCCCAGATCCTTGTACTGGGGTGAATGTATGACATTGTTCTACATTCTGTCCATCAACTGTGTTTTTTGCAATTTTCACCCCGAGTGGGCTGGGTATGCTCAGACGTGAGTCCCAGGCTCTCCACACCACTGGAGTCAAGCTATCCAGGCTGATGAAGGCTGATAGCCAGAAACCGGTCCTTGGATGCTTGATTCCGGTCTGGGAAAGACATGGCTTGGTAGTTCGGACTGGACTGTTCCCATGAGGCACAAGGTCAGAGCTGATTTGCATATAGCCAGTGTCTAACCCAGGGTGGTGTGGAGAGCAAAAAAACGATGGATTTGTCCATCAACTGTGTTTTTTACTTTTGAAGCAATCGCTGCCCCGCGCTTTAGCTTCAGTTGTTTAAAACTAAAGTGCAGGTGCTGCAATCCATTTTGAAAGCAATAGCTATCACATTACGAAAGGTTTGAGCTAATGGCATTGTATTACTATTAGCAACACCAATAGCTCAAACTTTCAGTAATTGAATTGCAAATGTTTGTTTCTTCTGGTGTAGTGTTCACTCAGAATGGTGTATCTGAACAAAGTGAGACGTACTATATTTGTAGCAAACACAAGGAGATGATGGACAGAGTGCCGACACTTTTCAGACACTCACCCCCAGTCACAGATCTGGGTTGAATCCATCATCCTTCTTTAGCTCACTTTGCCACCCCAGTGTGGACCCAGCCACAGGCAAATCAGTCTTGACCTTGTGCCTTATGGGAACAGTTCAGGCCGAACTGCCAGGCCAGGTCCTCCCTCCGCCGGAAACAAACATCCTGGGACCGGTTTCGGGGTAATGCCCCTCCTCTGCCAGGCTAGCTTGAATCCAGTGAAAGTGAAAAAGGGACGCATGTCTTGGCATACCCTGCCATCTTAGGGTGCACAAAGCAAAATAAGGAGATGATGGACGGAGTGCTGAAACTTTTCAGACACTCACTCCCAGCCACAGATCTGGGATGAATCCATCATCATTCTTTAGCTCACTTTGCCACCCTAATTTGGACCCAGTGCCTCATGGGTAGCATTCAGCCCAAACTGCCACACCAGGTCCTCCCTGGACAGGAAACAAGCATCCTGGGACTGGTTTAAGGCTAACACCCCTCATTAGCCAGGCTAGCTTGAATCCAGTGGCAAAGGGAGCAAGGCACCTACATCTGGGCATACCCTACCAACTTAGGGTGAACAAAGCAAACACAAGGAGATGATGGGTGGAGTGCTGAAACTTTTCAGACACTCAACCCCAGTCACAGATAGGGGGTGAATCCATCATCATTCTTTAGCTCACTTCGCCATCCAAGTTTGGACCTGTCATGCCTCGAGGTCCGCAAACGGGCGGTCCCTTTAAGAAACCCCTTCATAAGCTGTTAGAGCCCTTGGAGCAACGCTTTACGTCCTTGCGTCAAGCTCCCGTTACTGCGTTTCCTGTCCTGGTTCCTGTTGCCTGATTTCCGGATATCCTTAGTGGTTGAACGAGCTCTCCTCCGTTCCTCTGCGTTTGAGGCTATCTACTTGTTCCTGCTGTAGTTCCAAGTTCTGGAACTTGTCCTTGAGCCCCGCTTGTTCGTAGACTGCTCCGCCCGACGGCCGGGTTTCACTCCGCCGTCCGGCCGGGCAGTGTGTCAGTGTTCCCCTTGGTTTTTGCTGGCTCCGCCCGACGGCCGGGTCTTGCTCCGCCGTCTGGCCGGGCTGCTGCTTCCCCGTCATTCCCTATTACCTGCTCCGCAATTCAGCCGGGCTTGTTCCCCGCTGCCTAGCAGGGAACCCTTTAGGTATTTAGCAGTGTTTATGTCCTTCCCTCACCCGGCGGCCGGGCTTAGTCTCCGCCATCCGGTGGTTCCCTTACCCGCCATTTGTTTCCTTCTTGGTTTATATCATCTTCCCTCACTTCCTGCATTCCTGGCCATACTTGCTGTGTGTGGGTGCTGCACTTGCGTGGACTCGTGAATGATACATCTCCACTTCTCCCAGAATCACGGTAACAGCGCAGTGCGCTATTTTCTATGTTATTCTCTATAAAGTCATTCTTGTATTAATGAATGTTTGTTTTACATCTCAGCCAGTTAGTTCTACGTGAATGTACCTTCTGGTTCGGGTGGGCTCTACTGCAATACAGATGTTGGTTTAAGAGTCTTCTACATATTATCAAGTAAGACTACTATAATCCTGAACAGTGTTATACAAGTGCACAGTACTCCTCGAGTAATCACTATTGTGTTTCTTGTTTGTTCCTCCACAGTAGCTCAACCAAACCCCTGTCACCAATCCACAGTTATATGCCAGCAAAGTTTATTTATTCTTGGTATGTAGCACACATAAACTATAGAGGTGACTGTTGTTCTTTTGTGCATGTTTCTGAGGGTTGGTAATTCCTGTTTTGGTTTTAGCCCCTACACCCATCAGAGGTCCAGGCCAGGTGCATGTCCGCCCACACAGAAGTCTACAAACCAAGAAGAATATTTTTTCCCCGCCTTTCCTTGTTTTGTCTCCCTGTTTTCCCCTGGCGAGCCTCTCGGTACTCTAGTGCTTGATAGAGTCGAAAGGCCGTAGGGGAAGGCTGTGGAATATTCATCGGATCCTTGGCGCTCCTGCGGAACCTGCCTGAGAACCATTACAGGACCCAGCTTTATACAAATCAGTCTTGACCCTGTGCCTCATGGGAACAGTTCAGCCCCAACCTCCAGATCAAGTCCTCCCTGGACTGGAAACAAGCATCCTATATTTGTAGCAACGGAGCTTATATTTGGCTACTGTAAGAATGGTCGGGTTCCTATATTTGATGCAACAGAGCTTGCATGGGACTACCATAACCATGGTCAGGTTCCCACTTTTCTCTTTACCACCAGTTTGTTGACTCATATCCACCCCACTTTCTACTTTATAATGGAGAAAGGAATGTGCATTTCAGGGACTGCGCAATTATTTTCCAACATGTTTCCAACTACAGCATGTCCCTATCTACGAACGAAAATGGAAAGGTTGTGAGACTGCTGGTAGATGGAGATTAAAGGCCTGATTCAGAGTTAGGTGAATGGTTAACTCCATCACATGCATAACGGATACTGCATCTGCCATGTTACAAGTGCATTAAATCAAATGGCAAATACAATGTGGAGAACGGGATATCCATCAGGTTTGTGACGGAGTAGCTCTTCTGACGAACTCTAAAACAGGCCTGTATTCTCCTGAGAGTGGTCTTGAAAGTGTAACTACTCACATGGTTGTTCAGGGAATTGTTATGCTGCTGAACAGAATGGATCCTTAGTTTGGCTGCACAGAGCCCTGTCAGTGCCACTACAGCAGTGAGTGAATCCTGGGGTTTCATTCCAGATAACTCCATGGAATTCACAAACAAGTGAATGACATACAAAATGAAAAAGACTCACACACTGTTTATGGTTAATTTGAGTAGGTGAACATCTGGTCTTGATGGAAATGTGTATTTGGGGATAGGGACATGACCATTTTAAAAGTTAGTCGCAGCACTATTTGTATTTACGTATGTTTTCCAAGTTTGCATCACCCCCATAGTTTCAATCGAGGCACACAAATCTCTCCCATTTCCACCTTTTTGCGTTTTGATGATGAACTATTGAGAAATAATGTATAGACTAGAGAAGATGGCGAGGGACAAAATATTTTCTGTTTAACGAGGGCTGAATTGTGTGCTTATTTTTTGGGATACACCGTAAAGGAGCGCATAAGGGTGGATTGTCTGATTAAACGGATTACCATATGTAACTACTTGAATGAAGTACACTGTCATGTTTCCTTGTCGATGCTAAACCCGGTTTACCAGACTTTCCCATTTCTAAGCGTCCCTGGCAACTAAAGTGAGATTTCCAAAACGGCGCCCTCTTCGCGACCACTAGTGATTTGTTGTAGATACTGTGATTTGTTGTAGATACTTCGAAAGCCATTTGCTCATCTCTTGAGCTCATCTCTACCCCTGCTCACTGAAGCAACACAACCTTTAGTGTCAGACATCTAACCAAATGCGGAAACTTCGGTGTTAGATAATAAATGTGTGCTGCTTCTAACCCCTGGGAGTTCAACTCCGAAGCAAATCTTGGGAGGCCCGCATGGTCCATTGTTCTGTGATGTACAGCTTTTTAAAATAAATACATTTACAGACTCAACCAAAACTTGCTAACAAATTTTTCTTTCACACTTCTCCTTCTCGCACAGATGGTGTTCGAGGCTGTACTGTCACATAATCAACTGATGTGTGCATTCACACTTGCATTAATGAGACGCAAAGCTACTTTGAACAATATAACGGTTCACGTGGCTGAACTCATCTTGACCAGTGTATCAATTTATGAGAAATTGCATTCTATGGAGTTATTATAGAAACTAAGCTTAATTAATAGATACAAATCGCTTTCCACAACTTTTTGTAGATGCCAATGCTTGCTCATTAGCTCATCACACTTGATGAAGTAGAGCTCACTATTAAATATTTTCATACCATCATAGCTGTCAACCTCGAATTTTTGTGTGCTTGATCCCATAAGATGTTTAAAAAATAATTGGCTGGTGCCTGGGTATACGGTTTATTCATTTAATAAAACTTATCATGAACCTGTTTGGTCAAGCTTGCTATTGCCTGAAGCTCAATTTAACGACAATTGAAGGTATTTCCAAGAACGAGGCAAACATATTGGACCCTATTATGCCCAAATTAGTAAACCTACATGGAGAAGCTTCGTCTGCAATCTCAAAGCACATCATAAAATCAGCAGGGTTATACACCTGATTAATAATGGTAAATAAGTTAATATGCCCACATACACAATAATAACCTCTGTTTTCATTTGAAATATTTCCTGCTGGGAGTTTGAAATCAGAGTAATCAGCCTCAGGTATTGGTAGAAAAGATTGACATAGAAACGAGGTTTTGAAGAATTTTGTGCCCTTTTGATTGGAGCTCGTGCCTGAATTTTAAATAGCAACCCTGGGGTCTGGTGCCCAAGAAAGTTTGGGGTCAGTATCTTGACAAGGCATTGTGAAGGTGAAGCATGAACCACTTTGAATACAATGGTCGATAGATTTTAGAGGGCCCACATCTTTTCTAAGAGCAACCCAGCTTTGTACAAGAGGGAGTGGTGGGTGTATCATTTATCACATCCCTGAAGGCAATTCTCTTAATAATAATCTAGATGGGGCGACGCATGCCGGATACCTCACTTGGCAAAAAGCAAAAATTTGGGCTGGCTTTCTGTGTCTTACCGGTCCTCTTCTGGATTTTGCTGCCTAAGAGTAACTGTGATCTTTTGCATTGCTATTTTTAACTTGTTTTGAACTTTTATGATCTATGTTTTAATTGGATCGAATATAGTAAATTGATGATGAGGTGCTAAAGCTGTCACAAAACGTTTTGAAAGAGGGATAGCCATAAAAGGAGCCGAGACTCTGTTGAGATTAATGCAACAGTTTTTCATTACTGAATATAAAGGAAATGATTGCTGCTCTACTGTATCTGGACTACAGCATTTTCCCCAATTGACTTCACTAGTCTTTACCATCAGATCAAACTGGCTGATGAGTCGAAACACTGTACGGCGTTTAATACACTCGAGAGGTCTTTTTTAAAAATATATATTTTTTATTAGTAGTATGCAGATCAAGATCAATGCATAAACAACATATTTATAAACATCTAAGCAATATACTGTTGCCGGTCATAAGAGCAGGATGGTGCGGTTTGCGGATCATAGAGCGAATCCCTATGGAGGTGCATTACAGGAGGTAATCTTACATTGTAATCCTGGCTCTATTGCGAGTGCAACATTCTAAGGAACCTTTATTCCCCACCACCAAAATGGTCCATTTGCGGTTGCATCCTGTGGTCACATACTACTTTTTAGATTTACTTATTTTCTGAAATCGAACAAAACATACAAACTTATTATTGCTATTTGACAGCTTCTGGCGGTATAGGCGTTCTCCCACAGGTTGTACTAGTATGTCTTTCTTTTATAATTAGGGAAGTTTTTTTTACGTGATGCAACGTCCGGATCTTAGTACTCCGTTTAGGGTGTGCCTGAGCCGGGGTGAGGAGGGGGGCGTGCATGTTGAGGCCCACGCCTAAGACGGACCAACAATGGGGTCCTCGCTCATCTGCAGACACAAGAGGTCTTATCAATAGAAAAGGATGCTGTTTGGGTTGGCCAGTGCAGCTTCTGTATTTCAAAGGTTGATGATTTGAGTCTTGGAGGGGTTAAAAGGTGCAAAAGCATTCCATGCGAACAATTTGCTTTTTAGTCAAGATAATGAGGAACAGGTCATTAATCTGAGGCAAGTACTGGCAGCATTACTGTAGGTGGGCTTAACTATCAAAGTGACCTGAATGTAAGAACTCTTAGAGATGATGTGGAATATCTACAGAACAAAATGTCTAAGTGTGGGATTTAGCCCAAGGAGGACCATGTAGAAGTACAAATGACAAAATAATAATTAGTGGTACTTACAGGATTTGACGCAAGGTTCATTGCAAAGTATGCATCACAGTTTGAATCATTGCAAAGTATGCATCACAGTTTGAATCATTGCAAAGTATGCATCACAGTTTGAATCACTGGTTAAAAACACACATGTATAGTGTTTTGGGGACAGTAACAAAACAATTATTTTGAAATGATTAAAAATTAAGTTGTTTTGCTACATGTTTGAAACCCTTCCTTGTGAGGATAAGAATTGTGTCAATGGTGGATACTAGTGGCTAGCCAGGGAGCATTTTTGATGCGGAAATATACAGACGATGAAAAGATATAGTTGTATGGGTCTCAATCTCTTAGGCCAAAATTTTAATGACCGGCATGTACCTGGGCAACTGAGCATTTCTGCACATATCTGTATGCCACTAGGATTCCCATAGGAATTGATCATAAACCACTAGTTGGTATTTTGGTGCCGGGCAAGGTTGTACTTTAACTTATAGGTTAGGCAGGTTGGCATCTAAATAGCAAGCTTTTCGCTACACTATTGCACACATGATGGGAAGTCTGAATGAACAATCAGATGAATTACCTAGGAAAACGTTAGGGATAGAATAGTCTGAGGAAGAGGTGGGTGAATATGAGTGTGAGGGAGCGGTTACATATGAAGATGCTCTTAAAAGATATGGGAAAACGTGGTTTTGACAGAAAATAAGAAATTTCAGGAATTGAAGGACAAGCTACTAAGAGGTGTGAAGTTTAATGGTTGAAGGTGGCCAGAAGAGAGTTGTTAGACATGGCATCTTTAGTGTGATTTCCCCAGATATTGTGCCTCTACTTCCTTTTTATGCTGTGCTGGATTTCGTTTTTTACTGGTTTACATGCTTTGGGCACTTTGCCACTGCTGATAAGTGTCAAAGTGCAAGTGCTGGCTGATTGGCATATTTGATTAAATGGTAAGTCGCTAATGACGTGCACTGAAGTTTGCCAGGGCCTGTAAAACGAATGCTACTAGTGGGTCTGCAGCAATGATTGTGCCACTCACATCAGTAGCCCTGAAAAGGTATCTCAGACCTGCCACTGCAGTGTCTGTGTGGAGTTTGTTAACTGCCATGTCGACATGGCAAGTGCACCCATTTCCAAGGCCCTAACCTTCCCTGTAAAAAATGTAAAGCACCCCTATGTTAGGCCCAAGGTATCCCCCTGGGCAGGGTGCAGTGTATGTGAAAGGTAGGACATGTACTGGGGTGTGTGACATGTGCTGGTAGCGAAATCCTGCCAATTTTGTTTTTCACTATTGAAAGGCTATCCTGCCACGTAGGATAGAATGGGAAATGCTCTGTAACATCTTATAAGTATAACTTCCCATTGGGACAAGATAGAGAAATAAAGTTTAGCCTCTCTGAACTCAGAATTTGATAACATCTTTTAGTAAAGATGATTTTTAAATTATATGTTTGAAAATGCCACTTTTAGACAGTGGGCATTTAATTGTCTAGCCATTCTGTGTGCCTCTGCCTGTTTGTGGATTGACTTTCTGGTTTTGGAGTGACAGGGACTAGGGATATGCATTCACTGTAGACAGCCACTCAGTGGCGTCACTGGGGTTGGTGTCACCCGGTGCGGTAACTCATGTTGTCACCCCCTCACGACTTACCGCATGGTCGGAAATGTACGGCGCTAGGAACTGTCTTACTCCCTCTAGCTCCCTCTCTCTGTCTAGCTCCCTCTAGCTCCCTCTCTCTGTCTTACTCCCTCTAGCTCCCTCTGGTTCCCCCTCTCTCTGTCTTACTCCCTCTAGCTCCCTCTGTCTCTGTCTTACTCCCTCTAGCTCCCTCTCTCTGTCTAGCTCCCTCTCTTACTCCTTCTAGCTCCCTCTCTCTCGGTCTTACTCCCTCTAGCTCCCTCTCTCTCTGTCTTACTCCCTCTAGCTCCCTGTCTTACTCCCTCTAGATCCCTCTCTCTGTCTTACTCCCTCTAGCTCCCGCTCTCTCTCTCTTACTCCCTCTAGCTCCTGCTCTCTCTCTTGCTCCCTCTAGCTCCCTCTCTCTCTCTTACTCCCTCTAGCTCCCTCTCTCTCTGTCTTGCTCCCTCTAGCTCCCTCTCTCTGTTTTACTCCCTCTAGCTCCCTCTCTCTCTGTCTTGCTCCCTCTAGCTCCCTCTCTCTGTCTTACTCCCTCTAGCTTCCTCTCTCTCTGTCTTACTCCTTCTAGCCCCCTCTCTCTTACTCCCTCTAGCTCCCTCTCTCTCTCTTACTCCCTCTAGCCCCCTCTCTCTCTGTCTTACTCCCTCTAGCTCCCTCTCTCTCTGTCTTGCTCCCTCTAGCTCCCTCTCTCTCTCTTACTCCCTCTAGCTCCCTCTCTCTGTCTAGCGCCCTCTAGCTCACTCTCTCTCTGTCTTACTCCCTCTAGCCCCCCCTCTCTCTGTCTTGCTCCCTCTAGCTCCCACTGGTTCCCTCTCTCTGTGTATTTCTCCTTCTAGCTCCCTCTCCCTCTGTCTTACCCCCTCTAGCTCCCTCTCTCTCTGTCTTACTCCCTCTAGCTCCCTCCCTCTGTCTTACTCCCTCTAGCTCCCGCTCTCTCTCTCTTACTCCCTCTGCTCCCGCTCTCTCTCTTACTCCCTCTAGCTCCCGCTCTCTCTCTTACTCCCTCTAGCTCCCTCTCTCTGGCCTGCTCCCTCTAGCTCCCTCTCTCTGTTTTACTCCCTCTTGCTCCCTCTCTCTCTCTGTCTTGCTCCCTCTAGCTCCCTCTCTCTGTCTTACTCCCTCTAGCTTCCTCTCTCTCTGTCTTACTCCCTCTAGCCCCCTCTCTCTTACTCCCTCTAGCTCCCTCTCTCTCTCTTACTCCCTCTAGCCCCCTCTCTCTCTGTCTTGCTCCCTCTAGCTCTCTCTCTCTGTCTTACTCCCTCTAGCTCCCACTCACTCTGTCTTGCTCCCTCTAGCTCCCTCTCTCTCTCTTACTCCCTCTAGCTCCCTCTCTCTGTCTAGCGACCTCTAGCTCACTCTCTCTGTCTTACTCCCTCTAGCTCCCTCTCTCTGTCTAGCTCCCTCTCTCTCTGTCTTGCTCCCTCTAGCTCCCTCTGTCTCCCTCTCTGTGTCTTACTCCCTCTAGCACCCTCTCTCTCTGTCTTACTCCCTCTAGCTCCCTCTCTCTCTGTCTTACTCCCTCTAGCTCCCTATCTCTGTCTAGCTCCCTCTAGCTCCTCTCTCTCTCTCTTACTCCCTCTAGCTCCCTCTCCCTCTGTCTTGCTCCCTCTAGCTCCCTCTCTCTCTATCTTAATCCCTCTAGCTCCCTCTCTCTGTCTAGCTCCCTCTCTCCCTGTCTTACTCCCTCTAGCTCCCTCTGTCTCCCTTTCTGTCTTACTCCCTCTAGCTCCCTCTCTCTATCTCTTACTCCCTCTAGCTCCCTCTCTCTGTCTTACTCCCTCTAGCTCCCTCTCTCTCTTACTCCCTCTAGCTCCCTCTCCCTCTGTCTTACTCCCTCTAGCTCCCTCTCTCTGTCTAGCTCCCTCTCTTACTCCTTCTAGCTCCCTCTCTCTCTGTCTTACTCCCTCTAGCTCCCTCTCTCTCTGTCTTACTCCCTCTAGCTCCCTGTCTTACTCCCTCTAGATCCCTCTCTCTGTCTTACTCCCTCTAGCTCCCGCTCTCTCTCTGTCGAGCGACCTCTAGCTCACTCTCTCTGTCTTACTCCCTCTAGCTCCCTCTCTCTGTCTAGCTCCCTCTCTCTCTGTCTTGCTCCCTCTAGCTCCCTCTGTCTCCCTCTCTGTGTCTTACTCCCTCTAGCACCCTCTCTCTCTGTCTTACTCCCTCTAGCTCCCTCTCTCTCTGTCTTACTCCCTCTAGCTCCCTATCTCTGTCTAGCTCCCTCTAGCTCCTCTCTCTCTCACTCCCTCTAGCTCCCTCTCCCTCTGTCTTGCTCCCTCTAGCTCCCTCTCTCTCTATCTTAATCCCTCTAGCTCCCTCTCTCTGTCTTACTCCCTCTAGCTCCCTCTCTCTCTGTCTTACTCCCTCTAGCTCCCTCTCCCTCTGTCTTACTCCCTCTAGCTCCCTCTCTCTGTCTAGCTCCCTCTCTCCCTGTCTTACTCCCTCTAGCTCCCTCTGTCTCCCTTTCTGTCTTACTCCCTCTAGCTCCCTCTCTCTATCTCTTACTCCCTCTAGCTCCCTCTCTCTGTCTTACTCCCTCTAGCTCCCTCTCTCTCTGTCTTACTCCCTCTAGCTCCCTCTCCCTCTGTCTTACTCCCTCTAGCTCCCTCTCTCTGTCTAGCTCCCTCTAGCGCCCTGTCTTACTCCCTCTAGATCCCTCTCTCTGTCTTACTCCCTCTAGCTCCCGCTCTCTCTCTCTTACTCCCTCTAGCTCCTGCTCTCTCTCTTACTCCCTCTAGCTCCCTCTCTCTGTTTTACTCCCTCTAGCTCCCTCTCTCTCTCTCTGTCTTGCTCCCTCTAGCTCCCTCTCTCTGTCTTACTCCCTCTAGCTTCCTCTCTCTCTGTCTTACTCCTTCCAGCCCCCTCTCTCTTACTCCCTCTAGCTCCCTCTCTCTCTCTTACTCCATCTAGCCACCTCTCTCTCTGTCTTACTCCCTCTAGCTCCCTCTCTCTCTGTCTTGCTCCCTCTAGCTCCCTATCTCTCTTACTCCCTCTAGCTCCCTCTCTCTGTCTAGCGCCCTCTAGCTAACTCTCTCTCTGTCTTACTCCCTCTAGCTCCCCCTCTCTCTGTCTTGCTCCCTCTAGCTCCCACTGGTTCCCTCTCTCTCTGTATTTCTCCTTCTAGCTCCCTCTCCCTCTGTCTTACCCCCTCTAGCTCCCTCTCTCTGTCTTGCTCCCTCTAGCTCCCTCTCTTACTCCTTCTAGCTCCCTCTCTCTGTCTTACTCCCTCTAGCTCCCTCCCTCTGTCTTACTCCCTCTAGCTCCCCCTCTCTCTCTCTTACTCCCTCTGCTCCCGCTCTCTCTCTTACTCCCTCTAGCTCCCGCTCTTTCTCTTACTCCCTCTAGCTCCCTCTCTCTGGCTTGCTCCCTCTAGCTCCCTCTCTCTGTTTTACTCCCTCTTGCTCCCTCCCTCTCTCTCTCTGTCTTGCTCCCTCTAGCTCCCTCTCTCTGTCTTGCTCCCTCTAGCTCCCTCTCTCTCTCTTACTCCCTCTAGCTCCCTCTCTCTGTCTAGCGACCTCTAGCTCACTCTCTCTCTGTCTTACTCCCTCTAGCTCCCTCTCTCTGTCTAGCTCCCTCTCTCTCTGTCTTGCTCCCTCTAGCTCCCTCTGTCTCCCTCTCTCTGTCTTACTCCCTCTAGCACCCTCTCTCTGTCTTACTCCCTCTAGCTCCCTCTCTCTCTGTCTTACTCCCTCTAGCTCCCTCTCTCTGTCTAGCTCCCTCTAGCTCCCTCTCTCTCTCTCTTACTCCCTCTAGCTCCCTCTCCCTCTGTCTTGCTCCCTCTAGCTCCCTCTCTCGCTATCTTAATCCCTCTAGCTCCCTCTCTCTGTCTAGCTCCCTCTCTCCCTGTCTTACTCCCTCTAGCTCCCTCTGTCTCCCTTTCTGTCGTACTCCCTCTCGCTCCCTCTCTCTCTCTCTTACTCCCTCTAGCTCCCTCTCTCTGTCTTACTCCCTCTAGCTCCCTCTCTCTCTGTCTTACTCCCTCTAGCTCCCTCTCCCTCTGTCTTACTCCCTCTAGCTCCCTCTCTCTGTCTAGCTCCCTCTCTTACTCCTTCTAGCTCCCTCTCTCTCTGTCTTACTCCCTCTAGCTCCCTCTCTCTCTGTCTTACTCCCTCTAGCTCCCTGTCTTACTCCCTCTAGATCCCTCTCTCTGTCTTACTCTCTCTAGCTCCCGCTCTCTCTCTTACTCCCTCTAGCTCCTGCTCTCTCTCTTACTCCCTCTAGCTCTCTCTCTTACTCCCTCTAGCTCCCTCTCTCTCTCTTACTCCCTCTAGCTCCCTCTCTCTCTGTCTTGCTCCCTCTAGCTCCCTCTCTCTGTTTTACTCCCTCTAGCTCCCTCTCTCTCTCTCTCTGTCTTGCTCCCTCTCTCTGTCATACTCCCTCTAGCTTCCTCTCTCTCTGTCTTACTCCTTCTAGCCCCCTCTCTCTTACTCCCTCTAGCTCCCTCTCTCTCTCTTACTCCCTCTAGCCCCCTCTCTCTCTGTCTTACTCCCTCTAGCTCCCTCTCTCTCTGTCTTGCTCCCTCTAGCTCCCTCTCTCTCTCTTACTCCCTCTAGCTCCCTCTCTCTGTCTAGCGCCCTCTAGCTCACTCTCTCTCTGTCTTACTCCCTCTAGCTCCCCCTCTCTCTGTCTTGCTCCCTCTAGCTCCCACTGGTTCCCTCTCTCTCTGTATTTCTCCTTCTAGCTCCCTCTCCCTCTGTCTTATCCCCTTTAGCTCCCTCTCTCTGTCTTGCTCCCTCTAGCTCCCTCTCTTACTCCTTCTAGCTCCCTCTCTCTCTGTCTTACTCCCTCTAGCTCCCTCCCTCTGTCTTACTCCCTCTAGCTCCCCCTCTCTCTCTTACTCCCTCTGCTCCCGCTTTCTCTCTTACTCCCTCTAGCTCCCGCTTTCTCTCTTACTCCCTCTAGCTCCCTCTCTCTGGCTTGCTCCCTCTAGCTCCCTCTCTCTGTTTTACTCCCTCTTGCTCCCTCTCTCTCTCGGTCTTGCTCCCTCTAGCTCCCTCTCTCTGTCTTACTCCCTCTAGCTTCCTCTCTCTCTGTCTTACTCCCTCTAGCCCCTCTCTCTTACTCCCTCTAGCTCCCTCTCTCTCTCTTACTCCCTCTAGCCCCCTCTCTCTCTGTCTTGCTCCCTCTAGCTCTCTCTCTCTGTCTTGCTCCCTCTAGCTCTCTCTGTCTTACTCCCTCTAGCTCCCTCTCACTCTGTCTTGCTCCCTCTAGCTCCCTCTCTCTCTCTTACTCCCTCTAGCTCCCTCTCTCTGTCTAGCGACCTCTAGCTCACTCTCTCTCTGTCTTACTCCCTCTAGATCCCTCTCTCTGTCTAGCTCCCTCTCTCTCTGTCTTGCTCCCTCTAGCTCCCTCTGTCTCCCTCTCTCTCTTACTCCCTCTAGCACCCTCTCTCTCTGTCTTACTCCCTCTAGCTCCCTCTCTCTCTGTCTTACTCCCTCTAGCTCCCTCTCTCTGTCTAGCTCCCTCTCTCTCTCTCTCTTACTCCCTCTAGCTCCCTCTCCCTCTGTCTTGCTCCCTCTAGCTCCCTCTCTCTCTATCTTAATCCCTCTAGCTCCCTCTCTCTGTCTAGCTCCCTCTCTCCCTGTCTTACTCCCTCTAGCTCCCTCTGTCTCCCTTTCTGTCTAACTCCCTCAAGCTCCCTCTCTCTCTCTCTTACTCCCTCTAGCTCCCTCTCTCTCTGTCTTACTCCCTCTGGCTCCCTCTCTCTCTGTCTTACTCCCTCTAGCTCCCTCTCTCTTACTCCCTCTAGCTCCCTCTCTGTCTTGATCCCTCTAGCTCCTTCTCTCTCTGTCTTGCTCCGTCTAGCTCCCTCTCTCTCTGTCTTACTCCCTCTAGCTCCCTCTCTCTCCGTCTTAGTCCCTCTAGCTCCCTCTCTCTGTCTTGCTCCCTCTAGCTCCCTCTCTCTCTTACTCCCTCTAGCTCCCTCTCTCTGTGTCTTGCTCGCTCTAGCTCCCTCTCTCTCTATCTTACTCCCTCTAGCTCCCTCTCTCGCTGTCTTGCTCGCTCTAGCTCCCTCTCTCTCTATCTTACTCCCTCTAGCTCCCTCTCTCTGTCTAGCTCCCTCTCTCTCTCTTACTCCCTCTAGCTCCCTCTCTCTCTGTCTTGCTCGCTCTAGCTCCCTCTCTCTCTATCTTACTCCCTTTAGCTCCCTCTAGCTCTCTCGCTCTCTGTCTTACTCTCTCTAGCTCCTTCTCTCTCTGTCTTACTCCCTCTAGCTCCCTCTCTCTGTCTATCTCCCTCTAGCTCCCTCTCTCTTGCTCCCTCTAGCTCCCTCTGTCTCCCTCTCTCTCTGTCTTACTCCCTCTAGCTCCCTCTCTCTCTGTCATACTCCCTCTAGCTCCCTCTGCCTTCCTCCCTCTCTCTCTCTTACTCCCTCTAGCTCCCTCTCTCTCTGTCTTCCTCCCTCTAGCTCCCTCTCTCTCTATCTTACTCCCTCTAGCTCCCTCTCTCTGTCTAGCTCCCTCTCTCTCTGTCTTGCTCCCTCTGTCTCCCTCTCTCTCTGTCTTACTCCCTCTAGCTCCCTCTCACTGTCTAGCTCCCTCTAGCTCCCTCTCTCTCTGTCTTGCTCCCTCTAGCTCCCTCTCTCTGTCTTACTCCCTCTAGCTCCCTCTCTCTCTCTCTGTCTTGCTCCCTCTAGCTCCTTCTCTCTTATTCCCTCTAGCTCCCTCTCTCTCTGTCTTGCTCCCTCTAGCTCCCTCTCTCTCTATCTTACTCCCTCTAGCTCCCTCTCTCTCTGTCTTTCTCACTCTAGCTCCCTCTCTCTCTGTCTTTCTCACTCTATCTCTCTCTCTCTGTCGTACTCCCTCTAGCTCCCTCTCTCCCTCTGTCTTACTCCCTTTATCTCCCTCTCTCTCTGTCTTTCTCACTCTAGCTCCCTCTCTCTCTGTCTTTCTCACTCTATCTCTCTCTCTCTGTCGTACTCCCTCTAGCTCCCTCTCTCCCTCTGTCTTACTCCCTTTATCTCCCTCTCTCTCTGTCTTGCTCTCTCTAGCTCCCTCTCTCTGTATTACTCCCTGTAGCTCCCTCTGTCTCCCTCTCTCTCTTACTCCATCTGTCTTCCCTGGATTTGTATAAACAAGAATGCGAGCATCAGGTGGCACTGTAGTGAAGAGCAAGCTGAAATTTGGAACTGGTTCACTGGAAAACTGAAGACTGCAAGATACTGAAAAATAGGAAACCATGCACCCTCAGATGAGCTAGGCTGCTATAGAGTTGCCTTGTGAGCAAAGAAAATTGCAGTCAAGCATTGCAGATCTCCTGCGAGACGCTGGCGAGTGTGAACAGCATGAGGAACAAGCTTGCACAGGGAGCGATGTAAAGGTGAGAGCAGAGGCGAGGCTGCAGTGCAGATTGGTGTCACCCCATGTGTTGGTGTCACCCGGTGCGGGCCGCACCCCCCGCCCCCCCTAGTGACGCCACTGCAGCCACTGGGGGGGTTGAGGTGTGCCTTAGCTTTCCTGAATGACTCAGAGCTGGGCTGAATAGACCCTCGCTGAATTTAGAGAAGTGGGAGGAGATTTCCTTCCACCTGAATAGGGCCTGTTTCCTTTGCACAATGCTGTCTCCATTTACTGCGGTCATGCTGCACCAGTGAGGACAGAACTGGCTTGGACTCGACTCAGAGATCCTTGCACAAAGAGACAAAGACATTTTGGGGTATAAGTATTAAACCTAAAACACCTGAACTTTAGACTAATTCTGCAATCAAGAGGAACTTTTGCCAAGGAGAAGAGCTGGATAAAATGGAGGAGGAGTACTGCCCCTTTGCTGTGTGCTGTCCGGGGTTGGCCTGCATCAGCTGTTTCTGTCAAGTAAAGGACAAGCACTTTGCTGTGTGTTGTGTCCCCTGCTTGAAGAAGATCTCCAAGGGCTTGAGTGGAGCTTGCCTCCTGTTCTGAAGTCTCAGGGACACAAAGGTTTCACCCCAGCTCCCCTGAACTTCCTTGCTGGAAGTTCCTACTTGCCAAGAGGTGCCTGTCCCTGTGTTGGGCTTCTAAAGGTTGTTCCTGCTGTTGAGAGCTGGAAAAGCAACGCAACTACAAGAAAATCGATGCATCGCTCTTCTTGCGGCTGTTTTTCTGACGCAGCACCGCTGTGTGAGAAGAATCTGCATGCATTGCTGTGCCGCTCCTGAAACTGATGCAGTGCCTGTCACCGCTGCAAGAACCGAGGCATTGATAAGATAAGATAAGATAAGTTTATTGCACAGTTAATTAAAACTCACAATTTAAAGTACACAACTTTAAAAGAGATACATATCAAAGGTAAAAATGAATTATCAGGGGTTAAAAAATTATGAAGTTCATATTAGCAGTTTACGTTTTTATTATTGTTCGTTTGAGCTGCGATCCCAAAGTTATGCTCGACGGCAGTGACTAAATGTTACTCAGTTTCCTTATTTTGTGTCTCTTTAATTCTCTCTGTCACTGCGTCAAAGTATTTTGTAAGTCTGCAATTTAATTGGGTCTCCTGCGGATTAAAACATATTTTGACTGCTTGTCTGCAGGTTCTAATGCCCTTCTGGTTCCATATTGTGCGTAATAAGGATCTCCTTTTGTCCGTTAAGATTGGACAGATACATATTATGTGGATTAGATCTTCGGGTCCTGCGCTGCAGAGACGGCAAGTTTTGTCTTCCTGGGTCCTTTTCCATGGGGCCAGGTGGGGGAGAATTGGTAGTATACCAAATCGTAGCTTTAGAAATTTCTCTTTAGTCTTCTGTTTGAATCCATGATCCATATACGCTTGAGTCTTTAGTGTTTTATAATCGTTTAAGACTGTCCATCCATGTGCCCTTTTTGCTAGAGTTTCCTTGTCCTCTAATAGCGATGTTATTTTTGTAGCCTTTGTTACTAGCTTTTTGAAGCTTTTGTGATCTACCGAGGTGTTCCAGAGGTCAGACAGTTCGAGTACTTCTAACGATTCCATCAGATACTTTCTTGTGTATGAAGGTTCTCGTCGCTGCAGCTCAGTCCAGAGGTGGGCGTTTAGGGTGCCTTGCTCTGCGTTTCTGATCTTGTGCCAGCATTTTATGAAGCTGCCCCTTCTTTCCACTGTCTGTTTTTGGATCCCGAACTCCAGACGAATTTGGGCAGGGGATACATAACTGGGTAGCCAAAAGATGGTTCTGAAGGTTTTGCTGATCACTCTATCGAGGGTAAGAGCATCTTTTCCGAGAGTTGATTCGCTCCCATATGTTAGCATCGGTTGAAGGCGAGCTCTCAATACTTGTATAAGCGGGTCAAGCGTGTAATCTGGCAGTATTTTCTTCAAGGGAATCATCGCAAAGCTGCTCATGGTGCCTTTTCGATGCAGCGTCTCTAATTGCGGTTTAGACGAGCCTCTACTATCTACCAAGACCCCCAGATATTTGTAGCATGCTACATGGTCCAGTTTGTGTCCGTCCAGATACCAGGAGTTTTTCCTGGCCTTCTTATAATTCACAGCCATGGTTTTTGTTTTCTTTAGGTTGATTTTTAATCCATTACGCTGTGAAAATGTGCTGGTAGTGTTTAGAAGTTGCTGAAGGCCAGTTGGAGTTCGACTAATTAGAACCAGGTCGTCAGCGTAAAGGAGGTTGGACAGCGTGATGTCCCCCAACCGTGGGGCGTGCGATTTGATGTCATCCAGTTCCCCTGGTAGGTCTGCCAGGAAAAGATTAAACAAAGTAGGGGCTAGGACGCACCCTTGTTTTAGTCCTTTAGAGGTGTTGATTCTCCTGGAGAGGTGCGTCCCGTCTCCCAGCTTAATCTTAACCCAGGTGTTAGTGTGGAGTAAGATTAATTGCTTCAGGAGGGGTTGCGGTATCCCCCATTTGTCAAGCTTTCGCCATAGTTTGTCCCGGTCCACATGGTCGAAGGCTGAGCTGTAGTCAATAAAACATAAAAACAGGGAGTTCTTTCCTACTTTCGCCGCATCTGTCAGCAGAGTTAATGCCATGACATTGGTAGTAGTTCCTTGTCCTCTGCAGAACCCTGTTTGATTTACCGGGATTATATGTTTTGACGCTGCCCAAGATGTCAATTCGTCCAATAAGATGCCCGCATAGTACTTTGCTTCTATGTCGAGTAGAGCGATCAACCGATAGTTGCAAGGATCACTCCTGTCTCCATGCTTGTAAATTGGGCTTATTGTCGATCCTTGCCAGGATTCGGGGCAGGTTTCTAATTCTTGCATGCCCGCAAAGAGTGGTAGTAGTGTGTTGCTCCAGAATTCGATGTCGTGTTTAAATATTATCGGTGGTATTCCGTTTGGGCCTGGAGCTCCTTCCATTCTCCCCTTTTTTATTTGAGTTTTTATCCGATCCGCTGTTAAGTTGATTTTGTTCTCTGTGGTACTTATTAGTGTGCTGTTGTTTTGTACCTCATCAGTTTTCTTTTTGTCGTATTTTCCCGTTGTGCTATCCTTGGGGTTTCTGGACCCGCTTTCAGTCTTTCCTATTTCGTTATCCTTCTGATTTTTGTCTGTTTCTTGCTTTGTCGAGGTTGCGGAGTTACCATCGTCGGTTTGATTGAAATGATTGTGCAGGAAGTCGGCCCAAGCTGCCTCTGATATGTAGGAGTTTATTCCTTGATGACCCGGCCGCTGCAAGCTGTGAATTGTTTGCCAGAATTTAGCACTGTTTTTTTGTTTCGAATCATACTTTATTTTTGCCCAGAGCTCGTCGTTCGCCTGTCTTTTGATTTCCCAAGTTGTCTTTCTTAGGCTTGTTTTTAGGACGCGAAGAGCATCTTGCAAAGGCCCTTTTCCAGGATGTATGCAGAGTTGGTTCAGAATTTGCTTTATGTTCCGTTTAATTCTTTTTATCTCCAGCGTGTTTGTCTTGCTCGATACAGGCTTGGGAGTTTTGCCTTTGACAGGCCTTAGTTTTGTAGCGTATTTGGTCCCCAGAGTCTTTGTATACCGCTCCCAGGCCTGTATTGGGTTTTTAGCCAAATTGCGCTGATGAATAAGCTCCTTTGCGTTTGAAGACAGTTCTTCTATGTTATGTTGTTTGTATCTTATGCGTTTAAAGTCTGATGTGTGTTCAGATTTGGAGCATGCCCTAACTTCTGATGGGTTTTCTCTGGTTGTCCTTAGAACAATTTCTTGTGGCAGATGGTCACTTTGGTCACTAACACCCAGCTTAAAAGATGTAATAATGTCAAATAGGGGGAGAGTTGCAAATGCGTAGTCTAGATAGGAGGAGGTTGCTGCCGAGTGGTAGGTTGATGCTGGAGGGGTGTCTTCTTTGTACCGGCCGTTTAGCGCCCTTAGATTTAATTGCTCTAGCCCTTTTAACAGTTGGTTAGAGCAAGTGGTTTGTTTTGATGCAGTGCCTGTCACCGCTGCAAGAACCGAGGCATTGAGGATTTGCGGCTGAAGAAACCGGCGCAGCACCACTCAGTGCTACTGCATCGATCGCTGACGCATCTCGAATTTCCACGCATCGTACCTGTGCGGCAAGTTTTCCCGATGCATCACCTGCATACTGGAACAGTCTCGGAATCAATGTATCACTTCCCCCCACAGACCGGATTTGATGCATCACTTTTCCTGAGTGCAGCAGAACTGTTGCATCGCCTCCGTATGGACTCAGGAACTGTTGCATTTCGTTGTTTTCCGACGTTTCCCATCTCTGCGGCTGTTTGGCCTTGTGAATTTTGTTGCAACTTCAGGTACTTTGAGAGAAATCACGCATCCATATTTTTCTATGGGACAAGTTGCTTGAAATCTTTTCAAAGTCACAGTCTTATTACATGTATGTTGGATTTTTGTAGTTTTGGTCTTGTTGAGTTTAGATAAAGATACTGTTTAGTTTAGTTTTAGTTCATTTATTTAGCATAGTTATTTAAAACCATTGCTATAAAAATCCGTATTAGCACAATTATCACATCAAAAATACGAAACTGGAGAAATACACTGTCATTTTTCAAAAGGAGAGATCTGTACATTTAAAAACGGTCTTGTTACTACCAATGTTAAGTTGCTTTTAAAATACAAAGATAAGAAGATTAGGATAGGAGGTGCTAAACCAGAGGACAAAAAAAGTCAGTAATAAGTTTTTGGGTGGGAGGGGCAGGAAGCGCAGGAGCCGGGGAGGGTATTAAGAAGTTAGCCAAGAGTCTCACAAACTTTCCGACCCTAGCAAGCGCTTGAATATCTGTGGAGGTAAAGCACAGAGATGTAGCCTCCCAGCATGACCTGGTCCCCCATTTTAGAAATAAAGGTTTTAATAAGTGCCTTCTGGGGGCGTTCATGGCAGGGCAACAGCACAGAAGGTGCGGCCATGATTCTTTATGGTATGAGCACAGTCTTCAGCCCCCCCCCCTCCTTTAAAGGTGCCCATCTGTGAGAGTCCGTAGAGCACAGGCCTAAAAGTCGCATAAACAATATATTTTTCCGTGCAACTGCGTTCAGATTGTCCAATAGGTAAAATTGCGGTACCCCAGGCTGGTATGAAACATTCAGTGAAAGCAAGACAGTTGGAGTATTTAAAGCATTTAGGTCAATCCGATGGGAGATTAGTTTCACCTGCTTGTTGATGACTTTTTTCCACACTGAGTATGGAATTGTGTCTGAAGTTAGCAGGGAGCTGTCAATCTCTAGTGATTTGATGGCCTTTGTAATCTGACGATTCCACGGATTTCCAGGGATGGTAAAAATCTCTTTTAGGCAGAATTTTAGGGTGGTATCTGCTGCTTTTAGTGACCTTATAAAATATTTCAAAGTGTCTGCCTCAAAGTAGATGGATTGTCTTTGTAGGCCCAGCTCCAGGCGTAGTCTTGCCCTCTGAATGAATTTCGGGAGACGAAAGATTTTTTTGTAGCTGGAAACTTGGGCGTGGTCAAGACTGACAGAGCATGCTCCGGGAAAGGCCTGAGGCCCATAGTTTAAGGCGGGGAGTAATGTGGATTTGATCACTTTCAAGATACTGTCTTTTTCTAAACTGCTGTGGTGTCCATTTGTGGTGTTATCACTGTATTACTGTGTGTTTTGAGTACAAATACTTTACACATTGCCTTTGGGATAAGTATGTCTGCTTGTGCCAAGCTACCCATGGGGTGAGCAGGGGTTATCTAAAGTGTGTATTCCCCTTACTTGACTAGAAGCAAGCGTCCCTATTTGGACAAAGGTACCTACGTCTGCCAACTAGAGACCCTCATTTCTAACAAGAGGTAACTTGGTGAGTGCCAAGCTTCTGTGAAAGTAAAAGAGGAGTTATTGTGAATAATGATCTTGTGCTGAAAGGAGATAAGGTCATACCTCTAGAAGGGTTGCAGAAAGACATTCTGGCTTTATCACATAAAAGGAGGCTAAGGAGTACTATTAGTGGTCTTGTAACAATGCTGTACTGGACGGGTGGAGGAGAGGTTCTTTTACATTTAGCAGAAGTGAAAATGTAGCCAAGTCGCGTAGTGTCCCAGAACCACAGTCGACTTCCCCAATGGTCCTTGGAAGAAATTAGCAAATAGAATTCCTGGGACATTTTTCGCTGTTTCCACAAAAGAAGTTATGGGCTTTTGTATTAATTGAAGGCTTTTCTTTTTTTTTAATGTTTGAAAGCTTTATTGAAACGAATTTGTCAATACAATAAAGTGACATCAGCAGAACAAAGCGAAAAAGGGACAATCATGGGAAAGAAAGAACATAGGCAACTGATGGGACAATGAGCAGAAAAAATCAAAGCATTTTTAAAAGAGTTTTCATAGGAGGGAGAGGGAGGAGAAGGGGAGGGAGGCTATAATCGGTTTTCTCGAAGATGCCTGCTGTGAGACGGTATTACTAAGAATATTGCTTTTGACAATGGAATACAGTTCACACTGACCTAGACACAAGCCTTTCTGATGGGTAGTGGCATCTCCTGTGTAGATATGTACCTCCTGAGTCTAATGGCCAAGCATTAAAGGTTTTTGGCTTATAGCATGACTTAGAGTCTGTTTCTGGGGAATCATCGTTCGAATTGCTGCTAAACTAGTTTCTTCAAAAATAGTAGAGACCTAAGAAGTTGGAGAACGAATGTGGTGAAGATGATATGGGAAAAAGAGTGAAAATATATATATATATATGTAGTAAGAGGAAATTATGAAGTATATCAACAATCGGAGGGTAATAGTGGCTAAATACAGGCTGTCGTTTGGGTGGGACAAAGGCTAAGCATTTAGAAATCAGGGTGGGTTAATAAGGGTGCAGCCTGTGTTGGTCCAATCATACAAGAGTGACTGACATTTTCAGGGGATGGAAGAATATGGAATTGTGTCCTTTTGCCGTGTAAGGAGTACAGTTGTGGTGGTTCTTGATGGGTGTGAATCAGTGGGTGTTAACCAGAGGTTGATTATCCAGGAAGAGGAGGGGGATGTATTTTCACGCAAAGGGAGGTGTAAGGGTAGATCAAGGTTTGGGTCCTTGGCAGCCAGTGATGAGAATGTTATGGATCCTCTTATAGAACTCAGGATATCAAATAAATTTAAGGGCATTGTGTTAATGTCTTGAGGTAGAGGTTGCAGTTTCTGTTGTTTTCCATGTTAGTTTCTTTTCTTTAAAATTAAGAGGAAATATGTGTGTATGGTTGTTTCCAATGTGGAAGTTAGGGTGGGATGAGAATAGGCACAGAACCTATTGGGACAGTGGCCTATGTAGAACTTTCTTTTAGGACATACTTATGTGTACAATAAAAAAACGTGAACTCACTGGACGTCACCCTGGTGGTCCTTCTAGCAATCACACTACACCACGCTCGTTTTGGAGGACCAGGACTTTGACCCAGAGAACCAGAGAGAAAGGAAGAACAGGAGAAAGATGGTGGAAGAGAAAGAAAGGAAAACTGTGACAAAAGTAGAAAGTAGGAATAAAAAAGAACCTGTGAGATAGAGACAGGACATGGCATAAAGTGGAAGCAAGACTAAACAACCTTTGCATTTAGTAACCCGAGCTTTGGGCAGCATTGTGGTGGGCGAGTAAGAAAATCTTTGGGCCCCTCCATTTATTTTATTTATTTATGTGATTAGTTTGTTTGGTTACATATTAGGAAGGGACTTAGGGAGCTCGACATTTAACGGGAGACATCAGAACTGGCATTGATTATCAGATGAATGTGTCAGGACACTCATCAGATGAGAGAGGAGTGAAGTGCGCCATTGTATCGGCAAGCAGGCCACAGTTTGGTCCTCAATAAAAGGTCAATTGACCTTTGCCTGTGATAAGGTTAGTGCTCTTGGAAATGTATGCTCTTTCTAAAGCTATATTGACAATATTGGCTTGACTGTGATTATAAGTTTGTAACAAATACGCTATCTAGTTAACTCCTTGGAAAGATGAAGATTGTGTTTTATTCTGGACCCTATCCTTCTTTACATGCTTGACTGCCGGGGCCTTTGCTGGGCATTGGCAGCTGCCCAGTGTCTCTCACTCAGCCCACCAACATGGGGCCTTGCGCCATTGTTCCCATGGTGCAGCACTGCGAGGCCCAGGTAAGGGACACCTCTCGCTTCGGCAGTGGCATAGGTAGGGGGGCGATTTGCCCCAGGTGGCACTCTATTTGGGGGGGGGGGGCGGTGGGGGCGGTGGTGAGCAAATCAGATCTGTTGACAATAATATCCCTCTGCGAACAAGTCGGCTGTCAACTACCACCCCCTACCTCCCCCTAACCCCAGAAAAAGTAATCATTGGCCGCCACCCCCGCTCTTAGCTGCACTGGGCGGCAAACTTAGGGCCCACCCAAGTGGCAGTAGGTCCAGCCTCTTGGGCCTTGCAAGTATGCGTAGTGCACGAAATAGGGGGAAGAGCCCACCTACCCAGGGCTTTGCAACACTGGATCATGGCTGTGAGACCAGCGAAAGGTCCCTTCCCCCTTGACCTCACAAACACACATTATAGCTTCTGACTTACAGGAACTACATGACGCCCAGTGTCCAGCATTTTAGTGCCTCAAGACCCCCCCCCCCCCCACCGCACTGTTAACCCTTTCAGAGGGCAAGCAACTCTCTTTCGGTCCTTAATGAGCTGTGAAAGAGAAGCTTGCTAGTTGCAGACAGGCATTGTGGCACAGGATTTGTGCTGTACTATGCGGGTACAGGAGCACCTTCGGTTACTAAGATGCAGACAGTCTTGAATGAGTGAATAAAAGCCATTTTTGTTTTGAGGTTTTATATGGCAAGAACTTGAGCATTGGGGAGATTAAGTGATTTGCTCATAATCCCAGGATGTTGAGCTGACGCTGAGACTCAAACCTGGTTCCCCTCTTCCAAAGTCTACAGCTGTGTCCATCACGTCACATCAGCTTCCCCTCCCCTAACCATAAACAGGACCTGCCCATGGAGTACGCCTTTGGTGTCTGTTTCTTACATTCAAAGTGCTGCCACATTGTCAGATCTGTGGACTAACCACAGGGAAAGTATTATTTTCCAAGAATCAAACAGTTAGATTAGCAGATGTAGGACTACAGTGCTCTGCTACTTGATGCAAAGGTTATATATTTACCAATGTCCTGTATTTAGGTTACTATACAAGGTGGCTGGGCAACTCTCTCAGGTAACAGTCCATTAACAATGCACAGGCCAGCTACCTTTCTTATCACTCCTTGACTTTATGCTTGTCATTGACCCTGTACAGTGCTCCGCTGATTTTTGGCTAGGTTTTCACCATAGAAATACCACATACACACAACTCACTGACTACCCTGCCTTCTTGGATGACAAGCTCTCCATCTCTGTGGCGCTCCACATGCCTGCAGCAAGGACAACTTCAGACAGAAGAAGAGGTAAAAACTGAAAGAACAAGCAACAGGCCTTTCCGAACTATGCACCAGGGATCTGGAGCTTTGTCGCTATATCCAACTGGACATCCAGAACCCAGCTCCAATGTAGCTACTCAAAAAAACGACATCATGATGCAGTCACAGTCAACAAACTATCTACTTCTAATAATACAAGTTGACTGTCTCTTTGACCCTTTACAGCGCTTCGTAGCCTTTCGTCTAGGTTTGCCACCACATGAGTAGCCCATATATATATATACATACATACCTAATGTACTAATCAGGAAACAAATTGTTAGTATTTGATTAAACATATACATTGTGGAGAAACCTAGGCCAGACTGTTCCATCCAGCGTGACTCATATACTGTATTTTCACTTATTAAAAATGTAACGCATATGTACTTACTTTATTAGAGTTAATATTTCTTTTTTTTCTTACTGATAACCACACTAAGAAAGCTGCTTCTTGCAAATTTGCTTCACCAACAGTCAATTGATGGCACTTCCTGTGATGTCATTTCAAGTTGTATGCAAATTTGATTGGTCCCACAGATTCACTCTCTACCTAGCGTCCCAAAACAGGCCCTGTTAGCTGCTGGGGGCGAGGGCATAGTGCAGGCCCCATAGGCCATTCAGCACGGAAGGGAGGAGGAGAGCTCATGGGTGTCCTAAGTCAGCCCAAGGCAAATGAATCTGTGAGACATGTGAGAATTTGGGGTGCCTCTTCACATTCTGCAGGGGGTCTACCATTTTGTTCCATGCCACTGGGTGGGAGTGTCCGTTTAACAGAACACCCAATCCGAGAGGTTGTTAGGAGAACTTGAGAAAGACTGGACTGGCCATACTGGGCAACGGGCATTTTCCCGGGAGGCTGGAAGGGTGGGAGATGCTTTTTAGGTCGAGGCTACCGTCGCACTGCGTAAGCAGTGGGCGGAGCCGAAGATTTTATGTTGTGTAGTATGGGGGCTTGAACCCGCCCCTCTTCTCCATTGGCTGGCCTCGTAAATGCTGGCCAGCCATTGGAGGAGAGGGGCGTCACTCGGTTCAGGCCCCGGCTTGAGCGGATTCGGGGGTGGTTTTTTTTTTGCATTTTTTAATCAGTGGCGTCATCCGTCACTCAGCAAAAAAACACGCCCCCCAATCGCAAAATGGCGGCGCGTTTCTCCGGGGCATTTCTGCTGTGCCTCGGAGAAATGTGGTGGTGTTCATGGCGTAGTGCAGTGGAGCAGTGATTTGTGGGCCTGATCGTTAAATTAAAAAAACTTTTGCAGAAGTGCGTCTGCTAGAATTAACTTGAATTGGTCTAAAGAAGGAATTATGCAAATTCCTTCTAAAACACTCCCTTGTACAATCGCGCAGATGTCTTCTCCGGATGTGCCTTTCGGAAGAGGGCGCATCCGGAGTACATCCCTACCTAATGTATCCAACATTTCGCCAACCTCCACAGAAACTCTGTCACAAGGAAAGGGCGAGCGTCGGGGGTACGAACGAGCTAGTTGTCCTCAGATTTCCGTAATGGCGGGTCCTTTCTGGTGTGCTCTGCAAAGCAGGCTCAACTTATAGCCAGAACCACGAAGGGAGACGGGGCGGGCTTTACAAGAGGGCTTCGGGGAACGGTCCGGGCGCTGGTCCCCTTTCCTAGCTTACACAAGATAGAAGCCTCTCCCCAGGCACTAACCAACAAACCCACATTTTGGGGTACCAAGAAAGTGAAAGAGCGAACAGGCAGTCTATTTTAAAACAATAATGTCCCCTTTTCGCGTGGCTGTAATTGGGCTATTCAGCTCTTCGCGCCCGCAGTCCATTCTGAAACTTTACCCCTCCAATTGTAAACATTGGAACTGCGAGCCACATTTTACGTTTCCCTCTAAAACAAGCCTTTAATAAACCGTATTGTGTGGGTTTCCTTGAGAAGGCATGAAAGAAGGGATTGTGCAAAAGCATCTGTTCAATCTGAGTGTAAGAAGAAAGGCAACCCCAGCGACGTGTAGCCTCTCCAGAGTGTCCTCCTGGCGGACATGCATGTGGTTTAATGTGTAAAACTAATCATCTGCAACCGGAGCCAGTAGTAACCAGTTGCAACTGGAATTTCCACCAGGCTTTAATCAACGTTTTCTGAGCTCGGCACTCCATTGTGTGATTAGCTATTTCATTCATGTCATTGTGCCTCATCACAAAACTTTGTTTATTTTTGCAGCTCAGCCTTCATGCATTCCTGTTATTCCCTCAGACATATGTTTTGTAACTATTGACTGATCGCCTCAGTCATACGAGGCTACGGTTTAGATATGTAATGGTATAGTCAGGTTTAGGAGTAAAAGATTCTGACATGTTGCGCACTAGGTTTGTTCACCGGCCTGACGCAATGGTATCACGCATGTGTGCGGGCCCACTGCGTAACCACCCACTGCAGAATATTCTACCATTCATTTTTCTAGAATTGAAAAATTCCCTTCTCCTTCCATCTGTTTTTAAATCAATGTGAGCAAGTTTCTTTTTTTTCTTTACTGCTTTCCGTGCAAACTTTTTTTCTTCACATAGCTATAACGCCCCAGTGAGGCATAATTAGACACCACCAGATGGCTTACAGAGTTACCTGCAATAACGGGCGAAAGCGCACTTGTGGCCACACCGCTACAATACTCTTAAAATGTTTAACCTGGTCCACCCAGGAGATAAGCATTGTTTTTTGAGTGTGTTTATTTTCACTTGAAAATCCAAACCAGGTTCATCCCCCTTTCCCAGCTGCACAAGTGGAGACATCGATATTTCGAAAGAAAACTCTTCGGGTATAATAGCCGGTTTGATTTGCCATTCTTCTGAAGCAGGGTGAGAGCGAGTGTTTTTGGGGGGTCATTTCATTGCAATTAATGGAGATGGAAATATCTGGCAGGGTGAAGAAGGCTTGTTTACAGGGCGGGCGAGCAAATGTCACAGCTCTGTTCTCGCCTCGGTCTCTGTTATCCACCCCAGTCCGGCAGCTTAATGCATGCTTTCCATGGCTTGCGTCTTCTCACTGGCTGCGTCCTCTGCCTTATCTTCCACAATCTCCACGTTTGTTTTCTTTCTGTTTCCTTTATTCGTCTCTGGAGAGGACAATCTTTCATGACCAAAGCTTTGTGTTTACAAAACTTTAGGAAAGAGAGAGAGAGTGTGTAAGTGTGATATGTGTGTGTGTGTGTGTGAGTGTGATATATGTGTGTGTGTGTGTGTGTGTGTGTGATATGTGTGTGTGTGTGATGTGTGTGTGTGATGTGTGTGTGTGATATGTGTGTGTGTGTGTGTGATATGTGTGTGTGTGTGTGATATGTGTGTGTGTGATGTGTTTTCTATGTGATTCGTTTTGAAGCTGTTAATTTGTGTGCGTGCAAATGCAATAGGTCTTGCATTTGCCAGAGATTAAGCTATTGGCATTGTAAATGACAATGCCATTTATTTATATGTTTTAAAAACAAAAACATAAATAAAAATAATGTCATGAGCAATGCCAATAGCTCTAACTTTAACAATGCCGAGACCATTGCATTGTAAATGCTTGTGTTACTGGGGGCCGGTTTTGTAGCGGTGCAGCAGTTTTAAAAGGATTTTTGAAAAGTTCCTTGTATAGCCAACAGTTTTCAGGCAACAATAAAAGTTTGAAGATAACTCTGGTGATTAACGTACCTGCTGGCGAGAGATCGGAGCTTTGTCTAGTGGCAGTTTTGACTCATCTAAGGTAGCGCAGAAGTTTGATATGCCGGCAGCAAAAAAAGTGTACTATGCTGGCCACAGAATAGGATTTATTGCGCATAGCTCAGTGGGTTATTGCTTTTGTCAGAGAGATCCTTTTGTTAAAGCGCAGTTCATAAATTACAGTCGTAATCTAGGTTAGAAAGTTATTTTTCTTTGTCCCTGTTGGAAATGGGATCCCCGGCTGGCCAGGGCTTTCGCCAAAGTCAGTCAGAGACCACCACACCCAAGTCAGGGCAAGGGAGTTACACGCCAAGATAACCCCTACTCACCCTCTAGGTAACGTGGCGCGAGCAGCAAGGCTAAACTTGGAGGCGATGTAGGCTAAGTATTTGCGCACGCACCCCAGCAACAACAACCAAAGGCCCACCACAAAGGAAACTCCACACAAGGTTATATAAAAATAGCCTTTGTATTACACCAAAACACATTAGATAAAACACACACTTTACAATGTGCCAGAGGCACGGGCAGAATTTACAGGGGATATGTACAAGACAGGGCCACCTGGACCACTGTCAGGAATCAGAAGTAGCACTTTCAGAAATAGCACTTAGTACATAGGATATAGCACAAAATAGCACACAACCAGTAACCACTGGTAACCAGGACCTCACTAGCACCACCTGTACTAGGGAGAAAACAACCACCTATGTATTACAATACCTGTAGGGGTGTAAGAGGAAAACACATGATGCAATGCATAACATTCATTCAGAGGTGTAAAGGCACATGACGCATAAACAATACATTCAGAGGTGCATAGAAAGTACAATTGCGCCAAACTCACGTAAGTCACCCTCTGTGACTGTCCCTAGGCCCTCTGGCCTTGTTGGGGCTAGGACGCCCTGTGTCCAGTGTCAGGGTCCTAAACGTAGCAGTTGCCCACAAAGTGCTGGGCAACTGGTGCAACAATGTTTGAGCCTGCCAGGGCTCAAGAACAACAGTGGGGGCTCAAGAGCCTCTCTGGGCTCTAAACACGAAATGCTGCCTTGGTGGAGCCCCTCACGGGGGACTCAACTTTGCAAATGCCCCCTGAGCCTCTCTGGGCTCCAAGTAAATCACAGTGCCCTCCTTGAGCCTCTCTGGGCTCAAAACACAATTGTGGGGTTGTTGGAGTCCCTCACGGGGGACTCAGAAACACATCATGCCCCCCTGGACGCTTCGCAGCGCTTCTGTGCGCTTCAGCAGGGAGAAATCAACCACCCCTACCAAATCTCACGCATCTCGCGTGAGTCGCGTATCCCTCGAGGCACACTCACCGGGTCTCCTGCGGCGGGCGGCTGCTTCCCGAGAGCTCCCGCTCCTCGGGGCTCTCTGCAGACTTCTCCCCTGGGCTCTCCCTCGCTTTGGGAGCCTGGGGGGGACAAGGAAAGACGCCGACTTCTCCCCTTACCGGAGCACGGGGTGGCCTCCCGTCTGCTTCCGGTTTCTTCTCTCCTGCCCCCGGCCTGCCTGACTTCCAGGTCGCGGCTGCGGGGCGGGACTTCCGGTCGCTTCCCCCGGGGTCGCGCTGGGATTGGCCGACGGGCCTGCACTTCCGGGTCGTCGCGGGCAGCGCGGCGGCCCGTTTCAGGCACTTCTAGGCGGGGGATGAGTTTACCGAGGAGTGGGCTCCCTCGAGGTAAACTTAAAATATAGCAGCAAGGTCCCTGGCAGGGTGGGCACCTGCCAGGGGGCAAATTAACCAAAATAAGCGAGGTGGGCACTCGCTAGGCAGGCAAAGCGCTCCTCAGCGCTAAAAGGCAATTTACAGCACTCCCTGCGCTAAATGCCAAATACAGCGCTCTCAAGCGCTAGAGGACCAAAAGAGAGCGCTCCCAGGCGCTATAAGTAAAATAAAGGTCCAGCAGAGTCCTTCAGCAAGGCAGGGGGGCAGGGCTGGGCCCAGAGCCAGCACACTGGGTCTCCAGGCAGGGAGACAGCCCAAGTGGCGGTCCTCTGGCCCAGCAGCAGCAACAGCCCCCTCAGGATCCTGGAAGAGAACAACTTCTGTGGGGACACAGCCCCATTTTTATACAGTGCATTCCTTTGTTTAAGGGTGCAGAGTGGGGGCGGAACCAGTCGCAGCTGGTTCTTGAGTACTCTGTTTACCTCAACCACCCTCTCTATTCACTGGCAGGGCTTGGGTCATTAGACACACCACAGGGGGGCGGAGCCAGCATTGTGTGGGGAAAACCCAGCCCATCCAGGACACAGGTAAACTCCTCCCACACATTACTCATGCTAATCTCCCACTCACCACCGGGCAGACCCATCCAGACTTCCTGGAGCCTGGCATGCCAGCCAGCTCCAGCCAATCACACGCCAGCACCCTCACAGCACACGTACAGCCATGTCTAGAAATGGCGCTTCGCTACTAGACACATACATGCTGCATACACCGTTGCGCAGCATTCACTCTCACGAGTTCACACATACCAGACTCAAGCCTGTACACCCCACGCATCAGGAACTACCAGGGACACATACATTCCCCATGCATTCCTATGGGCGGGCAGGCCTAGCTCAGCACATGCACTCAGAGTGCGCACGCACTTTCCCCTGGGACACAGTGAAAGTGCGCAGAATCCCTAAAATCACCATTGCCAGGTCACCATTTCTAGCAAAAAGTCTAGGGGTGAACCTGCCCTAAGGGCCAAAGTCCAACATAACCCCCTTCCAGCCAAAACGCAGGGGAGACCAATCACCACCGTGATGGACTTCCCTGCTTGGGGCGATAGAACACGGACGCGGGCCCACAACTGCAGGGACACCCTCCTGTTCTACGCCACGGTGAACCCATGGGATTCCTTCTAAACACACTGTCTGGACCAACTGGGCTACCCCACTGGTACTCCCAAGTTGTCCGCGGCCAGGACCAGGCCCTGGGCCACCCAGGTGCCACTGGTCCATGCCAATTCGCAGAGCGGGGGGTAGTAACCCCTGGCACATAGGAGCCATTTTCCACTCTTCCTGTCTGCAAGGCAGGACTAGACTGCCACTGGTTCTCCAGCCTAAGGCCTACAACCTCAGGCGGACCAGGAGTCTCAGGGAAGGCTCTCCTCCCCTTACCTCTTCTTCTAGGGTTCCTCCTCCTCCGGCGAGGGGTACACCTAGAACGCCATTCCAACCCAGGACTTATCCACTCAGGTTGCACCGGGGTCAGAGGTGGGCTCTCCCACCCTCTGCACCCCCTTCCAGAGGTCTGCCCTCTCCCACCTGGAGAAGTTCCTCTGGAAGAAGAACCGGTCAGGACACTGGTTACAGTCGTCCTACCCTTCAGGTCAGGCTGATCCTGAACCTGGCCTTCCAACCTCTGGTCTAAAACCTTCGGTGGAACAATTGCCTGGCACTCCAGGACTTCTGGGGATTCACACGCAATCCCCCTGAGGCTAACAAATGTCACATCTGTTGCGTGACTGTCTGTCTGGCGCAGATCTCCCGCCCTCTGTCCACCTGACAGTGCGTGACGATCCCCCAGACCAGAAGTGGTGTTACCATGGTCACTACACGGGAACCTAGCCCAACTGGGTAGTCCCTGACCCACTGGTCCTTCCACTGGGGAACTCCCCCAATCACTCCTCACTCTGGACTCCTGTACCCTCCCTATCGGAGCGGTACTGCCAGACTCTAGAACCATAGGAGCTCTGGTTACAGACGCTCCAGGTCCTCTACTCACTAGGAGATCTTCCTCAACTGGGTTAACAGGACAGCCTAGGTCCCCAACCTGGTGTTCCCTCAAGAAACCACCCAGGTTCTGAGACAGGGCTTCGGGCCTCTGGGGGCTCTCAGCCACCCACTGACTCCTGCTCCACTGAGCCAGGCAGTCAGCCCCTACACCCTTCTCACTAACCAGGGACCTAGCTGGGCTACACTGAGCCTCTTCCACCACGCTGGGCTGGAAGATCCCTGACCCACTACTTTTGGAGTCACTCACCAATGACTCTACAGAACCTCTGGTCCCTTCCCAGCGGTCTGCTTCCTCTGCCAGCTCACATGGTTCAGACAATCCACACCCTAACAGGTGTTGGCGCAACCCTGGTGAACAACAACTGAGCAACTGCTCTCTGAGAAACATATCGAACAATAGGTCCCAATCACATTTCGTGGGCTCCCGTACCCAATCACACAGGGCTTCACAACAGTCATCCTCAAAGTCTTCCCAAGACTGGTGAGACGGTTTCCTAAGGTTCCTAAACCTCAACCTATTCTCCTCCTCTGGGGAAACAGGAACCATACTCTGGGAACTGGGAATTTCTACACTGGGATTTAAATAGCTGCCACCACTGGACCCAACCCTCCCTGGGGGATCCAGACACTCAACACTGCGCGCAGGGGATAGTCTACCCTCCAGAGCTACTTTGCCTCTGGTGGCGGCCCTCTCAGCCTCCTCTATCCTGTCCTGTGCTAAGACCCTCTCGGTCTCCAGCTGTTGCTTCTTAACCTCCAGCTGTTGCCTTCTAATGCCCAGCTGTGCCATAGCCTGGGCATGCTCCAACCTGAGCTTTTCTAAAGCCAGCTGGTGCTCCCTTTCTCTCCTCCTATCTTCCAGCTCCTCTGGGGACAGGGAAAGGGATGAGGCGCTGCCTCCTAAACTGGACCCAGCAAGGGACTCCCTATCTATGGGGTCCTCACTCTCTGCTGGCGTCCCTGTGCTGTCATCTTCTTCCTCCTCCTCAGACTCGTCAGGGCTCCCCTCTGCCCCACCACCCTCATGGTGTGAGACCAGGGCCCTCTCCTCACTGTGCTCACGCTCCCAGTCATCCTTCTGCCATTGGATCAGGTTACCCCTAAGTTGGGACTGGGTGTCTGACTCATTCACTGCAATGTCTCTCTCTTCGCAAAACTCTCTCAGTTCATGCAAAAACAGACCCCAGACATTAAAAGCAGACTCCATCTTGGCAAGATGCTTACAGACACGTGCAACACAGGGGACTTAGCAATCTGAAGTAAGAGTACACAATTCCAAAACTTCAACAATCTCCTTATCAAAGAGAACTCATACTCATGCGTCCAGGAAAACACACCATTCATCCACACACACCCTCCCCTCGGATCGGTAAGGCAGTTTCTACCACCCCTGACTTCTCAACCTGACCAAAAGCGACACAGGTACCAAACTCTGGAAGCAGGGCGGGGGACAAATGTACTGAACACAATCAAATGACACTCTTCAGGAGAAGAAAATAATGGAACTTCCACAACAATACAATCCCCTAAAAATGTGGTCATCTAAATGCAGAGCTTTGTGGTATGGCCAGTTACTACTAAGGTACAACGCAAACACAAATCCTTATCCCGCCGCTGCCACCAATGTTGGAAATGGGATCCCCGGCTGGCCAGGGCTTTCGCCAAAGTCAGTCAGAGACCACCACACCCAAGTCAGGGCAAGGGAGTTACACGCCAAGATAACCCCTACTCACCCTCTAGGTAACGTGGCGCGAGCAGCAAGGCTAAACTTGGAGGCGATGTAGGCTAAGTATTTGCGCACGCACCCCAGCAACAACAACCAAAGGCCCACCACAAAGGAAACTCCACACAAGGTTATATAAAAATAGCCTTTGTATTACACCAAAACACATTAGATAAAACACACACTTTACAATGTGCCAGAGGCACGGGCAGAATTTACAGGGGATATGTACAAGACAGGGCCACCTGGACCACTGTCAGGAATCAGAAGTAGCACTTTCAGAAATAGCACTTAGTACATAGGATATAGCACAAAATAGCACACAACCAGTAACCACTGGTAACCAGGACCTCACTAGCACCACCTGTACTAGGGAGAAAACAACCACCTATGTATTACAATACCTGTAGGGGTGTAAGAGGAAAACACATGATGCAATGCATAACATTCATTCAGAGGTGTAAAGGCACATGACGCATAAACAATACATTCAGAGGTGCATAGAAAGTACAATTGCGCCAAACTCACGTAAGTCACCCTCTGTGACTGTCCCTAGGCCCTCTGGCCTTGTTGGGGCTAGGACGCCATGTGTCCAGTGTCAGGGTCCTAAACGTAGCAGTTGCCCACAAAGTGCTGGGCAACTGGTGCAACAATGTTTGAGCCTGCCAGGGCTCAAGAACAACAGTGGGGGCTCAAGAGCCTCTCTGGGCTCTAAACACGAAATGCTGCCTTGGTGGAGCCCCTCACGGGGGACTCAACTTTGCAAATGCCCCCTGAGCCTCTCTGGGCTCCAAGTAAATCACAGTGCCCTCCTTGAGCCTCTCTGGGCTCAAAACACAATTGTGGGGTTGTTGGAGTCCCTCACGGGGGACTCAGAAACACATCATGCCCCCCTGGACGCTTCGCAGCGCTTCTGTGCGCTTCAGCAGGGAGAAATCAACCACCCCTACCAAATCTCACGCATCTCGCGTGAGTCGCGTATCCCTCGAGGCACACTCACCGGGTCTCCTGCGGCGGTCGGCTGCTTCCCGAGAGCTCCCGCTCCTCGGGGCTCTCTGCAGACTTCTCCCCTGGGCTCTCCCTCGCTTTGGGAGCCTGGGGGGGACAAGGAAAGACGCCGACTTCTCCCCTTACCGGAGCACGGGGTGGCCTCCCGTCTGCTTCCGGTTTCTTCTCTCCTGCCCCCGGCCTGCCTGACTTCCAGGTCGCGGCTGCGGGGCGGGACTTCCGGTCGCTTCCCCCGGGGTCGCGCTGGGATTGGCCGACGGGCCTGCACTTCCGGGTCGTCGCGGGCAGCGCGGCGGCCCGTTTCAGGCACTTCTAGGCGGGGGATGAGTTTACCGAGGAGTGGGCTCCCTCGAGGTAAACTTAAAATATAGCAGCAAGGTCCCTGGCAGGGTGGGCACCTGCCAGGGGGCAAATTAACCAAAATAAGCGAGGTGGGCACTCGCTAGGCAGGCAAAGCGCTCCTCAGCGCTAAAAGGCAATTTACAGCACTCCCTGCGCTAAATGCCAAATACAGCGCTCTCAAGCGCTAGAGGACCAAAAGAGAGCGCTCCCAGGCGCTATAAGTAAAATAAAGGTCCAGCAGAGTCCTTCAGCAAGGCAGGGGGGCAGGGCTGGGCCCAGAGCCAGCACACTGGGTCTCCAGGCAGGGAGACAGCCCAAGTGGCGGTCCTCTGGCCCAGCAGCAGCAACAGCCCCCTCAGGATCCTGGAAGAGAACAACTTCTGTGGGGACACAGCCCCATTTTTATACAGTGCATTCCTTTGTTTAAGGGTGCAGAGTGGGGGCGGAACCAGTCGCAGCTGGTTCTTGAGTACTCTGTTTACCTCAACCACCCTCTCTATTCACTGGCAGGGCTTGGGTCATTAGACACACCACAGGGGGGCGGAGCCAGCATTGTGTGGGGAAAACCCAGCCCATCCAGGACACAGGTAAACTCCTCCCACACATTACTCATGCTAATCTCCCACTCACCACCGGGCAGACCCATCCAGACTTCCTGGAGCCTGGCATGCCAGCCAGCTCCAGCCAATCACACGCCAGCACCCTCACAGCACACGTACAGCCATGTCTAGAAATGGCGCTTCGCTACTAGACACATACATGCTGCATACACCGTTGCGCAGCATTCACTCTCACGAGTTCACACATACCAGACTCAAGCCTGTACACCCCACGCATCAGGAACTACCAGGGACACATACATTCCCCATGCATTCCTATGGGCGGGCAGGCCTAGCTCAGCACATGCACTCAGAGTGCGCACGCACTTTCCCCTGGGACACAGTGAAAGTGCGCAGAATCCCTAAAATCACCATTGCCAGGTCACCATTTCTAGCAAAAAGTCTAGGGGTGAACCTGCCCTAAGGGCCAAAGTCCAACAGTCCCAGTCTTCCATTATCCTTATTTTGCTAAAAATGGGTTGTTTGGGTAGAAATAACTTCTTCTTAGTGAAGTCAACCCTGAGCACTGTGTTACGTTCTGAAACTCAAATGTGTGTTTCTCCAGGACAAGTACTCTTTAAAAATACCCAACATGTGAATCCTACACCTTGTAGTCCCCGTTGTTTTATCTAACATTTTTTTATACATTGAATTACACACGTATGATTCATTGCCTCTGTATGTGTTTGTGATGTAAAATGCTCCGACACTCTATACTTGTATGAGAGGCGCTATTAAACAAGTGAAATACCTGAGAGGGGATATGGAGAGATGTGAGGCACTGGTGGGGGGTGATAGTGAGGGAATCAATCATTGAAGAGCCCCAACAAAGATTGCCGTATCCTGGTTCAGTGTAAAGTCATAATTCACTATGCTTTAAAAATGAATACAATTTAATATCTAACAAAAAATGTGTTGTAGAATGCACCATTTTTGTGCACATTTTCTTAGGGAAGAACTCCCCCAAGCTCCCTTGCAGTGGTCAGGCTCGCTCGCTGCGCTCCAACGCTATGCACTGTATGGAGGGATGGCCTGCCAAAAATTGCCAGGGATGTTTTGGGTTCCAAGTCCGGGTTATAGCAGTCCTTTAATATGTATTTGAATGAACTGTCGGCTCTAAAACTCTGTTGGAAGTTGCTCGGATGGGAATCACATAAAAGAAAAGCTGTCCAGTAGAAGGGAGGTACGGGCTTTTAGTAAAAGGCTACTGCGCACCCCTTCTCTCAGGGATGGCCTGGTTTGCTTCGCAAATGTGTTTCTGTAGCAAGCCCATTTCCAGTAAAACTAGTTTGAAGCTCATACCAAGAATGCCATACATAAAACACAAAGCTCGGATTACATCTGTGTTTAAAAGCACTTGTCACTTCATGCAAATTAGGCTTTCTCGACCCTGTCTACACCAATCCCAGCTTCAAGCAACGCCCACTAGGGCCAGGTCACCACACTGCTTAATACTTGCGCACACATGCCAGAAGTTTAGAAGAGGAAAGTGGAGATTAAAAAAAAAAATCGGGACAATGTATTGCTTCTCTTGAAGCAGAGGCAATTTGAGGCGGGAGGCAGCCAAAAGATAACCATTTTGTCTTTAAAAATGGCGAGTCTCCCACTTCAGGTCTTTTGACGCGTGCTTGCGCCTCACACTGTCCACCAGAGCTAGCTTTCGTCACACTGCCCAATGCTTGCACCTCACACTGCCCACCAGACCAACTTCTAATGCTGCCCTTCAGTGAGAGTACCTCACGCTGCTCACTGCACCTCACACTGCTTACTAGTAGCCCATCTACCTGCCCCCAGTGCCTGCCAATAACCCGCTCCCCACTTGTCAGCAAACTCCTCACGTCATCCAGCAGTCAGTGCCTCTCACTGCCCACCAGTGTCGGTCTCTTCCACTGTCCATCAATGGCACCCTTTCACACAGCCCTCTAGTGTGGTTCGCCCACTACCAACCAGTGCACATCAAATCAGTTCAAGCAGAGAATTCAAACTTCGTGCCCATGCACTTCCTGGACTCTCTACTGTCGCTGTTAATGGGCCAGCAGGTCATGTGATGTGAATTGTGAGGGGAAAGCACGTAAAAGACAGTTAAAGAGTAACAACAACCGATAACCCAGCAGCCTGCCACAGACCTACCGGAATGTTTCTCCCAGATGGCTCCAGGTGCGAATGTTAGACAGTACCCTTGGCAGTCTCTTGAGGGCGACTTAGGGTGTGTGAACAGCGTCTCCCGAATTCGAAAGAAGTTTTCTCTGCCTGTCTCACCCTCTTGCAGTCACAACAGTTGCCTGAAGCCCCAGGCTCAATCTATGCAGTGAACAATCAGGAAGTAGGTGGCCCCTCCCAGCCTGCACCACCACGAAAGGGCAGCGTTTTGCCTGTGTTGGCCATTTCGTTGCATTAGGAAACGTGCGCTGGTATCTGTTCTTTGTGAGATGAAAAGTACAACACAGATGCCTGTGTTGTGGATAAATGCGTGCTTATTTTGCGCCAGTGCTTGCAGGTGGTGGACAGAGGTACTCGAATTTTTTTAACTGAATTTCTTTTTTTTTTAATTATCTGACTGACACAAAGCAAGAGAAAGGGAAAACAAGCATTTACAATGCAATGGTTTCGCCTGTTGAAAAGTTTGAGCTATTGGCATTGTAAATGACAAAATTTGTATTTATGTGTTGGTTTTGAAAACAGATAAATAAATGGCATTGTCATTTACAATGCCAATAGTTTAATCTCTGGCAAATGCCACACAAAAACACACAGACCCACACACACACAGACCCACACACAGACCCACACACACAAACACAGACCCACACACACACACACACACACATAGCCACACACACACACAGAGCCACACACACACACAGAGCCACACACACAGACCCACACACACAGAGCCACACACACACAGACCCCCACACACACACACAGACACACACAGACTCACACACACACAGACCCACACACACAGAGCCACACACAGAGCCACACACAGAGCCACACACACCCAGAGCCACACACACACACACACACACCCAGAGCCACACACACACACCCAGAGCCACACACACCCACCCAGAGCCACACACACCCACCCAGAGCCACACACACCCACCCAGAGCCACACACACACCCAGAGCCACACACACACACCCAGAGCCACACACACCCACCCAGAGCCACACACACCCACCCAGAGCCACACACACCCACCCAGAGCCACACACACACCCACCCAAAGACACACACTCAGGAAAGCAAGCACAGCAAGGGGGCAGGGAAGCAAGCACAGCGAGGGGGCAGGGAAGCAAGCACAGCGAGGGGGCAGGGAAGCAAGCACAGCGTGGGGGCAGTGCTGTAAATTCACAAGTTTGATATTACTTTACCCAAAAAAATAAAAATACCTAAGTACTTAGTGTAATCGTTCAATGGTACTCGTGGTACCAACTTTGGAAGGATAAAAGTCGTAGTGGGTCAGACGTGTGTCAAGCCTTCGAAGGACAAGATCTGCACAGATCTCAGACCGAACACTTATTCGCCCCTTACCGAAATGAAGATTAGACACATTTGTTGAGGAAATAGAAGACGAGGTAGGAGTGAAAACAAGTGTGGCAGTGAAACAATCTGCAGAACTAAAATACTCTTTGTACAATTCCATAATATTTAAAAAAAAGCGCCAGACATCTTTTTTCATTGAACATGACTGGAGGAAGTTTAGGGCTAAATAAGAAACATAAAGAAAATGTTCATGAAAAGAGTTAGGGGCCGAGAGCAGACCACGAGCACTGTAGATGAAACCGAAACAAAAGAACTGAAGCCACTGCGAGCGAAGGCAGAAACAATGGATTGTATTTAGAATTATCCCTCTTTGTAACCAGGTGACCAAGGGAACCATTCAAACATACCAAAGTGTGAACGACTGACAATGGATGTTGTTTTATGGCGCACGCGGGGCATAGAAAGCTCTGACTGCAAGGCCACGGTTGTAATGTAATATTTGGAAGCAGTTATTAATCCGGCTTTACAAGGTGCGTTGATGCGCACCTCAAGGCAGTAACCTTGATAAAGTCGTTGCATGTCCACAGCAGGATGCTGGTCGGTGTTTGTTTGCTGTTCTTCAAACTTGCCTCTCCCTCGCAACCCTTCCCCTCATTCTAGTCTCGCCGAGGAGCAGAGTTCAGTTCATCCTTGTTGGAAATGGGATCCCCGGCTGGCCAGGGCTTTCGCCAAAGTCAGTCAGAGACCACCACTCCCAAGTCAGGGCAAGGGAGTTACACGCCAAGATAACCCCTACTCACCCTCTAGGTAACGTGGCGCGAGCAGCAAGGCTAAACTTGGAGGCGATGTAGGCTAAGTATTTGCGCACGCACCCCAGCAACAACAACCAAAGGCCCACCACAAAGGAAACTCCACACAAGGTTATATAAAAATAATAGCCTTTGTATTACACCAAAACACATTAGATAAAACACACACTTTACAATGTGCCAGAGGCACGGGCAGAATTTACAGGGGATATGTACAAGACAGGGCCACCTGGACCACTGTCAGGAATCAGAAGTAGCACTTTCAGAAATAATACTTTCAGAAATAAAGCAATACCTTCAGTAATAAAGCAATACTTTCAGTAATAGCATACAACCAGTCATTACTGGTAACAGGGCCTCACTAGCACCACCTGTACTAGGGAGAAAACAACCACCTATGTATTACAATACCTGTAGGGGTGTAAGAGGAAAACACATGATGCAATGCATAACATTCATTCAGAGGTGTAAAGGCACATGACGCATAAACAATACATTCAGAGGTGCAGCAATAACATTGCGCAAAACTTAGATCAGTCACCACCTGTGACTGTCCCTGTGTCCCAATGTCAGGGCCTAAACGTCGCAGTTGCCCACAAAGTGCTGGGCAACTGGTGCAGGGAAAGTTAGGGCACTGTGGAGCCTCTCTGGCTCAAGAACCACCACTGTGGCACTGCGGAGCCTCTCTGGGCTCAGAAGTAAATCAAAATGCCCCCCTAGAGCCTCTCTGGACTCTTGCAAATGTGGCACCAACGTTGGAGTCCCCCCTCTGGGGACTCGAAATCAATGAAGGCCCCTTGAGCCCCTCTCAGGGCTCTAAACGCGACTGTGGCACCGTTGAGCCTCGCTGGGCTCTAAACAAATAAAGGTGATGCCCCCTGAGCCTCTCAGGGCTATTAACATCAAGCAATGCCCCCAAGAGCCTCGGGGCTCTAAGAACACTTGCCCCTTCGTTGGAGTCCCACTCGGGGGACTCTAGAGACACCAATGCCCCCTTTGCCGGTGGAGCCTCGCAGGCTCGAAAGAAGATGTGGGCGGGAGCCTCTCTGGGCTCTGCACAAATGTGGCGCCGTGAGCTTCGCACTGGAGGGGAGGGGCGGGCACCGTCAATGTGCCCCGATGCCCCCCTCTCCCTGAGCAGTCACTCACCGGCTTCGGCTGCTGCAGGACGGCTCCTCTCGCGCTGCTCCTCTCTGGGCGGCGCTGCAGGGGCCGCGGGCGGGGCTCCCCCTCACTCTGGAGCCTCGCCGAGATGCTGCAGGCTGCTTCCTCTGTCTCCTGTCCCTCCGCTCCTCCGATGACGCGGCAGGGGGGCTCGACCGCCTGGGCCAATCCCAGCGCGGCCGGCTGCTTACTCTGTCTCCTGCCTGGCCTCGTCAGGTAGCAATCTGCCTGACTTCCTCTGGGGCCGCCAATGGCAGCGCGGCCCTGGGGGTAGGGAGGCGGGACTTCCGGGTCGCCGCGGGCAGCGCGGCGGCTCGTTTTTAGGCAGGCAGGCGGGCTCCCAGGATCCGAGGAGTGGGCTCCCTCGTGAATCCAATAAACCACGGACCTGGGCAATGCCGGGTGGGCACCGGCCTCCTAATCAATTATAAAGCGAGGTAGGCACTCGCTAGGCAGGCAAAGCGCTCCTCAGCGCTTAACAGGCAATTTCCAGCGCTCCCTGCGCTAGGCGGACAATCACAGCGCTCCAAGCGCTATAATCAGAAACAAATCGCTTCCAAGCGCTAGAGGGCATAAAGCGCGCTCCTAGCGCTACAAACAGGATAAAGCGCTCCCAGGTGCCCTCAGCAAGCAGGGCAGTAGGCAGAGGGGCAAGGCTGGGCCCAGAGCCAGCACACTGGGTCTCCAGGCAGGGAGACAGTCCAAGTGGCGGTCCTCTGGCCCAGCGCCAGCAGCAGCAGCCCCTCAGGATCCTAGAAGAGAACAACTTCAGTGGGGACACAGCCCCATTTTTATACAGTGCATTCCTTTGTTCAAGGGTGCAGAGTGGGGGCGGAACCAGTCGCAGCTGGTTCTTGAGTACTCTGTTTACCTCAACCACCCTCTCTATTCACTGGCAGGGCTTGGGTCATTAGACACACCACAGGGGGGCGGAGCCAGCATTGTGTGGGGAAAACCCAGCCCATCCAGGACACAGGTACACTCCTCCCACACATCACTCATGCTAATCTCCCACTCACCACCGGGCAGACCCATCCAGACTTCCTGGAGCCTGGCATGCCAGCCAGCTCCAGCCAATCACACGCCAGCACCCTCACAGCACACGTACAGCCATGTCTAGAAATGGCGCTTCGCTACTAGACACATACATGCTGCATACACCATCTCGCAGCATTCACTCTCACGAGTTCACACATACCAGACTCAAGCCTGTACACCCCACGCATCAGGAACTACCAGGGACACATACATTCCCCATGCATTCCTATGGGCGGGCAGGCCTAGCTCAGCACATGCACTCAGAGTGCGCACGCACTTTCCACTGGGACACAGTGAAAGTGCGCAGAATCCCAAAATCACCATCTCCAGGTCACCATTTCAAGCAAAAAGTCTAGGGGTGAACCTGCCCTATGGGCCAAAGTCCAACATAACCCCCTTCCAGCCAAAACGCAGGGGAGACCAATCACCACCGTGATGGACTTCCCTGCTTGGGGCGATAGAACACGGACGCAGGCCCGCAACTGCAGGGACACCCTCCTGTTCTACGCCACGGTGAACCCATGGGATTCCCTCTAAACACACTGTCTGGACCAACTGGGCTACCTCACTGGTACTCCCAAGTTGTCCGCGGCCAGGACCAGGCCCTGGGCCACCCAGGTGCCACTGGTCCATGCCAATTCGCAGAGCGGGGGGTAGTAACCCCTGGCAAATAGGAGCCATTCTCCACTCTTCCTGTCTGCAAGGCAGGACTAGACTGCCACTGGTTCTCCAGCCTAAGGCCTACAACCTCAGGCGGACCAGGAGTCTCAGGGAAGGCTCTCCTCCCCTTACCTCTTCTTCTAGGGTTCCTCCTCCTCCGGCGAGGGGTACACCTAGAACGCCATTCCAACCCAGGACTTATCCACTCAGGTTGCACCGGGGTCAGAGGTGGGCTCTCCCACCCTCTGCACCCCCTTCCAGAGGTCTGCCCTCTCCCACCTGGAGAAGTTCCTCTGGAAGAAGAACCGGTCAGGACACTGGTTACAGTCGTCCTACCCTTCAGGTCAGGCTGATCCTGAACCTGGCCTTCCAACCTCTGGTCTAAAACCTTCGGTGGAACAATTGCCTGGCACTCCAGGACTTCTGGGGATTCACACGCAATCCCCCTGAGGCTAACAAATGTCACATCTGTTGCGTGACTGTCTGTCTGGCGCAGATCTCCCGCCCTCTGTCCACCTGACAGTGCGTGACGATCCCCCAGACCAGAAGTGGTGTTACCATGGTCACTACACGGGAACCTAGCCCAACTGGGTAGTCCCTGACCCACTGGTCCTTCCACTGGGGAACTCCCCCAATCACTCCTCACTCTGGACTCCTGTACCCTCCCTATCGGAGCGGTACTGCCAGACTCTAGAACCATAGGAGCTCTGGTTACAGACGCTCCAGGTCCTCTACTCACTAGGAGATCTTCCTCAACTGGGTTAACAGGACAGCCTAGGTCCCCAACCTGGTGTTCCCTCAAGAAACCACCCAGGTTCTGAGACAGGGCTTCGGGCCTCTGGGGGCTCTCAGCCACCCACTGACTCCTGCTCCACTGAGCCAGGCAGTCAGCCCCTACACCCTTCTCACTAACCAGGGACCTAGCTGGGCTACACTGAGCCTCTTCCACCACGCTGGGCTGGAAGATCCCTGACCCACTACTTTTGGAGTCACTCACCAATGACTCTACAGAACCTCTGGTCCCTTCCCAGCGGTCTGCTTCCTCTGCCAGCTCACATGGTTCAGACAATCCACACCCTAACAGGTGTTGGCGCAACCCTGGTGAACAACAACTGAGCAACTGCTCTCTGAGAAACATATCGAACAATAGGTCCCAATCACATTTCGTGGGCTCCCGTACCCAATCACACAGGGCTTCACAACAGTCATCCTCAAAGTCTTCCCAAGACTGGTGAGACGGTTTCCTAAGGTTCCTAAACCTCAACCTATTCTCCTCCTCTGGGGAAACAGGAACCATACTCTGGGAACTGGAAATTTCTACACTGGGATTTAAATAGCTGCCACCACTGGACCCAACCCTCCCTGGGGGATCCAGACACTCAACACTGCGCGCAGGGGATAGTCTACCCTCCAGAGCTACTTTGCCTCTGGTGGCGGCCCTCTCAGCCTCCTCTATCCTGTCCTGCGCTAAGACCCTCTCGGTCTCCAGCTGTTGCTTCTTAACCTCCAGCTGTTGCCTTCTAATGCCCAGCTGTGCCATAGCCTGGGCATGCTCCAACCTGAGCTTTTCTAAAGCCAGCTGGTGCTCCCTTTCTCTCCTCCTATCTTCCAGCTCCTCTGGGGACAGGGAAAGGGATGAGGCGCTGCCTCCTAAACTGGACCCAGCAAGGGACTCCCTATCTATGGGGTCCTCACTCTCTGCTGGCGTCCCTGTGCTGTCATCTTCTTCCTCCTCCTCAGACTCGTCAGGGCTCCCCTCTGCCCCACCACCCTCATGGTGTGAGACCAGGGCCCTCTCCTCACTGTGCTCACGCTCCCAGTCATCCTTCTGCCATTGGATCAGGTTACCCCTAAGTTGGGACTGGGTGTCTGACTCATTCACTGCAATGTCTCTCTCTTCGCAAAACTCTCTCAGTTCATGCAAAAACAGACCCCAGACATTAAAAGCAGACTCCATCTTGGCAAGATGCTTACAGACACGTGCAACACAGGGGACTTAGCAATCTGAAGTAAGAGTACACAATTCCAAAACTTCAACAATCTCCTTATCAAAGAGAACTCATACTCATGCGTCCAGGAAAACACACCATTCATCCACACACACCCTCCCCTCGGATCGGTAAGGCAGTTTCTACCACCCCTGACTTCTCAACCTGACCAAAAGCGACACAGGTACCAAACTCTGGAAGCAGGGCGGGGGACAAATGTACTGAACACAATCAAATGACACTCTTCAGGAGAAGAAAATAATGGAACTTCCAAAACAATACAATCCCCTAAAAATGTGGTCATCTAAATGCAGAGCTTTGTGGTATGGCCAGTTACTACTAAGGTACAACGCAAACACAAATCCTTATCCCGCCGCTGCCACCAATGTTGGAAATGGGATCCCCGGCTGGCCAGGGCTTTCGCCAAAGTCAGTCAGAGACCACCACTCCCAAGTCAGGGCAAGGGAGTTACACGCCAAGATAACCCCTACTCACCCTCTAGGTAACGTGGCGCGAGCAGCAAGGCTAAACTTGGAGGCGATGTAGGCTAAGTATTTGCGCACGCACCCCAGCAACAACAACCAAAGGCCCACCACAAAGGAAACTCCACACAAGGTTATATAAAAATAATAGCCTTTGTATTACACCAAAACACATTAGATAAAACACACACTTTACAATGTGCCAGAGGCACGGGCAGAATTTACAGGGGATATGTACAAGACAGGGCCACCTGGACCACTGTCAGGAATCAGAAGTAGCACTTTCAGAAATAATACTTTCAGAAATAAAGCAATACCTTCAGTAATAAAGCAATACTTTCAGTAATAGCATACAACCAGTCATTACTGGTAACAGGGCCTCACTAGCACCACCTGTACTAGGGAGAAAACAACCACCTATGTATTACAATACCTGTAGGGGTGTAAGAGGAAAACACATGATGCAATGCATAACATTCATTCAGAGGTGTAAAGGCACATGACGCATAAACAATACATTCAGAGGTGCAGCAATAACATTGCGCAAAACTTAGATCAGTCACCACCTGTGACTGTCCCTGTGTCCCAATGTCAGGGCCTAAACGTCGCAGTTGCCCACAAAGTGCTGGGCAACTGGTGCAGGGAAAGTTAGGGCACTGTGGAGCCTCTCTGGCTCAAGAACCACCACTGTGGCACTGCGGAGCCTCTCTGGGCTCAGAAGTAAATCAAAATGCCCCCCTAGAGCCTCTCTGGACTCTTGCAAATGTGGCACCAACGTTGGAGTCCCCCCTCTGGGGACTCGAAATCAATGAAGGCCCCTTGAGCCCCTCTCAGGGCTCTAAACGCGACTGTGGCACCGTTGAGCCTCGCTGGGCTCTAAACAAATAAAGGTGATGCCCCCTGAGCCTCTCAGGGCTATTAACATCAAGCAATGCCCCCAAGAGCCTCGGGGCTCTAAGAACACTTGCCCCTTCGTTGGAGTCCCACTCGGGGGACTCTAGAGACACCAATGCCCCCTTTGCCGGTGGAGCCTCGCAGGCTCGAAAGAAGATGTGGGCGGGAGCCTCTCTGGGCTCTGCACAAATGTGGCGCCGTGAGCCTCGCACTGGAGGGGAGGGGCGGGCACCGTCAATGTGCCCCGACGCCCCCCTCTCCCTGAGCAGTCACTCACCGGCTTCGGCTGCTGCAGGACGGCTCCTCTCGCGCTGCTCCTCTCTGGGCGGCGCTGCAGGGGCCGCGGGCGGGGCTCCCCCTCACTCTGAAGCCTCGCCGAGATGCTGCAGGCTGCTTCCTCTGTCTCCTGTCCCTCCGCTCCTCCGATGACGCGGCAGGGGGGCTCGACCGCCTGGGCCAATCCCAGCGCGGCCGGCTGCTTACTCTGTCTCCTGCCTGGCCTCGTCAGGTAGCAATCTGCCTGACTTCCTCTGGGGCCGCCAATGGCAGCGCGGCCCTGGGGGTAGGGAGGCGGGACTTCCGGGTCGCCGCGGGCAGCGCGGCGGCTCGTTTTTAGGCAGGCAGGCGGGCTCCCAGGATCCGAGGAGTGGGCTCCCTCGTGAATCCAATAAACCACGGACCTGGGCAATGCCGGGTGGGCACCGGCCTCCTAATCAATTATAAAGCGAGGTAGGCACTCGCTAGGCAGGCAAAGCGCTCCTCAGCGCTTAACAGGCAATTTCCAGCGCTCCCTGCGCTAGGCGGACAATCACAGCGCTCCAAGCGCTATAATCAGAAACAAAGCGCTTCCAAGCGCTAGAGGGCATAAAGCGCGCTCCTAGCGCTACAAACAGGATAAAGCGCTCCCAGGTGCCCTCAGCAAGCAGGGCAGTAGGCAGAGGGGCAAGGCTGGGCCCAGAGCCAGCACACTGGGTCTCCAGGCAGGGAGACAGTCCAAGTGGCGGTCCTCTGGCCCAGCGACAGCAGCAGCAGCCCCTCAGGATCCTAGAAGAGAACAACTTCAGTGGGGACACAGCCCCATTTTTATACAGTGCATTCCTTTGTTCAAGGGTGCAGAGTGGGGGCGGAACCAGTCGCAGCTGGTTCTTGAGTACTCTGTTTACCTCAACCACCCTCTCTATTCACTGGCAGGGCTTGGGTCATTAGACACACCACAGGGGGGCGGAGCCAGCATTGTGTGGGGAAAACCCAGCCCATCCAGGACACAGGTACACTCCTCCCACACATCACTCATGCTAATCTCCCACTCACCACCGGGCAGACCCATCCAGACTTCCTGGAGCCTGGCATGCCAGCCAGCTCCAGCCAATCACACGCCAGCACCCTCACAGCACACGTACAGCCATGTTTAGAAATGGCGCTTCGCTACTAGACACATACATGCTGCATACACCATCTCGCAGCATTCACTCTCACGAGTTCACACATACCAGACTCAAGCCTGTACACCCCACGCATCAGGAACTACCAGGGACACATACATTCCCCATGCATTCCTATGGGCGGGCAGGCCTAGCTCAGCACATGCACTCAGAGTGCGCACGCACTTTCCACTGGGACACAGTGAAAGTGCGCAGAATCCCAAAATCACCATCTCCAGGTCACCATTTCAAGCAAAAAGTCTAGGGGTGAACCTGCCCTAAGGGCCAAAGTCCAACAATCCTCTTCTGTCCGCAAATTCCCTCACCCTGACCCGTGTCCGCTGTCCTGGACTTCTCCACCCTCAAGATGGAAGTCCTGCAAACATAGCGCCTCTACACCTGGTGAACACCATGCACAGCTGAACCGCTGGAGGCGCACAGATTACTCTACTCTCTGAAATCATCCCTGATCTGACCAGACCTCAAACCTCTACGCACTAATCTCCTTCTTCCAAAGCCGTCGCCAGCAGGTCCCCAAGAAACTCAAATCTCTGTTACTTAACGCCCCTGCACACACACACACACACACACTAATAGTATATATGCTTACTATATTGTATGACGTCGCAGTCTACCCACATGTAACGTTCGATTTAAATTAAAAGGCCAGATGTGTATATAATGTTGAAATCGGGCATTTTTTTACATATCTTGAAAAGCATTGGCGCCTGGTCTGGTATTGAAAGGCACAGAAGAATTAAGTAGGGTTCGGACAGAAGGGTGGAGTCACTTTCAAGGAATTAATATGGACTGCCCCCTCTTGACAGAGCACAGAGAGGTTATTCTCCTGCCTCTGAAAAAGGGTAGTTGGAAAGTTGGTCCAATTGGCACACAATACTCGATATACGGTCTAATCTTAGATGGGAGAGTCGGGGTGAAGGGACTGCTCTCGAGTAGTTAAATATTTATCAACATTTATTCGGACATCTGTATTCCTTCACAAATTTGGATTATTTGAAGCTTCTCGTCTACGGAAGACAATGCAGCCAGCTAAAAATGCAGTGCGGTTCCAAATAAGTCAGACCGATATGAAAACTCCGACAAGGAGGGGAGTATTAATTGCCATATAAAACCCCACATGTACATTTATTTTATCGCCATTAATCGAATCCCCTCCCCCACCCTCTTCCCAGGACTAATTTTTCTAAAAAAAAAAAAAATATGTACGTTTCCAGTAAAAGACTATGATTCATTTATTTCAGTAACTGAGGCCATCTGGCACAAATCCTGGGCAGCCTGGCGTGGCTGGCATGTTGCCTGAACCCTGCCCCCACCAGTGTCTGGATGCTGCGTCTGGCCCCCTCCGGAGAGGGGCCCGGCAATGAATGGGCCCTCCCGGGGCCCCCGTTCAGAGGTGTGAACAGCCCTGGCTCGAGGCAAACGCCCTCGTTTGTCCCGCAGATGGGCAGCCGCGGGGGTGGGCGCAGTCGTTTGCTGTGTTGTCACAAGCCCACCTGTGAAACCACTTGCCCCCTCCCACTGTCACTATCTATGGGGGTCCCTCCAGGGGGGCCGGGGCTGCAGCTGTCGCCTCGATGCGTGGGGTTTGTTTCTTTAGCTGATGGCTGCGTGTCCTCCCGCCAAAGGCTCGTCCTGGAGATGAACCTGCCACGAGCTGGCTTTCTATGACGCGTCATGTGTCATGATCATCTATATGTGACAGGACACGTGTCTCGCATGTTCAGCTGTCCAGATGTTCACTTGTGCTTTAGGACCCTGGCCTGCGGTGCATTATAGAACTGAAAGTACATCAAACTTTCAAAATATACATTAAATGGTTCTTGCATAACGCACACTGGCTGCTGGGGTGGCGTCTTAGCGCTTTCGGTATAACCCCTTCATAAAGTCATTCTGCATTTTCAGAGATCAGTTAGGCATATCTGTCGGGCTCTCATCGGCTGCACGAGAGAGCATGCAACCATCAGGTAAGAGACGGGGTTTCTTTTCGGCGGGGCCTACCCAGACATTTATGCTTCCAGGCCTATAAAATGAATGATGTAGGCTGTGAAACAACACCCGCACCCCTCACATCCGTGGCTCGTGCTTGCGTGAGGTAGAAGCTTCCGTGTGTATGTACTGGAGGGAATGCAGCGCACTCCTCACCCAGGGCGCACTGCCAGAGGGCGCTTCACTGCACGGCGATGCATTCATATACCATAAAAGAAGGGAGACGGGAGGGCGGGGGCTTGAAACTAAAGTCCTAAAAACCATGCGCATTCATGCTTTTTAACAGACAAAAAAAATTTTACAATAGGAACTAAAAATAAATATGCAAGCTTGGGGATCAAAAACACCTTTACGATTTATGTAAACACAACCAAGTTTCACACCAGCGGTGCAAGGCCCCCGGCTGTGCCCAGAGCTCCTGTCCTGATGCACCGACCAACGTCCCCCCCCCCCTGAGGAGGACGTGCAGGGAGAGACTGAAGGGGGAGGGAGGGCGGCCGATCCAGACTGGGGGAGGAGAGCCACCGACCCCGGGACAGGGAGGGGAGGAGGGCTGCCGATCCCGGGACACAGAGCGAGACTGGGGAGGACAAGTTGCTGCGATCAGGGGGTGAGGGGGGGTGGCGGGCAGCACACCCAACGAGGGAGCAGGGCAAGGGGCAGCAAGCACAACGAACGCGGTGGGGGGGTGGGCAGGACAGCAAGCACTCACCCAAGGACTTCTTCCGGCGGCGGTCGGAGGAAATGGAAACCATAAGCGCCGGCAAAAAAAAAAAAAAAAAAGTAAACGCCCACCACCGCATGACGTGGGCAAAAGCCTAAAATTCTCGGGAATGCCCACGAATCTGCTCCAGCATTGACGGACAGATCTCTGTTCCAATGGCTAGCCTCCATTTATGGAGCTAGCCAATGGAACAGAGGGGCGGGACATGAGCACACATACTCTAAACATAAGATTTCACCTGCGCGAAACGCTGCTTGCGCAGCTTTCGACAGGCGAAACCTAAAAAAGGGACAATTAAAAATCACGAAAAGGATAGGAACTAGTGCAAAAGGAGGAAATCAGTGACGAAAATGAACCTGCAAGACAGGTAAAGAATCGATACGATGGCAGAGAAAGGCATGTGTAGCATCTACCCCAGCCCCAGGAGCATGCAATGGAATGTGTCTCACACGGAACTCTGGATTGAACGTCTTTATTCCTCCGCATACAATCAATTCTGCACTCTCATTACGTCATAACCGTTAATATCCACACCTTAACACCTCCCAACAAGCTGTGTAATTCCTTTTTGAGTTCCCCCCAGAACTGCAAAGGTCCTAGAGCCCATAGTATTATGACACTACATCTTCCCCCTTGTTATATAAAAAGTACAAACAATAATCCCGTCATATTTCTTCATTAAGGCATCGAGGAGCTTGCCCTAGTCGGTCAGATTGAGTGGTATGAGATGCTCCATGACTGCATCAATGGCACAGGTTCTGATGCTTGATCTGGAATGGGGTCGCCTCATTCATGATTGCAGGAGCTGACGACCTTTGAAGTGAGGGCTTAAAGTCTGATGAGTCCTGTGTGATGGACCTTCCGAGACGATGCGCCATCACCATATGCCCTTTGCACGTCATAACCCTCAGAGGCAACAAATGGAGGGTCTGTTTGTCACTTTTGTTTCTGCTTGTCCCGGACCCAGTGACCTCATCGAAGGCTGTTCCCTGAGCTCATTGACGACGATCAGCATATGTTCTCATCTGACACTTCGGAGAAGGGTCCATGACACGAAACTTATCAGCATTCAAGGATCAGTCTACTGTCCACAATGGCAGTTTGGTTCCGATGGCTCTCCCGATTAGTAAGGTAGCAGGATTCTCACCAGTTGTGCAGTGAGGAGTTGAACGGTAGGCATGGAGGGCTTGACACAGGGTCTGGTTCAACTTTATTCCCTCTATGGATGCATGTTGATTTACCCGTTTGAGGGTACTCATGAATCATTCCACAACAAAATTAGTTTGGGGTCACAGAGGTGTGCTCTTTTGATGCTTGACATTTAGTCTGCCCAGAAGTTCCTTGAATTCTTTGCTTTTGAACAGCGGCAATTGTCACATTTGAGAATGTCGGGAATACCCCATACTGCAAAGATGTCATCCAGCCACGCGATGACCTTGCCATGGGTAGTTGACGGTAACCCCTCTACTAAAGAAATATTGGAATGTTCGTCAACGACTACCATGAGATGATGTCCGTTTTCTAAAGGTCCAAAGAAATCAACTGCAATTCTTTCCAACAAATGTGAAAGAAGGTCAAATATTGTCAATGGGTGCTGTGTCATTTTGGGAAAAAGTGGTGCAAAAGGGGGTGGTGATGGACGGAGCATCTCAACTGTTGTTTTTGCATTTGTCACCCCGAGTGGAATGGGTATGCTCAGACGTGAGTCCCATGCTCTCCACACCACTGGAGTCAAGCTATCCTGGCTGATGATGGCTGATAGCCTGAAACCGGTCCTAGGATGCTTGATTCCGGTCCAGGAAAGACATGGCTTGGCAATTCGGCTGGACTGTTCCTAAGAGGCACAGGGTCAAGGCTGATTTGCATATGGCCATGCCTGAACTGGGGTGGTGTGGAGTGCAAAAAAACTATGGATTTAGGCCCAGATCTCTGTACTGGGGTGAATGTATGACATTGTCTGCATTCTGTCCATCAACTGTTGTTTTTGCATTTGTCACCCCGAGTAGGATGGGTATGCTCAGACGTGAGTCCCATGCTCTCCACACCACTGGAGTCAAGCTATCCTGGCTGATGACGGTTGATAGCCAGAAACCGGTCCTAGGATGCTTGATTCCGGTCCAGGAAAGACATGGCTTGGCAATTCGGGCTGAACTGTTCCTAAGAGGCACAGGGTCAAGGCTGATTTGCATATGGCCATGACTGAACTGGGGTGGTGTGGAGTGCAAAAAAACGATGGATTGAGGCCCAGATCTCTGTACTGGGGTGAATGTATGACATTGTTCTGCATTCTGTCCATCAACTGTTGTTTTTGCATTTGTCAACCGGAGTGGGATGGGTATGCTCAGACGTGTGTCCCATGCTGTTGTGCTGCTAGCGTTTCGCTACTATTTTTAAAATCACCCAATTTCTTTTCCTGCTCTTTTGCACATTGTTGGAGACGGTCCCTACCTCCCAGAGGATCGCCGCTCCCGCCTGTTGCCTACTTGCCAGCGCCCCCGTCCACCACGTGTTTTCCCGTTTGTTGTGGAGGGCGCTGGCATTCATTCACAGTCCCTGCCTCATTGGCCACTCCTGGGTCACGCGCTGCATTGCACACAGGCGCCGCCCTATTTAGGCTCCATGCTGGGTATTGAGCCGGTTAGCTTGTAGTTGGTGGGTGCACGATCCATACGCCTCATCACTGATACTATTGCTTTGTGCCCTGAACTGCCACATGATTTAGATGCTGTGCTGATAGGGTGCTATTACTAATTTTAATAATATCGGATTTTAGCTTTGTTCCCCCCGCACTTCTGTCACTTGATTATTATGTTGTGCAGCTAGCGTTTCGCTACTATTTTTAAAATCACCCAACTTCTTTTCCTGCTCTTTTGCACATTGTTGGAGACGGTCCCTACCTCCCAGAGGATCGCCGCTCCTGCCTGTTGCCTACTTGCCAGCGCCCCGGTCCACCACGGGTTTTCCCGTTTGTTGTGGAGGGTGCCAGCATACATTCGCAGTCCCTGCCTCATTGGCCACTCCTGGGTCACGCGCTGCATTGCACACAGGCGCCGCCCTATTTAGGCTCAATGCTTCCTTCCACGCTCAGCAGGCGTGCGCGGAAGTTGCGCCTAAGTCCAGCCCGTCTGCGCCCGTCCGCACAGAGTATGCGCCAGGGGCCAGGGAGGCTGGTTTTGTTCATCCCCAGGCAAGTCCACTTTACTCTATCCATGAGCTATCAGCACTTAAGCCTCATAGATTGTCCTGTCACCATACGTTTCCCCCTGAGGCGCTTCTCTGTGTTTTCAACTGCAGGTGCATGAGTAAAGGCAGCCGCTCCATCACCCTTGATGCCTCCCTGAAACAGCCTATATTTGAGTTGCAAAGGCCTCCTTTACTTACTACTGAAGCTGGCTTCCTTATTAATGCAAGATCTTTAGTTAAAAACAATATTGCTTTTGCGATTTTGTCTCCGTTAGGAAGCCCTCTTGGGTTTTTATTACGGAAACTTGGACATCGGAATCAGCAGGTCCCGAGCTTGTTAATGCCATTCCTGAGGGCTATGCCCTAGCCCGGATGGATAGAGTTGGACGCAGGGGAGGAGGACTGGGCATTTTGTACAAGAGTTTGTTGATCTGTTGTACCGAATTCCTCTCTACCCCCGCAGACTCCTTTTAGGCCATGTATTTTCCCCTTAATTCCTCTCCCTCAGTCTCTTTTACTGGTCTTCTGTTCTATAGGCCCCCGGGCCCCAGGGCTGTTTTTAGTTATGATCTGCTGAAAATTTTAGAACCTTTCATTGATAGACCTAACTTATCATTATTGGGAGACTTTAATTTCCATCTGGAAAATACTAACTCCAGTGATACTTCTTCCCTGGTGGACGCTCTGGCCTCCTGTGGCTTGCTGCAACTTGTGGATAGCCCTACCCATCTAGCTGGCCATACGCTGGATGGAGTTTTTTCGAATGACCCCAGATTAATGGTAGGCTCCCCCATTCCTCTTGCATGGTCAGATCACAACGCTGTCCCTCTTGAATTGAAATCTCATCATTCCTCCTCTCCCCTCTCTGATCTTAGGAAGTGGGAACTGAGAAGGAACTATAGGATGATCAAAAATGAGACACTTGCTCCACTCATGACCAGCCTTCGGTCTTCTGTTACGAGGGACACCAACTCCGCTGCCCTCGAATTTTCCAATACCATCGCGAGAGCAGTGGATATCCTGGCCCCTGCTAAACAGCATTACTCTGCCAGGAAGAGACCCTCAGCTCCCTGGTTCTCTGAGTCGCTCAGGCTGCTAAGACAGGGCTGCAGGAAACAAGAGAGGCTCTGGCGGACTCTTCTTGATCCAAAGGAGAAGGAACAACATAAGCGCCTTCTTAAAGAGTATAAAGCCGCAATAATTGAGGAAAAGAAGACCCATTTTACGAATCTGACGGCCTCCCTCAATTCTCCCAGGGAACTGTTTAAGATCGTAGACTCCCTTTCAACTCTTCAAACGCCAGACCCTATAGTGGGATCTCAGGAGCTGTGTGACAAGATCTCCACTTTCTTCCACACAAAAATAGGGGACATTTATACTGCTCTTGAGTCTCTCAACCGCGACCTGGGTGCTCCATCTTTTCCTGAACCTCCCACTTTCGAACATCAGGTGAATGAACCTTGAAGCAGTTCCCCCAACTTCCCTCTTCTCACCTCTGAACAGTTAAATCTGCTACTTGATAAAACAAAATCAGGATCCCCTTTGGATCCCTGTCCTCTTAAGATCTTCAAGGACTGCAGGGAGGTAGTGTTGCCTCCTCTCTTAGAGGTGATGAATTCAGCAATTACGGAAGGTATCTTCCCCGCCTCTTGGAAAATGGCGGTTGTCAAGCCCCTGTTAAAAAAGGCCACATTGGACCCCGGGGCTTTGAAAAACTTTCGGCCTATATCTCTGCTATCTGCCCCAGCAAAAGTGCTTGAGGCTCATCTTAATCAACATCTGAGCGCCTTCTTGGATGACTCTAGCCTGTTGGATCCTTCTCAACATGGCTTTCGAAGAGCCCATAGTACTGAGTCTGCCCTTACGGTGGTCATCAATAACACAGCTCGAAAGTCGACAGGGGCCAGACTACTCTTCTGGTTCTGCTCAACTTGACAGCTGCCTTCGATACTCTGTCCCCCTCTGTCTTGGTAACACGTTTGAGGGAGATGGGAGTCGAGGGCCCAGCACTGAGCCTCCATACCTCCTTTCTTAACCAACGAGAACAGAGGGTTAAGTTGGGTGAATTTCTGTCCTCCGTTAAATCTGTGCAGTGTGGGGTCCCACAGGGTTCGTCCTTGAGCCCCACACTCTTTAATATCTATGTGGCTCCACTTGCCAGGCTAGTAAGATCTTTTGGCCTGGAAGTGTTGTCATATGCTGATAACACCCAAATCATGGGCTCCCTCTCCCAATCGGTGAATTTCTCCGCTCTTAACTTCAGGAACTGCATGGAGGCAGTTTCTCAGTGGATGATTCAGAACTTCCTGAAGCTAAATGGAGAGAAAATCGAGGTTCTGATTTTTGGGGGTAAACAGGACATCTGGTCAAGTGACTGGTGGCCTCCCTCCCTTGGAGCATGCCCCCTGCCCTCTCAGTCCGCCCGTAATCTGGGGGTGCTGATAGACACAACACTCTCCTTTGACCGTCAGGTCAGCCGGACTGTTTCAACCTGCTGTGGTGTCATCAGGATTTTGAGAAAGATCGCACATTACCTCTCTCCAGAAGCCCGCAAGCAGGTTACTGTTGCTCTCGTTGCCTCGAGACTAGATTATTGTAATGTGCTTTATTCAGGCATCAATAAAAAGCTCGTTCAGCCCCTTCAGATGGTGCAGAACGCGTCAGCTAGGCTCGCTCTTGATGTCCCTAGACTTTCCTCAGCCTCTCTTGCCAGGAGGAACTTACATTGGCTTCCTATTCAATCTAGGATCAACTTTAGGATCCTGTGCCTTACTCACGGGGCCTTGTATGGAGCAAGTCCAGAAGGTATATGGTTCTTCTTACTATCCTACTTGCCTAGTAGAGCTCTCCGCTCTTCTAATAAAAACCTCTTGTCTGTCCCCCGGGTCTTTAAGGCCAGGTGGGGAGGAAGGGCCTTCGCCTCTCTGACCCCGAGGCTGTTGAACACGCTTCCCCCTGAATTAAAAGGACAACCATCTATCATGCTTTTCCGTAAAGCACTAAAAACATGGCTCTTTGTAGAGGCCTATCTGTAGTCCTGCATCGTCTCATATCTCAAGCTGTACCATCACTTAGGCGCCTTGATGCCCTTGGGTTAAGTTGCGCGTTACAAGACCTCATTCATTCATTCATTCATTCATGCTCTCCACACCACTGGAGTCAAGCTATCCTGGCTGATGACGGCTGATAGCCAGAAACTGGTCCTAGGATGCTTGATTCCGGTCCAGGAAAGACATGGCTTGGCAATTCGGGCTGGACTGTTCCTAAGAGGCACAGGGTCATGGCTGATTTGCATATGGCCATGACTGAACTGGGGTGGTGTGGAGTGCAAAAAACACAATGGATTTAGGCCCAGATCTCTGTACTGGGGTGAATGTATGACATTGTTCTGCATTCTATCCATCAACTGTTGTTTTTGCATTTATCACCCCTAGTGGGATGGGTATGCTCAGACGTGAGTCCCATGCTCTCCACACCACTGGAGTCAAGCTATCCTGGCTGATGACGGCTGATAGCCAGAAACCGGTCCTAGGATGCTTGATTCCGGTCCAGGATAGATATGCCTTGGCAATTCGGGCTGGACTGTTCCTAAGAGGCACAGGGTCAAGGCTGATTTTCATATGGCCATGACTGAACTGGGGTGGTGTGGAGTGCAAAAAAACGATGGATTTAGGCCCAGATCTCTGTACTGGGGTTAATGTATGACATTGTTCTGCATTCTGTCCATCAACTGTTGTTTTTGTATTTGTCACCCCAAGTGGGATGGGTATGCTCAGACGTGAGTCCCATGCTCTCCACACCACTGGAGTCAAGCTATCCTGGCTCAAGACGGCTGATAGCCAGAAACCGGTGCTAGGATGCTTGATTCCAGTCCAGGGAAGACATGGCTTGGCAGTTCGAGCTGGACTGTTCCTATGAGGCACAGGGTCAAGGCTGATTTGTATGTGACCATGTCTGAACTGGGGTGGTGTGGTGAGCAATAAAACGATGGATTTAGGCCCAGATATCTGTACTGGGGTGAATGTATGACATTGCTCTGCATTCTGTCCATCAACTGTTGTTTTTGCATTTGAATGCGTTGAACTATCCACCTGGCAGTACCAGCTTTTGAGATGGTATGGCCCAAGGAGGTGGGGCTTGAGAAGGCTACAAAATGTTGAGTACTATTTCTAAAAGGGTTATTTCTATCATTGAGGCAAATAACTTTTCCCTTAACATCCAGAGTCTGAAGTTTTATCCCAGCTGTGGACTGTTTGTGGAGAGAAGATGGGCAGCTCAATAGTTTGATCCTGTGAAAAGGCAAAACAACTTTAGGCTGAAATTTGGGGTTGTTTCAATGAATTACCCAATCTTTGTGAACCTGGATAAGGCGGCTTTAGAAAGCTACCTTCTCCAACAGAAACTACAATTGACATGAGTATAGGGGTTCAAAATAAGGACCCTGAGTAACATGAGAACTACTCTGAGATTCCAGGAAGGTGTATGGGGCATCCTTGGGGATCTCACCCTCTTCAAACCCTCTGTGAAGGCTTTACTGACTGGCATTTTAAACAGTGAAGAGTGTGCCAGATTTGAAAGTATGCAGCCACTGCACTTAAATGTAAATACACTTAAATGTAAACACAAAGCAGTGCAGGCAAGGCTTTCATTATATCAGTGTAGAAGGTAAGAATCTCCTGCAAAGAAACTTTGAAAGGATCTAACTATTTGGAGATGCAGTAATGAACAAGTGAGCTACTTTCATTAATGCTTTTTCTGGTGTCTTATCTAACCACAGATTCTTCCCCTTCAGAATTCCTACAGGTGCCAGACTAGATCTGGATAATTCAAAAACAGTGTTCCTGCGCTCTGGCAGGTGGAGTTGTGTGACTTTATGTCAATATGTTTTGCTCCAGAAGTGAGGAACAGAGCTGCATATAAGCACGACCCATGCATTTTAGTGTCAACTTCTTTCATAAACTCTTGCACACCCACAGAGGCGGAACCAATAGGCAAGTTTAATGAATCAGTGTGCAGAGTTCTAGATCAGGATTTTTTTAGTTGAAGCGGAAGGGCGGTGAAGAACCTGTGATGGGTAGAGTATACACCAGATTCAGTAGTGCCAAATATAGGTAACTTGTACTTCTGTTAGATTTCTCTACAGATTCCTCACCTTTAGAATAGATACTAAAGCAGTACCTCCCACAATTCATTTGGGGTGCATCAGGGATGGAATTTATGACTCAGTTGAAAGGGAGCAGGACCTGGAGGCATGGTGAGGCTGCTGCACCTTCTCTGGAAAACAAAAGTGGTAGGAAGGAGGTGAGTCCAGTTTCAACAATTTTTTGTACTTACCCGAATACTTCAAGCAAGAGGAAGATATGCCTCTGAAACAGTTTCAGAAGTGGGTTCTCACTTATGATCTGGAGTGGGACCAGCACAAAGCCTTCTGGTATTTCTTCACAGAGAGCTTCGCCTCACATTGTTAGGTGGCTTTAAGGTTCATCTGGGTGCAGTCATCGCAGGCCTTGGAATCATGTAATGAACCCAAACACCTGAGGCATGCCTTGTGAAGTATTTGTTGCACACATCTGCTCGGCTTAAACCCTGTTATTATAGGTGATGACATCCCTTGAGCACTGAAAATTTTCTATTTTAGAAAGAAAATCTCTTCAGACTGAAGGAAGGAGTGGAACCTCAGATCTGCGACCTAAAACTCGGAAACATAGGAACCAATGTCAGAGAGCTTGGGTACAGATTATATGCCTCACTATTTGCCACTTCGGAAGCACCTATTGGAGCAAAGGAACACTGCTTTTGAGATCATCAGATTCACTCTGGTGCCCATGGAAATCTACTGTTCAAAGTATCACAAGCATGAACATTTTCCACTTAGGAGCATTACAGGTGTGAGTGGCAGGCTATTGTGCCCCCCTAAGGATAACTGTGTTCCTTTAGCAAACTGAGGTAACCAAATTCTAAGACCCCAGTTTCCAGATTGCTAGGTGGAGCTGTTTGGGATCTGGGCTGACCATAATGCCAAGTGTTCTGGTCTCTGCAGTACCTTCTCGTACGGATTACTGAATACCAGGGCTCTCTGACCCAGGTTGGTGCAATAAGGATGAAGGTTAGGGACACCTGCTTCAACTTCCTCTTCTTTTACAGGATGGGGGAAGGAGGCGGAAAAGCTTAGGCAAATATCCCTGACCAATTCGTCCCTAGTGCATTGCCCGTGGATTATGAGTTTGGGTACCCAGAGGCAAAGTTTAGGCATTTCGCTTTTTCAAGAAACGTGAACAGGTTGATCACTGGTGTTTACACCATTGGAAGTACCAGAGTAGGACTTGTGGGTGGAGTTCAGAATGGTGGACGTGATGCATCTTTTTTTTTTTTTTTGTTCAAAAACCTTTATTGGAGTAAGCACAGAGAAGTACAAGAATGGGCCTACAACCTCACGGGCTGGCCGCTAATAACAAGGCACAATGCATGAAATAAAAATGTACACCCGTGGTCAGGCACAGCTCGAGCACAAAGCATTACTCTACATATATCACAGAGCAATTTGAATTTTTATTTTACAAAAAGAAAACAAACACTAAAAGGCGAATGCACGATAATGAAGGTCAGCCCAAAGAACGGAGGGGAAGGTCCACGATCAGGAGAACACACCCAGAGCCTCCAATCAAGTCGGGAGGGGGGGAGGGGAGCAGCGGGGAGAACCGGAAATATAAAAGAAAAACAATATGGAAAGGTTCCGGGAACGCTCGTCTAGGGAGATAGGACAATTTCAGCAGTGCCGACAAGGGGAGGGGTGCAAATACCCCCACGATAATCATTCCACTGGTCCCAAACCTTCGTCCACGCCCTGGGTCTGCCCCTGGCCACATAAACCGTCTTCTCACGAAACATGGACCAGTCCATGTTATCCTCCCACTTCGAGACCTCAGGGGGCCTGGACGCGCCCCAGAGTTGCGCAACATCCCGCTTGGCAATCATGTAACCCAGGGTGGCCCATCTGGTCTGGGCCACAGAGTAGTCAGTGGGCTCCCACACATTCAACAAACAGCGTCGAGGCACCGGCCGCAGGGCCACACCCGTCACAGCAGTCATCACATCAAGCACAGTAGTCCAGTAAGCCGCCACAATCGGGCACTCCCAGAGGATATGTAAAAAAGTCGCACTCAAACCACAACCACGCTTACATAGCCCATCCGAAGAAAAGCCCATTGTAACCAGACGCGGACCCGTGACATAAACTCGATGAAGAATCTTAAGTTGAACCAAACGGAGACGGGCAGGAATGGCCACTTCCTTGGGAGAAGAGAGTGCCGACTGGCAATCCTCATCGTCAAGTTCCAACCCATCGCTAACCCAAGCCTCCCGAAGTCGGACCAATAAGTCCGCCCGATTATTGATCAATTTCTTGTAAATCAGAGAAATAGTGCTATCGGGAAGATGCCCATCAAGGATACGGTCCTCGAGGGGGGAAGATTCAGGCAGGGTCTCATCAGGAACCAAGACTGAGGCGAGGGCGTGCCGGACCTGCAGGTAGCGAAAAAATTCCCTACCACTCAAACCATATTCCGCCTGAAGGGCCTGGAACGACTTCACACAACCGTTCGAGCACACATCACCCACTTTACAAATCCCAATCACATCCCAGCGGTCGAAGCCCTTGGTAGACCAGAGTCCGCCCAAACGTTCTGAGGCATAAAGCGGCGTCGCCAACGTCAGTCGATCCTCCCACCCCAAACTCACATTTGCAGCTCGCCATACGGATACTGCGATGTTGGATGGGCCCACAAGATGGCGCCCGGCCGAACGAGAATAAAGCGCTCTAGTAAAGTCCCCACCCGGAAGCTGGAGTCTGTCCATCTCGAATGCAGGATTACGACCCGGGGAAAACATCACGTGATTAATGGCAGACAACTGGGAAGCCCAGTAATATCGCTTGATATCGGGGAGCGCCATGCCCCCGTCATACCAAGGGATGGTGAGCTTTGCGAGTGCGATACGCGGACGCCCATCCCATATCAATTGCCGTTGAAGACTCTCAATCTCTTGGAAATAGGTCTTAGGAATAGCGTCAAAGGAGTTTTGGAGCGCGTAAAGAAATCGCGGCAAGGACATCATTTTAAACAGGGCCGCCCTGCCCAGAGGAGACAAAGGAAGCTTACGCCAACGGGCCACATCCAAACGCAGTCTAAGCAACGGTGGTAGGAGATTACACTCAAAGCGGAGCGACGGGTCCAACGTAATAAAAATCCCTAAATACTTGAAACCCGACTGGACCACCTGAATAGGAAGCCTGCTCGGCAAGGGGGGCAAAACACCCGAAAGAACATAGACACAGGACTTGGTCCAATTAATAACGAGGCCCGAATTGGCTCCAAAGGAAACAAGAACATCAAACAGAACCGACAGAGATTTACGCGGGGAGGTGAGATATAAAAGGATATCGTCCGCGTATAGCGAAACGCGGTCCTCAAAGTCCGGAGACCAGCGAATCCCCTTAATGGAAGGTTCCCACCGAAGCCACGCAGCCAATGGTTCCAAGGCGAGAGCAAACAGTAACGGAGACAAGGGGCATCCCTGACGGGTACCCCTACCAAGGGCAAAAGGAGCCGAGACCCTACCATTCACCACTACTTGCGCCAGAGGTTCCGCGTACAGTAACTGGACCCAGCCAATAAACTCAGGCCCAAAACCAAATTTCTCAAGAGCCGCCCAAAGATAAGGCCACTCCACCGTGTCGAAGGCCATGGATGCATCCAACGAAGCCAAAATGGCCGGCTCCGTCAGAAGCCCCGCCCTCGCAACCGCGCCGTGAAGACGACGTAGGTTCAGAGCCGTGTTGCGATGCGGGATAAATCCAGATTGATCCGGATGGACCAAGTCACTTATGACCGTCAAGAGACGGGATGCCAGGAGTTTCGCCAGAACCTTGGGTTCAACATTCAACAGGGATATGGGCCTATAGGAGGAACAAAGATCACGCGGTTTACCCTCCTTGGGGATGACAACTATTGTGGCCAGTCTCTGATCATAAGGGAGAATACCCCGTTCCCGGGACTCCAGAAACATGGCGCGAAGATACGGAGCCACCTTATCGGGACGCAACTTGTACAATTCGATCGGCAACCCGTTCGGGCCCAATGCTTTGCCCGAACGGAGGGAACGGATGGCAGTAGCTATCTCATCAACCTTTAAGGGGGAGTCCAACGCCACACGGTCTAGATCGGAAACAATGGGCAGGGCTATATCACGCAACAGAAGACGAGAGTCAACCACATCCCTCACAGACACAGGGGTATACACCACACGGAAGTACTCGGCAAACCGGTCAACAATTCCAATCGGGTCCGTTACACTCACACCACACGCCGACTGAATCACGGGTACCACACGATTAGCTCTCTCCTTCTTATCCAGCCACGCCAGCAATTTACCCGCTTTGTCACCCACATCACACAAACGTCCCTGTTGCTCCCGAAACATCACTTTGGCGGCATCTGTGACCAAGGACTTATAAGCAAATTGTTTCAGACCCAGGGCATGGAGCTTCTCAGGCGTGACACCAGATTCCAAACCCTCCTCCAATGCAGAAATCTCCCCCTCAAGATCAACCACCTCTCTATTCCTCGCTCTCTTAGCCTCGACAATAAGGGAGAGGGCCTGCCCACGAATCACGGTCTTAAAGGCCTCCCATAGGGACACAGCAGAGGAAACCGACCCCTCGTTATCCAGAAAATACGAGTCCAAGGACTTAAGCAAAAGGGTGCGGGTCTCGGGGGAGGTAAGGTACCACGGATTAATGGGGGCCACCCGGCCCACTGCCTCCACCCCAACCTCAAAACGAAGCCAGAGCGGAGAGTGGTCAGAGATACCCCTGGGCAGGTGCACAATATCACGCACCGCCGGGGACTGAGCCGCAGGCATCAGGAAATAATCCAGCCGAGACAGACTCCCGTGGGCCCCAGAGTGAAAGGTGTACTGAAGCTGCGTAGGATGCAAAAGCCTCCAGCAATCCACCAGGCCAAAGGTATCCAAAAATCCACCCAACCATTGCTGGGCCACCGGGGTATCCCTAGGGGGGTGGCGATCGTGGAGGCCGGAGACTACCGAATTAAAATCACCAGCCAGAAAGAGAGTACTATCAGGAAGGTCCAACATGACACGGCCCAAATCTGAAAAGGTAGAAGTCTGCAAACCGGGGGGCACATAAACAGTTAATAAGGAGAGGACACGGCCTTCATATCGACCCACAAGGACAGCAAACCGCCCCCGGTCATCCTGAATAACATCATCAATAGCCAGGGGGAGGGAAGCCCGAATAAGGATACCCACACCCCTGGAACCCGAGGTAAACCCCGAATGTGCTACGAGGCGATAGCCCCATCTATTTATTGCGTGACAAACATTGCCTATCAAATGAGTCTCCTGCAGGAAAACAATGTCAGGAGATAAACGTCGTATACATTTCAACACCACACTTCGCTTGATACGATCTCCCAGACCGTTAACGTTCCATGAAACAAATCTCAACCCGCTACCCCCCATCCCACCCGATAAAGCCCAAACCCCCCACTAATGAGCATGACCACAAAAAGCATTTCAAATACAGAATAAAGTCGCCTTGAACACTGAACACACAAACAATGAACTTCCCAACCACCCCACCCCCAATTAACAAGAAAACACCCCCCACCCTGCACCCCTGCAAAAAGCTAAAAAGCCACCCCAACCTGCAGTGTGCCTGTCGCCCAAGAACCCCTATTCTACACAAAGACCCCGGAGGAGGAAAGGCTCCGTCCCACCCGCCCCCCGATCAAACCTATGACGAGAAAAAGAACATACATCAGAATACACATGAGGTAGAGGAACCTAGGCTGACATCCCTGGAAAAGGTATACAAAAACAAGGCATCAGTCAAAAACGAAACGTTCAGCTCTCAACACCACCTTCGGCACCGCCCGGGCGGGCTTCGGACTCAGTCTCAGGAGGGTGATTAGGCAGGGAGTCCAGCCAGTCATTCACAGCATCTGGCCGATCAAAGAAGAAAGTCCGATCATTATACTCCACCCGCAGCCTGGTCGGAAAGAGCATTGCGTAACGCATCCCCATGTCCCTGAGACGCTTCTTGGCACCACGAAATCCCATACGCTGCTTCTGGACCTGTTGGGAAAAGTCCGGATAAAAGTTCACCGTGGCATTCTCAAAGGCCACCGGGCCCTTCACCCGCGAGGCCTGCAGGATAGCGTCCCGATCCCTATAGTGGAAAAGCTTTGCAACAATAGGTCTCAGCGGGGCGCCTGGCTTGCCCTGGCCCCCGGGAACACGATGTGCGCGCTCCACAGTGAAAAATTTACTAAGGCCAGACGGAGAAAGGTGGTTCTGGATGAGGTCTTCAACCAGGAGATCAACCGAGTGGGGTTCTGGATTCTCCAGCACACCAACCACGCGAACATTACAGCGACGTGCCCTGTTCTCAAAATCCTCCAAGCGCCGGGTCATGAAATCGTTCACCCTACGGAGATTGCCAATCTCCGTCTGAATATCAGAGACGTCCGTCGTGAGGCTGGATGATTTGATATCCAACGACTTCACCTTTTCGTTCGTCTTGGAGAGATCGGCTCGAATCAAATTCACCTCAATCGCCACAGTGTCAAGTTTGTGGGCCAAGGTTTCGTACTGCTGGCCTATGGATTCCCTCATGCCGGAAATGGCGCCCATGATGTCCTGCAAAGAGGGCTCCGTCGACGCGTCCACTACTTGGTCAGACGCAATGGGACCGGGCAGGGCAGCTCCGGGGGACCCCTTAGAGTGGGTATAACGATCCATAACATTAGATTGAACCGGACCCCCGCGCAGAGGCGTCTTCGTCTTGCGCGTCTCTCGGTCCCCTCTGCCCGCCATTTTGAAGATGCGTCACGAGCAAAGTCACCAGGGTCGACGGACCGGGCACCAGAAATGGAGGCCCCAGGACCAAAGGGAGACAAGAGGGGTACCACTAGGACAGAGGCAGCCAATTAGGAGAATAGTCCAACCAAAGGCTCAACAGCCGACGCGTGTCCTGGCACCAGCTCCGGCCCGACCCTCTCACCAATGTCCCAGTCTGAGGCAGAAACGAAACCGAAACTTAAGAAGGGGACCCACAAGACCAATCCCCCTGCCGTTGTTGTTCAACTCCAAGACGGCCACCGAACCTCACCCAGTCCCGGGCGCACTTCGAGGGCGGAGCCCAAAAGTTCAATCGAACATAATTCAGGCACCCGATGTCCAAATCAGTTTATGAAAGGTCCAGGTAGATCAGCCCAACGTCCTCTATATGAATCCTCGCAAAAATTCAGGATTAAAGCAGGATATTAAGCCGGGAGCGGCGGGGGTCCGGGGAGCGCTGTGCTCACGCGGCCATCTCGGATGCCCGCCAAGCTCCTCCTCTGACGTGATGCATCCTTGAGAAGGTCTGCAAACCCATTACATCCTTAACTAGAATCTGATCGATACATGGGATCACTAATGAAATCAAGTCTTTGTAAAGGGATTTGTTTGAAGGAGGTCCTCTTGAATGAGAAGGATTTTGATTAGCTGAATGTCTCTAGACTAAGATTCCCATGTATTCACACACTACCAGAAGGAACACAAAGAGGCACAGTTTCCACCTGGTGGCCCATTATTTCAGGGATTACTCGCCCACAGAACATTTCAGAACATGTTAATGAGTTTATTGGTCCATTTGTTAAGAATTTGCTCTTGATTGTCAAGTACACACAGCATATATTAAATATGATAAAAGAGGTCACATGGGAGTAAGATTTGCTCTAAGTGGCTTATGATGTGGTGTCCTCGCACACTATTATTGAATATTAGTGGGGTTTGATTGCTTTATCATTTTCTGAACCGGAGATCTGCCATCCTCTGTGCGCATATGAATGTGTTGCTGAAGATGATGGAGTTTTTTCTAACCAACAAAGTCTTCCCACATGAGGGGGACTTGGTACCGGTAGGTAGGCACACTGAGCACTGCTAGGGGCTCCAGGTATACTCCCTCTTATACCAATCTATTTATGGGTTGATTTAAGAGGGAGCATGTCTGGAGTCCAGAAGCAAGCCAATAGATAGATCAATTCTATTTCTGAGGTCATTTAATTGGCAATGTGTTAATACCATACCAAAGCATACTGAGAAAGTGGTGCCATTACAACAGCCCATATAATATTATTGGTAGAATAGAAGTGTATGCTTAGAAGTTAAATTGTATATTAAAGGAATTGAATACAGACATTATAGACTCCATAGAAAACCAATGGCATGCTCTGCAATGTTTCATGCATCTAGTGCTCACACTAAGCTACAAATTAGGCCCATTCCTGAATGTGAGATGGAAAGAGCAAGGAGAAACTGTGGTAATGATGAGAAATATGTGATATGGAGGGTCTTTTTCAAGATAGCGGCTATAAGAAACATCTTGGAGAAAAAGCAGCTACAAACGTGGGGAAAGTGGCTAGATCAAGGATCCTTATTAATAAAAGCAGTAAAAGAAGCATCATCAAGAAACAAGACTCATCACCACACGCAGATGTTCAAGATCTTGAATAAATATTGAAAATTATACCAACTACTGAAGAACAAGTTACTTACCTTTGGTAACACACTTTCTGGTAGCGACTATTTAGCCACAGATTCCTCCCCTGTTGAATATTCCTCAGGCGTCACACTGGATCCACAAACCTCTTTCATAGCACTTCTGTGCACACAAAGGTGGTGCCCTGGGGCTCCACACGGACACCATTCTGCTCTGGAAGTGATGTGCTGGGCTATGAAGGCACCATTCCCGCAACCTGATGTCAGTTGCTTTCAAGGCTGTCCGTGCCTCCAGCCATGGAGCCCCAAAAACAAATTGGTAGATCAGTGTGCAGATTCCTAGACTTGTGATATTGTTAATTGATATTGTCCAGAAAGAGTATTACCGAAGGTAAGTAACTTGTTATTTTGATAGAAACTTATAGCCACAGATTCCTCATCTTTTTAATAGATACCAAAGTAGTACCTATGGGAGATAGGTTCTGAATGGATTCAAATCAGAAATCCAGCAGAACCGAGCAGGCAATTTGCCCTTCGCATCGGAATTTGCTGTTCAGACAATAGTGCTTCGTCAGTGTATGGAGGGATGCACACGTAGCTGTCTGGCCTTCTGAAGGCTGCTTCTTTGCAAGTGCCTAGCAGATCTTAATGCAGAGCATGGTCCAGCATGAGATGGTATGCTTCTGCACAACCTTGCCTTTTTGTGCCTCATTGAACTCCACAAAGAGCCGCTTGTCCACCCACTGGTCTTAGGATGTTCGATGAAGAAACTGAGTGCTCCTTAAGGGTCTGAGTAATGGAGTCTCTCCTCCTCATAGGAGTGAGGCAGAGCACAGCATGCCAGCAAGGTGATGGTTTGACCGACTCGGAAAGGCATTACTATTCAATTCAATTCAAATGATCTTTATTCGGAGTATGGTACATCCATAAAAGTACATACAATTTAAAACACATTAAAAGCACATAAAAGCATATACTTAAAAATATTAAGTAAAACAAAACTTTCCCAATAGGTTTAAAGCAGCATATATAGCATAACGTGCATAATACATAATAAGAAGGATCTTTAGTGTGCAGGTAATTTTAGTCATAGGTTTCAGTTTATCCTTTCCCTAAAATAGTCATTTACATCCAAGCGAGCATACAGTTAAATCTATGTGCAAAATATATCATAAAAGTGCAATGTGCGTTCAGTAACAAAAATACCATGGTCCATCAGGCATGTTCCATGCTTGCCCTTGATCTCACACAGGCTTTTAGAAAACAGCTTACAGTACATATTACCTCGTCTGTTGACAGAGTTTGTAGGATTCTCAATGCCACAATGAAATCCCTTTGATTTTGTTTGCGGAGAATCGGCATTAAATATTGGCGGGTATACAAATTATAATGACCACAAAAGAAAAAATAATGTGACAAGCTTTGTTTCCCACCTTCAGAGCAGGGACAGTCCAGCTGTTCTAAATTTTTATTATAGCCGAGGGGGAAGCTTAATAAGTTAACAATGCTTCCATCCCGGAATCGGAACAGAAGACTCCGATTCCATCTTCCTATCGGGATTGACAGATATCTACATCGCTTATTTAGGTTATCGTTATCTGAATCGGCATAAGGCAAATATTTAATAACCGCAGTTTTAGCAAATTCGGATCTCATCCGTTCCTCCCTGTAAAGGTCAAGCAGTGCCCGTTTAACAATGTTCTTGTGAGCATGAACAATGGTATTAGGGGAGCTAAACAAAGAGCCCTGTCCCACACTCAACAGGCTATTCTCAACAGCAGTTAACCAAGGTACACGGTGGGATCTTTCACATAGTAAGCAATCGGATATTATGCTGCGTGTTAGAGTTGCCGCTGGGTTTAGCCATATTTTTATTCAAAAAAGCGCAGGCCTAGATCTAATAAAATCCTGGATATATGGCAACCTAAGTTCATTGTGACAGATAAATGTGGGGGCACAGGGGACTCCCCCCAACACCCTCCTGCAAAATCTATTTTCCTCCAACTGAATAGACATGCTGTTACAGTAACCCCACACTTCTGCTCCATATGTCCCTGTTGGTTGACACTGAGTACGATAAATGTTGAGGAGTGGAGTAGTAACATCCGCCTGTTTAGGTTGTCGGAGAGATAAGATCGAATTGATTGATTTGGCAATTTTGTTTCTTGCATAGGCAGCATGAGGCTGCCATGAGCCTGTATTAGAAAATAATAACCCTAAATAAGGGAAAGTGCTAGTGCATTTTAAGGTGTTATCGCCTGATTTGATTGAGGTAATATTATATTTTTTTGGTCCACAGTTCATAATAAATGATTTGTTAAAATTAGTATTTAAACCCAACTCGGACATAAAAGCAACAAACCCAGTGATTAAAATACGTAAAGCATTAGGTGTACGCCCCATTAAAACTGCGTCATCCGCATAGAGTAAAACAGTAATGGGGGAACCATTTACCATAGGTACATCCTTGGTGGTCTTGCTCAAAGTGCTGCTCAACCCGTTAATATATAAGATAAAAAGCAGTGGGGCGAGTACGCGGCCCTGTCTGACTCCCCTGCTAATAAAAATATCATTAGATAATTCGCCCTCATTATTAATACGTACTCTGGCTTTTAAATCCCTATGTAAATAAGAAAGAAAGTATACCAATGAATCATCCAAACCATAATTAAGTAAAAGTGACCACAAACTAGAACGATTAACAAAATCAAATGCAGAACTCAAATCCATGAATCCCAAATAAAGCGGGGACTTCTTTACAATAATATATTTGGCCATGATCAAGTTCAAATTAAGACATTGTTCGATGGTGCCCACATGACTCCTAAATCCTAGTTGACTACAATTTAAAACATTATTGTCCTCAGCCCAGTTCCTAATCCTTTTAAAAATTACCCTTCCAAGGACCTTTAACGTGTTATCGATCAGTGAAATCGGCCGGTAACAGGCAGGGTCCATCCTGTCACCCTTTTTAAATATCGGTACGATGACACTATTTGACCATGATTCAGGAATTGAGCTGTCAGTTAGGTTATTAAATAAGTTGCATAGTAAAGGGGCCCAGAAATTAATCTCAGATTTGATCTGATCGATTGAAAGACCATCCGGGCCGGGAGCTTTATTTCCGGCGCTCTCTGCTATAGCATCTTCGACCTCGGATAATAAAATATACAAAGGTCCGGCAGTATTAGGTAGGGGGACAGTATCTAGAGAGGTACCAGGTGTAGCATAAATTTTAGAGAAATGCTCCACCCAAACCTCGCCAGTTATATTACAATTAATTGGTTTGATGTTTGTACCAAGGGATCTGAGGGACTTAACCTCTTTCCAAAAGCCTGTCGTATCTTTTAATGTAGCAGTACGACTGAGAGATTCCCAATGATCAATCACTAGGGCCTCAGATCGAATGCGTAGCGTGGCTTTATATTTTGATCTTAGGTCTCTCACAAGTAGGACATCCCTAGGGTTGGTTGTTAGGGCCGCCCTTAGGTCCCTATTAGCCTTAGAGCAGGAAGAGTCAAACCAGCGGGGGCCATGATCTTTATTAGGCCTGGCTGGTTTAGAAGATTCACTTTTAATCGCCCTGCAAAGATTACTAAAGGCGACTACCATATCATTGCCTGGACTATTATGCACCAGACAAATCTCTACTAGCTTTGGATATTTAGTAATAACTCTGGCTAAGATATCTTTGTTGTCCACCCCTTTCCATATTAATCTTAATTTATCAGTGGATAATGCCAGATTTTGTGCCCCTATCTCTACTCTCGATGCATCCTTCGAGGACTGCAGATTTTTTAAATATATTCTGAGTGGATAGTGGTCACTATATACGGAACAGATAACTTCTGCTCTCAGAATTATATCACTTATTGTCGAAGAAATAAACATATAATCTATTGTGGAAGCACAGCCTTGGCCAATATATGTAGGAGTCAGTATATTGCTAGCACTTGTTCCTGCAATTTCCATGGCATTCAATAGGTCATGAGAAGCTAGATGGTCTTTCAGCTCCTCTCCATTTCTACAAGTTGGACTGTAGCGGTACATATGGGCATTGAAATCCCCTCCAATACAAATGCCATCAAAGGTCCTATACTTCTGCCCCTCCACAATATCATTGATAAAATTAAATAATTTCAGAAAATTATTATTAGGGTGGGTAACAAAATCATTATTGTAAAAATTAATTATACATAGTTTCATCCTATTGGTATATTTCATAGCCATAAAACATTTACCCTGTGTAGGGATCAGTTTAGTTTGTACCCCGGTTTTTATTTTAGTCCAAATAGATAGGCCCCCACTGGGGCGACCCATAGATGAAGGGGATGCCATTAGTTTATAGCAGCTGAATCCCTCCATTGTAGGCATAGTTGTGCTCCAAGTCTCTTGTAGCATCAGTATGTCACAGTTGTCATTTACCCACTCTGACCATTCTTTAATTTTCAATTTAGAGATAAGACCCGCTATGTTCCAACTTACGAGAGATAGTTCAGAATCCTGGACAGACATTCTATGATTTAAGGGTTCTTGTCTATCTACAATCCGTGGCGGGAGTTGTGGATCTTCCAGAGGTTCAGAGGTGGGTGCAGAAAATAGTTCAACTAGATTGCTCACTAACGGTCAATCCAACATGTCCAAATCCGACAAAGGTGCATATCTATTAAACATCGTACATGGGAATGGAGCTGGCTGAAATTGCATAGGAGGTGGCTGAAAATGCATTGGATGAGGTTGAGGTTGCATTAAAGGTGGCCGAAATTGCATTGGAGGTGGTCTGTAAAAATAGCTCAGAGGTAGCATGGTTGCAAAAGTGGAAATAGCAGAGCAGTTATTATTTCTATTCAATAGATATCTTACAGTACCAGGATTTTTAAAATTAAGAACTATACAATCGCCTTCCTTATCTTTTAGTAGAGGTCCAACCCAAGACACCCTGCGAGCCGATAGAATCTCTCTCGAGATATCATATCCGACACCTTTGTGCTTGGTTAGCCAGTCTATGCTTTTATTTCGTAATTGTACCCACGATTCCCCCTGTTCCTCCCTCAGCGGTGGTACCCCCGCACGGACCAGGACAAAAGGGCAGGCATCCGGTGGCAAATGTAGGGCAGGCCCTTGGTGTCTGGGGGTCCTACCTTTCCCAGGTTGCCCGGTACCTTTGTTGTTATCAACGGTTAACCTTGCTGCTATTGTCGGTTGGGTGGGGCCCGTTGTTATGCTTGATGGAATTTGCATTGGTAGTAACGGAGGGGGCAGTTTTTCGTGGTGCCGGTGTTGGTGTAGGTTTGGAAGGTAAATTGGATTTCGCCATGTTCTTCCCGCCATTGACATTGGGAGTTTGGATTGTAGGTGGTACAATAGGCGGTGCTAATAATCCATGGTTGCTGGGGCCCCCACCCAATGAAGTGGAGGCTTCCTGCTTCTTCTGTAACAGAGTGTTACTTACAGACTCGAGCTCTTTTAGGAGACGGTCAGCTCTAATTTGATCTAGTATAACAGACCCCTTTCTTTTTACTTCCTCGTTTTTAACCAAATTATCTAATCTATCAAGTCTTTTAAAAACGTTATTAAACTGTGTGATCATTTGCTTCTCTAATCGGTTAAAAATAGTGTCCACTATAGTTTCTATGAGATTTCCATTTTGTTTTGAGAGGTTATAATTATCTCCCATTAATGTGGTTTGTGTCCATATTGTGTTAGAGTTCCCACTTGAGTTACTGGTGGTTGCGGTAAGAATATCATCCGCATCTGCTGAGTCTATATCGACCACATGAGTAGTTTGTGCCCCAGAAGATTTTTGTTTATTCCATAGACTCTGTGGCGTGGGCTGGCTCTTATTAATTAGTAGTTGTTTCCTTTTATTGGCACTTAGCTTAGCGGTACCTCTTTTGCGTTTTTCCCCTCCCTGTTTATTTTTGGCTTCCATAGATCCAGTGGTGTTAGCAACTTCTTGCGAGTCAATTGTAATAATGGGGGCAACTTCTGTCAACAGCGGTGCAGGGGGTGTAGGTACCGGTACCGGTTTTGTAATTACAACAGATGGTGATAATGGGATTCTTGGGCAAGTTGACGATGGTATTGGCTGTGTAATATTGTTGGTACAGCTCAAAGACATTCTTCTTTCAGTGTCAGCAATTTCATTAGAAACCAAGTTAAGAGCATTTTCAAGTAGGGACTCAAATGTAGCGGGGGGGAAAGGGAAATCATCCTGTGTGGCAGCTATATCAGCAGACTCCATGATATGCGAAGTGAACTCACCACAACAAGATGGCAATGATAGAGGTGTGGCCCGCCCGACCACAGCTGACCACTGACGGCCACAGACGGCCCGCCCTCTGCCCGGGCTCCGCCCAGCGTCGCCCGCGCGCGTCCCGCGACGCGGAGGGAGCGTCCGGTTTTCGTAGCGCCTCCGGGCGCGCAGCGTCAGGCAGCAGGAAGTGGGCGCAAAGCTCCCTGGGAGCTGTAGTCTCCAGCCGCGGGCCGCGAGTTGAAGTTTGCGGCGCGGCGAGACCACAGCGTGCAGGACCCAGGAGTGAGCGAGCGCCTGTCACCAAGTAGGTTCCCAAGTCTCTGGGCGTGATGTGAGCCCCCCGCTCCACCGAGGGAGCGTCCGGTTTTTGTAGCGCCTCCGGGCGCGCAGCGTCAGGCAGCAGGAAGTGGGCGCAAAGTTCCCTGGGAGCTGTAGTCTCCAGCCGCGGGCCGCGAGTTGAAGTTTGCGGCGCGGCGAGACCACAGCGTGCAGGACCCAGGAGTGAGCGAGCGCCTGTCACCAAGTAGGTTCCCAAGTCTCTGGGCGTGATGTGAGCCCCCCGCTCCACTGAGGGAGCGTCCGTTTTTTGTAGCGCCTCCGGGCGCGCAGCGTCAGGCAGCAGGAAGTGGGCGCAAAGCTCCCTGGGAGCTGTAGTCTCCAGCCGCGGGCCGCGAGTTGAAGTTTGCGGCGCGGCGAGACCACAGCGTGCAGGACCCAGGAGTGAGCGAGCACCTGTCACCAAGTAGGTTCCCAAGTCTCTGGGCGTGATGTGAGCCTCCCGCTCCACCGAAGGAGCGTCCGGTTTTTGTAGCGCCTCCGGGCGCGCAGCGTCAGGCAGCAGGAAGTGGGCGCAAAGCTCCCTGGGAGCTGTAGTCTCCAGCCGCGGGCCGCGAGTTGAAGTTTGCGGCGCGGCGAGACCACAGCGTGCAGGACCCAGGAGTGAGCGAGCGCCTGTCACCAAGTAGGTTCCCAAGTCTCTGGGCGTGATGTGAGGCATTACTACTTTCAGTAGAGAGGAGGTTCTAGTTTGCAATACAGCTTATCAGGGAAGCAGGTGGTGTATGGTGGATAAACAGAGAACCTGAAGCTCACTCACATGCCATGCAGAAGTGATAGCAACCAGGAACAAAGTTTTATTGGTTATAAGCTGCAAAGGATAGCTGTGGAGCAGCTTAAATGAAATACACCTTAAGTAAGTTCAAGTTTGAGGTCTCATTGGGGTATGACAAACAGAGAAGGAGAAAACATGTGCTTTAGCCCTTTCAAAATCACATCATGACTGGTGATTTATACAAAAAGGGCTGATCAGGCAACCGTGAGAGAGCCAAGAGGGCTGAAAGATAACTTTTACCTGTACCCATAACAAGGCCTTGTTTAGACTAGAGCCTGAAAAAATAATAAAACAAACATTTTGGCCTTGTGGTCAACCTGGCGAGTGCCACACCAAAACACAAATGTGACCCAACACCCAGCATATACAGTTTTCATTGAGGAACGTCTGGCTGTCAAGATGATATCAACCACATCCAGAGGAAGGTTGAAGGTGTTCAGCTGTCACAGCTCTATCTCTATGCATAAAGGTGCAGGTTGGGAAAGCCCTGGTAAAGAATCCTGCCATGCTGTCGTAACAGCAGGTCCCACCAGAGGGGCAGACTGATTAAAGGATATATGCTTAAGCCCAGAAGTTCTGGATACCAAACTCTCTATGTCCAAGTCTGGAGACGCTTGGATGACCTGGGCCCGATCTGTCATGATGTTCAGAACTATGGGCAGCAGTGGTATAGGCAGAAAGACATACAGGAGTCCCGAGTTCCACTTGAGGTGGAAAGTGTCTCTGAGTGAGTGACATTTTGGAAACTGCAATACACAGAAGTACTGACACAAAGTGTTCTTGGCGTCGGAGAATAGATCTAGCCAAGTGTTTAACTGTCACTTGTGATCTGCTAGGTGCTGATTGCAGAGTTTGTCCTCCCTAGTGTTCAGGGAGATGACCAGGTAGTTTGGCATCAGGAAGATCCCTTGGTGGCCCAACCATTTCCAGAAGTGCAAGACCTCCTGGCAAAGGGTCTATGCCCCCACTGTTTGTTGCAGCACTACATGGCAAGGGTGTTGCCCATGAGTATCTGTACCTTTCTCCCCTCGAAGCGCCAAGTGGATAGACTTCAGCTCCAGGAGACTGATGTGGAGCTGGTACTCTGCCGAAAACCAGAGGCCTCCCCCCTTTACCTTTCACAGCTCGTCACACCAGCCCAGAAGTGATGTATTAATCACCACTGTGAGCTCTGGGTGGGGAAGGGAGGGAGGTCTACCTTCGACCCAATCGCAGCCCAGTAGCCACCATTGCAGATCTTTCACCGCCTCCTTCAAAATCTGCAAGTCTTCATATAGGTCCCCTTGATGTTGGGCCCACCAAGATTTCAGATCCTACTGCAGAACCCGCATATTACCGCCTGGTGTGCTCGACCAGCAGGATGCGGTAGGCCATCAGTTCCAGCAGCTTCAAAGTCAACCTCAAATCCAGGCCAGAGCCTGAAAGATTGGCATCATAGCCTAAAAGGGCTGAACTCTCATTCCCAGAGGAAAGGCACACAACTGAACTGTGTCCAGAACGGTTCTAATGAAGGGAAGTGTCGTAAAAGGAGTCAGGTGTGACTTCGGCATGTTGATCGAGAACCTCAGATGGCAGGATGTTTGTCATAAACTGGAGGTGGATGACGACTGCCTGGGGTGAGCCTGTCTTTAACAGCCAGTCGTTGAGGTGGGAGAAGTTTGGTATCTCTGAAAGCCAAAAGTGTGCGGCCACCACTTACGTGAACACTAAAGGGCACTTGTGAAACAAAAGGGGAGCATTCTCCTCTCATCACGAACCGCAGGTAGTGCCAATGGGCTTGCAGGACAGAAATATGAAAAAAGGCATCCTGCAGGTCCAGCGCCACCATCCAGTCTCCAGGGATGAGAGAAGACAAAACCTGGGCTAGGGTAGGCATATTGAACTTCTGCTTCCAGAGTCAAGAATAGGCCGAAGATCTCCGTCGATCTTGGGCACCAGATATTGGCTGGAACAACCACCACACCCTACTTCTGGCATCTTCTTTACAGCCCCTTTGGCCAAAAGGGCTTTGTTAGGGTTAACCCTGCCTCTGGATGGAAAGCCCTTCTTGCCCACCTACAGCTGCAGTCTGGCACATTTCATCTGGGGTCTCCTTTGGAGTAAGCACATTACAAACAATGCTAAAGACAACAATGCGCTGGACACCCAAGATTTATGTAGACTCAGTTGTTTCATCTATACTTACTGCTGAAAGATTTCTAGGACTGTTGGTGACCACAAAAATTACCAAATGTATCTGCAATTCCTTGTATAAACATTTGATAGTATATATTTTCACTTTGATATGTGTACTTGTGTGTCCTCTGAACCAGGTCTAATTCCCACAACAAATCGAAATAGACATCTTGCAAGATTGTAAACTCTTGTCAGCCATCTTCTAAAAAGGGTCTGTTACATATAGAGACCACAACTTTGCTCAGCGCTCATGACTGCAGAGGAGCTGAAAGTTTGTCATTGGCAGAAAAGTTAGGACAGTTGCAAATGAGTATAAAATAATCCTTCACTTCATCTGGTCACTCCGAAACGGAGGTTTTAGACTACAAAGCCTGTGCCCCTGAATGTGGGTTTTTGAGAGTACTGTTTCAGAGGAACTCAACGATCTTCAACAGACTAAGAAGCCCAAGGATTTAGTTCCTCTTGAGCAGAGCCATCAAAATGCTCTTACGGAAGACCGATGCAAAATGATGGCAAACATTCAAAAAGATCTGACGGCAGCTTGATTTAAAGACTGCACCCTTGGCCGGTCAGGTAACCAATTATAAGATCAAGTAAATACACAGCTTTTGGAAGGAACAACAAGAAGTGTTGTGGGGGGATCCCATTTTGGGACTGCCCCCACTCCAACCAATATGTTGGTCAATGTTCCATCTCCTTTACCTTTGGCTCCACCAGAACTTTTCACCGGGATTCCACCGGGTCCAAGTTATTTTAACACAAATGTAACTTAATTTTATGGAAAACCATCCGCTTTCCCTGATGATCAATCCAGCGTAGGGTTCCTTATTTTTGAATTGTAGATGCAGTCAACTCGGCAGTACCCTAGCATATTCTCATGACCCCATTTTGTATTACTAGGGGAGATTTACGAAAGAGTTTGTGAGCCTTTTTTCTTTGGACAGCTATTACTGAGTCAGCAGACTTGTCTCAGGGGCTTATTGGTCTAAAGAGAAGAGAGCCGCCTTGTATTACCAAGGCCTCAGGGATGACTTGAAGGATATAACAAACTGATCCACAGCATATAACATGTCCTGACCTAATTAATCTCACTATGTTTAGATAATAGTTTAGCAGAGCGAAAGAGTGAGAATAAAAGAAGACACTTATTTTTATTAAGACTCAAGAAAAAGTATCCCCATTGAATGAGACATAATAACCAATGGAAATAGGGGTATCTAGGGACCCCTATCCCCAGAGGAACATACATGCCACAAGAAAGGACAATGTTTATTTTGCAGTAAGAAAGGTGATTTTATAAAGAATTTACAGTTAAACCTAAGCCTTCCTCTTTAACAGAGAAACGAACATATTATCGACAAATAGTACTCGGGTTAAACTAAGATGCTGTGGGAAAGACAGATGAGTTTCTGGAGCACATAGTTAACAACTCCTGAACAACTAATAGCAAATGCATACTAATCAGCAGTTCCTCACCTGCCAATCAATACAAGATTGAAGTATGAGGGATTTTCTGAGGCAATAGTTATCACGTTAGACTGGAGCTAAAGGAAATTCATATTGTAAGGCTTTACAATATAAAAAGGACCTAGTAAACATCTGGGCCTATCACTCACCAAGCGTGTAGCACATTTGAGTTGTGGAGAGAATCATCCGGAGGAGACAGGTTTTGATGTAAGGGCTGCTCCACAATTCAAAATAATTGTGAGCATGCCAGGTTGATCATGCACAATACAGTTGTAGATTGGGCTGCAAGTAATGTGAATTTTCCTTCTGAATGTTTTAAAATAATTGCTTAAAATCTGATTGAGAAATCAGAAGTGCAAGAGAAAATCCTAAGATTAAACCCTTCTTAGCAACTGCTGCCAAACAGTATACAAACCTACCTGATGATTGCTCTGATTTTGCTGAAGTATTCAGTGTAGCCAAAGCAGAAATATTACCACCACAACCAACATATGATTGCCAAATAGACTTGGTTCTGACTGCCAAGATTCCCTGTAGTTGAAGACATTTGCTAACTGAAAAAGAGAACCAACATCCAAGGAATACCTGAACAGATACCAATAAAATGGCTTTATACGACCTTCTAAGTCACCAGCTGCTTCACCAGTCTTCTTCATTTCAAAATCTAACGACGAGTTAATGACATGCATTGATTACTGAGCCCTAACTAGTAAGACAGTCAAGAACAGTATTTCCTTTCTGATCATACCAGTCGTGTTGGATCAGGTAAGAAAAGTAGTAATCTACACCAAGTAGGATCTACGAGGAACTTCCACTTGGTCAGGAGAGGAGTTAAGTAAAAGGCTGGCTTGCGCACTCGATATGGATTATTTGACTACTGGGTCATGCATTTGGACTCTGCAACGCACCCGAGCATTCCATTTTATTGTGAATCATGCCCTCTCTTAATTCTTTGATAGATTTGTCATTGTATATATCAATGATCTTCTGATTTACTCCCACTGACAAGTAGAACATGCAACACGTGTAATGACCATTCTTGCGACCTTAACACATCATGGACTCTACTATAAGTAATCCAAGTGTAAGTTTTGTACCAACAAAGTAGAATTCCTAGGATTCACACTATACCCACAAGATATTATCGTAGCTGAAAGAATGATTAAAGCAATACATTATTGGGCATGTCCTCAGAATATTAGACATTCAAAAAGTCCTACATTTCTCCAATTTTTACTGGTAATTGTTGGATCACCTTTTTTATCAAAAAAGCTCAAGCCAATTTAATAAGGGCAAATAGGGATCCAGAACTCAGGCGAAGGACAGATCCAGATGCAATAAGAGCTACGTTTCAAAGATTTTATCAAAAACTATATGGAGATACAGATATACAACAGGATATAATTGTGTAGTGTAGTTCCTATATTCCCAATAGGCTCCTCGCATTGGAATTATAAATCCTATAGATTTGACGTAGGACTTAGGTCTGTAGGTCTTTATCGAATATACTAAACTTAATTGTGAGTGCCAGCTAGCTCAGAGGTCACTAGAAACTTTCTCGAATACACAAGAAGGGATTAGTTTCTGAAAACCGCATAAACATGACAACTTTGTTTCCCTGGGACTGGAAAATATCTTCAGAGTCATAGAAACAATAGATCACTATTTTACTCAGTGTTGGACTTTGGCCCTTAGGGCAGGTTCACCCCGAGACTTTTTGCTTGAAATGGTGACCTGGAGATGGTGATTTTTGGATTCTGCGCACTTTCACTGTGTCCCAGTGGAAAGTGCGTGCGCACTCTGAGTGCATGTGCTGAGCTAGGTCTGCCCGCCCATAGGAATGCATGGGGAATGTATGTGTCCCTGGTAGTTCCTGATGCGTGGGGTGTACAGGCTTGAGTCTGGTATGTGTGAACTCATGAGAATGAATGCTGCGCAACGGTATGTGCGGCTTGTATGTGTCTAGTAGCGAAGCGCCATTTCTAGACATGGCTGTACGTGTGCTGTGAGGGTGCTGGCGTGTGATTGGCTGGAGCTGGCTGGCATGCCAGGCTCCAGGAAGTCTGGATGGGTCTGCCCGGTGGTGAGTGGGAGATTAGCATGAGTAATGTGTGGGAGGAGTGTACCTGTGTCCTGGATGGGCTGGGTTTTCCCCACACAATGCTGGCTCCGCCCCCCTGTGGTGTGTCTAATGACCCAAGCCCTGCCAGTGAATAGAGAGGGTGGTTGAGGTAAACGGAGTACTCAAGAACCAGCTGCGACTGGTTCCGCCCCCACTCTGCACCCTTGAACAAAGGAATGCACTGTATAACAAGCATTGGAAATGCAATAGGTCTCGCAGCATTAGAGTTAGTGCATTTAGAATTGTTTATGGGTTTTTTGTTGTAAATCTTTTGCATTTTTATTTTTTGTAGCCAATGCTAAAGAATTACAAATCAAAAAAGCAATAAACATTTGTAAAAGCTTTAACTAAAAATCCTGTGAGAACTATTGCACTGTGTGAGGGTGAGGTGTTGAGGGTGAGTGAGGGTGGGGGTGAGTGAGGAGTTGAGTGTGAGTGAGGTGTTGAGGGTGAGTGAGGTGTTGAGGGTGAGTGAGAGTGAGAGTGAGTGAGGGTGAGGGTGAGGGAGGGTTATTGTGAGTTAGGGTGAGGGGTTGAGGGTGGGTGAGGGTGAGGGTGAGGTGTTGAGGGTGAGTGAGGATGAGTGAGGGTGAGTGAGGGGTTGAGGGTGAGTGAGGGTGAGTGAGGGTGAGTGAGGGTGAGTGAGGGTGACTGAGTGTGAGTGAGAGTGACTGAGTGTGAGTGAGTGTGGGTGAGTGAGGGTGAGGGTGAGGGGGTGTGAGGGTGAGGGGGTGTGAGGGTGTGTGAGGGTGAGGGGGTGTGAGGGTGTGTGAGAGTGTGAGGGTGAGGGGGTGTGAGGGTGAGGGTGTGTGAGGGTGAGGGGGTGTGAGGTTGTGTGAGGGTGAGAGGGTGGGGTGAGGGGGTGTGTGAGGGTGAGATCTGTTTATTAGGGGTAACTATACTAGTGATAGAAGGTATTGGAGCAGAGCAATGAGGGCAGGTACTGTGATTTAATAACGGCAGAGACTCCGGGTCAAGCAAAGGGCATGTATTGGGCAGAGTGGCGCAGTATTGTAATAGCGTTGCTTTTGCATGCATGAGAGATTCGTTTTGGTAATTGACCAGGGGTCATGGCCCTTGGCCCGGTACCGGCACGGACGGGCGCAGACTGGCTTGCCTTTGGCAGACGGGCTTAATATCGGCCCATTAAAAGCACTGGAACTTTTGCTCCTTTTATGCATCAACAGCTTGCATTGTAATGCAATATCATTTGTACTATACCTCTATCTGTCCCTTGTGTGACCTCAACGCTTATACCTCACTATCTCAAAGAATGCACGATTGTGTGCTCTTAGATGCGAGGGTGCTCTTTAGGTCATATGTATATGCGGGGGGTCTGGGAGGCAGCCTACCACAGGGAGGTCTACCCCCAGGCAGTTTGGAAGAGTGGCGCAGTCCAGAACTGCCATTTTGTTTTGTGCCACACGTGTAGCCCAAAATAGCCCAAGTGTATATAGTGGTTTCCGTTGGGCTCCCTGCCACCATTTTGGGTTCCGGTTACCTGGTGGCAGGGAGATAATGTTGTTGCGTTTTTCGCCCACCCGCTTGTCCCCATAGCTAGTGTATGGCCTGGGCTTTCATCATTTGGGTGATCTTTTGGGCTCCTTCGTTGAGAATGGTGCGCAGGGGTTACTTTGTGAATGTTGCTGCTTGGAACAGGTGCTTGGAGGGGGCCTGGAAAGTTTTGCCTGAGTTTACACTTTGGTTTACGTTTTCAGTTGATAAACCATATGCAAACGGAGGGTAGGCTTAATTTTAGGACATTCGTTGCTTAGAGGTTCATACATGCAGTCATAGGCTATAGGGTAAATCTAAAGTTGAAAATGTTAAGTTGCACTACAGTTAGATAGTTGCGGGTTGGACATGTGGGGGGTCGGTAGGGGTGATGTATAGCTAGGTTTTCGTTTTGTAAGGTGGTACGCCAGGTAAAGTTTGCGATGTGCACAGGTTTCAATATAGCAGCCATTGTCACACAACAAAGTGGTTGGTGTTATGTTCTGCGCCCCTCTCTCCCAATTGGGTGACTTGCATGGGTACTACAGACCTGCACAATCGTGTGGCAGAATGATTGATGCATCATAGCGCTGCGAGAGGGTTTTAAGAAAGTGCAGATTAGAGGAATGCCTGGGGTTAGCTAGGCGGATATGCTGATTAAGACTGTTCGTCTAGTAGCAGGTAGAGGGAGAATTCAGACCTGGGAGGTGAGGATGTATAGGTGTCACGTGATCTCAGCGTGGAGCAATATGCGAGACGGGCTGTAGTAGCGCAGCACAGTGCGCAGCTATGATGCTAGGTGGAAATGGCGGCGCCTAGAGACTGCAAGAGGTGGTGCTTAGAATGTGACTGACTGGCAGATCAGGACGGTGCACACGTTTTAGATTCCTTTGCGGTTTTGACCCAGAGCAACAGGGCGTCTTCAATTTTGGCTCTGCCTGGAGATGGGAGGGGGCGGGACTCAAGTGGTTCTATTTCAGTCCGGACGCTGCTTTGGTGACGAGGCCACAGCTGTGTGACTGTCGACGGCAGACATCTGGGCTGCCGGGACGGGGGCAGGCCCTGCAGACCTTGCCTTCGCAATGGAATCTGGCTTTATATAGCGCGTTGCAGGCGATGTGCTGACCCAGGCAGCGATATCCTGGCGGCGGAAATACAAAACAATGGCTATCGAACAGACGGCGAGGGGAGGAGAGTAGGAGGAGGAGAGTAGGGGAGGCACGGCCTAGCGGCCGTGCAATCAAGAAGTGAGGGGGCGGGAGAGTAGGCAAGGCAGGCGGCTGGGGGGAGGGGGGAGGAGAAATGCGACGCGACATGGCAGGCAGGGGAGGGGGCGGAGCGGGGGTGTGGGAGGAGTGCGGGAACAGACAGAGTAGGAGGAGGAGAGTAGGGGAGGCACGGCCTAGCGGCCGTGCAATCAAGAAGTGAGGGGGCGGGAGAGTAGGCAAGGCAGGCGGCTGGGGGCATGTGCACGCGCTTTTAAGCTCAATGCGCATGCGCATTGAGCTTAAAAGTCACGGGCACTGCAAGGAATCGCCACGATTCCTTGCAAGTTGGATAAAGAGTGGATGAGCCCCTATAGTCTCGCTTGCTCGATGCGCATGCGCATCGACAGGCGAGACCTAAAAATGGGGCTGTGTCCCCACTGAAGTTGTTCTCTTCCAGGATCCTGAGGGGGCTGTTGCTGCTGCTGCTGGGCCAGAGGACCGCCACTTGGGGTGTCTCCCTGCCTGGAGACCCAGTGTGCTGGCTCTGGGCCCAGCCTTGCCCCCCCTACAAGGAACTTTCCCTGTGATCCTGCCCTGCTGAGGGCACCTGGAAGCGCTGGGATTATTGCTAGCGCTAGGAGCGCTGAGGATTTCCCTCCGAGCGCCTGGGAGCGCTTCCCTTGATTTGCGGGGCTAGATTTGCCCCCTAGCGCTGAGAGCGCGCCCTATTGCCTGCCAGCGCCTCGGGGCGCTTTATTGTTTCAGCCGGTGCCCACCCGGCATTGCCCCGGTGATTTGCTGCTATTTTTTAAACTCGAGGGAGCCCTCGGTTTATTGAGCCCCCGCCTAGAAGTGCCGGAGACGGGCCGCCGCGCTGCCCGCGACGACCCGGAAGTGCTCCTGCCAGCCGGCCAATCCGAGCGCGGCCCGGCAGAAGTCCCGCCCCCACAGCCGCGACCCGGAAGTCAGGCAGGCCGGGGGCAGGACAGAGAAGCAACCGGAAGCGGACGGGAGGCCACCCCGCGCTCCGGTGAGGACAGAAGCCGGCGTCTTTCCTTGTCTCCCCTCCCAGGCTCCCTAAGCGAGGGAGAGCCCAGGAGAGGGAGGGAGAAGTCTGAGGAGAGCCCCGGGACCAGCGGGAGAGACCCGCCTCCGCTGGAGACCAGCCGGTGAGTGTGGCCGTTCTGGAGGGAGGGGCGCCGGGACACATTGTCGGTGTCCGCCCCCCCCCCGCCGCTCTCTGTAGCGCGACCTCGCGCCTTTGTGTTTTGAGCCTGAGGGCTCAGGGGGCACTTGTGAGCGACCCGAGTCCCCAAGAGGGGGACTCCAACCCGAGCCAGAGAGGCTCCACCGAGGGAAAGCACCTCCGCGTTTGTGGAGCCACGAGGTACCCCGGGGGCACCAGTAGCGTTAGAGCCCAGCGAGGCTCTTGGCCAGCATTATTGCTTTGGGTCCCCAGAGCGAGGGACCCCCCAGCCCAGCGAGGCCGTACCTTTCTGTTGCTGGAGCCCTGAGAGGCTCAGCAGCCCCCCTTGCTGGTGAGAAAGCCTAAGAGAGGCTCACCAGTGCCACAGTGGTGGTTCTTTGAGCCCAGAGAGGCTCCAACTTTGCGCTAACTTTCCCTGCTCCAGTTGCCCAGCACTTTGTGGGCAACTACCACGTTTAGGCCCTGACATTGGGACACTGGGACGGTCACAGGTGGTGACTGGTGAGTTTGGGGAAGTTGGTATTTGTTCTGCACCTCTGAATGTATTGATTATGCGTCATGTGCCTTTACACCTCTGAATGTATTGTGATGCATCATGTGTTTTCCTCTTTACACCTCTGAATGAATGTTATGCATTGCATCATGTGTTTTCCTCTTACACCCCTACAGGTATTGTAATACATAGGTGGTTGTTTTCTCCCTAGTACAGGTGGTGCTAGTGAGGTCCTGGTTACCAGTGATTACTGGTTGTGTGCTAATTTTGTGCTATATTCTATGTACTAAGTGCTATTTCTGAAAGTGCTACTTCTGATTCCTGACAGTGGTCCAGGTGGCCCTGTCTTGTACATGTCCCCTGTAAATTCTGCCCGTGCCTATGGCACATTGTAAAGTGTGTGTTTTATCTAATGTGTTTTGGTGTAATACAAAGGCTATTTTTTATATAACCTTGTGTGGAGTTTCCTTTGTGGTGGGCCTTTGGTTGTTGTTGCTGGGGTGCGTGCGCAAATACTTAACCTACATCGCCTCCAAGTTTAGCCTTGCTGCTCGCGCCACGTTACCTAGAGGGTGAGTAGGGGTTATCTTGGCGTGTAACTCCCTTGCCCTGACTTGGGTGTGGTGGTCTCTGACTGACTTTGGCGAAAGCCCTGGCCAGCCAGGGATCCCATTTCCAACATTGGCGGCAAGCGGCGGGATAAGGATTTGTGTTTGCGTTGTACCTTAGTAGTAACTGGCCATACCGCAAAACTCTGCATTTAGATGACCACATTTTAGGGGATTGTATTGTTTTGGAAGTTTCATTATTTTCTTCTCCTGAAGAGTGTCATTTGATTGTGTTCAGTACATTTGTCCCCCGCCCTGCTTCCAGAGTTTGGTACCTGTGTCGCTTTTGGTCAGGTTGAGAAGTCAGGGGTGGTAGAAACTGCCTTACCGATCCGAGGGGAGGGTGTGTGTGGATGAATGGTGTGTTTTCCTGGACGCATGAGTAGGAGTTCTCTTTGATAAGGAGATTGTTGAAGTTTTGGAATTGTGTCCTCTTACTTCAGATTGTTCAGTCCCCTGTGTTGCACGTGTCTGTGAGCATCTTGCCAAGATGGAGTCTGCTTTTAATGTCTGGGGTCTGTTTTTGCATGAACTGAGAGAGTTTTGCGAAGAGAGAGACATTGCAGTGAATGAGTCAGACACCCAGTCCCAACTTAGGGGTAACCTGATCCAATGGCAGAAGGATGACTGGGAGCGTGAGCACAGTGAGCAGAGGGCCCGGGTCTCACACCATGAGGGTGGTGGGTCAGAGGGGAGCCCTGAAGAGTCTGAGGAGGAAGAAGATGATAGCACAGGGACGCCAGCAGATAGTGAGGACCCCATAGATAGGGAGTCCCTTGCTGGGTCCAGTTTAGGAGGCAGCGCCTCATCCCTTTCCCTGTCCCCAGAGGAGCTGGAAGATAGGAGGAGAGAAAGGGAGCACCAGCTGGCTTTAGAAAAGCTCAGGTTGGAGCATGCCCAGGCTATGGCACAGCTGGGCATTAGAAGGCAACAGCTGGAGGTTAAGAAGCAACAGCTGGAGACCGAGAGGGTCTTAGCGCAGGACAGGATAGAGGAGGCTGAGAGGGCCGCCACCAGAGGCAAAGTAGCTCTGGAGGGTAGACTATCCCCTGCGCGCAGTGTTGAGTGTCTGGATCCCCCAGGGAGGGTTGGGTCCAGTGGTGGCAGCTATTTAAATCTCAGTCTAGAAAGTCCCAGTTCCCAGAGTATGGTTCCTGTTTCCCCAGAGGAGGAGAATAGGTTGAGGTTTAGGAACCTTAGGAAACCGTCTCATCAGTCTTGGGAAGACTTTGAGGATGACTGTTGTAGAGCCCTGTGTGATTGGGTACGGGAGCCCACGAAATGTGATTGGGACCTATTGCTCGATATGTTTCTCAGAGAGCAGTTGCTCAGTTGTTGTTCACCAGGGTTGCGCCAACACCTGTTAGGGTGTGGATTGTCTGAACCATGTGAGCTGGCAGAGGAAGCAGACCGCTGGGAAGGGACCAGAGGTTCTGTAGAGTCATTGGTGAGTGACTCCAAAAGTAGTGGGTCAGGGATCTTCCAGCCCAGCGTGGTGGAAGAGGCTCAGTGTAGCCCAGCGAGGTCCCAGTATAGTGAGAAGGGTGGAGGTGCTGACTGCCTGGCTCAGTGGAGCAGGAGTCAGTGGGTGGCTGAGAGCCCCCAGAGGCCCGAAGCCCTGTCTCAGAACCTGGGTGGTTTCTTGAGGGAACACCAGGTTGGGGACCTAGGCTGTCCTGGTAACCCAGTTGAGGAGGATCTCCTAGTGAGTAGAGGACCTGGAGCGTCTGTAACCAGAGCTCCTGTGGTTCTAGAGGCTGGCAGTACCGCTCCGGTAGGGAGGGTACAGGAGTCCAGAGTGAGGAGTGATTGGGGGAGTTCCCCAGTGGAAGGACCAGTGGGTCAGGGACTACCCAGTTGGGCTAGGTTCCCGTGTAGTGACCATGGTAACACCACTTCTGGTCTGGGGGATCGTCACGCACTGTCAGGTGGACAGAGGGCGGGAGATCTGCGCCAGACAGACAATCACACAACAGATGTGTCATTTGTTAGCCTCAGGGGGATTGTGTGTGAGTCCCCAGAAGTCCTGGAGTGCCAGGCAATTGTTCCACCGAAGGTTTTAGACCAGAGGTTGGAAGGCCAGGTTCAGGGTCAGCCTGACCTGAAGGGTAGGACGACTGTAACCAGTGTCCTGACCGGTTATTCTTCCAGAGGAACTTCTCCAGGTGGGAGAGGGCAGACCTCTGGAAGGGGGTGCAGAGGGTGGGAGAGCCCACCTCTGACCCCGGTGCAACCTGAGTGGATAAGCCCTGGGTTGGAATGGCGTTCTAGGGGTACCCCTCGCAGAGGGAGGAGGAACCCTAGGAGAAGAGGTAAGGGGAGGAGAGCCTTCCCTGAGACTCCTGGTCCGCCTGAGGTTGTAGGCCTTAGGCTGGAGAACAAGTGGCAGTCTAGTCCTGTCTTGCGGACAGGAAGAGTGGAAAATGGCTCCTATGTGCCAGGGGTTACTACCCCCCACTCTGCGAATTGGCATGGACCAATGGCACCTGGGTGGCCCAGGGCCTGGTCCTGGCCGCGGACAACTTGGGAGTACCAGTGGGGTAGCCCAGTTGGTCCAGACAGTGTGTTTAGAAGGAATCCCATGGGTTCACCGTGGCGTAGAACAGGAGGGTGTCCCTGCAGTTGTGGGCCCGCGTCCGTGTTCTATCGCCCCAAGCAGGGAAGTCCATCACGGTGGTGATTGGTGTCCCCTGCGTTTTGGCTGGAAGGGGGTTATGTTGGACTTTGGCCCTTAGGGCAGGTTCACCCCGAGACTTTTTGCTTGAAATGGTGACCTGGAGATGGTGATTTTTGGATTCTGCGCACTTTCACTGTGTCCCAGTGGAAAGTGCGTGCGCACTCTGAGTGCATGTGCTGAGCTAGGTCTGCCCGCCCATAGGAATGCATGGGGAATGTATGTGTCCCTGGTAGTTCCTGATGCGTGGGGTGTACAGGCTTGAGTCTGGTATGTGTGAACTCATGAGAATGAATGCTGCGCAACGGTATGTGCGGCTTGTATGTGTCTAGTAGCGAAGCGCCATTTCTAGACATGGCTGTACGTGTGCTGTGAGGGTGCTGGCGTGTGATTGGCTGGAGCTGGCTGGCATGCCAGGCTCCAGGAAGTCTGGATGGGTCTGCCCGGTGGTGAGTGGGAGATTAGCATGAGTAATGTGTGGGAGGAGTGTACCTGTGTCCTGGATGGGCTGGGTTTTCCCCACACAATGCTGGCTCCGCCCCCCTGTGGTGTGTCTAATGACCCAAGCCCTGCCAGTGAATAGAGAGGGTGGTTGAGGTAAACGGAGTACTCAAGAACCAGCTGCGACTGGTTCCGCCCCCACTCTGCACCCTTGAACAAAGGAATGCACTGTATAAAAATGGGGCTGTGTCCCCACTGAAGTTGTTCTCTTCCAGGATCCTGAGGGGGCTGTTGCTGCTGCTGCTGGGCCAGAGGACCGCCACTTGGGGTGTCTCCCTGCCTGGAGACCCAGTGTGCTGGCTCTGGGCCCAGCCTTGCCCCCCCTACAAGGAACTTTCCCTGTGATCCTGCCCTGCTGAGGGCACCTGGAAGCGCTGGGATTATTGCTAGCGCTAGGAGCGCTGAGGATTTCCCTCCGAGCGCCTGGGAGCGCTTCCCTTGATTTGCGGGGCTAGATTTGCCCCCTAGCGCTGAGAGCGCGCCCTATTGCCTGCCAGCGCCTCGGGGCGCTTTATTGTTTCAGCCGGTGCCCACCCGGCATTGCCCCGGTGATTTGCTGCTATTTTTTAAACTCGAGGGAGCCCTCGGTTTATTGAGCCCCCGCCTAGAAGTGCCGGAGACGGGCCGCCGCGCTGCCCGCGACGACCCGGAAGTGCTCCTGCCGGCGGGCCAATCCGAGCGCGGCCCGGCAGAAGTCCCGCCCCCACAGCCGCGACCCGGAAGTCAGGCAGGCCGGGGGCAGGACAGAGAAGCAACCGGAAGCGGACGGGAGGCCACCCCGCGCTCCGGTGAGGACAGAAGCCGGCGTCTTTCCTTGTCTCCCCTCCCAGGCTCCCTAAGCGAGGGAGAGCCCAGGAGAGGGAGGGAGAAGTCTGAGGAGAGCCCCGGGACCAGCGGGAGAGACCCGCCTCCGCTGGAGACCAGCCGGTGAGTGTGGCCGTTCTGGAGGGAGGGGCGCCGGGACACATTGTCGGTGTCCGCCCCCCCCCCTGCCGCTCTCTGTAGCGCGACCTCGCGCCTTTGTGTTTTGAGCCTGAGGGCTCAGGGGGCACTTGTGAGCGACCCGAGTCCCCAAGAGGGGGACTCCAACCCGAGCCAGAGAGGCTCTACCGAGGGAAAGCACCTCCGCGTTTGTGGAGCCACGAGGTACCCCGGGGGCACCAGTAGCGTTAGAGCCCAGCGAGGCTCTTGGCCAGCATTATTGCTTTGGGTCCCCAGAGCGAGGGACCCCCCAGCCCAGCGAGGCCGTACCTTTCTGTTGCTGGAGCCCTGAGAGGCTCAGCAGCCCCCCTTGCTGGTGAGAAAGCCTAAGAGAGGCTCACCAGTGCCACAGTGGTGGTTCTTTGAGCCCAGAGAGGCTCCAACTTTGCGCTAACTTTCCCTGCTCCAGTTGCCCAGCACTTTGTGGGCAACTACCACGTTTAGGCCCTGACATTGGGACACTGGGACGGTCACAGGTGGTGACTGGTGAGTTTGGGGAAGTTGGTATTTGTTCTGCACCTCTGAATGTATTGATTATGCGTCATGTGCCTTTACACCTCTGAATGTATTGTGATGCATCATGTGTTTTCCTCTTTACACCTCTGAATGAATGTTATGCATTGCATCATGTGTTTTCCTCTTACACCCCTACAGGTATTGTAATACATAGGTGGTTGTTTTCTCCCTAGTACAGGTGGTGCTAGTGAGGTCCTGGTTACCAGTGATTACTGGTTGTGTGCTAATTTTGTGCTATATTCTATGTACTAAGTGCTATTTCTGAAAGTGCTACTTCTGATTCCTGACAGTGGTCCAGGTGGCCCTGTCTTGTACATATCCCCTGTAAATTCTGCCCGTGCCTATGGCACATTGTAAAGTGTGTGTTTTATCTAATGTGTTTTGGTGTAATACAAAGGCTATTTTTTATATAACCTTGTGTGGAGTTTCCTTTGTGGTGGGCCTTTGGTTGTTGTTGCTGGGGTGCGTGCGCAAATACTTAACCTACATCGCCTCCAAGTTTAGCCTTGCTGCTCGCGCCACGTTACCTAGAGGGTGAGTAGGGGTTATCTTGGCGTGTAACTCCCTTGCCCTGACTTGGGTGTGGTGGTCTCTGACTGACTTTGGCGAAAGCCCTGGCCAGCCAGGGATCCCATTTCCAACACTCAGTCAATCGTGCATGCTTTGTTTCTACAGAGTTGCTGAGAAATAGTGAGACAGGCGTTTTCAATAAAAGGTTTATCGAACAGTCTTCTTAATCATTCAAGAGAGGGGAACTGCTACAAACATTAGACAGAATGCAAAGTTTAATGCGTACAGCGAGAATAGTATTATAAAATAATACTGTAATAGCATTGTATAGCCATATAAAAATACATACATAAATAACACAGGCTAAAATACTCAACTGGTGCTTCTAGAATACGCCTACCTCAATGTACCTAACCAAGGTCTAGTACGAGGGAAGACGTAAGTATTGTTTAGCATAAGTTTTAGTTCTGCCAAGAATTACCAAAGGTTTCTCTAGGTTCTAATCAGCTCCATACCTTAGAATGAAGGAGGTTGGTATCTCTGTCTCGGACTCGATTTCCCAACACCCCGCAAGGGGAGTCAGAAACACTGGAGCTGGATTCTCTGCAGAGGAGGACAGCTTCTTGTCAGTGCGTCAGCTGGAGAGTCGGCTTCCTTCGGCACTTGCTGTAGCGAGCTGCGTCGGGCAAGTAGGTCGTCTAACTGCACCGAACCAGACCGTTCTTTGCTATAGCAAGTGAAGGTATATTTATACCTTGAAGGTGTTTGACGTAAAGTCGGGCATATGAACGTCATGGATGAACCCCTAAGGAATAGTTGTTCATGCATAATAATGGATGGTATTCCGCAGTGGGAGGAAATCCTTCTCTCATCAAATAGTTTAGCTATAGGTAAAGCGGCGGGTATGGATGGTATCCCCACTGAGTTTTACGCTAAATTTTTTGATCACACAACTAGGTTGTTTCTACTCCACTATAGGATTGACGTATTTTGAGGAATTACAGATGGATTATAAACTAGATCACAGGGACTTTTTAAAATTTCTACAAGTTAGAGACTTTCTATGGAAGAAAGGTGGAGGCGGAGCAAAATTTCAAGCAATTCAAATTATGGAGAACCTGTCAAAAAAAATAACTATAACGATAGGAGAAGTTTATGAATTGATGAATGTCTGCTACCCGGACGATATGGATAAATATGTGTTAAAATGGCAGATCAGATTAGGGGTTTTAGCTGAAACTCTCCACCACTCCTACAAACTATTTCAGTCATGTCTAATGTCAACAACACTGCAAGCTCAATATTACAATTTATTTTTTATTATATTAAACTCCAAACAAAATTGCTAATTGGGGGACCGGAAAAGGGACATCATGTCCTCGATGCACACTATTTGAAGCGGACAGCATACATATATTTCCCTCATGTGATGTGTTCATGAAGTTAGCTAACGATATTTCAGTTTTATTTTATAAGAGGTATTAGAATCAAGAATAGAAATCTCAGTTGATGAAATAATGCTAGGTATAGCTAATATAAAGCGACCAAAATATATGCAAAATATATGCAAGGGTTGATCTTTGTGGCAATGATGGTCCTAAGAATGTGTATAGCTTCAGCTTGGCTTGATCCGAATCCGCTGGTCTTCCAACAATGGAGATCTCGATTGTTGGCGACTTGCAGCTTAGAGGTAGCCATATATAAAAGAAAAGGGCATAATAAACGCAAAAAGAGGCTGGCAATTTGGGACCTCTTAATGCAGTGGATAAAAAGACAGGCAGAGACTGGATAATAGATGTTAACCATAAATCATAGATATTGATTGTGATGAATTATTTTGCACTAGAAGATTTAAGATATGTTTGTATGTTAAGAATGAAGTGTGTAACAAAGTGAAAATTATTTTATTTTTGTTTTCTGGCTATGTCTGAGAAGGGGAGGGGGAGGGATATGGACTTGGGGTGTGTGCATATGAATAAAAAAAGAATTAAAAAAAAGGGTAATGTAAACGTGCTCAGGTGAAGACTTCCAGTACCTTAGGGTCAAGTTTGCGTTACATAAAACTGCGACAAAAAAAAGTGTGCTACTGACAACCCCCCCACCCCCCAAAAAAAAGCTCCACTCACTGATATGTTAAAAAAAAGGGGGCTACATGTTTATGGACTGATGAAACTGAAAAGGCCTTCCAAGAACACAAGAAAGCTAATGCGCCCATTTTGACCCATGCAGACAAGTCACACCTGTTTATTGTGGAAGCAGATGTTTCCGATGTTGCGACAGGAGTAATTCTGTCTCAAAGGGATCAGGAAACTAAACAACTACATCCAGTTGCATCCAACAGGGTTGAACTATAGTGTCTGAAAAAGTACTGCTAGCCATAAAATTGGCTTCAAAAGAATGGAGGCACTACTTGCTGGGAACAAAATTCCCTGTGACGGTATACACTCATCATAGGAATCAACAATTCCTAAGATGTGTCAGGAACCTCAATCCACGCAGCTCAGATGGCCCTTGTTTTTTGTAGAGTTTGACTTTGTAATCACCTATTGGCATGGAGCAGACAATCCAAAGGCAGATTCTTTATCCCGAAAGGACTTAAAAAATGTACAAACCAAAGTACCACATCCAATGATTTCAGACAAACACATAATAGGAGGGATCCAAACCGAGAACGTACTCAAAGAGGTCACAAAAAAGATGGCATTGAAGAAATAATTATTTACGGAGTCCAAAAACTAGAGATGCTGCATTCATGAAGCATTGGCTTGAAGATAAAACGTTTTATGTAACTACACAAATACTGCAAACTATAGTCCTGCAGTGGGGTCACGATTCAAATTTGGCAGGCCATCCAGGAAGAAACAAGACCCTGGAATTGACTCAATGAAATATCTGGTGGCTGAGTTGGAGAAAAGAGACAATTCGATACATTGAAAATTGCGATACTTGTCAGAGCGAACCTGATCATTTAAAACCAAGGGGACTCTTATTACACTAACCAATGACCCATCAAGTATGGTAGAAACTTTAACTAGACTTCATCACAGACCTAACAAAGCAAAATGGAAGGGATACAATTCTTGTTGTAGATCGATTAACAAAGATGGCCCACCTTATAACTTGCTCTGGCTTACCACTGCTTTTGAACTTTCTACCCTACTACTACAACATGTTGTTAAATTGCATTACATGGGTTGCACATCCTGCTGCAAAATGGAGAGATGGTCCCCTGTCAGTCACTGGGGTGACGATGGGAAGTGTGGCAGGGACGAAAGGAAGGGTAAGGAGCAGCCTTTGCGAACAATTTTTCTGAAGTGGTAGCTTGCCATTCTGGATAGAATTGGTGGATTCTGCCTCCCACCAGATTTACATTCTAGAGTTTTGGCAGGTGGGGATGTGGTTGGGGGGGATGAGGAGCACACCAACCTTTGTCCTCATGGCTATGGGCACCATGGACGATCGTGCAAAACTGCTTGGTTCCCTGCAGGGAAGGGAAAGGCTGTCAGTATTGAATGCCACGCCAGATGTTGCTGGCAAAACTGGGTAGAGAGGCCCAGAGGTCAAATGGGCTGGAAGCCCTACTCTCCTTCAAGGGCAGTATCAGCATTGTCCCTGAACAAGCTACTCCCATCGAATGATATGTCCAACAGGGAGGACTAGATATTGCCCGAGAACCCAGTTGATCGCAGCCATACCATGCGACCAATATCAACACTTGTGACAATAACCGATCCAACGTGGTTGGTGGTGACCAAGCCATCATGAATGGTTGGCAGTGAGCAGGGCGAAGGTCTTCAGGAACACCTGGGAGGACTTGCGCCACCGAATCCCAGAGGGTAGGTGCACAGAGGTCGAGCAAGCAGGACCCCTTAATTGAACGCTGGGCAAACTGGCTGATGAGTCTCCACTTGCTTCAATTCCCTCTCAGGAGGAGTAGGAAAATTGATAGGGTTGGTCCAGCTGGTGAAGGCCTGCACCACTAGGCTCTCAGGAGAAGAGAGCTGTGACAAAAACTCCAGGTTCGGTTGGAGAAGGGCAATGGCGCCCCTTTTTTTTTACAGTTAACTGGAGGGTAGGTACAAGGCTTAGCCGAAGTCCCTAGTATGGCATCTATCAAGGCATCATTAAAAGATAGGAAAAACTCAGAAGTAGTCTGGCCAGGCAGCAGGACTTCCTTTAGGACGTTTGTTTTCACCACCATGATTGGGAGGTAGAGGTACAGGACTTCAGTCGTCCTATGTATAACCATGGCATAGGATGCACATTATTCTGTGTCCAGGCCAGGAGGGGAGAAAAGGGCTGACTTTAGGGAAGTGTCCAGCCCACTAGTGCCTTACAAGTCCTCATCAGCCTGGTCATAATTGTTATCAGAGTTCGTACCAAAAAGAGAAGTAAAGAGGGTTGCCTGCCTTGTGGTAAGTCTAGAGCAGAAACCTCAGGCTCATTCAGCTGAGATGTTGGTCAAATTCGAACTGAGAACCCAGTTGATCATAGCCAAACATGGAGATGAACGGCAGCACTGGTGCCAACAGCCCGCTCGACTGAGTCAATAGTGTAAAGAAATCCATTAGACACAATACATATAATGAATTACCATCTCTTTATTGGAGCTTGTATATCAGCATCCATATCTATCCTGGTATATCCCATGAATGTCCCTTCAACATTCTTTATCTTTGACATTCTTTTACATCACACATTATGTCATTTATACATCATTACATTCTCCCCTTTGCTCCCTAAAATAAGTAAAATACTTGAAATAAATAAATAGATTAACACTGTTCAATTAGTCTCTCAGGTCTTTTTGAAATTCTCATGTATACATCATTACAAGTAGTGTCATGGCTACATTGACAGGACAGGTCCGACGTCTTAAGAAACACTTGGAAGGACTTGCGCCACCAAGTTCCTGAAGGCAGTAGTATAGAGGTCCAATAACCAGGAGGAGTTAAATGACCGTAGGGCTAAACTAGCCAATGAGAAGAGGCATTTTCCAAATGTCTCCACGTGCTTCAATTCCCTGTCAGGGTGAGTGGTAGGAAAATTGTTGAGGTTGGTCCAGCTGGTGGAGGCCTGAACCATGATGCTCTCTGGAGAAGGCTGCTGTGAACAAAAGGCTGAGTTATCTGTAGGAGGGAAATGGCATCTGGTAATTTGCTGGTTAGCAGGAGGTCCAGTAGCAGGCTTAGCCCAAGCCCCTAGCAGAGTATCTGTCAAGGCCTCATTAAAAAGGTAGAAGAGGGTCAGAAGCAGTCTGACCAGACTGGCTTCAGTATGTTTCTTTTCTCCTCCATGGTAGGGAGGTAGAGGTCAAGGACTTTGGCCACCATCTAAATAACTATGTTGGCGATGCAGATTCTTCCGTGGCTAGGCTAGGAGGAAAGCACATGGTATGAGGACTTGCAAGACGCTCATGTGCTGGACAACTCCCCAAAGTCAACCAATTGTCATCGGCATAGGGCTTACGAACTCATCATCCTGGTCATAATCGTTATCAGACTCTACCAAAAAGAGAATGTAGAGTGTTGCCTGCCTTCTGGTAAGGAGAGTGCAGAAACCTTGGTCTGATATGGCTGGACAGCAGTCAAATTCGAACCGACAACAAGTTGGCACTGGAATGAACTATCGGGCTACATCTTCAGGTGGCAATGCCGGTATTGGCATTGACGTACCCAGGAACAGAGTGGGTATTTGCACTGGAGCAGCGTCTGTATTGAAGGTGAGGGCAGAAGCAGCTTAAAGGATCCACCTGGAGGCAAGGGCAAACCCACCTGTGGTAATCCATGTGGTATGCCGCTCAGCTCAGTGGGGCCCAAACGACACCAGAGGAAGTTGGTAGGGATTCAAAGAGCCGGGGAATAGCTGCACGGAACTCTGGTGCAGTGCGGCTAAAGGATTTGAATGTTTTTGTTTTTTGTGATTGGTGTGCTTGGAGTATAGCTATCTAACAGATATGTTTGTGAGTTCTTGGATATTTAGTACACTATAAATACATATTTATCCAAGATGTGCTGTTACTGTTTAACAAAATGGTTTGACTGCTTTTGAGATGAGAGATGAATATCTTATAATGATTGGTGTTTATTCTATGTGTAGCCTTCAATGCACAAAGATGGCAGGAAAGGATATTTTGAGATGTGCGACTAACAATTAAATAGAATTTGCAATGCAATAGGTCACGCACTTGCAAGATTTTGAGCTAATAGCATTGTAAATGACAATGCCTTTTATTTATGTGTTTTGAAAACCTGCAGTAATAAAAGGCATTGTCATTTACAATACCAAAAGGTTGACGTTTTAAAAATGTGAGACCTATTGCATTGTAAATGCATGTTATGTAAGGCAGTTACATGACTTCATCATTATACGGTGATCACATGACCTCATCTATTAATTTTAACTGGTGATAACAGGACTCCGTCTCATGAACATAGGATGATCACATAAACAAGGATTAGTATCATTAATGTGCGGCCAGATCTACTTTAATCACTTCTGCCATTACGAACCTTCTGACTAATCAACTTGTTACAGCAATCATGCTATCTAAATGTGTGTAATTTTCATATATAAACTGGTCTCCTGCATATGAATTGCTCATTGAACTATGTAATTGACTATATTAAATCTTAATGTGAAATCTGTCTTTTGTAAACTGCTCTTATGTAAAGTAGCCATTTGGGTCTTCTTTGTGCTACATAATTGAAATGGTGATGGTGATCATGGTGATGGTGATCATGGTGATGGTGATCATGGTGATGGTGATGGTGATCATGGTGATGGTGATGGTGATGGTGATCGTGGTGGTGGTGGTGGTGATGGTGATCGTGGTGATGGTGATGGTGATCGTGGTGATGGTGATGGTGATGGTGATCGTGGTGATGGTGATGGTGGTGATGGTGATGGTGATGGTGATGGTGATCGTGGTGATCATGGTGGTGGTGATGGTGATCGTGGTGATGGTGATGGTGATGGTGATCGTGGTGATGGTGGTGTTGATGGTGATCGTGGTGGTGGTGGTGGTGATGGTGATCGTGGTGATGGTGATGGTGATGGTGATCGTGGTGGTGATCGTGGTGATGGTGATGGTGGTGGTGATGGTGGTGGTGATGGTGGGGGTGGTGGTGATGGTGATGGTGATGGTGATCGTGGTGATGGTGATGGTGATGGTGATCGTGGTGATGGTGATGGTGATCGTGGTGATGGTGATGGTGATGGTGATCGTGGTGATGGTGATCATGGTGATGGTGATGGTGATCGTGGTGATGGTGATGGTGATCGTGGTGATGGTGATGGTGATCATGGTGATGGTGATGGTGATGGTGATCGTGGTGGTGGTGGTGGTGATCGTGGTGATGGTGATAGTGATGGTGATCATGGTGGTGGTGATGGTGATCGTGGTGGTGGTGGTGGTGATGGTGATCGTGGTGGTGGTGGTGGTGATCGTGGTGATGGTGATGGTGGTGATGGTGATGGTGATCGTGGTGGTGGTGGTGGTGATCGTGGTGGTGGTGATCGTGGTGGTGGTGATCGTGGTGGTGATCGTGGTGGTGGTGATGGTGATCGTGGTGGTGATGGTGATGGTGATCGTGGTGGTGGTGATGGTGATCGTGGTGGTGGTGGTGGTGATCGTGGTGGTGATCGTGGTGATCGTGGTGGTGATCGTGGTGATCATGGTGGTGGTGGTGGTGGTGGTGGTGGTGATCGTGGTGATGGTGATGGTGATCGTGGTGGTGGTGATCGTGGTGGTGGTGATGGTGATCGTGGTGGTGGTGGTGGTGGTGATGGTGATCGTGGTGGTGGTGATGGTGACCGTGGTGGTCGTGGTGGTGATCGTGGTGGTAATGGTGATCGTGGTGGTGATCGTGGTGGTGGTGATGGTGATGGTGATCGTGGTGGTGATGGTGATGTGATGGTGATCGTGGTGGTGGTGGTGGTGATGGTGATCGTGGTGGTGATGGTGATCGTGGTGATGGTGATGGTGGTGGTGATGGTGATGGTGATGGTGATGGTGATCGTGGTGGTGGTGGTGGTGATCGTGGTGGTGGTGATCGTGGTGGTGGTGATCGTGGTGGTGGTGGTGGTGATCGTGGTGGTGGTGATTGTGGTGGTGGTGGTGGTGATGGTGATCGTGGTGGTGGTGGTGGTGATGGTGATTGTGGTGGTGGTGGTGGTGATCGTGGTGGTGGTGATCGTGGTGGTGGTGATCGTGGTGGTGATCGTGGTGGTGGTGATGGTGATGGTGATCGTGGTGGGGGTGATGGTGATGGTGATCGTGGTGAGGGTGGTGGTGGTGGTGATGGTGGTGGTGGTGGTGGTGGTGATGGTGATCGTGGTGGTGGTGATGGTGATGGGGATCGTGGTGGTGGTGATGGTGATCATGGTGGTGGTGATGGTGATCGTGGTGGTGGTGGTGATGGTGATCGTGGTGGTGGTGATGGTGATCGTGGTGGTGGTGGTGGTGATGGTGATCGTGGTGGTGGTTGTGGTGATGGTGATGGTGATCGTGGTGGTGGTGGTGGTGGTGATGGTGATCGTGGTGGTGGTGGTGGTGGTGATGGTGATGGTGATCGTGGTGGTGGTGATCGTGGTGGTGGTGATGGTGATCGTGGTGGTGGTGATGGTGGTGGTGGTGGTGAGGGTGATGGTGATCGTGGTGGTGGTGATGGTGATGGTGATCGTGGTGGTGGTGATGGTGATCGTGGTGGTGGTGATTGTGGTGGGGTGGTGGTGGTGGTGATGGTGATCGTGGTGGTGGTGATGGTGATCGTGGTGGTGGTGATGGTGATCGTGGTGGTGGTGATCGTGGTGGTGGTGATCGTGGTGGTGGTGGTGGTGATCGTGGTGGTGGTGATCGTGGTGGTGGTGATGGTGATGGTGATCGTGGTGGTTGTGATGGTGATCGTGGTGGTGGTGATGGTGATCGTGGTGGTGGTGATCGTGGTGGTGGTGATCGTGGTGGTGGTGATCGTGGTGGTGGTGGTGGTGATCGTGGTGGTGGTGATCGTGGTGATCGTGGTGGTGGTGGTGATCGTGGTGGTGGTGGTGATCGTGGTGGTGGTGGTGGTGGTGGTGGTGGTGGTGGTGGTGATGGTGATCGTGGTGGTGGTGATGGTGATCGTGGTGGTGGTGGTGATGGTGATCGTGGTGGTGGTGATCGTGGTGGTGGTGATGGTGATGGTGATCGTGGTGGTGGTGATTGTGGTGGTGGTGATGGTGATGGTGATCGTGGTGGTGGTGGTGATGGTGATCGTGGTGGTGGTGGTTGTGGTGGTGATGGTGATGGTGATCGTGGTGGTGGTGATTGTGGTGGTGGTGATGGTGATCGTGGTGGTGGTGGTGGTGATGGTGGTGGTGGTGATGGTGATCGTGGTGGTGATGGTGATGGTGATGGTGATCGTGGTGGGGGTGGTGGTGGTGGTGGTGGTGGTGATGGTGATCGTGGTGGTGGTGATGGTGATGGTGATGGTGATCGTGGTGGTGGTGATGGTGATCGTGATGGTGATCGTGGTGGTGGTGATCGTGGTGGTGATTGTGGTGGTGGTGATGGTGATCGTGGTGGTGATGGTGATGGTGATGGTGATCGTGGTGGTGGTGGTGGTGATGGTGATCGTGGTGGTGATCGTGGTGGTGATCGTGGTGATCGTGGTGGTGATCGTGGTGATCGTGGTGGTGGTGGTGGTGGTGGTGGTGGTGATCGTGGTGTTGGTGATGGTGATCGTGGTGGTGGTGATCGTGGTGGTGGTGATGGTGATCGTGGTGGTGGTGGTGGTGGTGATGGTGATCGTGGTGGTGGTGATGGTGATCGTGGTGGTGGTGGTGGTGATCGTGGTGGTAATGGTGATCGTGGTGGTGATCGTGGTGGTGGTGATGGTGATGGTGATCGTGGTGGTGATGGTGATGGTGATGGTGCTCGTGGTGGTGGTGGTGGTGATGGTGATCGTGGTGGTGGTGGTGGTGGTGATGGTGATCGTGGTGGTGGTGATGGTGATGGTGATCGTGGTGGTGGTGGTGGTGATGGTGATCGTGGTGGTGGTGGTGGTGATGGTGATGGTGATCGTGGTGGTGGTGGTGGTGATCGTGGTGGTGGTGGTGATGGTGATCGTGGTGGTGGTGGTGGTGGTGATGGTGATGGTGATCGTGGTGGTGGTGATCGTGGTGGTGGTGATGGTGATC